>NC_141617.1:3540006-4140006 GCF_047967505.1 Dipteris shenzhenensis | reverse complement strand
TCCTCCTCCCCTCCCCCTCCTCCTCCACGCCTGCTCCTCCTTCGCCCTCCCTTTTGCTCCTCCCTCCTCCCTCCCTCCTCCTCCACACCTACTTCTCCCACCTCCACACCTGCTAGTCCTCTCCCCTTCCCCCCTCCTCCACGCCTGTTGGTCCTCCCCCTCCATCCACCCTCCTCTTCAACTATTGGTCCTCCCTCCTCCATCCCTCCTCCTCCTTACCCTCCCCCTTCTTGTGTGCTTCTCCTTCAAGCTTGCTTCTCCACACCTTCTCCTTCTCTACAAAAATTACAAGTCACTCTATAAGCTAGCTGAAAATAAAGATGAAAGAAACACCTTTGGGATTGAAGGATAGTTAAATAAGGTACTTACATAAAATGGATGCATTGGCACCCACTAGTGGTGCTAGAAGAGAAGAATTAAGGCTAGAAGGTTGGTTATCAAATGTTCCAATGACATTACACTCTTTTGTGCTACACTATTTGTGACTAAGTTTTGCTTGTGTTCTTCTTTAGGAACTTCATGGAAGATGTGATGGGAAGAACGGCGGACGGGGATTGATTGTTCATATGCTCTAGCCCGTTATTAAAATCAAGCAATGTAATTGGGATACTAAGGGACCCAAGATACAAGGGCCTATGTGTGTAAGTTACTGAAGAGGTGATGAAGGACTTCAAGGACATTATGGACGCAAAGGAGATGCTTGCAGCTTGTGATACTACCGGGGTAAGTCGTGAAGCTTACACATTTGTTTTCAAAAAATTCAAGTTTGCTATTTGGAAAAGTATAAGAAGTCTATAGTGCCCCTACCCACACCTTGGTTTGTGAGACATGCACGATGAGAAACAATCAATTGTGCAAGAGAAATGCTTGGAGCGTAGGGGGCACAATGACTTGGAAGAGTAAAAAGAAATCTAGTTTCCAAACCTTTGAGATGAATGCTTTCAACATTGCCTACTTAGATGTTGAGAAACTGCAAGAAGCAATGGTCAAATTCTATGGCATGAGAGAAGATACTAAGAGGAAATCCGTTACAACATTGCACTTTACTTAGTTCATTTCCTATATCATGTTTATCCTAACTATCTCTCTTTTATTGTACAAAATGCAATAACAAGCTCATATTTGTCATCAAAATGGATGAAGCTCAATTGGTGAAAGAACACAAGTTAGACTGAGTGAGCATCTGCATTATGAATAAAGCCTTAGCCTTTGTTCAAGGGAACAAGGAAGTAGAGCAAGATTTCTTAGTGCAATCAGAGAAAAATATATGGTGGCTTGCAGCATTTGAGACTCCAAAAGAGTGCCATGAGACACTGAAGTGTTTTCTAGATAAAACAGGAATCCCATCAAGTTCTAGATAGAATAGGAATCCCATCAACGATCCAAAGACAAGAGGAAGGGCGAACACTAATAGTAGATGGCCATGGAACATTTCGAGTTGAATGGCATCTTGCTAGTGATTTGAAAATCCTCAAGTGCTTGCATGGTTGTGATACAGGGGAAAATGCAATGTTCACATGCCTTTATTGCATGTGTTCACAACGTAAGCAAAAGGCTAGATTACAACGAGAGAGTGACATTTTATCTTGCAGCCAAACGAAAGCTCCCAATCACGACAAGAAGGATCCAAAGTGGGATACGATCTTGCCCATCTGACTAGAGAGAGTACACATATGTACTTTACATGCAGAACTGTGCATACTAGATAAGTTGTTGTATTTGCATCTATTTATGCTTGGAATTTGATCTCGCAAGAAGTATCCGCATGGTGCATAGCAGAAGTTGAGAAGTTGCTCTCAGAGATGGGATTCATGGAGGACATGTCAAGCTCAAGGAGGATAAGAAAATGCCTAGGCAACACCGAATCTTCTTGCCAAAGTGTCCATTGGTGGAACGAAGGCAAGGAGATTCCTATCTAACCACAATCTCGACAAAGACAAACATAGATTGTCTCAAAGCAGCTTGGGTTTCATTTTTTCAAACCCAACCAGTACCTCGTCGCCTAACGGCCATACCATCGGATCATCGCCTTACTGCCATCCTATCGGATCATCGACTTACTGCCATCTCGCTGGATCATCGCCAACTGTCATCCCACTAGATCATTGCCATGCTGCTAACTTGCCAACTAGTGCCATACAATCATCCCACTAGAACATTCACCATCCTTCCATCCCCTCGACTTGTTATCTTATTCATCCCATTGGATCATCATCCCATAACACTATCCCCCTAGTTGGTGGGATACTGAAAACTATAAAATACCCCTTATCCCCCTGGATCATCGACTTAGCAAAAACAACCAAACTCTGTCAGTTTTTTGCCAAAATTCCATAGTTTCTTACCCCCTTCCATAGTGCCCACCAGTCCCCATTTGAATGTCCTCTGCCTCTTCCTCCTCCACATACTCATTTGTAATGCGCCTTTCCTCCTTCTTCCCAATGGATCTTGAAAATGAATTCTTTGAATTTGAAAAGGGAACTTGGTCTCCACCCCCCAAATCCAGTACCTGCCAACAATCTATTGCCCACCGACCCATCTGAGTCCTAGAACATGCCCTCAGAATCAATCAGGATACCGTCTAACATACCTCAAAACACATGGCAATGTTTTGGGCAACCCAATGCTTTACATGCCCATATTTTAGCACATGTTGGAATAGCAGCCATCAGTGGGATATGGGCTAGCCAACAAAGAAGCCAGAGGAGACATTCCAATAGAAGAAGAGATAGTGTCGGCCGACCCCAAAAGCCTCAAGATTCATTCGAGTGCAATCCCATCAAGCTGCCCTGCTCAACACAGTCAGCTAAGTTGGGAATTCTTGGAAGATAGAGATGCCTTGAGGCCTCAAACCATCAATCTAAAGGCAAGGTGACAATACAGGCCCCCATTGATGTGGAAATGTTTCAAGGGGAAGATAGAGTAAATATTGGCCTCTACCCCGTGGAAGAATCAATTTCCCCCACCTTCTCCTCTAGACTACAACCACCACCCCCGTACAAGCCCAAGAGCCATCTTCTTTTCTCATTGACTCTTCTTCCTTTCCATGGGTAGGGCTCACAGATGCCTTACACTTTTGCAGTGCACCTAAGTACCAGACACCTGGAGGTGATAGCAAGATGTTTGCTGAACAATTATCAAAGGTAGACAATATGGAGCTCCAATTACTAGATGCCATGGCCCAACTCCCTCACGTACTATTCACAATTTTGTAGCGGAGGCAAGAGCATGCCTCACAATTGTCATCCTCTCTAGTGCAAGCTCAAGTTAGGGCACACAAAAACCACACCCTCATGATCACTGCACAAGCTACCCGACAAACCGCCCTAGATAGAGTAGAGGAGTACATGGGCAAGGTTGAGGACTTGGAGGTTGTTAAATTACACGGCGCAGCGGAACAGAAACTGAACAAAGAATAGAGAGTACACAGCAAACTAGAGACGAACAAAATTTTCCTTCAATACTAATGTAGTACAAATGATGGCTCCGTCCACCCGTGCGCTCCCACAGTGGAGCTTAGATGGCAATCTAGACAGATACTGGGTGAAGAGCTACTAGCTGGAAGATCTGATTTGATGCAATGGACTGGGAAGGTCACCTCTTTATAGTTATGAGGGCAGTAGTAGAATCTACATAGTTGGTGGAGCCGACCAGTCAACCTAGTCGGTGGAGCCATCCAGTCAACCTAGTCGGTGGAATTGACTAGTTGTCCATGGAATATTCAAGGAATATTCCCTATACCTTCGCCTTGGGACCCTCCAACTGGCCCCCACACCCTAGCGAGAGCAAGGGGCTCCCACACAATCAAGACAATGTGCCTCGTTGTGCTACCAGCTTACCAACCCTGCCTAGCCCATAGGCTAGACTCACATAGATCACCTTTCTACCATCAACAATCTCATTGATAAACCTCATATGACATGCAAGCCACGATCCATCTAGTGTCTTGGGCTCACACATGGCTTCTCCTCATATGGGGGCCTTACAACTTGAGCACCTTGGACCACTGGTGGTTACCAGGAGCGTGGGGTGTTGAGCATATCTAACACCCCCCCTCAATGTCCTAAACTACCTTCTTGGCCCAATGCTGAGTCTCTGAAGATGAACCTGAAGCTGATCCTGAAGCTGATCCTTCCCGAGTGCCTTGGTGAAGATATCTGCTCCATTTTGCTCTGTTGGACAGTAGACCAATTCCACTATCCTGGTCCTCAATCAAATCATGCACATAGTGATATTGAATCTCTATATGTTTTGTGTGCGCATGAAACACCAGATTTTTAGCAATGGCCATGCAACTTTGATTGTCGCACCTCAGCACAGTTGCCTCATCGTCTTGCACTCCCATGTGCCATAAGATCTTCCTCAGCCACACTGCTTCACATGCAGTAAAATGTGTTGCCTTCTTGTACTCAGCCTCGGTGGAGGACAATGCGATTGTTGGTTGTTTCTTACTGATCCAAGAGAAGATACCTGAACCTAAAGAGAAACAATATCCAAAAACTGATTTCCTGGAATTAACATCTCCAACCCAATTTGAGTCACAATGACCAGCCAAGGAAGTGCCCGTACCATAGGTGATGCCATAATCAAGAGTGCCCTTCACATACTCGAGCACCCGCATCCCTGCATTCCAATGATTCTCCTGGGGCTTATTGGAGAATCTATTCAAAATGCCAACAGCAAAACTGATGTCCGGTTTGGTGTTGCACAGATAGATGAGACTACCGACCAACTTCTTATACCTCCCGATGTCTACTGGTGGTGATGCATCCTCCATAGACAGCCTCACATTTACTTTTGCTCAATCCACAGAGCTCTTCCTTGGCTCTTTTAGCTTTAGACATGGCCTCACCTTCACGATGATAGTAGTAGTGATGCCCATAATCCTCTAGTCACAACCCACTACTATTGCCACTCAATCAGTCATCAAGCTCTTATCCCTTCCAGAAGCATCAACCCACCTAGATAGCATTGCCACAGCTCCATCCAACTCTGTAGTAATGCCTTAGACTAGTTATCTCTCGCATGATGGATCCTCATGTCTTCTAGACAATAGGTGATTGCAACTTCTCTAGCACCTGGAGCTTTGTCTCGTGATGTCCAAGGTTCTCCAAGCCTCAAGAAACTGCTACAATGTCTGAGATCCTCCCTTGCATGGTGACCCAATAGTGTAGTTTCTCGTCCTCACACATGAACTCCCTCTACCAAAGTCCTTCAGCCACGTTCCAAAGCTCTTAGCAATATTTAACCGTGCCTCAGCTTCTCCTTCTCTATCGTACAGTCCATTGCTCTCTACACAGCCTTAGTCCACACCCCGAGGGTGTAAAAGAACCTGCTTGTCGCTCACGACGATCAATTCTGCCCTTGCGCAATCACTCCCATGCATCTATGTCTCTCTCTTCCTCATACATCACTCGCCTCTGTCTTCATGATGATGACTCCTCAACAGCCAAGCCTCTGAGCCCACGTATCACTTGCATCGCCATAGTCTTCAAGCTTCCTATAGAGACTCCATCTCCTTCTCAAAACTCCCAACTGTATAGCATGCCCTCACAGAGCTCTCCTCCATGATGACCCTATAGACAACCGGTTCTCCTCTCTACCCAAGCTCCCCTCTGTCCTCTTTGAGATCCTCCTTTCTCTCCCGTATCCGCGTTGCGCCCCTCCTCTCTCTGTAGCACTCCTGGAAGAGATGCAATTGCCCCGTTGTCCTCCAAGCTCCCCTGTCCTTTCATCTGCGACCCTCCAAGCCTCCTCAGCTCCACGTGAAGTCTACCCCTCCTGCAAGCCCATGCGCAACTGCTCTTTTATGCTCCCAATTCACACCTCCAACTCCCCCCTCCTGCAATTTGCAATCCTTCTTTTTTGTCCTCCCTCTCGCATAGTCCAGATCCTTCCTGCCAGCTACCATCTCCACGTTCATGCCAGCTCTCACGATCCAGAACCTCCAAGATTCCAATCACGTAGCCCTTTTCATGCATGCCTTTTTTATTATAGCCACATCATCACCTTATTTTCCACCACTCTTCCACCCTTCCTTCAAACTGTATACCAAGGCCCTTAATGCTCAAATCATTGACTATGTGCACACAAATGCATGCCACCAGCATTTAGTGCCATATTGCCCATACTACCACATATGGTGAACACCATCCCGACACAAAGGATCTACAAGACAACCATAACAAAAAAATGCTCATGCCCTCATACAGAAAGGACTTGGGACAACCATGAAAGGTGTATGTCATCCCATAACAAAACTCTGTCACACTCTGGATACCATGCTTTGGATTGTTTGGTGCACCCACACTACTTTCCATCATCTCCCAAAAGTCCTTGGAGAAGAATCTGCCATCTCAAGAGAGTACATCATCAATGTGGAGTATATTATGAGAGTATCCATAGCTCATTTCCACTATCAACTAGCTATGCACTCACCCATCAACATGCAACAAGTGAAAAACATTTTTTCATTTTTATCCACACATCTCTAGCAACCCCTTCTCTTCTGCTATGACATTCATGTCTAGTAGCTAAAGAAAAACATCAGCAAACCACTTGGATAAAAAACAAAGCAAGCTTGTACTCTTTGCCTTTGCTTTTCTCTTCCCGGATCAAAAGGATAACTTTGAACCCTCCATTGCCAGATATGCATAATCCACCATCCCCCTGGATCAAATGGAATCAACAACACACTAATTTGATGTAGCCACTAGCTCCTTCCATGTACCCACATCCTCACTAAGCCTCCAGGATCCCATAGCTTATTTTGCCAAGACATCACACCACTCCATTGGCTATTAGCCATCACACTTGTATCATGAGTCTGTAAGAAAATAATACATCTGTGCTCAACAGATAACATGATCTCGTATGCAAGAGAGAAAACAGATAGTATAGAGAATCAAAAATTTGATTACTATAGAACTGATACAATAGATGGCGTTGCCTCCCAACCGTGCGCTCCTGTGAAAGAAGCTTCGATGGCATGCTGGAAATAGTAGAAGACGGAGGCTAGATGGTAAGGAATCGGGGTTGCTATAGCCAGTGATGAAATGGGCTTCACGGGCTTGCTCTTATATAGCCACCAGTCATAGTCGGTTAGGCTCAATTGGGTGATCGACCCAATCTGCCCAAAATGTTCGACTGGGGATCGGTCCCGAGATAGGCCATCGACCACACAATAGAACCGGTGTGCAAAATAGAGCAACTAATCTACGGTCTCCGTTCGGCCCAGAGCCATCTGAGATTATCTGAGGCTCCAAACGGGCCCCGCAACTCGAGAGTGGGCTGCCTCGGGAAATGCTCCATCTACCCTCAGTGCGGGATGTCATGGGATGCCTTCCTGCACTTGCATGTAGCCTAGTTGGCAGTGTGCCAACTCTATTTGAAGTCGTCTAGCCATCAGGCCACACATGGCCCCCATCTGGTGTCCAAACCAAGACCTACCGGATAACCGAGCTACTCAAATGCCTTCTTCTCATATGGGGGGCTTACACGTAGAGTTAGCTGGTTCCCATGTAGTTACATGAGAGTGGAGCATTGATATCTAACACCCCCCCTCAATGTTCACCCGCAAGTGAACTTACTTTTTCAGTCCAATGCCAAGTCGATGAAGATGCCTCTCTAGCAAGTCTCTTCCAAGAGCTTTCGTGAAGATGTCTGCAGCATTCTTTGTAGTTGGATAGTACACCAAGTTGACCTCTCCATCCATGATGAGCTCGTGTACAAAGTGATAGTGAATCTCAATGTGTTTTGTGTGAGCGTGGAACACAGGGTTCTTTGCAATCGCCATGCAACTCTGATTGTCACATGATAACTGCGTAGGCTTGTTCTACACTACACCCATGTCCCCCAAAATCCTCCTCAACCACATAGCCTCACAAGAAGCAAAGCATGCTGATTTGTACTTAGCCTCAGTAGAAGAAAGAGCAACTGTGGGTTGCTTCTTGCTGACCCATGACACAGCTCTAGATCTAAGTGAGAAATAGTAACTTGTCACTGATCTCCTGCTGTCCACATCTCCTGCCCACTCTGAGTCACAGAATCTGGTCAAGATGTTGCCCTTGGTATAGGTGATGCCATAATCAAGTGTGCCTTTGATGTATTTCAGCACCTGCATCCCTGCCCTCCAATGGTTCTCCCGGGGCTTATTGGAAAACCTGCTTAGTACACCAGTTGCAAAGCTAATGTCCGGCCTTGTGTTGCACAAGTAAATCAAGCTGCCCACAAGCCTTCTGTACTTAGCTTCGTCCACCAATGGTGATGAATCCTCGTTTGAGAGCTTCACGTCAACCTCCATAGGGGTACCAACTGTCTTGCACTCAGCCATGCCAAATGGCTTCAGTATCTCTCCAGCATACTTCAGCTGTGAGATGAAGATCTGTTTTGGCTCTTGCCAAACTTCAATCCCCAAACAGAAATGCATCAGTCCGAGGTCTGTTATTTCAAACTCTCTTCCTAGCAAATGCTTTGTCTGTGAGATCTTCTCTTCCTGGTTCCCTGTTATGACAAGGTCATCCACATAAAGGACCACGATCATACATCTGCCTCCTTCTCTAAAAATATACAAATTTGCTCCTCCTAAACCTATTTTGCAGAAAGTAGGCATCAATTCGCTGGTACCACGCTCGTGCGGCCCGTTTCAGCCCGTAAAGTTCCTTCTTCAGTTTACAGACTTTACCTTCTGAACCAGGGATCTCAAAACCTGGTGGTTGTTCCATGTATACCTCCTCCTTGAGATCTTCATTTAGAAAGGTGGATTTTACATCCATCTGAAACACAAGCCAACTTCCCTGGGCAGCTAAAGCCAAAACACTGCGAATTGTGGTTAGTCGAGCTATGGGAGCAAAAGTATCTTGCTAATCAAAACCATGTACCTTTGCGAATCCTTTTGCCATGAGCCGAGCCTTGTACTTATCCAATGTGCCGTTGGACTTGTACTTGATCTTGTACACCCACTTGGTTCTGATTACCTTGCGTTTTGGTGGTCGATCCACAAGGTCCCAAGTGTTGTTCTTCATTATGGAGCCATACTTCGACTGCATAGCCTCCATCCAGCTATCATCACCCTGTGCCTCTTCAAGACACTTGGGTTCTTCAGCACGGATCACCTCTGTCATCAATGCGTAGTTGACCAAGTGTTCCTGTGCCCTTCTTTGCTCCTCTAATCTCTTGGACCGATGGTGTTCGGATGGTTCCTCATCAGTGGCTGGAGGTTCTTTGCCATCCAAAAGCTGCTTTACCCACTTCAGGAATGGCCGTTGCCGTTGTGGTTTTGTAGGCTCTTCTTCCTCTTCTTTGTCTTGAATCCTCCCAAGCACTGTTAGGGGAGTTTGGTCTGCTGTTGGTGGTAGTACTGGATGGATATCCTGGTCCTGGTTGTCTGGGAAGGAATCATCCTCCTCCAATTGATGCGGCTATTCTGAGAAGACCACATCACGACTTACAATTACCTTCTTGGTAACAGGGTTATAAAGATGGTAACCCTTCACCTCTTCACTGTAGCCCAAGAAAATACACTTCTAGCTCTTCGGTTCCCATTTGGTCCTGGTAGCATCAGGGACATGCACAAAACAGTCACATCCAAAAACTCTGAAATGTGCAGATGAAGGTTTCTTACCAGAAAATGCCTACAATGGAGTCATCCCGTTCACAGCCTTCGTGTAGCTACGATTCAAAATGTAAACTATAGTGTTACATGCTTCAGCCCAGAATGTCTTTGGCAAATCTTTCCCTTTCATCATACTCCAGCCCATTTCATAGATGATGCGCATCTTGCGCTCTGCTACTCCATTTTGCTATGATGTATGTGGCGAGGGTTTCTGCCTCTTGATCCCGTGACTTTTGCAGTAACTCTCGAATTCAATTGATGTGAACTCTCCACCTTTGTCTGATCTCAATTTATTCACCTTCCTCCCTGATTCTTTCTCGACCATTACATGCCATTCCTTGAACCTACTAAAAGCCTCGTCTTTAGCCTTCAGGAAGTATATCCATATCCTTCTACTATAGTCGTCAATCAGTGTCATGAAGTAGTAGGAACCACCCAACGCTTCCGTCTCCATCTTTCCGCTGAGGTCCATGTGAATGAGCTCTAGAGGAGCCTTTGCCCTGCTAGCCTCTTTAGGAAAGGGATGCCGATGCTACTTGCCCATCATGCAAGCTTCACATACATCAGGCAGATCTGAAATTTATGGTAGGTCTGCAATCATTCCACTTTTATGCATCTCCTTCAAAGAACTAAGGTTTAGATGACCAAACCTCTCATGCCACAGCTTAGTGTTCTTCACATCTACTCGAGCATTGAAAGCTGAGAGTTCGTAGATGTTGTTGCACCGTGTACCTTTACCAACGACCTTTCCTTGAAGATCCAAAATCTTGCACCATTCTTACCGAATTGAACTTTGAGGTCCCGATCCGTGATCGCAGAAACGGACAACAAGTTCCTCTTGATATCTGGCACATAGAGAAATCAGACAATTGTTTTGTAACTCCATCTGACTTGAGAGCAATCGTACCTTTTCCTTTTGCTAGACATTTTGCATCATTGTCGACTGCTACCAGGATGTCATTCCCTACCAGCTGTAGAGAGGTATACCAATCCTTCCGACTAGTCATGTGGCATGATGCACCACTGTCTATAATCCACGGTTCATCCACAGGTACATGAACTGCCTTCGTGCAAATCTCCTCAATCGCTACAAACAGCTCTACTGGTACTGCCTACGTGCTATTGCTGGACTCTTTCTTTACTCCATTCTTCTCATCTGCAATCTTCTTCTAGCACTCATTATGCTTGTGCCCTGCCTTGTTGCAATAGAAGCACTTGATCTTCTTCTTTCTCTTTTTATCATCAGAAGAAGATGGGTTACCAGAGTCCTTACCCTTACCTTTCTTTGATCCAGTCCAAAAAGTCGAATCTTCTCCAGTCCTCATCTTTTGATGCATCTCCTCCTCCAAAAGCATCACGCTGAAATCCTCAAAGTTGAGGGGCAGATTTCTATTTTGTGTATTCAGCACCGTAACAAGACCATTGTACTTTGGTGGGAGAATCCATATGCACCTTCGTGCTAGATTCTTGCTGGTGATGATGATGCTAATTGTAGTCATTTGATCGTGCAGATTCTTCACCCTAGTGATGAACTTCTCTGTCGCTTCAGACTCAGACAATTTTTCATTCGCGAGTTGAGTCTCCAGATTCTGAATCCGCGTCTGATTTGTGGTCTCGTACTGATTTTTCAAGACACCGTCGTCCATGCCTCCTCTGCTGTGGTGACATGTTGAATTAACGCCATGAAGGAATCACTCACACTGCAGACAATAGAACACAGTGCATCTGTATTTCTTATTGTCCATGTGAGAATCTCATCTGCAGTTGGTACTATCTGTTGTCCTGCATTGGCTAAATCCGGTCTTGCAACTGGCCTCATGTCCACCTCAGTAGCAGTGTCCCAAAGCTCATATGCACTTAGGATGGTCTTCATCTTGAACTTCCAGAGTGGATAGCTAGAGCCGTCCAACTTTTTGCTTTCGCCGAACAGTGGGATTCGCAGTCTTGCGGGCTGGGCCATCTCTCACAATCTGCTCGCAAACAGAAACACACAACCAAATCTTCTTGCTAGAGTCCAAGCTTTGATACTATGTAAGAAAATAATACAACGTCTGTGCTCAACAGATAACAGGATCTCGTACGCAAGAGAGAAAACAGATAGTATAGAGAATCAAAAATTTGATTACTGTAGAATTGATACAATAGATGGCGCTGCCTCCCAACCGTGCGCTCCTGTGAAAGAAGCTTCGATGGTGTGCTGGAAACAGTAGAAGACGAAGGCTAGATGCTAAGGAATCAGGGTTGCTGTAGCCAGTGATGAAATGGGCTTCACAGGCTTGCTCTTATATAGCCACCAGTCGTAGTCGGTTAGGCTCAATTGGGTGACCGACCCAATCCGCTCAAAACGGTCGACTGGGGGTGCCACCGACCACATGATAGAACCGGTGCGCAAAATAGAGCAACTAATCTATGGTCTCCATTCGCAATCCGAGATCATTTGAGGCTCCAAACGGGCCCCCCAACCCGAGAGTGGGCTGCCCCGAGAAATGCTCCATCTACCCTCAGTGTGGTCAGTCATGGGATGCCTTCCCGCACTTGCATGTAGCCTAGTTGGCGGTGTGCCAACTCTATCTGAAGCCATCCAGCCATCAGGCCACACATGGCCCCCATCTGGTGTCCAAACCAGGACCTACCGAATAACTGAGCTACTCAAATGCCTTCTCCTCATATGGGGGGCATACAAGTAGAGTTAGCTGGTTCTCGCATAGTTACATGAGAGTGGAGCATTGATATCTAAGAGAGTCTTACTCGGCTTCACATGAGCCACATCTTTTGAGGTCACTATCTCACACATAGATCTCACAGGCACAAGTAGCTCATAATCTGCGATTAGGGACTTCTCAACATAGCCTATTGCCTCAACCTTGGAAGCTGCAAAACTTAACCCATCACATGAATTATCAAGATCATCGAGAAGCAAACAAACATTCTTCCCACCTGTAGAATGTTCAAACATATCAGCACACTCTTCCTTGTCATTGCCAACCACACATGTAAAATCCACAAGGGTATCATCAAGTAAAGCATCTAGTTGATCATCACCCACACTGTCACTACCATCTGCTCAACATGCATACTAGTGTTTACATTCTTTTTCGAAGAGATCAATGCTAACATATCATCCAGTGCGTCATCAAGAACACAATTCAGCTCATCCTCTGAATCACCATCATCCTATAAACACTGAATCTTAACCTCATCATACACATCATAGTCCACATGCACACAATCAACGCTTGCTAGTCCCACCCAAATTAAGTGTTTTAACTGCAGGTCTTTTACTTTATCAGTAATAGCCACATTAGCTTCATCACTATCACACATAATTGAGCTCTCATCTTCACTGCTAGTTTCACCTCTTTCTTTCTCACTTGCTGAACTTGAAACCTCAGCCTCTTCGGTATGCACAATTACAGTGTCAACCATGAACTAATTGCATTCAGCCATCATAGGCACATCATCACTACACAACACTGGAGCATGATCATCATCTACACACACAGACTTATCCTTAGCTACCTTTAATGGGCTCTCAAACTTTCTGCCATCTGTGGCAGCAACTCCTTCTCATGGGCTCTCCTTTGCCATTCCTCTGTCTCACTCAAAAAATCTATCTCTTCATCTGTGACTGTCTTCTCAGGTTCCTCTTCTAATTCCAGCCTATAGCTCATCACATAACTTGGTACTGTCCTTGCACCAGCTGAACTTCCTTCTCCTCCATCCATAGCCTCTCTCCTATTATTTTGACCTCTGCCTCTTCCTGCAATCTCCATCCAATTTAGGCTAAGTGTTTTCATCAACTCCATAGCTTCATGCAAATCCTTTTTCAGGGAATCATCCTGCACAGGAACAGACACCGGCTCTGTCTCTACATATGCCTTGATCATTTTTGGGCTTCTAATGAGATTCTTAGGCTCCTCTTGCATACTAAGCTGCCTCAATCTCTTGACTTTCCACTCCTTCTCCCTAGCCACTCTGATTGCATCCTCAAAACTATCAATATTCCTCAGCTCCACCTTCAAATGGAGTGAAGGCTTCAGGCCTGAAATGAAGCGGTCTTTCTTAATCATTTGAGGAGGCACCTCCAGCACAAGAGCTTCACACCATAAACTCCATAACCTCCCAAACTGAATCAGGTACTGGTCAACCTCCTGCTCCTCCACCTGTCTCACTTTGCACAACTCTTTCCAAACTTCATTAGGGTTCGTGAATTGTGCAAACCGTGCAAGAAAAGCTGCTCTCACCACTGTATACTCCGGATTTTGCTACTGAGGATGAGCAGTCTTGAAGGCACAAACTTGAGTCTACAGCCATGCTTTTGCATCTCCTTGCAAACAATAATTCATGATCTGAAACAAAATCTCAGAGGTTGCCCTATCCTTCATAAGTGTTGTAAATTCCATCTTTTCTAGGAATCTCACTGCATTCTCATATGGCATCCCCCAAAACTCTGGGAAATCCTGTGCCATCCTCACAATCTTTCAACTGTCACACCTTGGCTTTCTCAACCACAACAAAACTGGAAGGCAACAAAACAAATACACTACTAAAGAAGCTCACTCTGCATCCGAAGAGCATTCTTTTTCCTGCGGGCAGGCACTTTCAGAGCTCTCTGCACTCTGGCTCGGAGTGCTATCAGGTGTGTGCTAGCCCCCAACCAAGGGAGCATAACCTAGACTACCCAGTGTACTTTGTAAGTCATCAATTGAATGAGGTCGAGGTCAACTATACAACAAGCGAGAGGGAAGGTCTAGCCATGGTCTATGCAGTTAAGAAGTTCAGGCACTGCTTGTTAGCCAACAAGTTCATCTTCTTCGTGGACCACCAAGCATTGTTATACTTGGTCAAAAAGCCATACATGACGGGATGCTTCACCAAGTGGATGCCAATCCTCTTGGAGTTCGACTTCACAGTTGCTATATGTAAGGGAAAGACCTATGTCCTAGCTAACCACCTGTTGAGAATCCCAAACAATGAAGCCTCGACGGGAGTCGAAGAGGACCTCCCCTATGCTTCCCTCTTCTTCATCGACATCATACCTGAATGGGCCACCGAGATCGATCACTACCTGGCCAATGGCCTACCCCTGGGCCAAGCTCTTAAGAAAGATAGAGCCCGCAAACTCATTAAGGATGCAGCGCCCTATCAGTTAATTGCAAGCCAACTATACCACATGGGCAAGGATGGCATCATTTGAAGATGTGTGTGTGAGCACGAATACATAGAGGTGCTCAAGAAAGCCCACTTTGGAATTGCATGAGAGCACTTTCCCACCGTTGATGTTATAGCACATAAGGCGCTTCAGGCTGGCCTTTGGTGGCTGACTCTCTTTGGAGATGCAATCCAATTCATCAAGCGGTGCGACCCTTGCCACTATGTGCAAATCCCACATAAGGTGGACATGATGCCATTAACTGGAATCTTAACCGATCAGCCCTTTCAGAAATGGTGCATCAATTTTATTGGACCCATAAGTCCAGCAGCTAAAGGAACTGGGGCCAAATACATCATTTTGGCCACACATTACTTCACCAAGTGGGTAGAAGGGAGAGCTGCCATGAAGGCAGATGCGAGATCCACCACCAAATTCTTATATGAACAAGTTATCACGCAGTTCGGATGTCCCTTAGAGCTAGTCGGCAATCGAGGAACTCATTTTCTCACGAAATGATAGCAATCCTGACTATGATCATACATAGGAAGTCAATGCCATATTATCCTAGGGCGAATGGCTTGGCTGAGAGCTCCAATAAAAGTTGCTGTAAGATCATAACTTGTACAGTAGAGGGCAGTCGTACCGACTGGGAGCATAAGCTCATTGCAGCATTATGGGCCTACAGAACATCCTACAAGGTGGCAACGCACTAAACCCCCTTCAACCTAGCCTTTGAGGTGGAGGCGGTGATGCCAATGGAGTATGTAGTGCCTAGCCTCCGTCTTACCATCAAAGAAAGTCTTACAGAGAATGCATTGGCAAAACGGTTAGTTGACCTTGAAAGGTGAGAAGAGACAAGGTTGCATGCAACCTACTGCCTCTAGGTGGAGAAGGCCCAATGCAAAAAATGGTTCGACCGCAACCTCAAGAACAAAGACCTTGTAGAGGGAGATTTGGCACTCCTCTATAGCATCCGCAATACCAAGTGCAAGCTCAAGTATCGACATGTGGGTCCCTACCATGTGATTGAGATCACTCCATAAGGGGTGTGCCGAATGGCCACCCTTGATGGAATAGAATTGGATGGCTATCTTAATGGGAGCAAATTAAAAAGATACTATGGACCACTCACATTTCCTACCCTTCAAGCCATCCATAGAGAAAAAGATACTATGGACCACTCACATGGCCTACTCTTCAAGCCATCCATAGAGAAAAAGAGCTCAAGGCTGATGTAGCCAAGATGAAACACCAGGCCATCGAAGAAGCCAGAGCACATAACGCTAAGCACAAACAACGTAAGCAAATGATACTACTTAAGGCAATGCTTGAACAGCTGGGATTAGTAGATGAACTAATGATAGAACCAACTAGGTTGCATGTTCAACTGTAGGGCCCATGCATGCGCATTAGAGCACTCATGGATCCGGGAGTGAGCCACAACTTCATCTCCCATGAGGTATGGGAAAAGCTACAGGTACCCCTAAACCTCACCATTGCTTTAGTAAGGGCTATCAATGGCCAACTCATAAGCACCTTGGGTTTTGTGAACTTAAGTCTAATGGTTGTCTGACAAGCAGTAGAAATACGGTTTTCTGTTCTGCCCACAGAAGCAATTGACGAATAGATCATATTGGGAAGGTCCTAGTGTTACGCAGTGAACTATCAAATCGACTGGAGAGCCCAGATAGCTTCTCTCACGAATGGTGGTAGAACTGCGGTAATCCCACTGTGTGAACCAAGCCTTGCTCCTTCAGTTGCACCCTTGCCACGGCCCAAGACAAAGAAGTTCTATAGGAGGGCGGACATGAAGCTCCATCCACCTCCAACCCTCCAAACACCAACCCCCAAAAAGAGTCCTACCCCGAAAGAAGCAGAGGGCCAACCACTGTGGCAACTCGGTGCTATTGCCCATTTCTTCGCCATTGCTATTCCCCCACTCAAGAAAGCTATGAACAGCAAGTACAAGAGGCTATTCTCTATGCTCAATGCTACTTAAATCGGAATGGATGACTAGAAGGAATCCAAGTAACACAAGAGTCCCTAACCGCTCTAGAGATATCTCTGCTAAAGGCATTCGTGCCAAGAAGAAGGACACGATGCCATCCCGAACTTCGGACTCCAAGCTCCAATCCACCTCCTCAACCACAACATCCCCGCACTGGGCCCCCACCAAGTTCTTGGAAGACCGAGGCAAGTAAGTCGTCTGGGTGCCAAAGTTTAAGTCACAAATCGCAGGGGTTCCGAAGGTAGCAACACAAGAACCTGTGTTGACCCTCGATGCAGAACCAAAAGAACCTACCAACGAACTGACCATAGCAAACAAGCCCCAAGATCCCAAACGTGTCCTATTACCACAAATCGTACAACTCAACATGAAAATCGCCCAAGGCAGCCAAGGAGCAACAACCCCTACAATGCAGAGTGTTACACAAGAACCTCCATCCAAACCCAAAGGCAAACCCTCAAGGGTAGTTGCAAACATACCATCTCCAATGATGCCATCCGACTCACGAGAGCAAGTGTCTGTGCCTAAGGTGATCACACAAGAACTCGCTTCTCCCGTGACAAAGGACCATCCAGCAAGAACTTGTCACAACACCAACATACCTCTGGCATCCAAAGTAAGACAAAAGCAGGACACATGCTATACATGGCTTTTAACATACTACGCAATAGCACGACGTCCATCAACACCGCATTCCACATGATCATCGAGTCCAAGTCTAGGTGAGTCAATATGGTAGGCATATCACCTGATGCACCCGTAGTCCACAAGTCACTGCCTTGCACATACACACACACGCATCCACGATCAGCATTAGGTGATTAGGGTAAGTATGTCCCTTTTGCATTTTTTCACAATCTTGCATGCTAACCTCATAGTACGCCCCACTCCTCACCTGTACACCCCATCCTTCCCTTTCTCTCTCCCACCTTCCCCCTTTTTTCCTTTTTTTTTCCCCTTTCCTTACTCTCCCCAGATAGGATCCAGTCGATCATTGCTATAGGGCTATCCTACTGACCGTTGCTATCCATAGATCCCATCAGTTGCTGCCATAACCATATCTTGCCAATTGTCACCATCCACAGATCTCGCCGACCATCGCCATCCATAGATCCCACCGGTCATTGCCATAACCATATCCCATCGACTGTCGCAATCCACAGATCCCATTGACCATCATCGTCCATAGATCCCACCGGCCACTACCATAACCATATCTCGTCGATCATTGTCGCCATCCATAGATTTCGTCGACCATCTCTCCATCCATAGATCTCGCCGACCATTGCCTTAAGCCATCTCGCCAACCGTGGGGATAGCAAAATCTATATAAAGGAGCCCTATCCTGCCAAGTCATCACCATAGCAATTTCCCCCAGACTTTGCCAAAATTCTATCAAAATTCTCACAGCCCCTACCCTCTTCCACATAGCCATCTAGTTATCAGTTTATGTCCTCAAACTCTTCCACTTCCACTGATTCCCTCATCACTCGGTTACCCTCATTCTTCCCCATGCATCTAAGAAATGAATTCTTTGAGTTCGAGACAAAGCTTGGACTCCACCCTCGACCTCCTATTCCAGAGGCCACCGGTACCTCCGACTCACAAAGTACGCCCTCAGGATACAATCCGCATGGCCTCAAAATTTCCAATCAAAGATTTACAAGTGAAGTAGGAAGTGTCTACACGATAGGCCACCCAGGAGGGTCTGACAACAAAGGCATGCCCCCCTCAAGGACATCAAGAAAGCGTACCCCAGCTCCCGTCTAAAGAGAGTACAAAGTCATGCGCTCACAAATGCACTCGCCGCTCGAGGAGGCATGGCTCCATGAACTAGATGCATGCGCCATTCACTCTCACTACACCTATGAGGGGCACAATTATACCCTCCACTACCACACACCAACAGTTTATGTGGCATTAAAGGATCTAGCAATACAAGATACACTAGTAGTTACAAGCCTGGGCACAGTGGCAGACTGCCTTCCGTGCCACTTCGACATGAGGCTCTTGGGAGAGTTCCTCCAGGCCTACAACTCCAATACAAATGTGGGCATCCTTCGAGATGCAATGGGCACTCCCCACTACTACCACCTCAATCAATAGGACGTGCTACGAGCCACCCTAGGCCTACCCGTCATCAGCGACAAGTATGCAATGAAGAAGAAGATGCCTGAGGCCCTCAGCAAAACCTACCACTACGATCGCAAGAAAGGCAAAGGGTGCATCCACTTCGCAGAAATTATCAAAAGCCGGAGGTGGAAAGACTAGCAAGGGCTCTGCAGTGGTTCATGCAAGTAAGGCACACCGAGTCAATCGTGCCAAATATGTTGTTGTGGATGGCAGAGCCCCATATCATGAATAGGGCAGATTATTTGTACAATCAAATGAGGGAGGACCTTAAAACACACGGAGAGGTCATATTCAACCTGATGCTCTACATGCCAATTCTTTACCACATGTTGCAGCAGCATCTGCTTAAAGGCTACGGGTTGGCTGAAAAGTCCACCGACACAAATAGAGCAAGAAGAAGCAGAGGTCAAGCCCAAGCAAGTGAGAAGAGAGCCCACTGCCACTCCAGCTAGCCGTCTTGTGCAACCGGACCCAAGTCAATTGCTCGCACAATAAGCTGTCAACTACACCTCTAGCATGCGGATCCTCAGGACAAGGGCAAAAGGGTTCAACAAGAGCCCATCTTGATCACTGACCTCCCAGGTGATGAAACGATCATGATTAGCCTCCACCTAGGAACCCAAGCTATTCTAGCAACCCCTGCTGTGCCCCAGGTCTCGGCCTCAACAATGGCCCATCCTCAAGAGACCACTTCCTTTGTCACGGGCACCTCCTCCTCTCCATGGGCAAGCCTCACAGAGGCTCTAAAATTTTGCATTGCACCCCACTATCGGGCACCAAGTGACTACAGCCACATATCAGTCGAGTAGCTCTCTCGTGCCGACTAGATGAAGCAAAATTTATTCGAAGCAATCGTGCAGCTCCCACAGGTGGCACAAACAATTCTACAAAGGAGGCAAGAACAGGCCTCACAACTCTCAGAAACCCTCCTCCAGGCACAACTCTCCATGCACGACAGCCACACAAGATGGTTGCCACCCAAGCCACAGGGCGAACGGCCTTGAACAGAGCAGAGGAGTTTCAAACAAAGGCTGAAGAGCTAGAGCTGGTAATCACAAAGCTCGAGGATGAGCTCTTTACCAAAGCGAATCCCTGGTCCAAAAACTCATGGACCAAGTTGACAAAGTAGAGTCTGGCCTTAGAACAGCATTAGTGCAAAAGGTGCAAGCAGAGGCACATCATGTCAGGACTCAAGAGAACTACGAACGCCAGATCCAAGCATTACAGGATCTCTTGCCATAGGAACGAGCACTGACAGTGTCCCTTTAGGAGTAGAACAAGCGGTAGTGCACCCCCAATCACCCAGAAGACTCAGGGTTGGAAGACCGTGAGCAACAAGAGTTTTGGATGTATAGGGAGGTCTCTGCACAATTAGCCACATACACACTCGCACCACACACTATCCCCTAGACACTCCAAATGCACTTCGATGCACTCCGTGCACAAAACCTTATATTCCACCTAGATCTCACAGCCCCACTCCCTTCTAATGCCCTCCAAACAATCCTCCGCCGTGCCGTAACCCTGATCATTGCCGTCCCCCATTCTCGCCATCCTATTTTTCATTATATCTTTAGCCATCTAGTCTCTCTCTTCTATGACCCTCTAACCTCCAAACTCTCGCCGCCCATCCCATTTTGCTCAATTTCCAAGCTTGGTGCCGCATCATCATGGATTCCACTAATTATACGATGGACGATGATGGGATGCAATTAGCAAAGCCCAAGGAACTTAGCTTGTGGGTTTGCACCCCATAAAGTTTGCAAGCTGACATTAATTGGATGCAGACCTACAGCCGAGTCTCCACAATACAATCTCAAGGGCATCTTGCGGCTTATCACTCCACCACCTACAACCCCCTTGGCATTATAATCCTCTTTAATCGGGTGCTACAAGCTCTCCAAGACTCACTTGAGTCCTTGGTGAGCAATTTTGAAACAATACATGTAGCATATCCTAAAGAAGTAGCCGAGAAGGAAGGCCAAGAAGCCATCTCAATATTTAATTCTACCGCCCCCTTGCCAAAATCCCACAACCACCTCCTCTAGCCCCAGCAAGCCACCCAACCTCTCCTACCTCCCCTTCCTCGCACCACTTTGCCTAAACATTCTTCCAGTGCCTCTAGCATGGGACCTCTCGTCCATCTCCTCTATTGCTCCAATCAACCTTCCTCAGGAGGCTCTCAACACACTGCTCAAAGCAGCCAATTTTGTCCAGATGGCTGACGATACAATGCCAACAGGCACAGTCGAGGAGGAACCCATGCCCATTGAAGATGACGAGGATCCGCAAGCTCCTCCCTCCTCCTCACTCGAAAATGTACAGTGGTGCCTCGACTTGTAGTCATTCCAAGAACTCCTAGATAGTGCACTTATGCACCATTGGAAGCACCAACTCAAGGGTTCCCACCTCCACCGTGCACAAGAGGAGGATACCATCTCACCCCCAATGCTCCAATCCCATGGACTGATGCCGATGCCGGTCTACAACCTTGCTGGTACATTCCCTTCCTCAAAACGGAGTAGTTTTGGTGGTACTACCATAGTGCCCACGTCGATCACCGGATGCACCCCCAGTACATGCCAATGGAGTGACGATGGACTTGGGCAGAATTTCGAGAGCTCCAAGAGAAGGACCCTAATATGTTGTACAATTTTTTGAAGTACAACTTTCTTCCGTCTCCAGTCATTCAATGACATGTATGGTGTAATACCTGATCTCATCATCTTGGTAGCGGTCCACTTCAACCGCCTCCTCCTCTTACTCCTCCGCGACCTCCTTGCCCACAGTCGCCTCATCAATGACTGCCTCCATAATCTGACCAATCAGATTGTCTTCAACCTCAACATCGGTCCTATGTAGTTTCAGGACCTCCGCCTCTACCTCCATGTCCACAATCTCCATGGCCACCACATCCGCATGTACGAGGATATGCATGTCACCAACTTTTGGAAGTATCGCTCATACCTAACTCGGCTAACTCCACACTAGGTGGACCACTACATAGTCCTCCAGACAATCCTCTCCACACACCTCCTCCAATGCCGCTGATCCAAGGGTGGCTCAGCAACATGAAGGGGGGCATGTTAACATCCACGGAGTACAATCATGGAATGCAAGGTAATCAGTGATTAGATGTGATTAGGCTTCATGATTTACTTCAACGGTTGCAACCATAGAAGGAGTACAATACAAGCTTAGGGAGTTTGAGCCCCAAATACCCCAAGGTCAAAGATTGCAAGAAATGGGCAGAGATTGTAGGTTCCAGTTGCAAATTCCAGTTGCAAACTGCTGTTAAGTGCCTCGCGGGAGTCAAGCCGCAAGTAGCCCAAGATTGGCCTCGCCACTCTAGGTTTTGAGCCTCGTACAAGGGGTTTGAGCCCCAAATAGCTTAGGGCTTGGAGGCGTGAGGCTAACACAAGCGCTATTTGGGAGCCAATTAGGAGCACCTCCTAACAACAGGGTTGTCCCAAGCGCTCTTAGATGGTTAACACAAGCACTATTTCTGCTAGTAGGGAGAGATGGAAAGGATAGCAATATGCCCTGGCACCCTACGGGCCCAAGAGCCTTTTAATGTAAAGAAAGGGAGAGTGCCAAAAGGAAAAGGGTTGGCCCTCCCTTTAAAAGGTGACTTGTATAAAAGGCCAAATGGTTGACTTTGGTCTTC
This sequence comes from Dipteris shenzhenensis, assembly GCF_047967505.1. Classification (NCBI taxonomy): domain Eukaryota; kingdom Viridiplantae; phylum Streptophyta; class Polypodiopsida; order Gleicheniales; family Dipteridaceae; genus Dipteris; species Dipteris shenzhenensis. The sequence goes on along the minus strand of NC_141617.1, from coordinate 4,117,430 downwards.
ATTGTTGTATGCACAAGTTTGGAATACAAGCTCCCTCTTCTCTTCTAAGAGTGTCTTTGGGTGTTATCTTGTCTCCTTCGTAGTGCCCTTGTGTTTGCCACTCCATCCCCCTTCACTCTCCTCTTCCCTTCTCCTTCTCCCTCCCATCTCCCCTCTCTTCTTCCCTCTCCCCCTTCCCCTCTTTCTCTTGTGGAAACACATTGCGACAATCCGGAAGCTGCTTGAGTGACACATGTAGACGGCTTGTGCCTTGCATTGCTCTCACAAGGAGTAGCTTGGCATGGAGGCTCCATCGGCATCTCTTCAACATCCCCACAACATGTGAGTCAACATCGAGACGACACGTATATATTGGTTCATGTTGTAGTAAGCTGCCAGATCTTCTTTCAACAATACATCAATCTTCTCTTTGGTGTGGATAGACTTGGTGAAATCATGGCCTCTCCTAATTTTGTTCTTCTCCCTATGTAAGACTACAACATAACTTGGGATGTTAGCATATTTCTCCTCATCTAAGAGAAGTGAGGAGAGATGATGTGTAGTTGTTCTCATACATCAAGTGTATCTCTTATCCCTCTTTTGAAGCGATAAGGTGTTTATGGGTAAGTTTGGAAGAAGTAGGAAGCTAAGTAGTGCATGAAGTTTCTTTACCCCCAACTTCATGTCACAATTGCATAAATACATGGCCATCATGGACAATGGTTTGCTATGTCTGATGTTTGGCATGTGCAAACCCCTAATCATAGCTCTAATATTATTGCTACTAACCTTTGAAGTCTTAAAATATCACAAGGTGTTTAGAAAAAGCAACATATTTTTTAAATGAAATTCTCCAATATAGGGTAGTATCTTTTCAATTTGCACTTACATGATCAAATAGTTTTATACTTAGAAAAAAGTGATCTAATGAAAAAAAATGTGTGTAGCCCCTCCTTTAGTCTAAAAGATCCAAGCATGAAAATAAATTCTTTTCATGTTTTAAGGAAATTCAACAATTTACAATGGTCACATTATACCTTTCTATGTCCACATACAAGGGCATTCTATCCCCAATTTTTAGTTTATTTGATGGAGTCTATAAAGGAATCTTTACAATCCATAAAATATATATGTTCCAAAACTATGAAACGTTGCAAAAAAAAATTGATACCAAATTGAATTTGGAGTATTTTGTGAGTCCTTGATGTAAAACTTTTGAAAACTACATGTCTATTTCAATACATGGCTTTTGTGTAGATTACATCTACCTATGACTAGTCCATAACCTTGTGGATTGAGCTTTAGAGCTACAAAATCATGTCATGACTTGTTTTGGAAGCCCACTAACATCTCTTTTAGAGCTAAGGTCTTTCTTGAGCTATCAACAACTACTTTGCTCAACTATTACATAGATTCTACATGAGTCTAAGGGTCGCTTTTCCATTTTAGAGTTCTCAAGCCTCTTCTTTCAATCTAGCTTGCTCATTATTGTTAATAAAATGATCATAAGGATGGCAATTCTAGTTCTAATACTATGTTGAGAGTAGGAGGCAAGGAGGGGGCCTCATAGTCACTAAAAACATCAACAAGATGATAAGCCTATAATATGAATCTATTAAAGGGTATAAAGCTTGTGTACAAGGGGATTAGGGAGCGTTGGATACTTATCCACCCATATGCCACCCTACCCACACACTAATATCTGATTGTTGGCATACATGATGAGACCACATAACTACTATACTAATACCTTTAATAGAACTATATTTGTGTCTATTCTAAGGTTAACTTTGTCTTCCAACCTCACTAGTCCATATAAACCTACTGTGAAGCTAGATGCTATGGAGTTAGATGCTATGAGACATAAATGACTTTATAACACCATTGGTAGAGCTATATTTATGTCCACTATAAGGCAAAATTTTATTCTAACCTTAGTAATGAAGACATACACATGCTCTAAGGTTACATGTTATGGAACCACATAATGCATGTCATACATATCACCACTAATTCGAAAAATTTCAAAAGTGATTTATTAACATTAAGGCATGGTGATCACTATCATGTTCACTTTCATGATCATAGTACATATGAAGTGGTACATACAATACACTTAGAGATACACTTACAATATCAAACTCTACTTGAAATAGTACATTGAGGGGTCTCTACATGCAATACACCTATAGGGCAAGGATAGACAAAGGTCAAATGCAACCTGATTATGGTCAATCATGTTATGGCATATTGCAAATATTGAGATGAATTTAATGCAAGGCAAGTTCATAGATTAAGGTGGCTATGGCAAAGGCATCACAATATCTCATAATGTTGATTATGAGAAGACCAGAGCACACCTAGATATGCTCATGTTAACAATGCAATTAGGCTGTAGTCACACTTTTTATCTATCCTACATGACCCTATGAAAAAATGATCTGTGGTCTAAAGTATATGTTAGTTGTGGATAAAAGAACTAAACTATTGAGGCGATTGAATTGAGATCATTCAAGTTGAAAAGTAGCACATCTTTGTGTTTGTCAAGTTGGATTGAGAGTTACATGTTTGTCACTAGAAGCTAAGTCACATATCAAGCAGGTTGATATAAAAATTCCCAATGATATTAATAAAAAAAGGTTGGAGTTAAAAACTACCAAATACCATGTGGTAGTACCTAGAATGAAATAACATATGTAGGGTTGAAAGTCCTGCATTTTAGAGGTGAAGGACTTATAAGTTCAAATCATGGATTTTATATTTATATAGTCGCAACTTTTTTGTGTGACTTATTATTGTGAACAACCTTTCATAAAATCACACACAATGATGACAAAAACCTTGTCGGTTTAAAAGATGAGAAACTGGCTATTTACCACAATGGTACTGTAGCACTAACCATCGGTACTAGCAAAATATACTATCAACAAACATGTATACACTGATGGTGGTAAAAATATTACGATTGGCAAAGTTCATAATACTGGTGCTTCTTTAAGGCATGATTTTTATCGAGGGTACTATATTACCAGTATAGTGCCTAGGATCATCGATAACAATACTTTTACCATCAACAGTATGTTGTCACTAGTAGTACTATCTATTTATTAGTGGTATAATTACTACTTACTTCAGCTGTAAAAAAATGCCGCCAACTCATTACAAATAGTATCTATTTATCGGTGGTATAATTACTACTTCAACTGTAAAAGGATGCCACCAACTCATTACAAATACTTTTTATTTAAGAGGTAATTTTCCAATCCTATCTTAAACCCCATGCTAGGTGTTGACCCTGAGTCAACATATACACAATCCAAGTTCTTGCTATTTTGAAAAATAGAGCCACTTGCCAGCTGGAGCTAAACATTCTAGGGAATCTAGGATGGATGACGGGATCTAAATAACAACCAATTTTTTGCTATAATTACTTTTAAAAATTGTTGCTATCAACCTTGGGCCTCAAATATCTCTATGTCAAATCTCGAACTGTCATGCAAAATTGCTTTTGACATGGGAGCATCACAAGCAACACTAACAAAGAAGCAATGATAGTAGTGAAAGACCATGAAGATAAGCATCCATTTTATAGATAAAATGTAAATTGAGTACCTTGTATGAATTGATCATAATGTAGCTCTGCACTTAACTCTGATGAATAGCTATGCTTGATAGATGAATGTACTCCATGAGCGAATCAGTATCTAGCAAGAACTTGCAAGCACATTATAGAAGTGCAAATACCACAAACTACAAAATAGACATGATAGAAGGAGAGGAAGAGAGAGGTGTTTTTTTGTCTCCACCTCCATGCCTACACCATGATTCGATTCGAGATGCAAATCACAAGAAACTATGGGGGTAAAATTAGAGTAGCTGACACTATCTAGCTGCATGATCCACACTCTAGTTATGATCCCTTCTTGGATCATGCTTCTCGAAGCGAAACCTATCAATGGCCACCCAACTATGGAACATACATATTCTTACTTTTGTGTGGTCAATTCTTTGAAAGTTTTCAGACTTTAATTTTCACATTGGATTTTCTAAACACGGGATTCATGTGTAACTCTGTAACAATGCAGCTTGATAATGCTTGAATGATCAAGGTAGTACAATATCCTTACATTTTAGAGTGCCTTTCATCTCAATTTCTAATTTCTCTGAGAATTTGTGTGCTCATTCCTTCCCTGTTTGCTTCCAAAAGTAGTAAATCTTGCTTATTATTCAGGGATTTTCTCTTTGATTATGTATACAACTCATGCAACATTGTACATACAGGTCTTTCTATTCCCATAACTGCCAAGAGACCATTTAGTGCAAAGTTTTGTCTATTATTATTACCACAATATATTTTGCAATGTCGATATTAAGATGATTATAGGTAGTCAAATTGATTCAAGATTTATGGTCATGTGAGAGTTATTTGTTATTAATGTCAAAAGCAACATTATCTTGAAGCTCAATGCTTCTTTAGCAGAGACTCAACGAAATACTTTTGTATATAGAAGAAGTTGTTGCTTGGATACTTTTTGATTGGCCTTTGTCACGTGTTTGCTCTTCACTCCTAGTAGACTCAAGGTCCATGTATACAAAGCCTTTGTATAGATGGATGAGGATATGTGTGTGTGACATGTGAGAACATATGATGATATGTGTGTGTGACATGTGAGAACATATGTTTAACCATGGATGACTCAGGTGATGATCTTAGTGGTTGGGGACGCTTGAATAGCTAGCCCTTGCTATGGTTTTCAACCTTGTGGGTGGTAATCACAAAGTTAAAATTGCAAAATGCAAAATCCTATGTGTTGCATGCAGTGTGCTATAAACTCAAGGAAGGGCACATTCCTTGGCCTTATAATATTTGGAGAGGAAGCATGCCAACTCCCCCCATGCACAAGCGCGTGGTTATGTGCTAAATACAAAGTGCTATGTGTGGAGTATAAACGCTTTCCAATAATCCAACATAACATCTACTCTCAATTTCAATATTCAATTTCAAGCTCACTTTTGTAAACTGCTATATGCTAAATATGATTTGCTATGTGCCTAAGGAAGGGCACATTGCTTCGGCTTGTAATTTTTGGAGAGTAAGAGTGCCAACTCTCCCCTCACACAAATGTAGACTTATTTCTCAATATAGTTGCCTGCTCGGATCTATTTAGATCTAGTTGCAGATCTAGTTGCTATGCTAGCATGCCATGGGAACGTGCTCTTAATTAGTCTAACCAACACACACCACCAAACTTTGGGGACACTAAAATTTGGGGGGGCTCTTGAAATGATTTTTCATTTGCTTTGGTAATGTTTCATGGTGCGTGCCATATGGAGGGCGATTCAATAATGGCTAACCTGTGTGCATATTCACATACAAATAACGGGGAAGGTAGTATTATTGGGCGATAGAGCTCAACTGAATGACCTTTTACTGAAGTTGTAGCACCTCATTAGAGCGACAACTTTCTACTAAATATGAAAGGTTAGGAATATTTTGTAAGGGGTTATTACCTTTTGATTTCCAATTCCTTGTGAAGGAAGAAATCTTGCAATTGCTTTCTGTCTATGTTACTAGCGATCAGACGGTTCTATTAGCCTTCAAGGCCTTGAGCCAACTATAACAATCATATCTACTCTTGCAAGGAGAAAAAAACAAGGTGAATGAGATTCATTACGCCTTCCAAGAAGAAATTGTAACTTGTGAAGGCCAAGCTCTCTATCAGCAACCCAGAGCTCTAGAACGGTAGATTTCAGATGCCTAAAGCTCATCTAGGAATACATGAACTGAGTAGCTAGTGAAGCTTCAAGCAAGTGAATGTGTGAAGCTATGATAGCCTAGGCTGTGCAAGTGGGTTCCTCCACTGTTGAGTGATATCCTGGGCTTTTATTGTGAGCATTATGGATGCTACAAAATTGATTTTGTTTTCGAAGGGCTCGCACCTTCATTGCCACAGAAACACCTGTTGTGAAAGAGGCAATTTACATCTCGAAAGCTGTCGTCACATGCCCCACTCCTCTAATCAAAAGCTTCATTAATATGCACTTCCAAAGGTAGGCCCAATTAATTTTCATTTTTGAAGAACTTGCACCTTTACTTGGGGCGTGTTTTGACACAAGCGAGTACTATGTGGGTGCGGGGAGCTATTATGAGTCCACAAATGTTTGGTGGATCCGATTTCTCAACAAGATGCTCTGATGGCCATCTCATGTGGGAAGTGACTCGGTCCAAATGGGACGCACTTGGGTGCGGTCATTTGCCTTGCATGGAAATAGGGCATATTTTCGTACTAACGAGTCTACAAATGTTTGGTTGGATCCGATGTCTCAACAAGATGCTTTGATGGCCATCTCACGTGAGAAGCGACGTAGTCTAGACAAGACGCACATGGGTGCCAGGGTGGGTGCATGCGTGCATGTGCCCTACGTGGAAAGCAGATTGGAGCCTATTGTTTTTTGTTTTGTTTACGGTAGGCAGCCTAGAGGGACGTTTTCATTTTCTGAGCTCTCATGTAACCACGTGTCATAATGTGTTGACGTTGATCTTCTTGAAAATCTAATGGTAAGAATCATCTTGATTTTTTGCTTTATGTTGGCACGATAAACTTGGAGGACTTGTTATCTTGATTTTTTGTTTGCTTTTCAATTTTGTTGCATTAGCGATATCTCACCTATGCAGTAATATAAAACTCCCACTCATTCCATGCACAGTTGTGGTCAAGTGTGAAAAAGCTCTCGAGTACAACCAACTTCCAAGCTAGTAAGACAAAGACATTAAGGATTAAGAGAATCTATTACGTGCTTGGAGGCGAAGCTGAACAACGTGTCGAATTGAAAGTGACTGTAAATTGGATGCTCACATATAGCTGCACCTCCATTTATAGGCGTTGCAGAAGGGAAAAGGAACTTCTAGAAAATTGGCAATCGTTCTTCCTCCACAAGTCAGCACAAATGTTTTGAGACTGATTTTGCACTACTGTAGGTTCCATCAAGTTCTTGGGAGGTCCAACAAGGAACAAAAACTATATGATGACAGATTCATAAGGCTTGATACACAAAAGTTGTGTGAATTAGCTTCTGTAGTCCATAGCCTTAAAATGAAGCCCAACTCAATATTTCTTGGGCGTCTTGATTACATAATGCCTTAATGCAAAATCTACGTAAGTCAATGAGTTTACCATCGGCTTCTGTTGCCTCTTTCAGTGCCGATTGAATCAGTTGATTGTTAATGCAAATTCTTAAATCACTTCTTACTGCGGTGTTGCAACAATCTATTGATTTTATTAACCTCAACAAATGACAATTCTATAAGAGATTATTTGGGTGTATTAGAAATTTGGGGTCACTCGATCATCATCGATTGCACTTGAAACATAGCTCTAATTGCAGAACGGTCTTCAACTGCCTTGATGATAGCGATGGTAGATTGGAGAAGTGTTCGAGTGGCCGTTCGATCCTCATAGAAGCTAGTCGCAAGAACTAACTGAGCAATGATTACTTGAGCTCAAAGCTCAACAAAGAGACGGGAGGAGGGGAACTTGCAATGGACCTACCACGTTTGACTATGATTACGACTATTGACACTCAGGTAATATGCCAACACCTTATCCATTCACGAGACTTATTCTCGACGCTAATATTCTTGGCGTTTATATTATTGGCGCTTATATTCTCGGTGCACGGGGAAGGGCCCGTTCCCTCGGATTATAACTCTTTGGGAAAGGAAGCGCGCCGCCTCTCCGCTCACATTATGTGTGGTTATAATAATTATATATTATGTATTATCATACAAATATTTTGAATTACTGGTCCATTCAAAATTGCTTCTTTTCAATCTGAATTCTTACAACATTCCTCTCTTTTGATGCATGTTTTCGATGCGAGGGAGCAAGGAAATCTGAGCTAGATGCAAGATCGAAAGATATGAACACCTTTATTCATATGATTGTAGTCCATGTGACAATATTGCAATGAGGATCAGTTATGAGCTCTTGTGAGTCTCCTTATTCATGTATTTGTTGGGCTTCAATTCCCAAGATGGACAGACAATATCGCCAAGTGAATCAAAAATCCCACCCTTGACATTTGCAGGGAAGATAGGGTCCTAACGCACCCTGCATCGTGTCTCATGTCCACATTTTTACTCATTCGCCGTTTTCCTTTAAAAAGTTGATAAAAAGTTAGGATTCAAGTTCAATTCCGAGTTACCCGTAATACCGCAACCTAGTTTGTTTTGAGAGGCGGCTTTGCTGTGAGAGAGGTTCCAAAATCTTAGCAATGACAATGCTGATTCACTAAAAGTCTTAGCGAATGGTAATGATAATTTAGTGAAGATTAGTGGTCTGCAAGAAGAGGGGCGTTCCAAGCAGAAGCAGAAGAGCAGAAGCAGAGAAGGATGGTTTTCAAGGGCGTGAAGTTCGATGAGACTCCTCCCGATGATTTCGATCCGGCTCAGCCCTACAAGGACCCCGTCGCCTTTCTGGAGATGCGCGAGTACTTGGCTCGGGAAAAATGGGTTGCCATCGAGAAGTCCAAAATCCTCCGTGAACGAGTTCAGAAATGCTACCGACTGGAGGGCGTTAATCACCTCCAAAACTGCCGGAAGGTCGTCCGCCTGTACCTCGCCTCTCTTAAAGACGTTGGATGGGGCAAGGATGTCCGTCCTGAATACGCAAACAATGTTTCTCCGTGACATGGCCTGTTAGGTCTTTTCGGACTGTACGCTACTCCAGCCGATCGCTGTTATCATCGTTCTAAATCTTTTGCAGGGATGATACAATTTGTTGAGGTTTATCAATGTGATACTTTGGAAATTTGGTGCCTTTATGTTGGTTTCTGTACTGAGGCATTCTGCGTGGTTTTTTCACATTCTCAAATAAAGGTATTGTAGCTTTTAATCTGAGGAAATTTCAGGTGTCGCAACGTGGTACAAAAGGTGCTTTGAAAACTCAGGGCCCCATATGTTTGTCGTGATGAGTGACCACGACCTATCCTATGGCAGTGGGAACATCTATGCCGTTGGCTTCTTAAGATTTGAGATATTTCCCCTCTTCAACGACTCCCGATGTGAGACTTGCTCTGCAATTTCTTCGTTACTGACTCTCGGTTGGGGAATCCTCGCATGTTCCTTCTGATCTAAGACGTTGAGGTGCTCTAACCTAAACACAGTAGTGGACACAAACATAATTGGGCAGCACGTATGTTAACAGTCATGATGCAGAAAAGAAGCCTGAGTTGCTCGAGTGGCATGACTTGAAGGATGTATTAGCCCGATTCGTGAGCTGCGAAATTCCTTGTCAAAGTTAGAGACTTAGAGATGCCGAGTTTAGGACTAAGAGTAAAGCTGCAAAAGAAAATGGCAAGTCAAGAAGCACTCAAGAAGCATCATGGATGACGAGAAAGGTATTGAGTGTAATAGGCTACAGGTCTATACAGTGACCTATCTATGATCCCCCATATGAGGACTAATGTAACAAAAGGGCGAACTCTTAGCCTGCAGGGGTTAGCACACTTACCATTTAGATTTTAAAGGACTTGCAAATTTGAAGATATTTGAACAGGAGTAACTGAGCTCTTGAGTAACTGAGCTCTTCTCAGTCTGCTTCCTGCCACGTGCCAAAGGGAGAAATATCCCACATTCAGGACTGTTTTGGACAGCAAATGCACAGCTAGCTGCCATGTGACTTGCTGTTCATTATCACTATGAAATTTTATGACTTCAAAGTTTTGTGGACCTTGCTGTAGCTGCCAACGCAATGTGGTGCAATCTACAGGTAAATGAATCAGCTTTATATCCATATTTGGAAGTCCATCTCACTCATGGTTGCTGAAGCTATCGAAGTTGTTTGGGTTATCACAGGAATTCAATGCTAGCAAGTTTATTTCTTTCATAGGCGCAAGTGCTACAGTCAAAATGCCCTGTCACAAAGGGGAAAATTTATCTAGGAAGCAGGAGAGGATGGGACTCAGCGGAGGCATACTTATTGTGGTGATAGGACAAATTGGAGATGAACCGGTCAAAGGCTCTTATCTCTGGCAAAGATCTAGAAATCTACCAGACCGCCTTACTAATCAGGAAAAAGATCTGAAGGGCATAGTGTCAGGCCTGGTCCAAAAGATGAGTACAGCTCCTACACTCCGGAGGCACCAAGTTGCACCCCACTGTCTTAGCAAGCTGAGGGGAGATGGCATCTTCTGAACTCCCCATATCGAACAGGACAATAAACTGATGTCCGTTAGCTGTGCCATACGCTCGAATGAGCACCTTCTTTTGATCTGAGAAGTCGCCCTTATTCTTACCTTGAAAGACCACCGTGGGAACGGCGTTCAAAGCAGGGAAGACGGCATTCGTAGTTGAGGATGGAGGCGGAGCTGGAAGAGCCAATACATTAGCGACGGACGAAGTAGGTGCTTTCGCATCCTTTTCGGCAAGCCACTTCGGAAAATCCTTCTTGCCATGCCGATGTGGTGGCAATGAAAGCAGCGATGTTCTTGGTGGTATCGCTTCTGCTCGTCAGGCTGTAGATAGCCTCATGTAATACTTGCTTTAGCCTTCTCATCCGGAGTCATCTTTGGCTTGGACTCCCTCTTTTGACTATAAGCCTGGCCGTCTTTCTTTTGGAACTGGTTGTCCTTCTTCTGATCCTTACCCGTTGTGTTGTTTGACTGCTGCGGGGCTTTGGAATGGTTCTGGACCTGCTTGGGCTTTCCCCCGTTCAGCATCATCTCCTGATTCTATGCGAGAGTCAACGCCCGCTCGTAATCCGACGGGTCGAAGTTTCGAATGGTAAAACGTGTGTTCATGTGTAAACCTCAAATAAATTGCTTCATCTTGGCACTCTCCCTCACGCCTAACTGTTGCACCAGTGTGATGACCTTATTACTGTATGTCAACACAGGCAAACCATTCTAGGAGAGACGAGTGAACTCATCCTCCAGGTTAAGCATATATTGGGGTGGGAGAAAATGGGCTTTGAGGTCGGCCACAAACGTTGCCCAAATGAAATTCGTCTTAAACGTTTTTGGGTCAGTATGCTTACTAGCCCAATGCTGCCACCAAGTCACCGCCTCACCTGTAAGATGAGGGGCTGCAAGGTGGACTTTATCTTCCTAATCTTGAATCCGTGCTAATGGAAAATGAGCTACAAACTGATGAATAAATTGCAAAATTGCTGAATGATCACACTTACCATCATACTTAACAAAATTTGAAGTGGACCGAGTGAGTGGTGTTACCTTTGTCGATGGTGAAGCTGTGGCGGAGACGGCCGCTGCGCTCAAACTTGCCTGCATAGGCTAACATCTGTTTGTGTTGGAGAAGCATCGCCTCTCTGTCTAGCTTTTGTTGCCTGTCTGCCTGGGCGAGCTCTGTGCGTCGCAGTGCCTCCTCATTTTTGCGTTCCTCACGCATCAACAAGACCAGTTTTTCAAAATCTGTGGTTCTTCTTTTTTCCAGCGGCTTTTCTGCTTCTTTTTCCTCCGGACGTCGTTTTGTCTGGTCCAGCTGTCTTCTGCTTTCTTTCAGCTGGGATGAATGTTCTTCGAGTTGTTGCAGCAGGACCCGATTCTGCTGTAGAAGGTTCGCCATCACTTCTTGAGCATTTGGCGGAAGCGTATCTTGTTGGTAGTCTTTCTCCTCTTCAAAGTCTTCACGGTTGAAATCTTTTCCTGACCCTTCCATGGTGCTTGATTGTGTGTCCTTTCCGGATCTCAGCACAACCATACACTCGCGGTAGTCAAGTTGGATACAGACTGAAGCTCTGATACCAATGTAACATGCAACGGTTATCTGATCATGTAATTCACAGCAAGACCTTCTTTAAACCTTTAGCGAGGAATGAGCGTTGTTTACCATAGAGAGAGGAAGGAGATGAGGGTAGAGAGAGAGTAGAGTCGACAACCGATTGGGTCCCTGTACCCATTGACGGCCCCCTCCCCCAATCAGGGGAGAATTTGCTTTATACTTGGAGAACTGAGAAATACAAAGAACACTCTTCAAGAGAGCACGGAACATGCTTCTGAAGAGCTCAGTGTGCACACGTATAGCATACCCAAAATGTGAGAGGCAACGCCGACCAATACCGGGACCTTGATGATGTCCACACTGACGATGTAGGACGCTTCTGCAAGGCAAGGAAGAGGCTTGTGCTGTCTAGCGGAATGCAAGGTTACTGCGTGAGTGAGAGAGTGAAAAGCTAGAAGTGATAGATCCTATGAGAGAATTGAGAGATGACGGAAATATAGAGCTGAGAGTGAGCTGTGTAAACTGTAAAAGAGAGCTGAGAAAGCTGAGGAAACAGTGTCCAAACCTCTCTCCGTTCGCTGGTCCAAACCTCCGATTGTTGTGCTGCGTGGTCACCTTCAGATCAGGCCGAACTGATGGCCAAGGGACTGAGGCTAGAGCAGGGCCAGATCTGAGGATCTCAGGGCTGCACAGGAGGCTGAAGTGGAGCTGTAGGAGGACTGAAGGCAGGAGCAAACTGAATGAGAAAACAGGGCAGCCAAGGGGCCCTTTTATAGCGTGGGACTGAGCCAACCCAGTCTGTAAACAGACTGACTCAGTCTGTTTTACAGACTGGCTGGCCTACAACCAACCTATAAAAAGCCCTCCCTAGCTCATTTGCCAGGGGAGTTTTTGGGCAGCCTTTGCAGGCTGCCTTCCCTGCTTACCTGTCCAGCCTTTGGGAACCCTAAAGGGACTCCTAACCTAGGCTAAGACCTAAACTATAAGATGGAAACACTTAACCTACTATTCTGCAGTGGGTACTAGTGAATAAGAACTGACTACTGACTTGACCTAAGGCTGAGAGACTGACCTACGTAGCTTGTGCCTGACTGTCCGTGGACAAGGGCTCACAAAGGGGTCACAGCATACGACAAAATCTCCTATCTGGGAACTATAATACACTTGTCGATGTAGCCAGTGTGTCACCTTGCACCCAAGTGCAGGGGTGAATGTGACATTCGAAAATCTTCTCTTTCGTATGTAGAATGGGAGGTACCTTCCGTTCTCCTACCACAATTTCAAAGGGTGCTTTCCCTATGGATGAGTGTACAGTGTTGTTGTACGAAAACTCAACAAGTGGCAGAAATTGCTCCCATTTTGATTGCTGATCGGAAAGATAGCACTTGAGAAGATCAAGGGCAGTGGAGTTGGCTTCTTCTGAAGCCCATCAGCTTCAGGATGGAAAGAGGATGAGAAATTCAGCATGGTACCCATATTCTCAAAGATACCTCTCCTGTCTGGTCATCCGTGGGTCTCGATCATTGACAATTAATTGAGGCATCCCGTGATGTTTGTACACATGAGACATAAAAAGTCTCGCCATCTAGTCTGCTGTAATCTTCTTCCGTACGGGAATAAAATGGGCCCTTGCTGAATCTGCAAATAATGGTCTTCAAATCATTGCGGCTGAACATCCCAGGTCCCTGCAGCCTATCCAAAATATCATCTATTTTGGGTATGGGGAATCTGTTCTTAATCGTGATTGTAGTCAATGCACATCCGCCATGATCCATCCTTCTTCTGGACCAAAAGCACGGGTGAGCAGTGGGGTGAAGAGCTGGGCTGAATCAGCCCCTTCTCCAACAGGTCCTTGACCTAGTGCATTATTTCCTCTTGCTGGGCTGCACTGACCCTATAAGGAGGTCGGATAGGAAGGCTGCTACCAGGGATTATGTCTTATCGCAATGTCTTCTGGTCTTTCAGGGGGCAACTCCTGTGGAAATGGGTCAGAAAAACACTCCTTAAACTGAAAAAGAAAAACTGTCTGCTGTTTTTCCAGCTTAGAAAAATGAGACTCTTCTTGTACTGACTTCTTTTCAGATGCAAACACTAAGTACGCTGAAAGGTGCCTTTTCATTACATTGCCAATGGCAGAAGCAAATACAACAGGGATGGATTCTCCCTTCAGCTTAGCATCAAGAACGTGGGTTTTTCGGCGGTGAGTGATTGTGATTGCTTTATTCTTTGTATCCAAAACAGCCCCAACACGGACGTGCTAGGGTATTCCCAGTAACACATACAACCATTCAACGGCATAATATAGGACTCTTTCGTGTCCACGTAGCTCTGAATATGCATCCTTAGCTTGCCTATCATTGGAGTAACTGATTGGCTGAGCCTCGGGCAAGCCATATCCGCATCACAAAGGACCCATCTCTACTACCCGTATTCCCAACTTTCCAGCCGGCTCTGGAGAAATAAAGTTGGCCTTGGCTCCTGGATAAAAAACCATAAGAGCTGTTTGGTCTCTTATCTTGCCCCATGCCGGACATAACCCTGTAGCATCTGTATTCTGATGAGGTATGGCAAAAGACCAGCAGTGGGCTTGGGCTTCATATTCTTTTGATCAGTCCTCTTCTCCTCCTCACTAGCAAGAGAGCCTCCCAAAACTTCTTATTGTAGTCTTCCAAATTTCTGCAATTCGCTGCATCTAACTTGTACCAAGCGGTCATGATATCTACCTCGAACGTGGTAAGTTAACCAGGCGGTAGAGAACACCTATTTGAATTTGTCATGTGCACGGATTGGTATCCGACGTGTACTGGGTACACAAGACTAGCTCAGGTAGCCTGGGGAGGCTTAGAGCTAGGCAGGCTTGATTCTCGGGTCGAGTGGCAAGGGTACGAACCAATTAGAGGTCTTCGCTATTTTTGGCGCTTGGGGCCCGAGTCTATATAAGGGGCCCAGAGGTTCAGTTCTCAAGAGAGCCGATGGGAGCAAGTTTCATTCCTAGGTGTCGCGGACGCGCGCGTGCATCATAGCGTAGCCCAAGGCCTAGCAGCAGATCCTAGGCTTCACAGCGCCACCTGGTGGTATGGGACACCAGGTTGGTTAGGATCTGGTTGGGAGTTCGTGCCAGTAGCTCAGCTCGTGGCTCGGAGGGGACAACTCCTGATTCGGGATCACATCCCGTAGATGTCATGGTTGGGTGGTGAGCAGCCTGCTCAGTCTCCTCACGTTGTGTGTGTTCTTGTGTTGCTTGCAGATCAGAGGTTTCAAGAGTGGTGGGGACGTGTCAGTTGGTATTAGAGCCAACTCCTGAGGTAGGAATTTTTGTTGCGAGAATTTTGGACGATTTTTTCTCCAGGTATGCCCTAATTTCGAAATTCGTGCTCAAACCCTCCAAGTGCTTGTTTGGTTCATCGGTTTCGGGAAGTGGTTAAGATTTAGGGAAAGAAGGAAAGAAGAAGAGAGAGAGGGTGAATTCAAGGCTGCTAAGTGGGGTTAGGTGAGAGAGAGTGTGAGGTGTAGCTAGGAGAGAGTGGAGAGGATTGTAGGAGAGGCGTGAGAGGGGCTGCTAGGCAAGCGAAGGGTTGAGGGGAACCCCAGGGGATCCCGTGTACGGTCAGGGCTGCACAGTGATTAGGTCACGCAAGTAGGAGAGTGTAGAGGGGTGCGCCATAGGTTGGAGCAGGATTTCAGCCAGGCTGCTGTTTGGGAGGCTAGGTGCTAAAAAAAAGCACCAACCCTCCAAGTTTGGGAGGGTGGGCTTTCTTAGAAAGCATAGCTTTCTAAAAGCTGTACCTTCTACGTTATAGCTGTTGAGATTGACATCTCCAGGTGTTCTGTACAGAGTGAGGGCCTTTGATGTGGGTGTGCCCGCCCAGTGAGAGAGGTCTCAGTTAGTCCGTATTCAGGCTCTTTTTCGACCTCCACAGGACTCGCTCCAGCACAATTCCGGCACCCACGAGACAGGGCCGAAGCGGGGGACAGAGGGGGACAGACCAGGCCGACCAACCCTGGCCGACCAGCTCCTGGCCGACCAACTCTGGCCGACCAGCTCCTGGCCGACCAGCTGGTCAGCCTAGGCCAACTGGGCCGACCAGCCTCCCCTACATAAGTGCCCTCCCCCTCCTCATTTTGATTATCTTCTGGTGCAGCTCCTCAGGCCTCCTGCAGCTCTCTGCCTCCTCCAGTGCTCCTCTGCTGCCCTGCTGCCTGCCCTCGCTCCCCTTGCAGATCTTTCACCTCTGCCTGTTGCTGTCCTTCAGTTCAGCCCTGGTGTTCCTGCTTCTCAGCTCGTGTTTGCACCTCTCCTTCCAGCTTCCGCTGCTGCCTTTGAGTGCCCGCATTGCTGAGATTCAGAACAGTATTACTCTGCCTTCTACAGTCTCTCTCAGGCTCTTCTAGCAGGCTGTACTACAGGTTTTGTATTGCTGTTATAGAGCAGTATTTTCTCCTCTATTTATGAGGATTGTATCTACATTTTACTGCTTCATTGAGGGCTGAATTACAGCAACCTTTCAGGCCTACTGGTGTCTCATGCTTTCCTGTTATATTCACTCACTGCTCATATATTAACAATAGCCTGGCGAGACCATAGTTCAGCCTCAGCTTATGCTAGTGCGCACGAGAAGACCCCTCCACACCCCTGGCGGATTTTGTCACCTAGGTACGGCTTGAAGCAGACTTCTGTACGGCACAGCCAGCAGCGGGGCCAGCAGCGGGAGTCTCGCTTGCAGTCGGGTTTATGTCAGGAAAGGCTTTATTGTGGTGGAAGGAACTCCAACCCAAGCTTACAACATGGATAGAATTCGAAGGGGTCTTCAGGAAAGAGTTTCTGAAGGAGGAGGAAGATTACGGTATAGTAGGCAAGTTAAAAGCCCTCCATATGTTTAAGCTGAATTTGACTTTTGAGGTTTACCTTCAGAGGTTTCGGGATTTGCAGACCAGAGCTACAAAGATGGATCCAGTGACCTTGTTAGGTTTCTTTGTGGATGGTTTGCCTGACTCCTACAAGTTACAGATCAAGAACAACAAGTACCACGTTGCAAGAAATCATGAATTACGCGCGTATTTATGATGATACCATGGCCAGTGCAAAGGGAATCACAGTTGCCGACACGGGTGGGAAGAACAAGCGGAAGTTCTTTCAATCTACCACTGGTACCGGGGAGACGAAGTCTATAGACAACGCCTCCAAGAAACATTTGACTCAGGCGAAGAATGGTCGTGCCCGTTTCCTTCGTACCTTGAAGTTAAAGAAGGAAGGACGTTGCTTCTTCTGCAAGGAGCGGGGCCACACTAAGAATGATTGTCCTAAGCGCAAGAACCAGAAGCAAGCGCCGGGACAGAAGCTCCAGGCGGGTCCGGGTACCAATGCCAAAGGAGCTAATCAAGTTGCGATGACATGTATTTCTGTAAATGTCATTACTTGTCTACTTTCTTGTAATTGCACTTTTAATACTTCATTATTTGGTTCACATGATCTTTTCCGAGTTTATGGAGAAGTTAGGGACCAAAGAGTTCACATTCTCTTTGACCCGGGCAGCTCTCACAACTTTGTTAATTACAAACTTGTGCAGAAGATGGGGCTGTCCACGATACCTAGCGATCACACCTATGAGGTGTAGCTTCCAACTGGGAAGCAGTTTTGGGATCGCAAGATTGAAGCCCTTTCTATCCGGATTTAAGAATACACAGCGGCTCTTACGTGCTATGTCATGCACTTGTAGCATGTGGACTTGTTAATCGGAATAGAGTGGTTTAAAACCCACGATATTTGGATTGGATGGAAGGACCATACTCTTTCTTTTTTGAAAAAGGACACCCAATTTTGTATTCAGTGTGATAATATTTCCTCTTCTCAGGGACCTATTGTATCTGCGATGCAGCTTCGGAATATATTAAACACTTCTCATTATGATGTCTATTAGTGTGTTTTGATTCTTCTTTCTTCATTTGTTGTCTCTGTTAATAACAAGAATGATTTAAGTGTGTTTGAATACCGTGAATTGAGAACGTTGTTAGATGATTTCGTGGATGTATTCCTTGCTCAACTGCCGGAAGGTTCACCTCCAGAATGGGCAGTAGATCATCGCATAGACTTAGTACCTGGGGCTCAACCTATTAGTGTTCCACCTTATAGGATGAGTCAGTTTGAGGAGGATGAGTTAGATTTTACATGGAGAATGTGTATAGATTATAAACGATTAATAAAGTGACAATTAAGACAATTAAGAATCGATACCCTCTACCTTGTTCCGATGATTTAATAGACCGTTTGGCCGGAGCGAAGTATTTCACTAAGATTCATTTGCGTACGGGATATCACCAAATCCGTATCTATGCTAAACACATAGATAGAACCGCATTCTGAACTAGGTATAGCCACTACGAGTTTCTTGTATTATCTTTTGGTTTGACCAATGCTCCTGTCACCTTTCAACAAATGATGAACGATTTGTTCCGAGATTTTCTGGGCAAATTCGTTGTAGTGTTCTTAGATGACATCTTGGTATATAGCCGAACGCTAGAGGATCACATAGGACACCTCCGGATTGTCTTAGTTATTCTAAGACAGCATAAGCTCTATGCCAAGATGAGTAAATGTGACCTCTTTATGAAGGAGATCATTTATTTAGGACACAAGATTTCTTCTGAAGGTATTAGCATTGATTTGGATCGTATCCAGAAGGTTTTAGAATGGCCTATCCATCAGACTGTGAAACAACTTCGTTCTTTCCTAGGATTTACGGTATTTCTACAGAAGTGTGTGCATGATTATTCACACATCACGGTACCCCTGACAAACATATTGAAAGGTCGTGGACGCAGGTCTACCCAGCCGATCTCTTGGAATGATGCATTGAACAAGGCTTTTGAAACCTTGAAGTTAACTATCAAGGAAGCACCCGTTCTTGCATTACCCGATCCTATCCGGCCTTATGTTTTAGAGGCCGATGCAAGTGATTTTGTGATTGGGGCAGCTTTATTCCAAGAGGGCAGACTTGTAGCTTTTGAGAGTAAGAAGCTAGACGACACCCAATATCGTTGGTCCACACTAGAAAAGGAACTCTATGCAGTAGTGTATGCCCTTGAGGTTTGGAGACACTACTTGTATGGTTCGAAGTTTCTTGTATTGACCGATCATCAGTTAATTAAGTATGTGTGTGATGGGTCTGAATAGATGGGCAGAATTAATGCAAGATTTTTATTTTGAAATACGTTATCACAAGGGTTCGTTGAATAGTGTAGCGGATGCCTTAAGTCAAGTCAAGTAAATGCTATGTCATTTACGGAAATATCCTCAGACCTATTTCAATCCTTGAGAGGGCTTTGCGCAACTGATAGTCATTTCAGTTCTTATTGGCAGAAAGTCCAGGACGGGAGCTCCATGGTTGACCAGGACTCAGGGATTGTGCCACCTACGGTACAGGCGGCGAGAGGTCAGTGGATGATTAGGAATGGCTTGTTGTTCCGGAATGGAAAGATTTGTGTGCCAGATGTTCTGGAACTTCGATCCAAGATTCTCTGGGAGTGTCATGATGCTCCTAGTGTTGGACATCCGGGTATACATCGGACTCTGTCTCTTGTGAAGCATACCTTTTATTGGACTAAGATGCATGCATTTATTGAAAACTATGTAGGTTGTCGGGTTTGTCAGGTTACTGAGGCAGAACGCCTTAGAAGCGCGGGTTTATTACAGCCATTGCAGATTCCCGGTAATAAACGGGAAAGTATTTCCATGGATTTTATTACTGGTTTGCTTAGAACGTGCAAGGGTCATGACTTCATTTGGATCATAGTTGACCGTCTGACAAAAATGGCTAGATTCTCACCTACCAGAACAACTATTTGAGCTGTTCAGTTGGCTCACGAGTTTGTGGATCACTTGTTTAAGCTGTATGGTTTGCCCTCTGACATAGTCAGTGACAGGGACTCAAAGTTTACAAGTAACTTTTGGACACTTGTTTTTGAGAAGTTAGAAACTACTCTAAGTATGAGTTCCTCAGATCATGCACAATCCGATGGCAGTACTTCACAGCGCCACCTGGTGGTATGGGACACCAGGTTGGTTAGGATCTGGTTGGGAGTTCGTGCCAGTAGCTTAGCTCGTGGCTCGGAGGGGACATCTCCTGATTCGGGATCACATCCCGTAGATGTCATGGTTGGGTGGTGAGCAGCCTGCTCAGTTTCCTCACGTTGTGTGTGTTCTTGTGTTGCTTGCAGATTAGAGGTTTCAGGAGTGCTGGGGATGTGTCAGAATTCAACCCATGTGGTAGGTGCTTTGCCCTGCAGAAGTAAGTTGGTCCACCATTGGAGTGCATTGCCCTTCAAAAAGGTGGCTGCCTTTTGAACTTTGGAAGACTCTCTAAAGTGTCCACCTGAGTAGGCGGCATCAAACTGTTGCACAAAATGTCAAACCCTTTAATCTGTTCTGCATCCCATTGAAGGTTTCAAACTTTATAGCTGCCCCTCCCTCCTTGTTATCTTTGAACTTTCCTTTAGGGGTGAGATTATCATCGTAGGTTGCTGGAAATTCTGCAATCCGGGCTGCATGCTGCCCATAAAGTTGCTTGTTATTCTGGACCCTTCTGTGGGCGGTCCCACCATTGCCTGAAAAACTGATCCCCCTTTGAAGTATCCTGGATGCATGATGGGCTGAGGGAGGACTTGCTGTCCCTGATTGACTGAATGAAAGTTATTGGCATTACCCGCTACAGGGGTGACTGTGGGCATTTTTGATGGCTGTCCATTGAAAGATACATTCCTTTGAGTCTTCTTATGCTTCTTCTGTTTCTTCTGAGCTGTCTTTTTGCTTCCAAAGATATGAAGCCTTGGCAATCTATTGTGACAATCAAAGTTGCATAGTGATTGCAAAGAACCCAGTGTTTCATGGTAGGACAAAACACCTTGAGGTTTAACGCCAGTGTTTAGTGCTAGGACAAAACACATTGAGATTCATTGCCACTTCATATTAGGGAGCTAATCATGAAGGGCTTCTAGAATTTACTACTTCTTGATGTAGCAAAATCCTACTTGCATCTCATCAAAGCTCTACATAGAGATTAGATGGAGTAAATTCATGCACTGATTGGATGTAGGCCCACATTGAGTCACTAAGAGTGGGCGTTGGCTCACATTTGGGTCCCCCAGATGAGGAGGACAAAGAGGCGATTGATGATTCCTATTTTGATCTACAGAGCAAAGCTACATCCAAAATATGAATAGGTAATCTAATCTTCATAGCAAAAGTGAATTATAAACATCAAATTGGGTTTGATTTGCAACACTAGCCACATCATCTCCGTGAATGCCTGTTGCAACTGTGAGAGGGCTCTTGCTACATTTTGCATTCGCAGCTAAAAAAGGGCATTGAGATAAAGCTCCTCTGCCTCATCTACCTCATCCTGTGAGTCCTCAGTGGCATGCTATGGGGACACAGGTTGTGCGCCACTATCTTGCTCCTCATCATCCTCGCTGATGCTATGCTCCTCCTCAAAAGTCTCTGATGCTCTGTCTTCCTCTTGCCCCTCGTGCTCAAAGATGGTCAACGACCTCTCACAGTGTGACATGCTTGCTGAGATTAATGGCTATAGCGAAAATTACAATGAAGGTGTCCTTCACCCAACACTACCAAGGCTCCCCTCTAGAAAGATGGTGACGATCTCGGCAATGGAACCACTATAACCGGCCTTCAATAAACTAAAGGGCAGTGATCTTCTACTCAGTCATATACCTCATAAATAGCCACAATGCAAGCTTCTGTCACTTCAACCACTTAGCAAAGTTAGAAACAAACTTCAACAACAACAAAGGGGAGTCTAGAATGCTCCTGCTCAGTGAAAAAAGTACACAAAACACCCACTGGTCCCAAATGCCTTGGTGTCCCTTTCGGTATTTATTTAATGCTTCTGAATGGAGCTTGTGAATTGAAATGCTTTACACCAAGGGTTCACCCCTGCCTTGTTCTTCTCTGCAAATCCTCTGTCTGTCTTCTAGGCATCTAATCTAGGTGCACCACTACAATACTAGTAGCAAGGCACTCTTAGGCATCCACTCCTAACCTGACCCAATTGAAAGGCATTCAGGCATCCAATCCACTAGTAAACTGTACCAAAGCAGCCTCAAGGCTATCACATGCATCCACTGTGTCCTTAATCCTTTTCCTAGGAACACCCTTGCCTCTGGGTGCTAGCTAGGACCTGAGAGATACTAGAAAGGACTGCAAAACACCATGCACTGCAAAATGCTTCAAGGCAAGAAATGCAAACAAATGGAAGTCCAAATCCAAATACCCGCTGTCCGTGGTAGAGGGGCAAGCTCTGTTCCTCATGCCTATCCCTTGTCAGGCTCCCAGCACGGTGTAGGAGACTCCCAGCTTCAGGGAGATGAGAGCAAAATCAGATAGAAGGAGGAAGGAGGGCAAAAAAAGAACTGTAGAGGAGATGGTAGGTGGTAGAAGGGCATGCATCTACATGCATGACACTTGGCCCTTCATTAAAGCTCTAACCATAGTTACCAGCCGAAACGGAAACGGAAGAAATGGAAACGGAAGAAACGGAGTTTCCAGGCCCCGTCGAAACGGAAACGGAAGAAACGGCAATATGATACAATTTATGTATAAAAATTTATTTTTTATACATAATATAATTATCAATAGAGTGCAAATCATACATAATACAAATTACAATTATCTATACTTGAAGGCTGAAGCTTCAGGCTTTAGCCTTCAAGCATCAATGCATCATTCATGATTCATGCCTCTATGATTCGAAATTCTTGAATGATGCTTCAATAATTTGAAATCAACATGTATCATGAGTCATGACTAACAAGTTTGGCATTACAAGAATCTGAAATTTAGAAGTTTGAAGTACTTAAAAGTTTAAACTTAGCACACAAGTTGAAACTTGAAACTTGAAACTTGAAAGTATTCAATGTCCAGAGTCCATAGATGATCATGATTCATGATCCACAAATTTCATGATCATGACTCATGACTCATGAGTCATGCAAGACTCAAAATAAAAGCACTCATGGATGATATAAAAAAAAGCAGCAGGACTACTGATCATCTGCATCATCCATGGACTCCTCGTCATCGTCATCCTCTGCGTCCTCAGATAAGTTCGAGGCATCTGTGTCACTGTCTGAAGAAGAATCATCAACATCAGGATCAGGACCATCGGGTGCAACTGAAGTACCAGCACCATCTCCAGATGGTTGAGTGTATGATCGTGTGTGGCGTGGTGGTGTTGACAGCTCCTCATACAACATGGTGTATATGTCCAGCTCCTCCCGTGGGATATCTGGTATGACCTTCATCTTCTCCACGTCCACCTTGTCTACATTCACTTGGCGAGGTTCGGGGCAGCCGGCGGTGAACTCAAGGAGACGGAGGTTGCAATGACAAAACACCAACCGCTTCAATTGAGCCGTGCTCAATTTGTTCCTCTTCTTTGTGTGAAAGAGGGCCCAAGTGCTCCAGTTCCTCTCACAAGGACCGGAACTGCAGTCCTGTGAGAGAACACGTATAGCAAGGCGTTTCTGCCATAAGCCAATTAAGCCGAGATAAGTATCAGGAACTTGATAACTTTAAACATATTTGTAGTAGATAAAACTTCAAATTACTTAACGACTAAGCTCCAACTAGTGGTGTTGGAACTTGTCTCTTAGACTCTTACCAAAGTAGGAGTACAATTGCCATATTTCTCCCACCACGAGACAGGTTGCAACTGTGTCTCTCGGAGCCTAGCCGTAGGTCGACCAAAGGAGAGGCTGTGATTGCGGAACAATAGAAGTTCATCCTCCAGTCTTCGTTGCATATCCAAGTCACCACCGGTCCAATTTTGTAGATACTGTTGCATCCCCTCCTCCAACTCGTCATTCTCATATTGCTCTTGACTACGCCAGAGCGGATGCAATACATGTGCCACCGCTTGGATTGGGCGGTGGAACCAATTCCACCGCTTATTCCATATAGCACGGATGGACTCAACCCTAAATCATGCCACAAGAAATTAGAATGCATTATGCATGCAAAATTCATAGACTATAGATAATAGTACATACATAATATATATCTGAAAATTCCAGGCTTCATGATAACAAATTGCCATTTAGTAACTACAATAATTATACATATTACAAAAGTAAAAAGTCTTACTTATCAAGCGATAGGGAAGTGTTTCTATTGAGGGCCTCTCCAATCTTGTCCATAAACTCGTACAAGAGCCCTAATGTGCTTCCCTCCATGTCTGTGATGCGAAGCACCGTGTAGATAGGATTAATCGATTTGATTAATGCCTCCGCCTGATTCCACCAAGACTCATCCATGATCATGCGAAAAAATTTGATAGGCTTTGCTTGGCCTCTATCATCCCAATCTCCCCACTCCCGAGACACAACCGTGCGCAACAAGCCCTGGCGCACTCGCACATATCCACCACTATGAACATGTAAGCAAACCTTGTGGCTGGAGGTTTCAATAGCTCAAGGTCACTGTAAGCCCGATAGATGCTGAGGACTTTGGGTCTCTTCGTGACAAACTTCACAATACTGCGGGCTGTGGAGAAGATGGCATCAATCCAAGGTATCTTCCCTAGGTCCTCGATCAAAAGATCAAGGCAATGTGAGGCACAGGGTGTCCACACAATCTTAGGGAACTCATCTTCTAACATGGCACCCATTGACACACAATTGCTACCATTATCTGTCACCACCTGCACCACATACTCAACACCTATCTCCATAATGGCTGCCCGTAAATGCTCCCAAATATACAGCCCTGTAATCACTGTACCTACAGTGGAAGCGTCTATGGCTCTCAAGAACATGGTTCCCTTGCAAGAAGACACTAAAATATTGTACACATTCATCTTGCGTGCATCTGACCATCCATCGCATAAGAGTGTGCATCCATATTTTTTCCAAGTCTCTTTAAGGGCTTCATTTGGTCTTCCACACATTCCCTCTCTCTTCTTAGCTCTCTTGTCCGCAAGGCCTCATATGTAGGCCCTTCCCATTCATACCCAATGCGGCTTACGGCTCTCATGGCCTTCCTCCATCGTGTAGTCTTCGCCACATGAAAGGGTATTGCACATTGTATGAAGAGCTTTGTGAGCTCACTAGTGGCCTTCTTCACTGCTTGCTTTTGCAAGCGTGCTTGAATGCTAGACCTTTGCAGTGATCCTCTTTTCCCCGCACTAGCATCCTCACTAATTGATCCATGTGGCAAGGGTGTTCTTGTGGCACTAGGACCCGCGCTCGATGTAGTTGATGCCCCTCTACTTCTCTTTGCAGAACCCAATGTGCTGGCATCATCCAATGGCTCAGTGTCAGCAGCCTCTTCTTCATCTTGCAGCCCTTGTCCTCCACTTTTTGCAGCCAAGGCTGCCATACGCGCATGCTTCCATTCTGTTAGGCCACCTTTCACTGCAGTAGGTACGAACTCACAAGGTCCTACATCCTTGTTGGGAACACCTGCTAGATGGTCTTTCACCCGCGTGACAGACCCCGTCTTGCTTATGCCGCAATAGTTGCATCTCCACTTCTTGGAGCCACCGCCTCCTTTATAACTATCCAGGAGGGAGACATGGACCCAATAAGCATCTCTCGGCATTGAGGAGGATGGAGAGGTGAGAAGGAGGATGGAGAGGTCACAAGTGACTCGTGAGAAAGGATGGGAGGTAGACCGTAGAAGGAGGATGGAGAGATAGAGGTAAAAGAGGATGGAGAGGATGGAGAGGTAGAAGTGAAGGAGGATGGAGAGGAGGAGGATGGAGAGGTAGAAGGTAAGATTAAAGAGAGAATGGAGAGAGGGATGGAGTCAGGAGAGCAGGCTACCAAACTGCAGGCTGCAGCTTGCAGGATGGAGAAGATGGAGCAAAGGATGAAGAGGATGGAGAGAGCTCAGAGAAGGATGGAGGTGACGGTAGGTTCAAGAGCAAAGGATGGGATGGAGAGAGCTTGAAGAAGGTGGAGAGAGGAGGAAGGATGCACAAGAGGAGTAGAACAGGCGGGAGGCGGCGAAAGACGAAGAGAGGCGCCGAAATCCCGTTTTTAGGGTTAGGGGAAAAAACAGAATTTACGAAACGGCGTTTCTTGACGAAATGCCGTTTCCGTTTCGGCGTTTCCGTTTCTGCCCACGAAACGGGCGTTTCGTGCAACTATGGCTCTAACCCACCCGACCAAGGACGACGTTGGTTGTCCTTGGGCCCAACTTTTAGACCCCTCTCTAGTGCCTATGCTTGTTGGAATGGTCACCTCCCCATCTGTAAGCCCCCATATGAGGAGAGCATGGGGGAGGTGGACCTATGGATGTATAGACTGCCACATGGGCAGAGAATGGGGCTGCCACATGGGCAGCACATGAGCTGTCATGTGGATAGCACAAGAGACCTTGTGCAGGAGAGATGGCGGGGGCATGTAGCCCTGGATTTGGCCTGGCAAGACGGAACTTCAGACCAAGTGTACGGGCTGGAACAGGCCCCAAATAGAGGTGCACAGGTGGCACTGACATCAGCAAGTGTATGGAGCAAGGTACAAATAGAGGTGCACAGGTGGTGCTGACATCAGCAAGCATACGGAGCAAGGTACAAGGCTGTGCAGACCTGGGACAGGTGGCACTGACATCAGCAACTGTACAGAACAGGGTACAAGGCTGTACGGGGCTGGGTGAGGCCTGTTGGAGCAGCAAAGGAGGCTGCTATGAGGCAGGGACCTGCCTTTATATAGGGCTGGGCCCTTGCCTTGATTGGAGGGCCAAGGCCCTAGAAGAGTGGGCCCAAAAGGCCCCGGTTTGTGAGCCCTAATAGGGCTGGACCAGCCACAGACTGGTCGGCTAGAATGGGTCAGGCTGGTCGGTTTTTGCCAACCCCCTTGGGGGACTATAAAAGGAGAGGCCCCTTGGCCTCATTTCACATCTTCTGGAGCAGCCAGTCACAAGCAGTCAGGAGCAGTAGGAGACTTGCTCTTGGAGCCTATTCCCGGAGGACCAGGAGAGAATGAAGAGCTGCAAACTGACCTTGGAGGGCTGCCTACCTAGGCTGACAGAGAGTCTACATACGCTCGAGGTGGAGCGCACAGGCTCACAGATCTAGAAGTGCTTGACATCTAGGAGAACCTTTTTTGGTATTGTATCCTGTCCTACTTTGTGGACGGACGGAAATATAAGGTGTTGCTTCTATATTTGTCTCTGAGCATTGTCTATTTACTGCCTTGCACATCTATGCACATAAGTTTAAGAAGTTTGTGATTCCACACCCCACACACACATTGTGTGAGCTCCTAGGCAATACTATCAGTCTTCCGTTGTGCGTACCCTCTGTTGGGTCCTTCATTAAAGCTCTAACCCACCCGACCAAGGACGACGTTGGTTGTCCTTGGGCCCAACTTTTAGACCCCTCTCTAGTGCCTATGCTTTGTGCCTAGGACCTAGTGGTGCACCTAAACTTTGCCCCTAGGAACTTCTAGGAAGTGTGCACTTCCTCTAGAGAGTCCCTCACGACCAAACCATCATTGGACTTTAACCATGGTTAACCTCGGGTTAAGCGTGGGTCGAGTTTCAAAGATACTTTACATTACTTTTCATGTCCCCGTGACACTTAGATTGCCTGGGTGCCTATGCTTTGTGCCTAGGACCTAGTGGTGCACCTAAACTTTGCCCCTAGGAACTTCTAGGAAGTGTGCACTTCCTCTAGACAGTCCCTCACGACCAAACCATTATTGGAATTTAACCATGGTTAACCTCGGGTTAAGCGTGGGTCGAGTTTCAAAGATACTTAACATCACTTTTCACATTGAGCCATGAAGTCAACACTAAAGGTTCTTGCTTACCATCATATCACGTGAGGTTGAGATTTTGAGGAAAAGAAGGCTTGACAGGTGGTGGGACTCTCTCCCTTTCCTTCCCTAGTGGTCAGAGTAGAGAAATGAGGAGTTGCCAGTCCGGTTCTTCCTTCTCTTCCCAAGCACTACACCCTTGGTCTTCCTTTTCATCCCGAGCGGTGTGCTCTTTGAGCTCCTTGGCCTCCTGAGCCTTGCGGTCCTGGAGTCCTTGGGCTTCCCGAGCCTCAAGATTGCGTTCTTCTTTGGCCTCTCAAGCTGCTCTATCACGTTTTTTGTCGGTTTGGTCTCGATTGTCTTGCATTTCTTGGAGCTTAACCATGGGGCTGAAGATAGTCTCGGATTGTTGCTGCTGCATCTGCATCATGGCTATCATGGCAGACATTGAAGTGTGTGCAAGATTCTATAGTGGTAGGGGTTGGGAAATTGATCCCTCCTCCCCACTCATCTTGGACTGCTCACTAGTACTCATGGTGTCTTTTCCGGATCTCGTCTGCACCGTAAATCTCCCTAAACTGACCCTCCCTATCTCAGGAAAGAAAATCTGAAGCTCTGATACCAATGTAACAAGGAGAACCTAACTCATTCTCTCTCCTGCTCAATACTGTTTGAATTGAAAGAATGATGCACGTAAAACACAAGTGGAGCTGTGGAGTGAGTGTGAGTATCAGAGGGAGAGAATATAGCAATGAACAGTGTTTTGCTGCTCATAACTCTTCAGATATGTCTTTTTGTAGTGCACACTTTTCAATTGAAGTGGATCTAACATTCTTCCATTGCATGGGATGTCTCATAGTGTATTAAGTCTAACTAGAGGTACATGCCTAGATTCTCCCAACATGGTGGTGAGATCTAAGAATATAGAGATTTAGAGGGAGGCAAGATCTGACGCTAAGAGGAGTATGCCTTGGTGATCAAGCCATGCAATCCAAAGATTGAGACCTAAAAGAGGAAGGAAACTTTTGAGGTGTGACAGTCATGTGGGAGAGGAGAGCACACACAAAGGGATAGGAGACACCAAAAGTTAGTGTAACTTTAAGGCTTTATTAGTTAGCACTCATTATACTAATAATAACATAAGAATTCTTAATAAACTAAGACGTCTTAGAAACAAGCATCTCAAGACTTCTGTTTCTATTAGTTCTATTCATGCCACACAAGTAATTTATGTTATGTATAACATACATAGTAGTAATATGCTTTATGTAGGACAAACTATAGGACAGCTTTTATTCGTTTTCAAGAACATGTTAGGGAAGCTAGAAAAGTTCATAGGGAGAATTCCTTAATTGAGAATTTGAAACCCTTATATGCGGCAATGGCAAAGTCTGGTTTCAAATCTTTTCGTTGCTTTTCCATTGAGCATATACAGGGCCATTTTAATAATGCCAAGGATTTTTACAAGGCTGCTTGTCCTCGTGAATTGTTTTGGATGAGAACTTTACACCCTTTCTTCCCAAGAGGTTTTAATTTGGAAGGAAAATCAACTCTTCGTAAAAATAGAAGAACCTCTAAAAAGAGCCCTTTAACATTCCTCTTTACCAACATAGTCATACACCTAACCTTATGTTATGGGGTTGTCCTAGCTCTCTTGCAATCTCACATGTTCGTGAGTTGCCTCCCTCAGTTCCTCTTCTGCCACTTCCTCCTCCTTTAGTTGCTTTAACTTTCTTAGTTCCAAGAGTTTTTGCTTCTCCAGACTATAAAAGAAGACTACTATACCTAGATAGATTAATGTGTTTGAGTCTTTTCTGAAAAAGTTTTTGAAAAATATAATGTCAAAGTTCTTTTTAAACTTCCATACACCTTGGAAAACTTCTCTTTTGAGGATTTAAATCTAAATAAGCTCCATTATATATAACTTATAACTTCATTGGATGGCTTCTTAAAAGTAAAAGCTTCCTTTCGAAGCAAAGAAGTCTATCTAAATAAGGAACTCTTGATTTGTATTTTTACGTCTCTCTCTCTTGACAAGATAGGCTTAAACTCAATTTTGAAGTCTCTTGGAGTAATGGATTCCTCTCTCATTTTGTGAGTGT
This sequence comes from Dipteris shenzhenensis, assembly GCF_047967505.1. NCBI lineage: Eukaryota > Viridiplantae > Streptophyta > Polypodiopsida > Gleicheniales > Dipteridaceae > Dipteris > Dipteris shenzhenensis. The sequence goes on along the minus strand of NC_141617.1, from coordinate 4,087,838 downwards.
AAGAAAACAATACAACGTCTGTGCTCAACAGATAATAGGATCTTGTATGCAAGAGAGAAAAGCAGATAGTATGGAGAATTAAAAATTTGATTATTGTAAAACTGATACAATAGATGGTGCTGCCTCCCAGCTGTGTGCTGTGAAAAATGCGTTGTTGGCGAGGTGAAAACGGTAGAGGACGGTGGTTGGGATGCTAAGGAATCAGGGTTGCTGTAGCTAGTGATGAAATGGGCTTCACGGCCTTGCTCTTATATAGCCACTAGTCGTAGTCGGTTGGACCCAATTGGGTGACCGACCTAGTCCGCCCAAAACGGTTAATTGGGGGTCGGTCCCGCCACCGACCACATGATAGAACCGGTGCGTAAAATAGAGCAACTGACCTACGGTTTTTGTTTAGCCCAGAGCCATCCGGGATCATCTCGGGCTCCAAACGGGCCTCGCAACCTGAGAGTGGGTTGCCCCGGGAAATGCTCCATCTACTCCAATGTGGTCAATCATGGGATACCTTCCCGCACTTGCATGTAGCCTAGTTGGCAGTGTGCCAACTTCGTCTAGCCATCAGGCCACACATGGTCCCCATGTGGTGTCCAAACCAAGACCTACCGGATAACCGAGCTACTCAAATGCCTTCTCCTCATATGGGGGGATTACAAGTAGAGTTAGCTGGCTCCCGCGTAGTTACACGAGAGTGGTTAACTATGGAGAGATAGGTAAAAGGCTTTCAGAGCATTCAAAATCTACTATCCTTAGAGAACCTTGTTGTTGTAAAAGTAAGAGATTCCAAAGCTTTATTGATGCTGATTTAGGACATGTAGTCACAGCTGATACCTCAATTTTGCATAGATGAGAGGGCTCAGAGCAGAGGGTCAGGCCGATTTCAGGCGAGACCATGGGACTATGGATCACATACTCACACTCAGGAGTGTTATTGAGGAGGCCAGATTACGGAAGGAGAGGGTATATTACTGCTTTGTGGATTTCCACAAAGCCTTTGACACAGTACTTCGAGCTCGTCTCATCACACGCCTACAGACACTGGGATTTGATCAGGAGATCATCTAGGCAGTCATGGCACTTTATGAGAGTCTCAGGCAGACATTAAGGAAAGAAGTTGAATTTGAATTTAGCATTGTGTGATTCCTGGCAACATACGCTTTCTATTATCATATGCTGCGGGGAGCAGTGGCTGTAGCAAGCAACCTCCACCTCTATTTTCTAACATCATGTTCGATGTTGAGCAATGATTGCAAGATTTAAATCCTTTGTTAACGTGAAGGACAGCATAGATTTCTCAAATAATGCTGAGAAAAAGGCTAAGTTCATCATGAGAGATGACAATGGAGTTTGCATTTGTGACTGACACGGACTAGAGCACCAGCTCTGAGATTCAAAGACGAGTTGAAGGGGATTACTTGTGGAAGGTATCTCAATTCGTTTTGATAGTGTTATGGATAAAATTGTCTAAGGAAAAAGGCATTAATATGTATGTGTGTTTGTATATGTGGCAATAGTATAATCAAATATGGTGTGCATAGGGCCCAAGGTTGAGGTGGCAAGGCATGACCATGTGCCACCCTTCCATGTAAGAGGACCCATAAGGTGTGTTGTACATAATCCATAATAGTAATATTATAAAATGCAAGGTGGCATGGCTCCTCCATGTGCCACCCCTCCACCTAGGATGCAATAATTGAGATATGGCTCAAAGTCCATGGGAGAAGCAATATAAAATGGGTGGAGATGGCTATTATATTGAGTTATTCCCTCCATATGGGATAGGCCCATGTGGGGGAGCAAAGAGAGCTAGTTAAATAATGGGGAAAGCAGGATGAGGCGGCAAGATTCCTTGTGCCAACCCTCCACTTGTCCTCCTAGAGGTTTGAACCTATTATAAAATTGGAAAGAGACCTAGGGAGTATCATAGACTTGAGATAAGGGGCTTGATTTATGCGGAAAATGGAGGCAAAGGGTTGTCGCACACAATTGAGAGTGCGTACCCACCTAGCCCACATGGAAGACTTTTCCACACACACCATGCATATGGGAGGATACATTAATGTGGAGAGACCCCCTCTTTTGGCTATAAAAGGAAGGGGCTATTCCTTGATGAGACGCGCTCATTCTTGTAAAGCCACCTAGCTAGTATTTTGATATTTCCCTCTCATCCCTCCTTTCCAATAAAGTATGGTTCACTTTTCTTGATGTCTACATCTCAACATTCCTCTTCCTATCATGTACTTGCTTCTCTTCCCACTCTCTCTTTCCCCTTGTGTCATAGTCTCCCTTTTCCTTCCCTCCACTTCTAATTCCTTATTCACCCCTATGACATCCCTTCGCCCTCGTGATCTCCTTTTCTCTATGGGCTTTGAGCGTCGCCATACTTAGTCTCTAGCCTTTGGTCTCGGTTTCTTTTCCGGCTAAAAGTTTTGGTGTGGCTGCTGGGATACGAATCTCCACGGCTGTTGGCGAATCTTCTATTCGTACAGGTTACATCAACAAAACTATACCATCTGTGCTGTTTCTAAGCTACTGCGCGTGCATTCGCTTCGTGCGTCTCCTGCGCTTCAGTTCTCTGGACTGCCGCGACTTCTGGTTGCGGACAGTTTTCCGCGCGACAGTTCTATGGACTGCTCTGGTCGCGGACTGTTTCCTGAGCCCCTGCAAAAGAGTAACAGCAGATCCCGCGCCCCCCCTATCTCTTCTCTTCTTCTTCTTCTCCTCCTCTTTCTCTTTCTCTTCTCCTTCTCCTCTCCTCTCCTCTCTTTTTATTAAAGAGTAGGATTGGAACCCAAGACCTCCCCCTTCACAAAAGAAAGTCTTATCATTGGGCCAACAAGTTGGAAGTGGTAAAAATGTAATGATTTTTGTTCATATATTGAAATTGCGGGAGCTGTAACTCTCTAACCATAAGGAGTTTGCTCTTGTTGTAAAAAGCAAAAATATTTCATTTTATGTTCTCTATCCACTTCTCTAGCTAGATCGCCAATTCAGAACTTCTCCAAGCCCACTTCACGGACGCACGCCTCACGAGAAGGGTGGACATTTATGTCACTTCTCGACGCGTTTAAGGAATTGGTGCCTGTTCCTCCGCACCTTACGGCTACCAATGCACGAGATGTATTCCTTGATCTTCATGTTGACCTTCAACGGTTGATTGTCCAGTGCATTATTGATGGTGATGATGGGTGGAATGACACACCGTGGATGATTCAGGGTGACGAACTACTGATACGCTGGGAGGATTTTGACTTTACTTCTACTCATTGTGCGGTGATCGAACTAGTTGCTGCTTCAGAGGTAATCAAAACGGTTTCCTTCTTCGAAGGGTGGGATGTTCCCCAAGCTTGGGGGGAGATTTGGCGCATCTGCTTGTTGATTCCTGTGGAAAAGCTCGTCCTGAATGGTCATTTCACAATCTCATTACAAAGGTTTCTAGGCCTTGGCTATGGTTGGTAATGTTTCGACCAAGGAATCCATTTGTACCTAATCAGCCTTTTGTGCCTCATTTCGAGCTTCAAATTGTAATTCTTTTTGGGCTTAAGATAAACTATCAACAAAGAATTGCAAGTTTATTTGGTGCTGAACGTTTGGCTCAAGTGTTGAATTCTCCCCACCCTCTCCTCCTACCTATCTTGGACTACCGAGAAACTTGGGATGTCCGAATTCTCGTCTTGGTGTGATGACATCTTGGATTCTTCAATTTGATGGAGCTTACAAACCTTCGACCAAGGCGGCTGGCATGGGTGTGAAGCTCACTTCACCGAGTGGTGAGGAGTTTTGTTACAGCAAGTCTTCGCCCGCAAGTACTTGCAATCAAGCTGAGTACTCGGCGCTCATTTTTGGGCTACAAAAGGCACAAGAACATCATGCCAAGCAATTGGAGGTGCAAGGAGATTCTCAACTGGTGTGTGAACAAGTTAGTGGAAGGTGGAAGGTGCGGAGCAAAGGCTTGGTTCCACGACATCAACAAGCCTTGGAACTTTGCAACCAATTTGAAGAGGTAAAAATTCAGCATATCCCTCGAGCTCGAAATCTTGTTGCTGATTTCTTGGCACGTGAAGCTTGTATTTCAATCACGCATGACGCGAGTGGAAGCGCCACCCCAACCAAGCCGCAAGCCACGAAGGAGGGTGATCATTTGTAAGGAATGCAAAGGTTGTGGTCATCATGAAACTAAGTGTTGGGCCTACTTGATACGAGTTCACCGACTTCGGCAGACCATCAGGAGGGTTCTCAAGGACATTGCTCAAAAGAAGGATGCCAGACCGCACACCCCTTGAAGAAATAGAATGGCGACTACAAGAACTGGAAGAAGCTGAAGGTGATGTGCAAGCTCTCCAACTGTTGACATTTGTCATGGCATTCTTGTTTGCCTTGATGAACAACCTCATGCGACGCCGCACCTCTAACCCTCGCGTGTAATGATCAAAGTGATATCATGAGGATTGGTCCTTTTAAGATTGTCTATGTGCTATTCTATGCTGAAGATTCTTCTCGTGTAATATTTCACACTACACCAGTGACACCTTACCCTGCCTATGTGTGCTTTTTGGATGTATCATCACCCGATTTTCAGTTCAAGCTTCCTCTTACTATTGTTCGTCCATAGATAAGCCCCTCTTTCCCATCTTCCAAGCATGGCTGACATTCCCGTGTTTTGTGGGCGGGTAGAAGAAAATCCAAATGAGTATCTTGTGGCTTTCAAACGCCGTTGTGTCTCTCTCAACTTTCTTACTGAAGACAGATGGCTATTGGTTCTCCCCACATTTCTAGAAGGTTTGGCTCAAGTGTGGTATGAGAAGCAAACCGAAGATGTTTGCCAAAGCTGGCCAAGGTTGACAGCAGCAATGATTGAGTATTTCGGCAAAGAAGAGGAGCCGGAGAATGTGTACCTGCAGGTGGCAAATTTGAAGCAGTCAGAAGGTGAGACGGCACGTCGATATGTGGATCGAGCGGCCGTGCTCCTGGACCGTTTGATTGCCACACAGGAGGACAATGCTGGATGTCGAGCTGGAATGACTCAGCATGTGCTGGGCTACCTTGTAGCAGGAGAGAGTGATGAATTCCACCTCAAGCTTAAATGGGAGAATCCAGAAACTATGGTGCTAGCACATGAGATTGCTCAAAAGTTTGACAAAGTTCAGTCTGACCCCGCTTCAAAGAAGACGATTGTCCCTCCGCATCCCCCTCCATTCCTGTAACAACAACCTGGGGGGTCTAACTCAGGGGCATACCCCCACCCCTCAGGGATGTATCCACCACCTCCACCTCAGATGTATGGTCCTCCCTTAGATGTTTACCCTCAACAAGGTGGATATCCTCATCCTCCGCCTCGAAGATTTCCCCAGCCTCGCCCACGAGCTCCCCTCCTCTCTACTCCCGTGGCCCCTCCAACTAAAGAGGGCCCCCCTGCAACAGAACCTGGAGTCAATGACCTAGCCAAGGCCCTGAATGGATCTTCGGCTTGAGATGGTGGGCATCAGAAATCAAGCCAACCGCCCTCTAAGAGATCGTGCTAATGTTGTATGCTACGAGTGCCACCAGAAGGGTCATTATCGCACAGAATGCCCCAATATTCCAAGGGTGAATCTTCTAAGTGAGTCGGGCACTGAGGATTCTGATGTGGAGATCCTTGATCTCGCGAAAAGAACTCGTGCTACCTCGGATCCCTCTCTAAACCGTGGACCACCGGGCCGCCCCAGGAAGAAGGTGTCCTTCTCAGAGCCCTCAGACGCTGAGATGGCAGACCCACCAACAGAGAAGACTAAAAGATCTCGCAGGAGTAAGTGGTCACCCTCGGATTTTCCCATCGGCTCAGGGCAAGAGGATTATTCGGTCGTTCAAGACCTTGCTCATCGTTCTTTGAGCATCACACTCCCTCAACTAATAGCATTAAGCCCTAAGGTGAGACGTGAGCTGCAGCAAGGTCTCTCATCAAGGAAGAGCAAGAAAAAGGGAAAGGTACGAGAGGTATCTTCTATCTCTGAAGAAATTGATCGGCACCCACACACAGTAGATGTCATCATAGATAATTGCCGTGTCAAAAATGTGTGTGTTGATGGGGGAGCTGCATGTAATATCATGGTGCCCCGCATCATGAAGAAATTGAATTTGAAATGTACAAGGCGTTCCTCCACTCGAATCAAGGTAGCAGATGGTCGACGACTCGCCACCATGGGAGTCATTGAGGATTTGCCCATCACTGTCAACGGGCTGACCACCACTGTCAATTTCTATGTAGTGGACATTGAAGATACAGGCAGAAGTTACCCTGCCATACTCGGGAGACCATGGTTGAGAAAAAGTGATGCAGTCAGCTATTGGAAGACAGGACACATGTCTTTTGGTGCTTCCAAGGAGAAAATCCCTGTGCAACCTGGTGCTATGGAACCGGAAGAAGAAGAGGAGCATGACAGTGATACTCTCTCATCTTCAGTGTCTGAGTCCATGGAAGAATCAGACGGGGGGGAGGAATTCTCAGAGGAGGAAGTTTACATGATGGGGGTGTATCCGACCCTGCCACCTACAGAAAAGATAACAGCTAGTCCTCAACAGCTCGAATCAATGCTTTCTCCAGACCTCACTCCGGGTGAGAAAGATGAGTTTCTTGAAATGTTCAAAGATTTCCCTGACCTCTTTGCAACTAGCTACCACCACCTTCGCCATGTGACTGCCATAGAGCACAAGATAGAGCTGAAGCCTGATGCAAAGCATGTGGCTCAGAAATATCGGAGATTAGGGCCCCTACAGACCGATGCTTTGCGATCAGAGTTGCAGAAGCTTGTAGAGGCTGGGTTTATTGTTCCGGTTCACAATACTGAATGGGTTTCACCAGTGGTAGTCATCCCAAAGAAAAACAACAAGTGGCGGGTCTGCATCGACTATAAGAAGCTCAATGCTGCCACCAAGAGGGATCATCATCCTCTACCCTTTCAAGACCTCATTCTTGAGAAGGTAAGTGGACATGAGATGTATACTTTCTGTGATGGTTACTCTCGGTTTTATCAAATCAGAATTGCCGAGGAAGATGTGCTTAAAACCACATTTGCCACACCCTGGGGGACATTTGCATTCAAAGTAATGCCATTTGGCCTCACCACTGCTCCTGCCACCTTTCAAAGATTCATGCAGATGGTGTTTGCTCCTTATTTGGGGGATTTCTTGGAGGTGTTTTTAGATGATTTCTGTATATTCTCATCACGTAAGGAGCACATCATGAAGGTTAGATTGGCCTTCCAAAGGGTCAATGATGCAAATGGCAGTCTCAACCCTGAGAAATGCACCATTGGAGCCACTCAAGGGAGGTTATTGGGACATGTCTCATCCAAGGGCATCAAGCCTGACCCCGAGAAGGTAGAAGCCATCCTCAAGCTCTCCCCACCTACAACCAAACGTCAGGTACGCTCATTTGGCAATCTAGCAGGATACTATCGCCGCTTCATTGATCAGTATGCTGCTTTGACACGGCCCATGACTATGCTATTAAAAGATGGGGTTGATTTCTCTTGGAATGAGGATTGTGATCATGGGTTTGCACAAATCAAGAATGCTCTGGCTTCAGAACCCATTCTACGCAATCCAGACTGGTCAAAGACCTTCTATATCAATCCTGGGTTTGGAGAGCACACTCTAGCAGGTATTCTTCTCCAGCAAGGGGAGGATCGGTTCATGTATCCCGTTCGATTTGCTTCTCGACAATTGCTCGACACCGAGCGACGCTATTCAGAGGCCGACAAGCATGCCTTGTCTTTGGTGTTTTGTATTGAGAAATTTAAGCATTATGTGGCTGGAAGGTCCTTCTTTATACTCACTGACACTGGTCTTGCAAAGCAGGTTCTTCAATCACCAAATCCCATGGGCCGGTTGGCCAAATGGTTGGCAGTTCTACAAGAATATGATTTTTCTTTCAAAATTGTAAAAGGGGGTTGTTCCAACTTGAAGAATGCTTTGATTGATTTAGAGGAGTGCCTTGATGTAACCCTGGTAGCAGCCATAGAAGTTGGGGATCCTTGGTATGGTGGTATATATAAGTTTTTGACCACCTTCTCCTTTCCTACAGAAACTACAAGCTATGAGAGAAAGAAGATCCGCAGAGATAGTAGGCGCTACACCCTCCTTGATGGGGTGTTGTACCGTCAAGGCATGGATGGGGTACTCAGGGCCATTGATGCAGATGAAGTGCCTAAGGTATTGAAGCATTATCATGATGGGTTTTGTGGAGGCCACTATGCCAGTGACTATACAGCTATACAGCTAAGAAGATTTTACATGCTGGATACTATTGGCCGACATTGTTCAAGGATGTCACTTTGTATTGCAAAACCTGTGAACCATGTCAATTCTTCGGTAGGAAGGATTTGCGTCCCGGGAAACATCACCCAGTGATGTCCATCCATCCGTTTCAAAAGTGGGGAATAGATTTTGTCGGGCCCTTGCCCATGACTGCCCGCAAAAAGAAGTATCTTTTGGTAGCCACTCAGTATGTCACTAAGTGGGCTGAAGCTATCGCTCTCTCTGCTGCAAATGGCAAGGCAGTTTCAAGTTTCATATTCGAACGTATCTGCACAAGGTTTGGGACACCCATGGAGATAGTCTCTGACCATGGGAGTCCATTCTTAAATGAAGCAGTGGAGTTACTCATGGATCGCATGGGCATTGATCATCACACTTCTAGCATCTATTATCCAGCATCCATGGGTCAAACAGAGCGGACCAATGGCCTCCTCTGTAAAACCATAGGAAAAATGGCCGCAGGGAATAGGAGCCAATGGGATCAGAAGGTCACTGAAGCAGTGTGGGCTTACAACATCACTCATAAAACGTCTACAGGTCACACCCCTTTTGAGTTGGTGTATGGTACTGAGGCAGTTTTACCACTTGAGATAGAGATTCCGGCCTTGAGATTGGCGCAGGAACAGAGGATGATAGAAGATGAACATGTAGAGGCCAGATTGGTACAGCTTGAGAAGTTAGATGAGACCCGACGCCTTGCACTACATCAAACAGAGATCCAAAAGAATCGACAAAAGGCTCGATTGGATGCTAAGATTCGCAAGGGATGGGTAAGACACTTTGCTGAGGGGGATGTTGTGCTATGCTTTGATAACAGATTGGACCACCAAATGGATAAGAAGTTTCTGCCACTGTGGGCTGGTCCATACAAAGTCATCAAAGAACGTAGCAATGGGTCTGTACAAGTTCAGGAACTGCATGAACCATATGGCAAGAAGGTGATCAACAAGCGCTACCTCAAGCCTTTCTTTGTGCGTGATGGTCCCAGGCATGGAAATGCGGTGCATTCCCTGTCTGGGGGGGGAACTGTTATGGATAAAATTGTCTAAGGAAAAAGGCATTAATATGTATGTGTGTTTGTATATGTGGCAATAGTATAATCAAATATGGTGTGCATAGGGCCCAAGGTTGAGGTGGCAAGGCATGACCATGTGCCACCCTTCCATGTAAGAGAACCCATAAGGTGTGTTGTACATAATCCATAATAGTAATATTATAAAATGCAAGGTGGCATGGCTCCTCCATGTGCCACCCCTCCACCTAGGATGCAATAATTGAGATATGGCTCAAAGTCCATGGGAGAAGCAATATAAAATGGGTGGAGATGGCTATTATATTGAGTTATTCCCTCCATATGGGATAGGCCCATGTGGGGGAGGTATAGAAGGACAAAGAGAGCTAGTTAAATAATGGGGAAAGTAGGATGAGGCGGCAAGATTCCTTGTGCCAACCCTCCACTTGTCCTCCTAGAGGTTTGAACCTATTATAAAATTGGAAAGAGACCTAGGGAGTATCATAGACTTGAGATAAGGGGCTTGATTTATGCGAAAAATGGAGGCAAAGGGTTGTCGCACACAATTAAGAGTGCGTACCCACCTAGCCCACATGGAAGACTTTTCCACACACACCATGCATGTGGGAGGATACATTAATGTGGAGAGACCCCCTCTTTTGGCTATAAAAGGAAGGGGCTATTCCTTGATGAGACGCGTTCATTCTTGTAAAGCCACCTAGCTAGTATTTTGATATTTCCCTCTCATCCCTCCTTTCCAATAAAGTATGGTTCACTTCCCTTGATGTCTACATCTCAACATTCCTCTTCCTATCATGTACTTGCTTCTCTTCCCACTCTCTCTTTCCCCTTGTGTCATAGTCTCCCTTTTCCTTCCCTCCACTTCTAATTCCTTATTCACCCCTATGACATCCCTTCGCCCTCGTGATCTCCTTTTCTCTATGGCCTTTGAGCGTCGCCATACTTAGTCTCTAGCCTTTGGTCTCGGTTTCTTTTCCGGCTAAAAATAGCAAGCAAGAACAAAGTAAAATAACTCATGATGAAAATGGGAATGGCTACTTAGAGATGGAGTTTGTGTTTGTGACTGGCATAGACTAGAGTACTAGTTCTGAGTAGTTGAGTCAGTCAGTCCTACTTCGGATTCATGACTCAAACCACCTAAGACCTCTTACTCGACTTGGTAGTTCGGTGAACTGACTTCCTAAAATCTTCACACAATCTACTACAAGCATAAGCACACATTGGATCACCTGCTCAACTTTCCACTATGTGGCTTGGTCACCAGAGTGCTCGTCGCTTGGCCCTTGGTGCATGGTCATCGGGAACTGGAGTTGTGTATATGTTGTCCTGGCGTCAACATTTTTTCTCAACTTAACTTCATCCATGTCCATGCAGATGTGGAGCAAAATCATAGAATGAGTGGAACGAGTCGTTCTTCAAAAATGGGGACCAAATTTCTTGAAATGCCGGTGACATGAAGAAGCTGAGAGGTCGAATTCATGCACGGCATGGTCATAAAAAAGAAATTTCAGCTGGAAGATAATCCAAAGGAATGACCTTGATAGTTTAAACAGCAAGAGGCAGGCACAACATCTTGAGCATTGCTAATGCTGTCTCCAGAGAATGGTAAGTAACTCTGAAATTTTCTCTAGCCAAGATAGCTCGTAAGATGTCCATTGGAGTGAACATGCTTGTGGGTAGGACATCGGTTACATGAGGCAATGGATCAACAACCAGAAGATGAGGCCAAGGTGAACCTGGTTGCATAGACGCTATTGGAGAACCATTGGGGCCAAGCATAATCCAAGATGGGCGAGGCTCGGGACTCCAGAATCAACAACGCATGGGTAGTGGACCTATCATCAGAAGTGCCAAACTAGTAGTGGACTGGGTGCCCGCTTGCTTGGTTCATTGGTTGGCTATAGTCTCAGATCCTATTGTCGTTGTAGACACAGTCAAGGTGCATACATTTGAAGGGGTCATGGAAGACCGGCGGCCTCCTTGTTTTGAAGAGTCATCTTCATCTGGGACACGTCAGTGTGGCCTCTTGCTTGGATGCCCATTGGAGCCAGGCACACATGCATCAATCTGTCAATTTGCTTAAGTGTGCACAACCGGTTCTGGAGAACTTTATCCCCAAAATTTAGCCTAGAATTCTTGTCATGCAGTTGAGCAAGCTTATGAAGGGGCACAAGCTGAGGCCATAGCCCTAATTTGTTTTTGGGGATGCACCCACTTGCGTGCCTCTGTGAGCTTTTCATGTAGAGATGCTTGCTGCTCTTGGAGCTGGATGATCAGAGCCACATTGTCTACCTATAGCTTCACATGAGTTTCCATGAGAGAAGCCAAAGCCACCTTCAAGGAGTCATACTCCACCTATAACTCAATCATATTCACCTGATTCGACACATATTAGGCCCCCTAATTCCTGTGGGCACTTTGAAACATCTACGAGGGAATCCATTGTTTGACAATATGATGAAGAATGCCAATGTTTGACAATATGATGAAGACTCGATAGAGCTGTACCCCTTCATTGCGCAAGGCACGCCAAAATTCATGTAATTCTATTGTAGACAATCTGGGTTCATTAAAAAAAAAATTTGCTCTAGCACTCCACATGTCTAGGAGTGCTAGGTTGTGGAAACAAAGCTTGATTAGAGGGAATCGCCAAAGTTGAGGCTTAGCTCATGAAGACTCACCACCTACTAACTATCTGGTAGGTTTTGCTTGGTTTCCTTATTGCTAGGTGATAGCTTTACCCTTGTCTTTTCGTAGTCTCACATTGCAATTGTGGTCGGTTTTAATTCACCCCAAAGTTTGCAACTTTTGATCCACTAATCTCTCCAAATTGGACATTGAAGGAGTCTTTTTTGACGCTTCTCTTTCTTTGTCTTCTTTTCTTCCTTTTTTGGCTTTCTTTGCTACCTTCTTTTTCTTCTTTAAGTTAGTTTCTGAATCACTTTCGGACTCATTACTGCTCGAGTCATAATCATGTTGAATCTTCTTCGGATTCCAACTCAAATTTCTTCTTAATTGTGCCTATGCATCTTTCAGCTCTTTTAGCTACATCCAGAAGGGTATTGAACCCATTTGCACCTGCAGGCAATACGAGATTGCTAATCGAATTGCGAATTTTTGATTTTAGTCCCTTACAAAAATATTCCACCATCATTTCTGTGGTCGGTCATCTGTTGCATCCAAGCATGCATTCAGGTTCAAAAATTGCTGGGCATAGTCTTGTATGGATAGTTTCTTTTTCTTCAATTGCCTTAACTTTCTTTTGACATCACTTAGGGTTTTCTCTTTTCAAAACCTCTCCAAAAACTGTCTTTATTTCATTATAAGTGGCATAATTTTCGACTCCATATGGGCTAAACCATCGCAAAGCTTTTCCACCTAGTGGAGGTTCTGTTTGTTGCAATTTTTTGGATTGCCAAACAAAGTGTCAAAGCTACTAGGTTGCCACCGAGTTTCGAATTGAGCAACATGACAGTATGGATCTTCTTTATCCTTACCATTAATCTTTGAAAATTTGCACTTCAAACTTGCTACCTGTGGGTGTGCCATTAGGTGAATGGTGTATTCGGCCTATGTGCTGGTGGACTTACAGGTGACAACGGTGGTGAATTTATATTTAGACTCTTGGGACTATTTGGCAGAGTATGAAAGGGTGGATTCCCTTCGTTTGGGTTGGATTCTACGTCCAATTTTACTTTTGTTTCTTTGTTGGATTCTTCGTCCGATTTTGTTTCTTTTTCTTTGGATCTTTTGTCCAATCTTTGGATCTTTTATCCGAATTTTGTTGTCATGCTCAACAATCTTCGTTTGAGTCTTCTTCGTTTTCTTCGAAATCTTCTTCCGATTCTTCTTCTTTGTCATTGTTGTTTGCAAGTGTGTCTTCTGGTGCTTGTTCAAAATCTGTTGCTACTTCATCCCCAAGGTCTTCAAGGTCTAGAAGATCTGGTGGTAGTTCATTTACATGTCCTTCATTTGTTTGAAGTAGGACGAATGGTAGTCAATCATTGATTCTTGTTGAACCAACTTGATATATTCCAAGGATGTGTGAAATTGAGAGGTCTCCCCTTGACTCAACCTTCGAGCTAATGGTCTCGGTTTCTTTATGTGATGTTGTTTGGATCGTGCCTTCTCGGCTTAATGACTGTGTTTGTGCCATTTCAACATTGGCTTTTACTTCATCCTATTGTTGTTGCTCTTGCTGTCCTTGAAGTCGGAGTTGAGATATTGGATTCTCGTTGTGGCGATTTGCAGACATTCATTCTTCTTTGGACACATAGCCATACTAAGAACATTATGGTACTCAATTCAGATGCATGCACGGCATACATGAGTTGTAACTTGTTTGGGGTCATCAAAGCTTGCTATCATCTGAAAGAATTGGATTGAGGTGATCTAGGTTGTCAGACTGAGTTTACTACTCTACCTTCCCGAATGTGATGTACAAATGACCACATTGTAGCCCTGATGGGTCACTCACAAGCGACCAATTTTGGTCTTCTCGGAGAGGTTGATGGGTGTTCGAACCCGTAGGATTGCCACTGTTAATGGAATTCTACAAGTTTACCAAGACCTCAAGGTTATAGTGCTCCAATAAATGCTCATGCAAGCCCCATGCACTTCATCATCAATGAGCTGGTGGCACCATTTGTTCACAACTCCAAGATGTGCTCTCCACCCTCCTTACAACATGATCCTCTCTAATCTACTCACTCGTCTACCCTAGCCATGAGAAACAAATTGGGTTGAACACTTCTATAACATCCTTGTAGTCGACATGGGTAGGAGCCTCAGAAGGCACCCCTTATCCCACACCCACAGTGGCACCTCATCAGCCATTGCATAATGTGATAATACCATGCCAAGGCCCACACCGATGTGGCCAGTATAGCCAAGCCCACCACACATGATGGCTCCAGGTCCTAATGGCCTCGGGATATCTAATGCAGTGCCTACATGACTACAATTCACTCTATGGGCCACCCAATTTGGCCATGCACTGGCTCCACCAACAAATCCTCTTGCCATGGCACAAACTGTACTTATAGGCAAGGCCATGAAGATCCTAGTGCAAGCACTAGGAAGGGGGGCCATGTTGCCAACTTTTGTTGGAAGGGATATAAGTGCTTTGAGGAGTAGACCAGTCACCATCTCCAAGCTCTTCACCAAATTCCTACGAGAGGGAGGCTTGGTTTTCCATGTTGAAAGGTTTGAGAAAATTTGCGAGACCTTTAGGGACATCGGTTACCAGGGTTTTCCTCCCTATACCCACTTCATGGGATGGGTATAAACATGCATGGATCTAAAATATGGCCAAAAGACAATCTCTAAAAAAATTATTAGGCTTCACATATAAGAATATCCCACTTCTTTTTTCCATCTTATTGGACTGTCTTCACCTTGGCATTGCACACATGAATCAGGTCCCAATTTGACAGTTGCAAATATAGTGCCATGTGCTAAGAGTGCATATTTTTTTTGTGAGTGGCTAATGCATTTTACTCTTTTTGTGATGAAGGTGCCATGTGTGTGGACAAAACAAGTATCTCTTGGGGCTTTTATTTGTGCAATTTATTTGTGGTGCTCGAAACGTGTGGGTGCGCTATGCATGACTAGTGAGGTGGGCATTCCTCCTATATGCTTAATTTGCTAAGGGAATCATAGGGCAACTAGGACTCAGTCATCACCTCTGAGCCCTAGGTCGAAATCGATTGAAACTACCTATATTGCGAAGGTGTACATATGCTAGTGAGTGCTCGTGATACAATCTAGTCCTAACTATGGAAGACTTGGGGCCCCCAAATCTTAATTATTGTCGTGGATGGCTTGCATGTTGATGTAGTAGCGCTTCAGTCGGCTCCCGTTTATTGTTGTTGTGAACTAGACTCCATCCAGTGTTTCTAGCAGCATAGCTCCGATGGGATTCATTTTTATGATTTTATAAGGTCCTTGACCTAGAAATTTGAGCTTGCCCTTATGGAATTTGGTATTGTACAGCAAAACCAGGTCACCTTTCTTGATGTGTTTGTCTTTGAGATTCTATCAAACCATGCCTTCCTTCTTCATTTTTTTGTTGTCATGGCATGGTAGGCAACTAATCTAGTCTTTGTATGCTTCACTAATTGGTAGATTCTTTCTTTCAGTGATGCATGATCTCCCATACATTTTTGTACTTCTATGTGTAGACTGGGTATTACAAATTCCAGTGGGACCATAGCTTCAAGGCCGTACACAAATTGAAATGTGTATTTCCTGTACTGACCTTGAGTGTGGTTCGGTATGCCCATAAGGTTGCATTTAGTTTCTCTCCCCAATAAGAACGCTTTGGTTCTACTACCTTGGTGAGGACAATGCATAAAATTTTGTTGGTAGATTCGGCTTGTCCATTTTCTTGGGGGTAGTAAGGTGTGCTCTTTTTATGGATCACCATAAATCCAGACAAGAGTTCTTGGATGACCTCATTGACAAAATGTGTCTCTATCTAACATAATTTCAATGGGACATCCAAATCGGGTGATCACATTCTTGTACAAGAACCTTGTTGTGCTTCTGTTATCTACCTTTCTAACGGCTTTAGCTTTAGCCCATTTGGTAAAGTAATTAGTGGCCACAATGATTTAGTGTGCCTGTGTTCCTTTTGCTGCTCGATGGATGGGACCCACAAAATCAATCCCCCATTTTTCAAAGGGTTTTTGTGCAACTACTATTGTTAATTTGTTTAAAATTTTATCTCCGCATAACCAGTAAAATCACTCTTCTACCCAAACATTCTTATTTCTTCATTATGCTTGATAAGTATATGGCCAAGTATTAATTTTTATTGTGACTTCGATAACAAGGGAGGGGTGTTTATGGCACATGTCCTCCAAACTGGTTCTTACTATTTTTCTTGTTGAATGGTGGTAGGTAGGCAGACTCCCCTCTTCAATAAAAGTGATGATGCCAATGACTTATCAAAGCTCTACTACCCACATTTCCTTTTTTAGAAAATTGTTCATCCTTTAATGATGCTACTCCTTTTTTTAGATGTTTATTGCAATGTTTATCTATTAAACATTTCTCTTTCCTTCTCCAAATTTGTCTACTCTTTACTATGGAAAGGGGTGTTGTAAATGTCTACTACACACTCACACACAAACACACACACTTCCCCTCCCCCTGCTCGGGTGAAACCAAAAGGTAATTCTTTCCACACACAAAGTCACCACTTAATCAATTCGAGAAGAAAAACAAAATCACACCATGAAAGCGACAACAAACTGGGTACAATCTCCCCCCCTAGATGAGTGGCTCACGCTTTTTCATCTAGAGTATTTTCAATTGGTCTTCAAGAATGAGAAACAATATGAGAGATAGCAAAATCCAAAGGATTTCAGTGACTTGGGTTAGTTTGGGCCTAACAAATTGGACTGAAGGTCCTTTATGAAGTGGTATGTTCCCTACAGGATTAGGTCTATAAGGGGCAATTATTGGGTAGGGACATCTCCCAGGTTTTGTTTCCAAGTAGGAACCATATGGGATTCTGAGGTGGAGGGTCTTAATTGTGGTACTGTTGTATAGT
Source organism: Dipteris shenzhenensis (assembly GCF_047967505.1). Taxonomy (NCBI): domain Eukaryota; kingdom Viridiplantae; phylum Streptophyta; class Polypodiopsida; order Gleicheniales; family Dipteridaceae; genus Dipteris; species Dipteris shenzhenensis. The sequence goes on along the minus strand of NC_141617.1, from coordinate 4,070,955 downwards.
GTAACGAATGCTAGATGCAAGTTGAAATATAATAGCATAGGTCCTTAAAGAGTTGTGGAAATCACCCTGCTCAAGGGGCATGTTGTATAGCAACCCTTAATTGAGCCGAGATGGATGGTTACATCAACGATAGTAGCTCAAGTGCTATTATGGTCCCCTAATGCATCAAAGGCTACAAGCCATCCATTGGGAAAAAGAGCTAATAAAAGAAGTCGCTCACATGAAGCGGCAAGCGATAGAGGAAGCTAGAGCTCGATAGGCCAAGGCAAAACACTTAGGGCGACAATTTGTAAGGCATCTACAAAAGGTATGGACAATTTGACTATTGCATTGGATAGAGTGTAGGTTGATTTCCAATCGTGCAGGGAAACTATCTGCTTGGCAAAAGCCTTCGTAGACCCCGGGGGTGCAACCTACAAATTGATATCATATGAGGTATGCACCAAACTCTTGACGTCTGAGGCAACATTATAACCTACTCTTGTCATGGTACACATGGTAAACAAGCAAATCTTGCCCACCATAGGTTGTGTAGAATTGCTCATATTAGTAAATAACCATAGCATGGCAAGTTGATGTTATGTGGTTCCTATAGGTGCCATGGACAAATAGGTCATGCTCGGAAGAACCTAGTGCTGGTGGTCAATCACCTAGTCGAAATGCACAAAGACACTGATAAATGATGGTTGCACCTTAGTCATCTTGATCATCTCTAGGATCTCAGACCCATTGGCAACTTATAAGTCCAATAATGCACTAGCCCCAGCCAATAAGATAGTCGTAGCTCCATTAAGTACAATCAAAGCTTCCTCATCTTCCTCTACTAACATCAAAGTTGTGCTTAAACTTCAGTGGAAATACCATCACAACACTAAGAGGACAAGTAAAGAGGCCCTAAATAGCTGTACATTCCACATCAACGACCCTAACTCCTACCTCTTCCTCCAAGGGGACGGAATCCTATTGGACTCTAAAAAGAGTGCCTAGCCCATCACTGAGTACAGCTTGTACTTCTACTTCCACATCAACAGTCGTCATGGTAGATACATAAGAAACTGCTCCTAAAAAGGGATCAACACCACAAGGACCTAACATTGCTCCCACAAGGGAGGTACTAGCCACAAGCATGAACATCCCCACAACTACCATGGAGTCCTGAGCAGCTCCTCAAGTTTATTAGGACCTTAAGCCATATTGCTTATGATAGATGCTAGTGCCCAAACCATGCAACTTGACAAAGATGAGATGAGGATGCTATTCATTCATGAATCCAAGGTGTAGCTCTCCGCACTCTTTACTAATGCACTTAGCAAATATGCATCTTGGAGAGACACCAAGTACACTAAGTCCTTGATTCCACTCATATTATTTGGGTCTAAGTGCCAATAGGATATCTGCCACATAGTTGAAAATAGGAGTCCCTATCATGGAGTGTCAAGCCCTAGGTGAGTATAGCACCATTTCCCCCCCCTAAGAGTCCACACTCATGAAGCATTGATTTGGCCCTTCCATGATTCTAAAAAATGTCAAGAAATGCCCAAAATTTTAGGAATAAACCTAGAATGGCCCACCAAGAAAAAATGATGCATTAAGTGTAACCCCATGCATCAATCAGGATAGTAACACAATGCACACTAGGATAGTAATGCAAGATACATCGGATTGCTAATGCAACACATGGTGTCTTGGCAACACAGTGTGCATTAGAGTGCTAATGTTGTGCATGGTGAGATACTAGGGTAATGCAGTGTACGATGGCTTGGCAATGCAACATATGCCATGATACCTAATGTAGAGTATGTTGAGATACCTAACATAGCATGCATCCCATTATTGTTAAATTAAAACATAGCCATTTGCTCCATTAACATTTTAAACAAAACTCTTGCAAAATTTTTTTGAAAATTTCCCAGCTATTAGATTTGCATTCCAAGACATCTCACTTACCTTCTAGCCTCCCAAGCTCTCATTTTCCATATTTCCCCTTTTAAAATCTCCGATGACTCCTTAAGCAACCTCCTTGCCATTTACCATTCCTTTGGTCCCATGGAGTCTACCCACACCCAACTCCACACCCCTAGTCCATCTAGCCCATCCACCACTCCCTCCACCACTAATGTAAATCCATCATCCCCTCTCTACATTGGCATCTACTCTTCCCATCTCTCTACCCCTCCTCAATCATGTCACACAAGAGGAGTTAGTTGAGAAGTCCTAGGATCAACCCCACCCTGAAGAGTCTAGCCACTTCCTGCCCCTCCAAAAGAAGAAAACTCATCCTCGTAGCCCCTCTTTATAAAGAGCACTTTGTTACGATTGCCAACACGTCTCCCTTAGGCCATGCTTGGCTTGATGCTCGCAATGGCATCTCCATCCACTCATCTTTTGCTAGAAGCCCAATCTTGATTTTTGGGTATCTTATCACAACTACACTTGCAATCAAGCTTGCCATGACCCCACGGTCAAGCCTTTTTGGAAGCTACTGGCCCAATCACCCAATTTGTCGATGATTACAATCATTCAATGCAGCTCACCTTCATTGACAAATGGGGTGTACTTCTTGATTTCCAGTTCAACATCAATGCCATTAGAGCAACTTTTGAGTTCCCTGTAATGACCGAGCCATTTGTGAAGGCTCGACATCTGGAGTAGAAGATAGCCCCCTTGGTCAATTGGGACGGTAGATGCCACAAAGGGGAAATACCATTTGATGATATCAAGGACCTAGCCTAAGTCAAGCTGGATCATGTGTTGAAGTTTCTAACCAAGGTAGAGATGAGCGATCATCATAATGTGGTAGTGGCAAATTTACTTCTACGACTTCTCCATCTGGTCCTCCCAATTGCATGGAATATGGTTCAGTTTAGGACCAATTGCACAGAATATGGTTCAGAGCCTTAAACCCTCAGGAGAAAATAAATTGGGGCACATTGCGTAAATCTTTCATTGGAGGTTTGCCCCCAGTTGTCCCAAGTGGAGACCGATTAACCAGCTTTATAAGGTATAGCAAAAGGAGATTGAGTCCTTAAGAGACTATATTGCCAGGATTAAACATCTGAACTCACGATGTGAACCCCCCAAGAGGATGAGTGATACACAACTTCTGCCACGCTTCCTCATAGGGTTTGCAGATGCTAAGCTACATGATCATCTGTTTGCTATGAATCCCACATCATTTGAGCTATGTAGTAAGACAACGATCCCATTGGGGGATAACATGAGGGAGATGACTCAAAATGATTGTGCTTCCTTCAAGGTGTCCCAAACGATAAAAGATTCAGCCTCATAAGAACTAAGGATGCAAGCATGATGTCCAAGGTGCTAAACATGGAAGAGTTGGCCACCGATCTATTATACACATTCAAAAGAGGCTCCTAGCAACCCCCATTTATTTCCAAAAAGAGTGAACATATGGCATGGGGTATGCAATGGAAATCATCCCACTAAGCAGTGCCCTTGTCCTAGGGCAAGGCCGGCACTCTACTATGCCCATTGTGTTTGTTAGGAAAATCATGACACATCCAAATGTCGTTATCCTAGGGTCATTCCGAAACCCATGTATCAATAAAGGCCACATCTACCATTGCTTGCATTGCCCAATCCATTCAATCAGGAACAAAGCCAATCAAGGGCAATTTAGGGCTCAAAATATTCCATTACCCCTGCCAGTACTGGGACCTCAACCACCACCACCACCACGAATTAGAGAATCAAGTATTGGTGTAAGAGCTACCTAGTGATCGAGGAGGCCCCAAACCTACCTTTTTTGGAAACAACTATCCCCAATATGGTGAAAATGCAAATCGGTCTAACATTATAAGTCACTAAATTATACAAGATGACCAATATGTTCTGGCCTACGAAACGGCATCAATTTCTCAAAAAATGGGAGATAGGAACAACTTGACCAAAATATAACCCATTCAATGTCATATGTGTCAAAGGCCACACCCAACCAATGAATGTCCATATAAGGGGCAATCTAATCAGCGTTGATCACATGTGCACCCCTAATACACCACCGCCATTGTGCACTGGGTGTGGTGTGTTCCATATTTTTAAGAATTTCTCAATAAGAAGGCCATATAAGTCCACAAGCATTAACTTATTAAGTGTTGAGAGAGGCCAACTGTCATCAGTATGCTTGAATGTAATCACAAGGTTGCAAAGTAAAGCACTTAATAAAGCGCTGTGCAAACAAGCCAAAACGGATAAAGCTAGCATGTCACAACTTAGGGAGGCAACTGAATCAACACAAGTAAGCACTAAGGGTGCATCAAAGATTGGGAATGGACACAATAAGGTCATCATCCAAGATGGGTCGAATGAAGACATAGCCTCCCTAGCAACATCATGTTCCTCTGGTGGTACTTTCTCAAATGGTGGCAGCAACAAACACCTACATGAGGCAAATGATGGAATGATAAGGGCCTTAGCCCATGGCCAAGACACAACACCTAAGGGTCATGGTGAATATCCCAACCCATGCATGGAGAAACAATCTCATCGAGTCATAGAAATTGGTATGCAAGTGCCAAGATGAATGTGAGCAGAGGATCAAAGCAAGCAAGAGTGTTGATACAATTCATCCAAGACATGAGACAAACACTCGAGTCTCAAAAGCCTTGCAAATACCTGAAAGGGTAGATGAAGAAGGTGTGTCATGCCCTTCAATAGAAGGATCCACCCTAATGCAGTGGATGTTTGAAGAAGACCCCATCCTACAATACTTAAAAGAGGATGATGATAGGTCCTTTTATGGTTTTAAGGAGCCAGAATCAATTAGATTGGAGCCAACCATGGGGCCAAGAGACATTGCTGGTTTAGCCTCTTTTTTATCCATAGAGATAAAGATGCCTATTGTGACATTGCTTTGAGGCAACCCAACCTTTTGGAGACACCTTTGTGATTGGATGAATGGGCAAATAGTGGCACCCCAGTCGACTAATCCTGAGAATGTCAAATCTCCTAATCAAGCTCAAGATCTTCCAAGGGTGCCAGTCAACAAATTTGGCCAATGCTTGGAGATTGAAGACTCTTGGTGTGATCCTATAACTAAGTTAGAAGACTCACTAAATTGGATGCATACATTGGCCATAATAGATCTGCTGAATATGAAGGCAACTCAATTTATACATGTTGACAATGATAAACCTACTACCATTACACCTTTTTACACCATAAGGGTGGTACTACCTAATTGAGTTGAACCAGCAATTGAGAATTCCAATGATCCTAAGGGAATAGATATAAATCCATCTCAACCTTGGGTAGAGATGACATCAGCAGGTGTAACATGCTGAATACAAGCCATGGCATATTGGCAAGCAAGCCATAACCTCATCTCCGGAGAGACATTAAAGCATCTTGTTTAAATACACCTTGAAGTATGTGATTCTGAAATTCAATCCATAGAGGGTGCCTTTATTAAAGTTATTGGTTCTTTAATGCTGAATGTTTCCATGGGCAATTATGTTGTGCCTTGTAAATTGTTTGTAACTTCTGCAGGTACTTTAATGGAAGTTGCCATTCTTGGTAAAAGCTGGATGCAAGACACTTACAAAGGGTTATTTGGTGATGAGTGATGTCCTAAGAACTACCAATTGACCCAACATTCAAGCATCATCATCAACATCCACTACCACTTCTCAACCTTGGCAAACACCTCACCAACAAAGAAAACAAAGAAGAAGAGCAACCAAGCAAGTGTGGGTATGAAAAAATATACTAGAGGCCCAAGGACACTTGAAGGTGAATCATATATTTGGGCTCTAGCAAAACCTTGACATCAAAAGCCACCCCATCATGCAAAAAACAAACCTCGACATCAAAGAACCAATTGACACCATCCAAAAAGGAAAATACAATACCGTTGGGTTTCCACAAGATCACTAGAGGCCCAGGGATGATTACCTTGGAAATACCTATATTTGGATACCCAAGGTACTAGGTGTAACAAGAGCACCTCCATCATCTTCCACCACAGCAACAACAATGGCTACCCGTGGTGATAATCCTTTAACTACCGGTGGTAGTACTACTGCCCCAAAATGTATGCCAACTGCTAGTTTCATTTTCACTTATAGCGGATTGAGAAGAGGTAAAAATCCTCCTCTCTCCAAGTCTTGGCTAAGGGGCCTAGTCTAGGAAGTGGTTCTTGGTCCCGCCTCCTGAATAGGATGGGTGGGGGGCCTAGTTTGAACCACGACCTAGAACTAGGTTTCCTTGGCCCTCCACATAAAGAGTGGGGGTAATTAATTTTTTTAAAGAAATTACCTTGCATTTGCTGCATGCATGCATTGAAAGAATCATTTGTTGCATGCGTGCATTGAAACAATTATTAGTTGCATGCATGCATTGAGAGAATCATTTGTTGCATGTGTGCATGGAAAGTCTCATTTGTTGCATGCATGCATTGAGACAATCATTTGTTGCATTGAAAGTTATTAATCTTCAAACTCTTACATTAATGCATGCAGCATGATAACTCATTTGCATTTCATGTAATTTAAAAAATTAAGAATGCATAGCATGGGAGTTATTGTCAGATGCCTGCTTGCTCACTATTGTGTGGCAACTGTAGCTATTTGCTAGTGTCAAGCAAGAAAGCTTTTTGCACACACACAACAAGACCTAATCGCAAGCACTAAGCGAAAAGTAGGGGAAGAACTAAGTAAGGGCACATGCAAGAGAGTGTTGAGAAGCATTCGGGATGCCTTTTTTATATTAGGGTGTGCAGCATGGAGGAGAGTGAGATGGAATCAACCCTATCTAGTTTAGAGGGAGTTAGCACTATGAAGAGGAGGATTCTTGATGATGCTAAGACTAGTTTGCAGTCTGAAGTTCATGATGACCTTGCGAGCCAGGTGCAACGGGAGACAGATGCCATGCTTTGGGTTGATAGCTTTATTGGGAATGAAGAGACCCACTTCAATGAAGCATGCAATGTAGACCCTACTCTTGCATAATAGTTTGATGTCTTCAAACTAACACAATGGATGGGTGTATGGGCCAAGCACAAGAGTAAGGTTGTTGCATCAGATCGCCGTGTCATAGTGGCTAAGAGTTTGGAAAAGAAGGCTGTAGTAGCTTATGGGGGTGAGTTATGCCCTTGTGGCTACAGGTGAAGAGTAGCCAACCTCTATACCCTCTCAACCATTGAGAGGTGATGAGGGTTAAAGGGCACAACACATGGCTAGTAACATAGACAGAGTGTCAATCTTGGCCTATGTGATAGAGAGGGAGGTCCAAGTTAGCGAGACGATTGGCTCAGGATCCTATGGCATTGTATTTAAAGTGTAGTTGGTAGGAGCAGCAGGGTTGCCGTATCACATGGAGTATGCCAAAAAGAAATACAAGGGCAATATTGGGACGTGCACACGAGAAGCGAGGAGAGAACAACTCATGCAAATTTTACACCCAGTCCTTGTATGTGTGATCACAACAACCCAGGAAGAGCAACTATGGGTCATCATGCCATACTTTAATGGCAGTAGCTTGTTGCAGTTCCTTCAAATATTTCCAATGGACTAGAGCAGGTTCACACGCCACTTCCACCATGTTTTAAGAGGAGGAGTGGATCCTGATGGCCACAGCAAGTAGGGAAGTCCAAGCTACATTAGAGAAGGAAGATATCTCTCGAATCAATGTCTTTTTTGAGAATCTCCTCCATATCATCCATGCACTTGTGGATGGTTTGGCAAGGTTGCACACAAGAAGGTGGATGCACAAAGACCTACACTCGTGCAACATCTTATTGGATTCTATTGGAAAGTCTAGATGCTGAGTAGGCATCATAGACTGGGGGATGGCCATGGACTTCTCAAAGAGTCGAAAGGCATTCAAGCATCTAAAGAAGCAGTCTTTGGAGATAGATGCTAGCTTTGCTAAGAGAATCATAGGAAAGAGGAAGAGCATGGGCTAAAAAAGAGGTAGAGATACACGCCATGCAGATACCTATGCATTGGGATGGATCATTGTTGAGATGATTCAATTTTTTGAAGATGCCTGGGGTTATCTTGAGGATGATTGAAAAATGCCTCCCTCTCATGTTATTAATGCCAGCAAGCATCATGTTATTAATGCCATTAAGCATCATGCACATGAACAAATGATGCATCGCATTGTCGATCAAAGAAAGCCACCTGCAGAGACTAGTGATATCTTAAAGAGAATAGAATGTGAGGGAGAATTGGCTATGAGGCCTATGGAGGAGATGACTCTTGCCGTTAGGCTTACAACATAAGCAATATTTTTTGCCTTGCAATATTTTTGGGACACCATGTGTCTATCAAACTTATCATAATAAACTTGTTGTTCAAAAACAAAATTATTGGGCTTGAAAGCAATTATATTTTGAAAAGATGTCATTTATGTTGTGGATGTACGGCAATTTATATTACGGAAAGATTGCAACGTTTGAAAGCATTTATCCAAGATTGCAACATGTACATTTTGCATAGAACTCAACATTTGTGAGTTCATCTTTCATCGAGCATATTGCACGTGACATTTGCTTCTTGTGTCCTACCTCACACAAGATGAACTCAAAAATGATGAATTTGATGCATGCAAACTTTGCATACTATTGCACTCCAAGCATTTATATGTACTACACTATCCAAACTACACTATCCAAAAATGTCACAAGGAGAGGATACTCCTCTACATAGGGAGGAGGAAGTCTCCATAAGAGCAGGAAAGCATCCATTGACACAAGAGGAGGCTCAACATGCCAAGCATCAATGCTTACAGTTTGAGCGACTATGCAGGGTTACCAGCACAGCACCCGAGCATGTGCTAGAGACTATTGCACGTACATTTGTGTACGTTCATCCTAGAGGTTTGTAGGTTTAATAATTCAATTTTTGTCTGAAGATATTATCAATTAGTATCTATGATGAACTAGCAATCAACACCATGGGCATTGTTTTTGCAGGCATGCAATGGAAAGAAGTAAACAAGTTGGTCTACAAACAAGAGCTCTTGGCAATCTGGCCCTTAAAGGCTGATGAAGAGGTAGCCCTAGGTAGCCAGGCGAGGAGATGCAAAAGAACAGAGGGAGATGGAAGCACCCTAACCCAAGCTTTGGACCAGCATGGGAGGTGGAAGATAGCCAATTGCCGAGATGAATGGACTCGGCAAAATGCCAGGCAAATCTACATGGAGGTATATGGAAAGGCCTAACAACATAATGAAGTGGTGATGTACTTTGCCAAATTCTTGTATGCGCACTTCATTAAGGGTATACAGGTGGACTTCTCCTCTTACAAGGACAAGTGTATGCGTGATCATACAAAAGTAACAATCACTCAATCACAATTGTCCAAGGCATTGGAGGGTGCACGTGGACCACTGGAGCAACAAGTGGCACAACTCCATGTAGCCCAGTTTGATAAGCTCCAACGCCTAGAAATTAAAAGACCGCGAACCAAGCCAGAGCTACAGAATGAGATTATTGCTCTACGTGCCTAATTCAAGAGCTTGGATGACCTCAACACACGGTTGTGGCAAGAGGCCCATGAAGCACATGCAACACTAATTGGAGATGCAAGCATGGAGGTACAGTTAGCTATTTGTTGGCATCCATCTTCTCAACCATATGACATGCAACCCCTTCCCTCCAATAGCCCAGACAATTGCTTGTGCCCAATATGCCAGTGTTTGTTTGATAATTGTATTGGCTATTACTCTCTACCTTGTGGGCTATAAATTTCATCTTTATTTTCTAGTAGATCACTTGCCAACTAGATCAATTTGTCCACTTTGTAAAGCCCAACTCTCAATGGCATTGTACATGGTGTTGAGCTTTGGACAGTTGTATCCAGGACCATGACATTGAATGAAGTTATACATTCTCTTTATGATGGAAATATATGTATACATTCTCTATGATGGAAATATGTGACTTTGTTTTAAGTTCATTTATATGATGGTGTACTATATGATCTAGCGGAATTTATTTATTTATATGCTTAGGGATTAAATTTTCTCATTGGATGGCTATCCTAGCAACTCTATACTTAATGTTCTTGTTGCCGGTAGTGCTACTACTACTAGAGGTAGTAAAAATATCGACGTTATGGTTAATACTATTACCGGTATTATTTGTGAAACTATCGACGGTAGTATTAGAACTTTTAGTTGCTTTTCTAGATCTACCAAGACTCACTTTCTCTTCTCACTTCTGAAATCTTTTTCTTTCTCGATACCAATGAACTCATCCACTCCTAATAAGATATCACTTCTATAGTTGAGTGCATTGAAATCATCCAAGTTTGAGGGGACAACACTGTTGATATCTTTTCCCTTCTCAATGTGCATGAATTCATCCACTCTAAATAAGACATTGCTTCTAAAACCTTTTGGCTTCTCGGTACCAATGAGGTTCATCATCCACTCTTGATAAGATGTTACCTCTATAGATGAGTGCATTGAAATCATCCAATATTTGAAGGGACAACACTTTTGATATCTTTTCCCTTCTCAATATGCATGAATTCATCCACTCTATATAAGGCATCACTTCTAAAATCATTTTCTTTCTCAGTACCAATGAATTCATCCACTCTTAACACCATATTGGGAAATTTGGGAATCTCCCGAGTCCCATTTTCGAATTTCCAAATTTTCCAATATAGCATTTTCTTATGTAGAACATACAAAACATAAACCAAAAACATTGTATTCAAAAATTTTGGACTCATCTAAAGTCTAATTTCAAAATTGGATTAAATAAAAGTCCAAAAATACCAAATACACTCCTAATGTAGTTTTTAAGCAAACTTAAAAAACCAAATTTTAATGAAAATACCAACTACTTCATGTTTTGATGACCGATATTGTTAATAACACTCATAGTCACACTTCATAGGCACCAACAAAAAGATGTTGAACACTTAATCATTTGAGCTATCTACATCGACATGAGAACACAAAAAGATTAAAGACCATGGCTTCAACGGATGTGATAGAAATCTTGGAAAATTACAATGTCATCCAACAATCTCTTTCATAAATGACATACTACTTGGGATACTAATAAGTTATGGCATAGTTATGTTGCACCCTGTAACCAACATGAGTGGTGATTGTAAAATTTCTCACAAATTCCTTGAAGCAAAGAAGAGATCTTGAATCAAGGTCGGTAGCTCGAATGGTGATCCTATTTAAAAGCCCACCCTTCCTCTTAGGGAATTAAAAACTTCAAATTAGCACCCCACATTCAAGTATTTTTGAAGTCGAAGATCATACTACAAAACAATAGTGAAGTCAACCTATTCTGAAACCTCCATGGCAATGGCATACTTCTTGGCCCTATTGCTCATGATCTTCATGTCCCTCACTTTTCTTGTGTTTCCATGCACCTTAATCCTATTTTTCAAATGCAATCCAATTCCCCTCCCAAGGCTCCTCAAAGGACTCATAAAATATTGGATGCAAGAAGCGACGGCGAGGTAGAAGCAATGGGCGAGGATGGCGATGCCATAGCTAGCGCTTCTTGCTATCAACAATGCAATGCACCTATAAACATCTAAAATCAGCATCCTTGGCATTCTCTAGAAGCTTTATGTATTTGCCATGTCCCTCAATTAATCGTTTCTTCCCAAAATTTTCTCTTATTAATTCTTCTTACGCTTTGGTTAATCGCTTTCCTAGGTGGTGCACTCTGCTTCTAATTAATGGAATTTATTTTTCATTGTTGTGGGCACCTATTTTGCATACAAAAATACAAGTCTGTTTGATGGCATAGCTAGACGCATCCAAAGCTATCTGTACGATCTCTAAGATAGTTCGAGTATTTTTGACCGATATGGAGCATTCTTGGTAGAGGTTTTCAATAGTGGTTTCCTCAAGATGCTAACTGTATTACTATGAAATGTCCCACTTATGAAGGACACCACTAGGCAAAAGCATGATCTGAGGTTGTGATCAAAATGAGTTATAATTCACGCACCTTTCTTCCCCATTGGATTGAAGAGGGAGGCACGCTATAAATGGAGGCAGTACAACGAAGAACGAGTCCGAACACTATATTGGAGAATTTGAGAATCTCCCAAGTCCCACTTTCAAGTACTAAGGGGTTAAGATTTGAACATGTGGCCAAAATGTGAATCCTATTTTGAAAGTGGGACTTGGGAGGATTCCCTAATATGGTGTTTAGGATGGATTCCACTTTCAAGTAATGGGTTCAAATTTGACCATCTAGCCAAATCTTATCCATAAATTCCCAAATTCCCTAATATAGTGTTTTTAGGACAATTTGCAAGTAGCCACCCTTTTCAATTTGTACAAAGATATAAGCATTGAATTGAAGTGTCTCGATCTTTGGCTCGATTCACTTGTATGGCCAGGTTAGATGAAAGAGTGAGCTTCACATCAACTTTGCAAAGCGAAATAGCAAGTTCTTGGTGGTAGCACAGGATTACGAGAAGACAACATGATAGTGTTTAGTTTCTTCATAGATTTTACAAGTAGCATGACCCGTCTATGATGGGTTAGACACCTGCTCTGTCAGGTCTCAAGGTGGGGATTTGAGAAATCAAATTTAGGTTTTCTTAACAAATCTCTGTTCTTTTCAAGGAATTTTCACATTGGATCTCTAGCATTTATGGCTCTTCTATTGGACCGTTTCTTGTAGCTTTCTACCCTTCACAGTGTGTTGTCTTTGGTGTTTGTTAGACATGTTTTTCCCTCTGTCATGAAAATGATTAACTACAGTTTCTATTAGCTTTCTTGAGGCCTTCTTTGAGTTATCCTACCTATGCCTCCCAATATGTGTCCCTTAATCTATTTCTCTGTTCTACTAATATATAGCTATTGCTAGTAGCCAGAACATTAGGAAAGAAGGGAACTCATTTTGGGGCCCTCTAACAAATTCACTATTTCACTCAAAAGCCATAAAATATAGATACTTACTGCAAAAATGTTAGTCTAGTACTCAGGCTTCACATTAAATGCATATATAAGATCCTTGATTTTTTGTGTAGAATTTGATGGTTCTAACATCGCAAGCATGTTCGGAATGAGCGAAAACTCCCAAATCAACCCTCTGCTTGCTGGCCAAATCGCATATTAAGTGCAATTCCCCCATTCAGGGCATTTTTTACCCTTTTTGAGCCTCCAGGCATCGGTATTATCATGATGTTCACTCTCCTTAATATATAGTATAGAAGATGTGTGGTAATTGGGTCACAATGTTGCATGTAGGCAATAAAAGCATCCACAACAATGCACATTAAATTCATAAACCGACTCTCAGAGGCTTGAAGGGGTAGCTTGGAGGAAATTGGATCAGGAGTGTGCAGGCTAGTGGCCAAATTGATGATGCTCTTGGTGACCCAATGAAGCTCACGGTCATAGCCATGGCCAACATAACCCAACACCACACAAGCATCAGCCCCAACGTTTGCACGATTTAATACTTAAAGACTTCCACCACCTCAATCCCACTAGAACTGGGAAGACAAATCCTAGGAATAGCCCCGTGGTGGCTCTTGTGAATTGGAACATAATCTAGATGTTGGGGATCACCGTGGAGCCCAATTAAGTGGCATCTCGCATCCACTTTTTTGTTTATGTAGAAGAATAGGTACAACAATGTAAGAAAATAAGCCACGAATTGCTCTTGGGAGATAGTGAGAAGAAAAACAAATTGGCTGTTTGGCGGAGCAAGAAATAGATGACAGGGAAGATAATCATGAGATGCAGGATGGACCCCACTTGGATAATCTCGCTAAAAAGGGCACTAATTAGATCCTTGTCAAAGTCAGTGAGGACATCGAAGGCCACAGAGGAGGTACCCGGAGACGGATGTCATGGAGTAGATGACAACTCATAGAAGGATGGAGATGCATCCCACCTTGTTCATGGTAGAAGGGGTGCAATCGCAGAGCTCACAATAGATGGGGTGACGTTGAAGTCGTAGATCAAGGCATTCATCATAATGGGGATAATCATGAGGAGGTCGAGAAGGGAATTGGGATCAGGGAGGAGGTGACGTTTTTGCTCCATGCTCGCCTCTATTGCACCATGCTCATCGTGTCTTTTTGTCGCTCTCCAAGCATTTTCCTTGAGCTATGTGGTTTGCACCATCTCGGCAAGCCTAGGTTTCCTTTGCACAATCTACTTATGAATTCATTTTAAAGTTGGATTGCTAATGCACGTTGTTTCTTCGAATGATTTTACGTTTGTTGGATCAATAGCTCACCTCGTTGTTTTAGTTTAAGTAGTTCATTGAAATATTTTTTCTATTTTCAAGGCCTATTAAAGATGAATTTTGGACTTCTCACCAACGACAGACTGACAATGACCATAGCAGATAGCTCATGTTTATCCTGGATCCTTAGGTATTTTATGTAGAAGATAAGAGTAGCTCTTTACGGTGCATTGGAAATTCTTTTGCTCATTGACTGTTTATGAGTAGATGATGTACTAGATATCGTCGTTTGAGCTTGGTTGTGGCAATGCCCATGGATAGGAGCGCAAAAATTATGGCCAAATGAATAGATACAATAGTAAGAAGTGAAGAGAGTGTACAATAGAGAGGGGAAAGTGAAGATGAGCAACCTTCTCTTGCTCCACCAGCCATGCTCGCCTAGCCATTGCTAGAGTAGACCTTGGTATCTTGGGATCTCGAGAGTACCTCATTGATGATGATGAGGTAAATCACCAAGACTCCGCATTGTTGTTGTAGTTGATGATGATGATGATGATGATGACCTTGGCTAAGCATCTGGTGATGGAGCCTTCTAAACAATTTCTCCACATAATAATGGATTCACGAGGTAAGAAGGTCATCACACCAGGATGCATCAACTTTGAAGAGGCCTTCAAGAAGGTCACGAGTGACTTTCGGCACCACCTCTTAAAGAAGAAGGATTGGATATTGGCATCTTTGAGGGAGGAATTCCACGTGCCAGAGAAGCAGGAGTTCAACTCCGAGTGGATGCTGTCCAAAATGGCTCTAGCGCTAAAATCTAGAAAAGACCAAATACACAAGGCAGCCAAAAAAAATTCCTGATTGGGTCCATGACGAGGACTGGAATATTGCAAAGAAAGAGTTGAAGGAGCCCAAGGGCTCGAATAAGTCGGGTATTTGTGCCATTTGTTGATGTAAGCTCTTTAAACTACACACATTTATTTTTAAATGCAAGAATAGAGTTGAAGATGTGCTAGCTTCTCCAACAAGTTGGCTTGTTGAAAAGCCCCAGGATGCACATGAATTCTTGGAAGAGGCCCACCATGAAGGAGCAGGTAGAGGGGGGAAGAGGAGGAGGAGGAGGATGACGACCATGGAGGAATAGCTAGAGGGGCGAAAGAGGACGATGATGGTGATGACAACGATGATGATAACAATGAGGATGGGAATTCAAAGTAGCCTACACTTTTGCAAATGGCCAAAATAGTTTTGTAAAAACACCTTTATATACAAAGGGGAAGATTAGGGCTTGGCGAGCTCTAATCTGTCCCTTTAAAAAATTTCATTTCCAAAAAAAGTGTCGATATTTTTGTTGATACACTCTCAATGTTTTACCAGTGTCAATACTACTATCGAAAATAGGTCTGGAAAATTTAACAAGGTCGAAATTAGTGTCAATAAAAACATCAAAATAATAGAGAGACAATTGTTTAGCAAAATATCAACAAAATAACATCTATATGTTCATGCATTGATGCAAATATCCACGATAATAGACTACAATGTCGATGAAATTTGATGGAAATATATATGGTTTTCAAAGTAAGATTTTTAAACAAAAGTAATTTGCATCGAAAAAAACATCGATAATGGGCCCATAGCTTGTAGTAAAGATCAAGGAAATCAACAATATAGTTAGCATGCACAATATCCTAATGAAATAATATTTCTATGATTACATATATCTATGTACTTATAAATTCATATTAATTAAGATATAAATATTAATTTTAACTTAATGTATGTAAAATAAAATATAAATAAATAAATTAATGTCTGTATATGTGCATGCGTGCATGTGCAAAGTCACGAATGATTGGAATTGAACTTAAACAAGTATTGCACATCTAAATCCACTATTTCATCATTTTGTAATTTTATGCTATAGTGTATATGTATTCATACAAAGCAAAGAAATCCATGTTGCTATGGACAGAGGCATTGTTCCTTAATTGCAATAGTGCAATTCCACAAATGAACACACTTACCTATGATCTATTTCTTTCAACTGAAAAATGGCCATGATAATGGAAAGATGAATGATAACTGTATCTAATACAATCTAAACTATACATAAGAAATGACCTCAGAATTTATCAAATTTATTCCAAAACATCTAATTTAACAAATAGACTAAGGGGGGTTGCTAGTGTGCCTAAGTGGATGGTAGCACCCCTTGCAATTGCACATAAAAGAATTACTAAATCTATTGAATGGAAACTCAATTCCATTAGATCGTGTTCTCTTAATAATTTCCACTCTATATGTGTCTAAATGAGTGGATTCTTTCAAAACTCTTAGAATAGACTTGTACTATCCACTATTCAACAGAGAATGAAACCTCACTTTGAGATGCATAGATGATAGATCAAACACTAGTAAGTACAAAAGCAACATAAATGTACACAAAAGCAAGAGCAACACAATTGTAGGAAATAGCAAAAGCAATCATGCACTCAACGAAGAAGACAAGTGACGTAAAAATCGAGACTCAAGGAAGAAGAGAGCTTATACGCAACTTAATTAAATGCATGACGCTTGGTAGCTATTAAAATAATAATATATTTGGCAATAGCTACAGGACTTGCTCCTATATTTTCTTGTTACTGAAGTTCACTGGAAGGATGAGAGGGTGAGAGACGCTTGATACTCCATGTTGACGGAGGAGATGGAACAAGCAGAACCCGCTCTAGGCACAATCGTCACCACCAAGCTCTCTTCCGCCCTCAAACCCAGCTCTTTCACGATGAACCCGATGGTTGCAAGCCTCACAGACGTTCGAATGAGATTATCCGGGCTGCTCACCGCAAATCTTGGCAGCATAGAGAAGCTGCCGGCGTATTCTGTGCAGGCCGGCGTCGTGGTCTCATTTGCAGACGGCAGATTTACGAACACGTCAAACTTGGCCTGGTCCTTTCCTAACTGCACGTCGATGTCAAGGAATGCCAAGATCTCTTCTGCTTCTAGGGCAGCTTCCGGACTTCTCATTACCAGTAGAGAGCATGGCTCCGACAATACCTCTCCCAGCATGCACAACGTAGCGTTCGCCAAAAGAACTGCCGTCCCGTTGCTTAATGGTGTTGGTTTTGCATCAAGCCATACGTTTTCTACTTCCTCGTAGGTGTATCCTAATTTGGCACTGTCGAGTGAATCCCTCACTTTCACGTTTACAAGCTCTGCATCCTCGTTGTAGAACGCGAAACCGGACTCAAGATAGTCCGGGTCATCGATATCTTGATTCTGCGGAGCTAGTGTCTTCCACACGTCCCATAGCCTGTCGAGGCTGGCGTGATGCGCATAGAAGACGGGATCCCGAGCAGCTGCGTAGAAAGATCCCATGTCTTTCCAGCCCAGCTCTTGGTAGTCACCGGTCCATCCATGTACCACATTGTGGGGCGCCATCTCGACGGTACCCCTGCCGGGCATTACCTCATCTCCCCTTCGTAGAGGCTCGCCAAAGAATGCGAACTGAGTTGTTGCACCGCTGATCATCACGTTGTACATGATGCGCCGGTTTACCTCTAGTTGCACCTCTGGAGAGCGCTCTGTCCCATTAGGAGTCGCAGGATAATCCAAGATCACCACAGCAGGCGGTCGCGTGTGTGATTGTTGTCTAAGCTCATCGGTAAGCTCAGGAAAATCGACATAAACCTGGGGCATCGAAGCTCCGTCAGGGTGGTCGTAATTCCAGAAGGGCAGTGCAAAGGTCTCGTCTCCCAACAGTCTACCTAGGATCCTCTCATGAAAATAGATGTACCAGCGATGAAACGAGAAGAAAAGCCAGGAATCATGAATCTCATAGGAGACATTCGTGTTGCGCTCAAGGTAAACGCTATTGCAGTAAGCACAGTGAATATTCGCTTGCTGACGGAAGGAGCGGGGATCGTCAGAGGGCAGGGCTTTCATCAGTGTGTATCCCAATCTAAGCTTCTCGATGTATTCTTGGTCAAGCTTGTGTGCAGGTCGCCTCACGCGCAAGGGAGACTGAGAGCTCTGGTTGAGCTGGAAGTCTATAGCGGGTCTCTCAGACACGGGTGCACAGCAATCGAAAGGAGTTTCTCCGGCAGGAAGATAGAAAGGAAGGTGGCAAATGGAGATATCGGGGGCAGGGATGGGCAACGCAGTTGAGGAGGAGATGCAAGAGGCGTATAACACGAGCACTACGAGTAACGTAGCAAGGCTGCTTTCGCTCCAACGATGCTGAAGCTGGGCACCCATTCTAAATGGTCGATCTCCAAGGCAGGAAGAAAATTCTCCTGCTTGGGATCAATTAGCCTGAGTGATGCTAGAAGGAACCACTCCATGGGTGGTTTATAAATCGCAAAAGCGTAGCAAGGAAAGCGTGACACGGAAATGGTAAACGATGCAGAATGCACCACGTAATGTTAGAACTCCTTTTCCGACACCTAGTACGATTCAGTGAAGTGTATAGCTTGGGACCGTGTATCATAGCGACCGCGCATTCAAGCACGCTGCGGAATGTTCAAGGTACGCGTACCTCGATCTCAACCGCACAGAGAACTGGCTTTGCCAACGTCGATGGCATTCTCAAACAGTAAAGTATTCTGTATATTCTAGTGTTTTTCGGACTCCGACTCCTCCACGTTCTTAGGAATTGAAGTTAGGAGCGCAGACACCATAAAGATACATAGCGTTCATGAATGCTGCGGGCGGCTGAGCAGTGAGGACCCTAGCCGTCTGATCGTTGCATCTTCCATCGTAGAAGTCCCATCTGCACGCTCCACCAGTCCCAATCATTTTTCTACGCCATCAGCCTTGGAAGATCGCCCGGCAGCCCTCTTGGTGCTTGCTTCTCAATTGAAGTCTCTCTT
Source organism: Dipteris shenzhenensis (assembly GCF_047967505.1). Lineage (NCBI taxonomy): Eukaryota > Viridiplantae > Streptophyta > Polypodiopsida > Gleicheniales > Dipteridaceae > Dipteris > Dipteris shenzhenensis. Next base: position 4,051,923 of record NC_141617.1, on the reverse strand, counting down.
CAGCCCTTTTGTGCTCCTCTGAATTCTTGTGTATTTCAAGTGCCTGTTTTTGAATTGTACTACTCCCCATTTGTGACCAAATGGATTGTTGGCATATTTCATCTCCACACATATAGAGCATTTAATCCGCTCTTTTCCTTCATCATCAAAAATAGCCGATCTTCCAGCTGGAATAAAAGACCTTGTATAGCTTTCCTTTCTCTTTGTTGCTCTACTATCCTCATTATGAAGAGCCACGGCATCAACATCCACATTAAAATCCACATGCATATGCTCATTATTGTCTACTTCCTTAGAAGTACCGCCAAAAGCCACATGTAAGGATATCTCTCTCTTATCCTTCTTTGGCCTTCCCATGCCTATTGACAAATTAAAAACATAAATCAATAAATAGTAAACTATGTCTAGGGATTTAGCTTAGTATGAAGCTCCAATAATTAATTTTTAAGGATTCAACATTACGCTTACTCTAGAAAAAAAAAGGGTAATATGCAACTTTCAAAATGCTCCATCCAACATTCATAAAAACCCATGCAAAGCTAAAGTTCATACCTCTTAGACTTTGCTTGATTGCTTGCAAATTGCAATACTCTTAGTTTTGAAGCTCTAAGCAAACTCCAATCCAAACTCTACAAATCTACAAAAAAGAATCAATTTGGATTTAATCTTCCTCCAATTATAAGCATTCATTATATCATCAATTAATTAATGGAGAGTCTATGAGGCTAGAAAGTTGACTGACGAACATCGATTCATCTTTTCATCTTTTCAAGAAAGAAATCTTGAATGCGTTGATTTTGTAAGAAAGAATGCGTTGGAACAATGATTGAAAGAATGCAAGAATGAATGAATGCGTTGTCATCTATACTATTCTTTAAAAAGAGGTTTCAAATGGAGGAAGTTGAGATATGCCATGTGGTTAAAATATGAGGTTCGAGAGCTTTGCGAGAGCTTCGTGGAAGGTGGGAGGAGGTTTGGGACCTTTGGGATCGAGGAGCCCTATGCAGGCACGTGGCAGAGTGCACAATGGTGGATAGACAGAGCTGTGGAGAAACAGGTGGCGGACTGAGTGTCGCGTGGATAGACTGTGAGGTGGATCCAATTGTCTGCGGACTCTTCGACATATTGCAATAAATTCATGATAGACAATGGGACTGAGGGGGGCGGGATTGAATGCAGCTGCCATGTCGATGTATGCTACCATGTGTACACATTCGGTCACAGTTCAGTCTGTCACGCCACTCTGCACGGTGCAATGCCTTGTCTAGCTATCTCTACTCGAGTAGTCTCTGCAGGTCCTAGAACTGATGTTGCATAGTGCAAAGATAGTGGCCCCTCAAACTGCAAGATAACGGTGTGGGTCCCGAATGCTGCAGAGATAGTGGCTACCTCGGATTGTTAGCACGCACCCCAACAAGTCAACTACCAGTGTGATGTGGCTCGAGTCTAACAAGTGGCAGAGTTTCTTATGCAGCTGTCGAAAAAAAGACACGTGGCATCAAGCATAAGCCCAGGATGCCCAATAAGAGGCGTTTGCTGAAATGGGTAGAGTGCTCGTTTGCAAGTCTGGTAGCACAGACAAGTGAAGCGTTTCATCAAGTGGCGTAGTCATAGAGGAGCGGTGGCACAATCAACGAGGAGATCGACATGTGGCAAGCAGTGTAAGAGATAGGCGTGTGATCAGGCAATGTGGCATCAGGCAGACCGATGACATGCTGTGATGCAGCACACAGATGACATGACACGATGAATTTGTGCATTGTGCACTATGCACTGTAGCTGAAACTTGATGAAATGGTGTCCCGCAACATAGACTGTACATGGCAGCATAGCGATGACATGGCAGCGTAGCGCATCGATGACATGGCATAGCGTAGAGATGATGTGGCATGACCTAGATATTTATAATATTATATGTATATAATAATATATATAATAAATATTATACTATATATATAATATTATATTATATATAAGTTTTATAAAAACATAATTTAACTTATATTTTATATTATAATATAAAAGATATATCATATATTACATGTTATGTTATATTTTACTGTATATTATATATTATAAATTATATTATATATCGATATGATATATATATTATATTATTCTCTTATATTCTAGATAATTTATGTTATAGATATATTATTTATTTTATATGTACATGTGTGTGTGTGTATATATATATATATATATAATTTAAATAAGTTTTAAAAAAATACAATTTATCTTATATTATATAGATATATATATATATATATTAAATATTATATATATATTAAATATTATATATATATTAATGCTATAAATATATTTTTTATTTTATTTTTAAATAAGTTTTATAAAAATATAATTTATCTTACATTAGATATAATATAATGTATAATTATAATAAATATGTTGTATAGTATAATATAAAATATATATCATATATTACATATTATATTGTATTATATATTAGAAATTATATTATATATCAATATGATATACATATTATATTATTATGTTATATTATAGATAATTTATGTTATAAATATATAATTTATTTTATATGTATATAATATTTCAATAATCCTTTTTTAATATGTTTTAGTTAATTTCTCTTTTAGAGAGAGAGAGAGAGAGAGAGAGAGAGAGAGAGAGAGAGAGAGAGAGATGGGGCTACCATCAATGCCATGGATCTATGTAGATTCGAGTTTGACACGGTCACCAATGAAGGAGGAGGAGATACAGCCATAGAAGAGTGTGAGGTGAAAGAGTAGGGAGTGTTGTTTGGAGGTGTTAGGTGAAAGAGTGTGAGGTGAAAGAGTAGGGAGTGATCTCAAAAAGATGAGGTGTTATGTGATAGTCTTGTTAAGCTACCAGCGTGCCATACATCCAGTTACAAGCCTTGCATAGTACACTTTTCTTTAGGGCATTTATGTCATCTAGGCAAGAGACACAAAGAGAAACACCTTCTGCTGCCATATGTGTTTTCCATTTTTCAACAAGCTATCAATATGTTGGATGCCTTCGAATGTCTTCTCCCTAGGATTTGGTTGCAGATGGACTCATAGCTCCTATTTCATGTGTGAGTTGATGGATTTCAATGCTTGCAGCTAATGTGTGTGTGTGTGTGTGTGTGAGGTCAGCTGGCCCTTGGCGGCACCACAATTTAAAAAAAAAAACATTTATTTAGTGTTTTCTTTCAGGGGCGATGTAGATGGATGTGCAAAGATTGGTTTGATAGAAAGATTACAAACTATACTTTTTTCCCCTTTTATATTCTTTATTAGATAAATATGTGCCGTCTTGGAAACTCTTTCTTTTTCATAAATTATGTACCATGCCTTGATATTTAGAGAACACTAATCACACAGGTCACATTTGATTTGGATCTGCTTTCTGTCAACGTGTTCACTTGAAATTTTATTTCTTGAAGTTAAGGCCGTTTTAAAATCTCACATTGAGACCAAGCGGTGTGGGTCTCTAGCCCATCGTAGATGGGTCATGCTACTCGTATGAATTGAGAAGAGTCCCATTGCTGATATAAGAAGAGAGTCTCGTATGATGAATGAATGCATAATACATATTACGCATGAACAGTCTCGTTCAATTTGCAAGAAAGAATGCCGCTGCCTGGATGCGTATGAACAACGAATTGCAAATGCAAGAAAATATAGTTTAATATAGGCTCTTGAAAGTTGCAATGATACCTTACAAAGTTACAAGAGAAAGCACTTAGCATAATCGTTACATAATACAAGAGGCTTGAAACCAACCTGACGCAAGGAAAGGATGTGCAGGATGATGATTCATGAAGCAATTGGTTATGGCATGCTGCGTTACAGAAGGCTAACTTATGGACAGTTAGACTGTTCGAATAAAAGGCCCTGCTCAGTTGATCACCTCGCCAACCTCCGCTTTGAGTATTTTTTTATTGAAAGAGGTATTCTCATATATTCCACAATACAGTATCTTACATACAGCTCAGACAATTTCTTACATATGGCTCAGACAAAAGACATCTCACTTAAAATACTCAGGAGGCGGACTCTAGCGCTCTCCTCGGGCCAATTGGCCACTAGCCATTTCACTTGGATCCCTATGTCAACTACTGCTTGTTTACAATTGAGAGAGAAGATAACCGAACTGCTAACGGATGCCTCATAACGGGTAGACCAAATTTTGTGAAGTGTGGCGTATCTTATCACCTCCCACAGAGTGGCTCTATCTGGACCAAGGTCCGCTCCAAAGATAGCTGCTCCTTTTGAAATGAACTCCATGCCCAAGGTTTTGGCATACCTCCGCTTTGACTATTAACGCTGTGCTTTGCATGCTACAAGAGTCAACTCAAGGGCATATTGCCACACAAGATTAAACCGTTCTCGTTGCAATCAGGACATCTGATAGTTCCCGTAGCCTCCAAGACTACTTAGAGAGCAGGAACGCCGCAACTCTCATCCCTGGATGCCATAGCATCGGCCCTTAGCTGGCGTAGCTTATTGCCCCCTAAGCCCTCGCTCCGAGTCCCCCCCTCCTGGGATACAATGTTATGTGCGTGATGTACATCCCCAATTCCGATTCCCTCCAGCTGTACTTCTTGCCATTCCCGTGCGGCGTGCTGTTGTTGACTCTTGAGTCTTGAGAATCCGCTGGGAGCAGCAACAGCAGCTAGTTTGTCTGCGGTTGCCTCGTTCGTGCAGTTCTTTGAAGGTCCATTTGACTCTCACGATTTAGTCACTCTTCTTGGCATGAAGGGTTAAATTGAAGATCCCTCTTCTTGTGATAGCTAAATTTGTTTACACTCCTTCTCTGAAGAGAAAAATGGCCTCAGAAGGGTCCCGCATGCTTCAAATTTGAGGACTGTCACCCGAGGCCCAGGATTCAAAAATCTTGACGTGTCAATCAAAAAATCACAATGGTAGCCATCCGAGGACCTCCACGTCCTCCTTCAGGACTTGAGTGTTTTTGGTGGCATACTTTAAACAAGGCATGAGGGCGGCTGGGCGGTTTTTATTAGTAGTGGAGCCTCTCCTGGAGAGAGGCTTAAGGACCAAGGGTTGGGCCAAGTTTTGTGACTATTCATTTTTTTTTGGTTGATTTTTTTCAAATTCCTAAACTCTATTTTTGGGTGAGTGAACTCCACTTTTAGCAGTCCAAATCAGGTGCTACTCTCGCTTTCTACATGAAGATCTTAAGATTTTTGCTCTTTGGCATATGGATGAAGCAATAGGTGCTGTTCTTTAAGATGATCAGTCTCTTTGCTTGAAGATATCTACTGATTTGATTTTGGATTCATTCTGTGGATTTCAAGGTTTGATTGCATATTGATTCATCCTATATTCTGAGTGGAGCTACAGCAATCAGTGTCCACATGGAGGATTGTAATTTTGCCCACTTTGTGCATGAAGATGATCTCAGTCTTCTTGTGCTCCGATTCGTGCTGAGCGATGGCGCTGAGATTCGATTGCATGATTACCTTGCTATGTGCCGAGGAAGCAATGGGAGGAGTTTGGAAAGATGAAGATGATGAGATGAGCTACGATGAGGAACCAGAGCCTGATGAGTGTGCTTATGAGAGGGAAGATCAACTCGTCTGGAAAGAAGGAAGGGAATCTCCCATCAACATGAACGAGGGAGAGCTGAGGAACTTAGGGTGATGCGACCTCGATGCAACATGTTGCAGGCATGGAATCAGAGGGGAGTAAACATTGGGTGCACTCTCAAGCCTACGATTTCTTTGCTTGTTGTTGCGGGAGAAGGAGTCGATCTTAAATTGTAGCATGTCTAGGCTTGATAGTTCTAGAGTCTCACCTCTATACTTGTGATCGTCGATGAGGGTGGAATCAAAGGAGAGTGAAGGGTTTGGTGCTGTCGGTGAGTTGCAAGAAATTGTTCCATTGCAAATCAAAAATCTCGATGTGATGGTATTCTGATTCGGGTCTGTAAGTGGTGAATACGATCCAATCCATGGTGCGGGACATTGTTGGAGTGAAGCAATGTATGTTAGTAGGGGTGATTCAATCGACAAACATAGTCTTCACACCCACGCCATCAGACATGACTACGGGGCAATATATCATGTTTTCCAGCACGATAATAGATTTCACAGCTAGGGTGAGAGCAGGGCTTCCAAGAGCACATACATGTGAAAGACATGCATCGCATAAGCCTAGGGCGCCAACTCCCTTTAGTAAGAAAAACTATCAAAATCTTGAGTATGAGATGAATTTAGCAATATGCCATGAGTAGAAATTATTCAAATTAACATGGTTGTGTTCTACACTAAAAGAGCTTCAAATATGTCTTTACACCTTGAAATTAGGGTAACACATGAAAACATTACATTAATTTGAAAGGAGATGGGTTTTCATATTTTAGTCCCCATTCTGGAAAAGAGCAAGGAGAGCCGAGCCTACAATCAGGGAGCTCAACAAGGAGTCCTTGAGATGTAATCTGAAGTAAAGGAGTATTTTGAGATTGTAATCTATGTAATCTATCACAACAAGACAAAGCAACTATAGACGTGCTTGATAGATGTGCAAAATAGTAGGCGTGTCTATAGGCGCTGCTAGAATAGTAAAAATATGAGCGTGTCTAATAACGTGTCTATTAGCGCATCTATTTGCGCGTCTAATAGTGTGTCTATTAGCACGTCTGCACTGAGAATTAGATGCGAATTTAGACACAAAATAGAGAATACAGAAAGTGAGATTTTGGTGCAGGTTGATAATAAATGTACATCACTGCTTTCCAAACATTGCCCATGATTACCAAAGCACACAATTCTAATAAAAATATCAATGCTTTTTTGCAAACCCACATATACAAAAATTATGTGAGGTGAGGAGAATGAGACAATATGTAAAATAGTTTTGTCAATATCAATGATGGGCTACGGTTTCAATCTCATCCTCAATGAGATCAACCCTTACCAAACTATCTACTTCAAAATCCAAACCAGTGTTGAGATCTACAAATACATTCAGCCTGCTACTACTTGTGCTACTCATGTGCTCATCGACATCAGCATCACCAATGGTAGGCTCATCCTCATGGGTAAATGGCCTCAACATCTGTATCTCCTATCTCATGATCATCCTCCTCTCTCGTATCACGATCATCATCACCTCCATGGCCATGATCATCCTCCATCATGCTCCATATTAGTAAATGTACTATACATCACTTTGGAATGTGGCGTAATAGATATGACATGCCACCACCTATTATTATCCACCATTGGTTGATAGACAACCTAATTCAAACACAAATACAATCATGCTATTTTCCTTGCATCGAAGGTATCAAATATTTAAAAGTGAGTATTTTTCTAAATGTATACAGAATGCTTTTGCTCAAATAAATGAGAAAAATTTTAGCTTTGCATAAGTAATCCTTATGTTTAAAATATTTCAAGAATACAATTGTAGATTATAATCTTTCTCCTTGCTTTTTCTATTCAAGAAGCTTTCTCTTAACCATGTGCATCCATGTTGAGCATATCCTGCAATTAGAGAAAACTTATCCATGAAGAGGGATGATATTCTATAATGGGGGAATGTATCCTTCGGGGGAGGGAGTGGGGCCTTAAGAAGTGAGAGAGGCCAAAGATGGGAGTGAAAGGGATAGGAGACCACATGAGCAAAAGATGATAAGGTTGTGTTGAGGCTAAAGGATGTACAAGGATTCAAAAAGGATGGATCCCATGTTTCCACAAATGTGAGGATGAGAGCATGTTTGAGAGTGTCCCACATCACAAGCAAGAGCCCCCATTTTTGTTTCCTCATTAATTGGCCTCCCACATGCACAAGGTGGCTGGGGGCATCTTCCATGTGAGCATCTCTGCCAAACATCTCTCAAGGGGATGTGACTTTTTCCATAGAAATCTACATCCAATCTCTTAATCTAGAGTGGATGACTCTTTACAAAAAAAGCTCACACTAAATTTTTGCAATATATAAATACCCGACCTTGTGGTAAGATCAGAGGACCACACCATTGGTGGGACTTTGGATCGATCTCTTTTGTATTGTGTCCATAGCTTTGGATGGAAAGATATTATTTTGGTGGTTTCTCTATTTGGTTGCTTCATTATCTATTGATGAGTCTGCACATCTATTTTATGCACATAAGTTAAGAAGTTTGTGATTCCACACCTCACACTAGACTGTGTGAGCTCCTGGGCTATTCTATCAGTCTTTCGCTGTGTGTACCCTCTGTTGCGTCATTTTTAACATATGGCTATCCTCAAGGGTGAGAATCTCTTATAGCCAATATGATAACTCTACTTGTGATGGTGAATGCCCAAGAAGGAAGAATTAGGTGTGACACAAGTAGAATACAGGGAGGAGTAATTTGAGTGAATATATGGCCCAAGGCGGATAAGAATTGGAGAGACGTGGAGGAGAATAACACTGGAGAGGATAGTCCTAAGATTGAAGAAGAGGTGATGAGTGTGGGCACAATAGTTTTGTTCACTTGCAATGCTTTAATTTACCTATTTCTTCGCAGAGCTTAAATTCTTTTGCACTCAAAAGGGTATTGCCTTCTTACTATTGAGATATGGTATGTTAATTTAGGTTGTTGTGAATGGTGGAAAGAACATAGAGATTGCTATTGTGAGCTAGGGGCAAGTCTTGTTATTGCTAGAGGATTTTGAAGTTGAATAAATTGTGGTTGGACTAGCAAAAAGGTTGTTGCTGAAGTTGCAAAGAAAGGTTCTCCAAGAGATAACTATATATGTGGAAAGAGGATTCTATGAGGAGGATCTTATTATTTGTGATTTTCTTTCAACTATTTGGATCACATGTAGACTTGTATTCCTACCTTGTCCTGCATGCACATATGTACGTAGAACAATAAGTTAGGTGATACATGTGCTCATGCACTCACATATGTCACATGCCAGTAAACATGTTTAAACTCTACACTTCTCTGACCATCTTTGCTCTTTGTGGTGTTTTAAAATGGGTCTCAAATGCTTGTGCTATGCCTTTTTATTAATAGGCGGCCTCCTCCGATGTATTGGGTAAGAAAACATGTGTGCCTCAGGATTGATGGAGCGCTCTAAGTTGGATGGAACCTATGTGGAGACATGATGAAGAGAATGCTCATGACATGTATCTCAAGTCAACTACGTTCCAAGATAGATTAGCTTGGACTCATAAATAGAATCTTGAGTGAATGTGCTTTTCTTGTACTCAACTATACATGATAGGCCTCTTATATAGAGAGTGCCCTTTGAATAGTCAACATCTGTGGGATCCTCTGATCCACATCTTTCCTTGTGGATATCATCAATCCACATCTCCACATCATGTAGTCCACATCCTAGGATGGCTACTTTAATTCTTTCCTATACCATACCTTATCCTTTAATCTATGTGCTCATGGCACCATATCTCAACACCTCCCCTTGGTGCCATGATCCTTTGGCTACTACAAGGTGGTTTGATGTGAGTTACATTCCATCACCTCCTCTTAGCGCATGCATTGCTACTTAAGGTGGTCAAGTGCAGTTTCTACATGTCAATACCTCCCCTGGGTGCTTTCATAGCTACTCTCAGGTGGTTAGGTTTGATTTACAAAACATATGGGCTGAAGGTGGCAAGGATGTTTCTTCTCGATACATGTTGTCGATGGAGTTCACATCTTTACTCGATGTAGCTTGATGCATGACACTTTGTTCTTTCATGTGCCTTAATGCTTTATGTGTGGATGCCATGTTTTGTGCTATGGTCATCTCATGCACTTGTGCTTTTGGCATGCTTATGACAATGATGTGTGCATTCATGCTTTGATTTGTCATTTGTTGCAAAGGCCTTACCAATTGATTTCTTTCAATATTGGCAATGTCTAATTGCTAACAATGATTTTAATCTAATAGATGTGTAGAGCTTGAAATGACGATCACTTTTCCTTTTTAGAGCGCATGCAAATTCCTCCTGGATTGGGAGTTACAGCTTGTCGAAGTTTCTGTGAAGAAGAGGGCCTTTGATGATGTGGCTTGGCTATTCACATGCTGCTTGCAAAACTGTGCTTGTCAAGGGGCCCTATGCCACTTGGCAATCTACTAAATTTACCCAAGTTTAAGAAAACTTAACCACGGTTTAGTGTGGGTTCACTTAACCTTACTCTTAGCTAAGGTTTAAGATATTCAACCATGGTAACCTACAATCCTGCCACGTGTCAACTTACAGACCACTCTTGGGGTGAGTGGTGACCTTAGAGCAGAGGGTAAAGTTAGTGGATCACCACGTGTCATCTCCTAGCGGGTGCAAGCAACATTCTAATTGCAGAAGCTTCTCTGTTATAGGTTCTAGGTTATGGGTGCATCTAATCTCCTGGTAATTCACACTCATGCAGAGGATGAGGCATTGAGGTATGGCTTCAAAACTGATTGGCGAATGCTTTCTTGTTTGCCTGACCTTGGAGCTCCAATGAAAGCAAACAAATACGATTGCACTGTGTTCTGCCATTCCTGCAAGGTGTTCAAGGAACGCGGATGGAAGGCGGTCGGATAGGGAATTGCTTGGTCGTTCCATTCCCAAGGCCTACTCTCCAAGAAGAACGCAATCACGTTCTCCATCTCCGCTTAGGCGCTGAAGCTGGAGTCATCACTACTGTAGGCTTTGGAGAAGTGTGGCATGTGGGCTCTATGGGTGCTAGAGTGTCACCTAGATGATAGCTTCACTATGGAGTGGAAGGTCATTCGCCGTTGATGAAGCAGTCAGCCGTCTGGATGAAGACTGTCTGCAGTTCGCTTGCATTAGAGGCACTTTGGAGCATGCATGGCATTGTAGCACTGGAGTCTGTTGGTTGTGGGCTCCATTTGTTGGAGGCTCAGTTGCTGCACTTGGCTAGAGGCTCATTGGTCGATAGAGAGAAGCTGTGTATGCATTGGTGGAAGCCATGAGCCGGTGCAGTTGAAGGCATGTAGGAGTCCGTTGAGTGGATGTCTATCAATGGTATCGGAGTGCGCCCCTTGACAAAGGTGATGGGGGTGCAATGACATGCACTAGACTAGTGTGGTTGTCCCTCGTGCTTTGGCTGGTGGCAGGTTGCTTTGAGTCTGCAGTTGTTGAAGCTTAAGGCTTTGGTGCTTGCTGTGGGAGCTTGACTCTTTGATGAAGACCCACCTATGTCATTTAGGAGGGTGCAATAGCATCAGCCGAGTTGAGTTGTTGTAGATGACAGTTGTAGAGCTCGCTTCTCTTTGTCGTTGATGTTGCTTTCCATAAAGCTTTGGTTGTGGAAGGAGCTGCCCTTTGTTAGAGAGGCTTGAAGGAATTTTGAAACTCTCTGTCTCTCCCCTTCTTTCTCTCAAGAAAAAATTCAAATATCTCTTCCTCACACAGTTGCCTCATAGTGAAGGGAAAGCTTACAAAACTGTTGAAAATGGACCTTCCACATCACTTAGACTTTCTAAATCTCTCAATCAATTTCTCAAGAAATGAAGGAGCATCTCTCTCTCTCTCACATGGACGGAATTGTTTGACGAAAATTTTATAAGAACTCTCCTTCACAAAAAAACATCAAGAATCCAAAAAGGCTCTCTCCATCTAAAACTAAAACTAACCTAGGAGAACTCATGAGCTCCTAAGGCATGCCTATAACGTATCTATGAGACTAGACCTATGCTTTGATACCATAAGAAAACATGTGTGCCTCAAGATTGATGGAGCGCTCTAAGGTGGATGGAGCCTATGTGGAGACATGATGAAGAGAATGCTCATGACATGTATCTCAAAGTCAATTAGGTTCCAAGATAGATTAGCTTGGACTCATAAACAGAATCTTGAGTGAATGTGCTTTTCTTGTACTCAACAATACATGATAGGCCTCTTATATAGAAAGTGTCCTTTGAATAGTCAACATCTGTGGGATCCTCTGGTCCACATTTCTCCTTGTGGATATCATCAATCCACATCTCCACATCATGTTTTCCACATCCTAGGATGGCTACTTTAATTCTTTCCTATACCATATCTTAGCCTTTAATCTATGTGCTCATGGCACCACATCTCAACATTGGGTTGCTTGAATAACTGAGACTAGCTCTTGTTTTATTAACAAGGTCATTGGTGTAAGCACAATGGAAGTCAATCACGCTCGTTGAAGATCTCTGTTGGTGGGGTGTTTTGAAGTTATAACTCAAATCACAATTACAATCTTGGCAATTTAACATTGTTTCATTTATTAAGACATTTATGTGGGATTTGGTCTCACCTTTTGTTATTTTGCAATTGATCTCGAGAGGAAAGGTTGCAATCCTGATGGACCAAAGAGTCAACCTAACAATGGAAGCCATAGTTTGTCCCCTAGTTGGATTGGACAACGACAATGGCCCTCGTAGCCTTGAATGAAATGGTTTGAGTACTTGAAGAGCCATATGGAGTGTTAATAATAGACCAGTTCGTGATTAGATAACAAGGAGCTTATTTCTCCAAGGAGACATGATACTAGCCTATTATATTGTAGGACTATTTTTTAGCATGCAATATTTGGAAGTGATACTCTATACTTTCTTCTTGTGCTATGCCTCCTTATTAATAGGCGACCTCCTCTGATGTATTGGGTTGCTTGAATAATTGAGACTAGCTCTTGTTTTATTAACAAGGTCATTGGTGTAAGCACAATGCAAGTCAATCATGCTCGTTGAAGATCTCTGTTGGTGGGGTGTTTTGAAGCTATAGCTCAAATCACAATTACAGTCTTCGCAATTTAACATTGTTTTTTGCATTAAGACATTTATGTGGGATTTGGTCTCACCTTTTGTTATTTTGCAGTTGATCTTGAGAGGAAAGGTTGCAATCCTGATGGACCAAAGTGTCAACCTAACAATGGAAGCCATAGTCTGTCCCCCAATTGGATTGGACAAGGACAACGGTTCTTGTAGCCTTGTATGAAATGGTTTGAGTTCTTGAAGAGGCCAGATGGAGTGTTAATGAAACAAACCAGTTTGTGATTAGATAACAAGGAGCTTATTTCTCAAGGAGACATGATCCTAGTCTATTAGATGATTGAATTTGTCATGTATTGTAGGATATTTTTTAGCATGCAATATTTGGAAGTGATACTGCCTCGATGCTTCAAACCTAGCGGACTCTTGTGTGAGGCAACCAAAAGAGTGATTCTTAATGCCATTTAACCCAAAATATCTAAGGCCTCTTTTAAATGGTCCTTTTTGCATAGATTCCTCATAGACCTAGATTTTGCACCGTATTGAGGGTATCATACTACCTAAAGTATTTTTGGCTCTCTTCCACTAGACCCACATGACTGCACACTAAAAAGACATGGATGATACATGCAATATATACAACCTTGAACAACCCCTTTGAAAAAAATTATGCCAAGGTTCTTGAACCTTTGTTTGGACTAATTTTGAAAGTTGTCCGCCCTAGGAAAGAAGCCAAATCCAACATATGACTTTCATTTGTTTTGTACTAAACTAAACGGTGGTGAATTCTATTCATCTATGTCTTAGCTAGTTACTTGATGGCCGCATTGTTTGGAGGGATGCCAAACGTCAGTTGGATGATAATATACCCCCTATTGATGTGCCCTAGCTATATATGCCATGAAGACCTCTGACATAGCACATAAGTAACATGAAATGGCATAGGAAAACCTTGCAAGGTTCATGGAACAACCAAAATTTTGCATATTCATACCTCAGACATGAATATTTGAAACCCTACCTCTAAGAAGAGCAGACATCGAAGGCAGATTTGAAGTTGTGGACATGCTCTGTGCCTATTGCATCTTGCCGTGCTACTCAATCTTGGATATCAAACTAGAATATTGTGTGCAATAATATGAAAAGAAGAATCCACTTCTACGGTTTTGCTGACAAATGTTTCAATGCACATAGGATGCAGTATGTGACACCGGGGAACAAGGATGCCCATATTTGCATGTGGATACTATGTATGTGAAGGAAAAATGCACAATAGACATCGGCATCCATATATCCCACCATCGGATATGCACCAAACTTTGCAGGGGTCTTAGAAAATTTGGTCTTAATGTCCTTCCAAAGTATCAGGTGGATTGGATGCCATTTGTGCTACCAGGAGCAAGAATGCACATATTTGCACGTGGATGCTACACGATATGAAGGAAAAATGTGCAACGGACCCCGACATTCGAATATCCCCCCTTTGAATCAACACCAAAATTTGCAAGGGTCTTAAAACAAGTTGTTGTAATGTCCTTGAAAAGTTTAAGGTGCATCGGATGGCGTATGTGCCACCGAGGAACAAGAATGCTCATATGCGCATGTGGATGCTATGTATATGAAGGAAACAAGTGCAACAGACACCGAGATACGTATACCACACCATCAAATCAGCACAAAACTTTGCAAGGGTATTAAAACAAGTTGTTTTAATGTCCTTGCAAAGTTAGGGTGCATCGGATGCTGGATGTTACATCGGGGAACAAGAATGCCCATATTTGCATGTGGATGCTATGTACATGAAGGAAAAATGCACAATGGACATCCGCATCCGTATATCCCACCGTTGGATCAGCACCAAACTTTGCAAGGGTCTTATAAAAATTGGCCTTAATGTCCTTCCAAAGTATCAGGTGGATCGGATGCCATTTGTTCCATCGGGAGCAAGAATGCACATATTCACACGTGGATGCTACATGATATGAAGGAGAAATGTGCAACGGACCCCGACATTCATATATCCCACCGTTGGATTAGAACCAAACTTTGCAAAGGTCTTAAAACAAGTTGTTGTAATGTCCTTGCAAAGTGTAAGGTGCATCAGATGCCATATATGCCATCGGAGAACAAGAATGCTCATATTCACATGTGGATGCTATGTATATGAAGGAAACAAGCACAAAGGACACCGAGATCCATATATGACACCGTCAGATCAGCATAGAATTTTGCAAGGGTATTAAAACAAGTTGTTCTAATGTCCTTGCAAAGTGTAAGGTGCATCGGATGCTGGATGTTATACCGAGGAACAAGAATGCCCATATTTGCGTGTGGATACTATGTATGTGAAGGAGAAATGAACAATGGACATCCGCATCCGTATATCCCACCATCGGATCAGCACCAAACTTTGTAAGGGTCTTATAAAAATTGGTTTTAATGTCCTTCCAAAGTATCAGGTGGATTGGATGCCTTTTGTGCCACCAGGAGCAAGAATGCACATAGTCGCAAGTGGATGCTATGCGATATGAAGGAAAAATATGCAAGGGACACTGACATTCATATATCCCACTGTTGGATCAGCACCAAACTTTGCAAGGGTCTTAAAACAAGTTGTTGTAATGTCCTTGCAAAGTGTAAGGTGCATAAGATGCTGTATGTGCCATTGGGGAACAAGAATGCTCTTATTCACATGTGGATGCTATGTATATGAAGGAAACAAGCACAATGGACACTGAGATCCATATACCACACCGTCAGATCTACTGGGGAACAAGAATGCCCATATTTTCATGTGGATGCTATGTATGTGAAGGAGAAATGCACAATGGACATCCGCATCCATATATCCCACCATCAGATCAGCACCAAACTTTATAAGGGTCTTAGAAAAATTGGTTTTAATGTCCTTCCAAAGTATCAGGTGGATCGGATGCTTTTTGTGCCACCAGGAGCAAGAATGCACATATTCACAAGTGGATGCTATGCGATATGAAGAAAAAATGTGGAAGGGACACTGACATTCATATATCCCACCGTCAAGCTTTGCAAGGGTCTTAAAACAAGTTTTTTTAATGTCCTTGAAAAGTGTAAGATGCATCAGATGGCAAATGTGCCACCGGGGAACAAAAATGCTCATATTCACACTTGGATCCTATGTATATGAAGGAAACAAGTGCACGGACACTGAGATCCGTATACCACACCGTCGGATCAGCACCAAATTTTGCAAGAGTATTAAACCAAGTTTTTTTAATGTCCTTGCAAAGTGTAAGGAGCATTAGATGCTAGATGTGACACTGGGAACAAGAATGCCCATATTTGCATGTGGACACTATGTATGTGAAGGAAAAATGCACAATGGACATCCACATCCGTATATCCCACCATCGTATCAGCACCAAATTTTGCAAGGGTCTTAGAAAATTTTGTTTTAATTTCCTTCCAAAGTATCAGGTGGATTAGATGCCGTATGTGCTACCAGGAAGTAGAATGCAATTATTTGCACGTGGATGCTACGCGATATGAAGGAAAAATGTGCAACGGACACTAACATCTGTATATTCCACTGTTGGATCAGCACTAAACTATACAAGGGTCTTAGAAAATTTGTTTTAATGTCCTCGCAAAATGTAAGGAGCATCGGATGTCAGATGTGCCATCGAGGAACAAGAATGCTCATATTCGCCTATGGATGCTATGTATATGAAGCAAACAAGCGCAACAGACATAGATCCATATACCACACTATCGGATCAACACAAAACTTTGCAAGGGTCTTAGAAAAACTTGTTCTAATGTCCTTGCAAAGTGTAAGGTGCATTGGATGCTGGATGTGACACCGTGGAATTCGAATGCCCATATTTGCATGTGGATGCTATGTATGTGAAGGAAAAATGCACACACTGGACATCCACGTCCGTATATCCACCGTCGGATCAGCCCCAAACTTTGCAAGGGTATTTTTTTTAAAAAAATTAATGTCCTTGCAAAGTTTATGCCGTGTGCCACCAGGGAACAAGAATGCTCATATTCGCATGTGGATGCTATGTATATGAAGGAAACAAGCGCAACAGACACCGACATCCTTATACCACACCGTCGAAACTTTGCAAGGGCCTTAAAACAAGTTGTTTTAATTTCCTTGCAAATTGTAGGGTGCATTGGATGCTGGATGTGACATTAGGGAACAAGAATGCCCATATTTACATGTGGATGCTATGTATGTGAAGGAAAAATGCGCAATGGACATCTGCATCCGTATATCCCACCATCGGATCAGCTCCAAATTTTGCAAGGGTCTTAAAAAAATTGGTCTTAATTTCCTTCCAAAGTATCACATGGATTGGATGCCGTACGTGCCACTAGGGAGCAAGAATGCACATATTTGCACATGGATGCTACTCAATATGAAGCAAAAATGTGCAACGGACACCGAGATCCGCATACCACATTGTCGGATCAGCACCAAACTTTGAAAGAGTCTTAAAACAAGTTGTTTTAATGTCCTTGCAAAGTGTAAGGTGCATTGGATTCCGGATGTGACACTAGGGAACAAGAATGCCCATATTTGCATGTGGATGCTATGTGTGTGAAGGAAAAATGCACAATGGACATCCGCATCCGTATATCCCTCTATCGAATCAACACCAAACTTTGCAAGGGTCTTGAAAAAATTTGTTTTAATGTCCTTCCAAAGTATCAGGTGGATCGGATGCCGTATGTGACACCGTGGAACAAAAAATGCACATATTCGCACATGGATGCTACGCGATTTGAAAGAAAAATGTGCAACGGACACCGACATCCGTATATTTCACCATCAGATCAGCACCAAAGTTTGAAAGGGTCTTAGAAAAAGTTTTTTTAATGTCCTTGCAAAGTGTAAGGGGCATTGGATGCCGGATGTGCCACCGGGGAACAAGAATGCTCATATTCGCATGTGGATGCTATGTATATGAAGGAAACAAGCGCAACGGACACCGACATCCGTACACCACATTGTCAGATCAGCACCAAAATTTGCAAGGGACTTAAAACAAGTTTTTTTAATGTCCTTGCAAAGTGTAAGGTGCATTGGATGTCGAATGTGACACCGGGGAATTAGAATGCCCATATTTGCATGTGGATGCTATGTATGTGAAGGAAAAATGCACAATGGACATCCACATCCGTATATCCCATCGTCGGATCAGCTCCAAACTTTGCAAGGGTCCTTTTTTTTAATTTTTCATGGCTAGAAGCACACCAATGCATGTATTTGACTACTCATGCATGATGCATGGTAAACAACTAGGAAATATCCATTCCAAGCCATGCAATTGACATTAGATGGGCATGATACTTTGCATAGGCATTGAAATTGCCTGGTTTAAGGCTTGTGCAAAGTATCACTCCCATAAAATACCGTTTTTATGGTTCAAAGCACACCAATGCATGTTTTTCAATGCTCATGCATGATGCATGGTGAAAAACTAGGAAATATCCATTCCAAGCCATGAAAATGACATGAGATGGTCATGATACTTTGCACAGGCCACGAAATCACCTATTCTAAGGCTTTTACAAAGTTTCATGTCCATAAAATACCATTTTTATGGCTGCTAGAAGCACATCAATGCATTTTTTTCAACACTCATGCATGATGAATGGTCAAAAACTAGGAATTACCGAGTTTAAGGATTGATCCAAGTATTTTGTCCATCAAATACCATTTGCAGGGCTACAAGCACACCGATGCATGTTTTGAATACTGATGCATGGTGAAAAACTAGGAAATATCCATTCCATGCCATGAAAATGACACCAAATGGCCATGATACTTTGCACAAGCCTTGAACTCACCCATTTTATTGCTTGCACAAAGTATGATGCTTATCAAATGTCATTTACATGGCTAGAAGTTGACAGATGCATGTTTTTCAATGACCATGCAAATGCATGGTACGAAACTAGGAAATATCTAATGAAAATGACATTGAATGGGCATGATTGTTTGCATAGGACTTGAAATCACCTGGTTTGAGGCTTTTGAAAAATATCATGCACATCTAGTACCATATGCATGGCTAGAAGTACAACGATGTATGTTTTAAAGGGTGCAAGGTGTCATAAAAAAGGAGATATGATTAAAAAAGTCAACACACACCCTAAAATAGGGCCTCATAGGCTACAAGATTTTGAACCTAGTAAGAAACTAGAAGTGAGAGAAGTATAAGTTTTAGGAAATGCAAAACAAAGGAAAACTTTGTTTTTGTCTCAATATAGGTGCCGGTATATACCGATGCCTATACCGACTGAGATAAACTTGCAAAAAGCAAACCCAAATGCCTATTTTTTTGCCACACCTCTCTTGTTTAAGATCTTGTCAACTTTTTGCCTCTTCCTCATGACCTTTCCACCATCTTCCTACCCTCCCCTACCATCCCTACACCACTCACACCACTATTGGCCCATTCCCCTCCACTCCAAGCTTGAAGAAGAAGATTTCTATTTTGGGAACTAAAGAAGTGGATGATATTTTGAGTGGTTTGTCTTCAAATTTCTTCTTTTAGGTAAGCTTCCCAACCCTTTCATCTGCATTAGAATAATCTTTGGAATCTGCATTGTGTGTTTACACATTTGTTATGTCTTTGTGGTTGCACAAAAGGCAAATATGAGATTTTTCTATGGCCTAGGGGAGATCCTGCCAAAATTTTCCAATTACTTGCTTGCTTAATATGATTGCATCTTGTTGCTTGCTTGACTTCATTGCTTTCTTGGTATCTTGCTATCTTGTTTGTGTTCTTTCATTTCTCTTGTTTGTTTTGATTACTTTGTTTCTTGACATTGTTGCTTTTTACTCATTGCTTGATTTGTAGCATAATTTTTAGCACTCATGCACAATGCATGGTAAGAAATTTGAAAATACACATGCCCAACCATGAAATTGATGCCTGATCCCCATCAAACTTTGAAAGCACAAGGGTTTTTATCTTGTTGAAGCTATGTAAAGTATCATGCCTATCAAACACACATAGATATGCTAGAAGCACTCATGCATGATGCATATCTAAGGTTTGTGAAAATACGCCTGCCCAACCATGAAAATGATATTCTATCGACTTAAAAATTTGCAAGGATAAGGGTATTATTGGTATTAAGACTTGCATAAAGTATCATATCCATCAAACCCACACACACATGCTAGAAGCACACCGATGCATACTTTTAACACTCATCCACATTGCATGGTAAGAATTGTGGAAATACACATTCCCGGCCATGAAAAAGATAGATGATCCACATAAAACTTTTGCAAGAACAATTCTATTACTTTCATTAAGGCCTATACAGAGTATCATACCCATCGGGAGTGTTGATAATGCAATCATTAAGGTTGCTTGTATATTTAGAGAAAATTATGAGATTCAGACATTGGGTCAAACCATAGGCTTGAATGTTTCTTGGAAAACTCTTCATGTAATGTCTTTATAATTTTATATTTTATTTTGCTATGTAAAAATTGTATTATTTATTTCTCAATCAACTATTGAATAATATTTGTTATCAAGTAAAATGCGTGTGTTATAAAAGGTTAAAGTTATTCCTTAGAATTTTAGATGACTTCTTCACACTGTGTACTACGAGTACTGATGCACTTAAGACTTTTTATTAATCTTTCACACTTAGACAATACAAAAATAGTGACAGTAATATCAATGTTGTGAATGGTAGTGCTGAATTTTTGGTAACAATAAGATACTTTGCAGCAACTGAATGGTCAGCCATTGTGTAATTTTACTCCACATATGCATTTTGTGCTGCCATTTCTTGGTAAGAATGGAAGTTAAAAAATGGTTGCCATTTCTTTGTAAGAAATGGCAGTCAAAGGATAGTTGCCATTTTGTGCTGCCATTTCTTCTTAGAAAATGGCAGTCAAGAAGTGCTTGCCATTTCTTTGAATGAAGTGGCAATCAAGAAATGGCTAAGAAATGGCAATCAAGAATTTGTTGCCATTTCTTCATAAGAAAGGCTAGTCAAGAATTGGTTGCCATTCGGTGTTGCCAATTATTGCTAAGAAATGAGATAATAAAAGGTTGCCATTTTTTGTTGCAGTTCAAGAACTAGTTGCCATTTCTAACTGCCATTTTTGCAAAAAATATGGCAATTTGAGAAGCTATTGCCATTTCATACATAAGAAATGGCAAAATTGGAAATTGTGTGCCATTTGCTATTGCCATTTCTACCTAGTTTTGTAGTAGTGACGATTGCAGGATAAGTTATCGCCAACACGGTGGTTGGTTTGCACTAGGATATTAACAGCCACCAATGCAGTGGTTTGCTTCTATTATTACAAGATGAATGGATTTGTAGGATGTGTGGATTCATTATGGGAAACCAGCATGGGTTTTACCGTTTTTGGGATTTACAAAAACAAATTAATAAAACCAGCATGGTGGTTGTTTGGGATATGTACTAAGAAGTAGTCTCAATACAACTTCCATTTTGTAGGACAAGTGGACATATTGTTTCCCTACAATGAGACTACATACATTTCTTAGTACTATCTCAGTCATCCTCATCCGCCACTACAAGACACCCCAAGATGTGCTCATACGTGTCTAAATCCAATTTGAAGACACTCTTGCCCTTCTTTCGTTGTGGCATAGGTTGCATCTGGAACTTAATAGCTCTTACTAGATGAGAGTACACACATGCTTGTGGACTCTTATGTAGCAGTTCGTAATTGTGGCCTCTCTTGGATGTTTTTTTGTACCAAAAAGCTCTGACTACTACATCCCACTTCTCATAGGTTGTTCCCCAATTATCCTTAAATGTTTCCTCAACCTTGTACTTAGGTTTTGTGCACTGCAATAGAAAGTATGGGTCATTTTCCTTGTTCTCCCCAGAATCTGCAACAATTGCAAAGCTATCCCCCTCTTTCAAATAGCCCATGAGGTCATCAAAACTCTCTCCAAACTATGGCGAGTCATTTGTCTCTCCATTGTTTGTCACCCCATCTGGACGTAGAGGCAAAACTTAAACTCGCTCCCATGTCTTCGTAGTTGCAATGTTCTCACAATCGTCATGACCCCCTATGATGCACACACTACAAAAATAAGAAAGTTTTCTCGTTTTAATTGGTTGGTTGTTTGAAAAGCCCCATATGCTGTGCAGACCATGAACTCCTTTAATTTTCTCACAATTGTTCTAGTGTCTCCTTTGCACTTCATTCACTTTCACTTCATGGAACACTCTGCATACTACAGTATTCTTAAGGCTTTGTTTACTATATGTTGAATGCGCGCCTGTGGAGAGATTGGTTGTAAGCCATGTTACAGCATCATGGGCATCATTGAGGTTTTCTTGAGGGCATGCTAATTGGTGTTTAAACAAAGATTTCTTAATAACATCACCACATCCATCATGTTCACCCTTGCCATGGCTAGATCTAAAAAATTTCCACATCATGTCTAGACCGTCGGTCAAGGATTTGAACCTTGAGATGAAGTAGAATCCACGTGCTAATTTCGATTGAGAGGTAGCACCATCTAACCACACCTAATGTTGTTTTATATTTTCTGTGTGGGTATTTTCCTTTTTCAGCCATTCCCAATGCAGTAGAAAAGCATGCTGCACAAATAGGGTGTCATGTTCCCTATCATTTGAAATGTAGAAATGATAAGTGTGTTGCACTGACCTAGAATCCTGTGATTCAGCAAAGCAGATTGGCATTAGGCATGGACAAATCAAGCAAATGACTATACATGATATGCACAAGAATTGTTATCTACTTGTTGTACCAGTGAGCACTTTGTATCTCATCTTGTTCTTGAAAAGAATAATTTTCTGCAAAATGTAGGACATATACAATAGTGTCACGGGGAAAATTGGCAAGGCACGTCCTGAACTGCTTATCCTGCCAGCTGGCCGTGAAATTGTGAAGCACATATTTTGGGATGGCTTGAACCATGTGACCTACAAGCTCCCTTGGCTGGGTGCTCTTATATGATAGCAGCCATCTCTTTTTATCGGATCCTTTAACATTGACATTTTCAAATCTCCTCCATTTTAGAGCAACGTGGTTGTCTTCCCTCATTTCATGTGGACAGACATTGAATGTCTTCTTCTTCAGCTTCAAACTGCAATGCTTGCATGTGCTATGAATGCATCCAATCCTGTGCCACTCACAGTCTTCCTTTGGACAAACCACTGGCTCCCACAGAGACCTCAGGCTACAAAACCTGCCCTCCCTTGCAACACATGATGAGGATCCATGTGGCCTACAAACTACGCATTCATTGGGGAGGCATGGGCATCCCCATGGAGCAATACTCCAACACGACCAGATCTCAAGTCATTCATAGCTTGTCGGTCTAGGTCAAAGTCCATGTGTGTTTTGCAATAATAAACATTCCTATCTTTGAGTTTCCTCATGTACCAGGGCTTACAATGCTCAAAGCTCCTCTTCCCAATTGAAATGTCTGGATTCTGGTCCACGAACTTGAGATACAACTCCGTCTGCTGAGCTAACATGTGGGAACAACAGAACAATGAGCCTCCTTTTTGCTACTACTAAAAGAATACAAAACATATTCTAATGAAAGTATATAATGAAGGAAAACAATTTTCAACCACCGCGCTGGTTTAGGACAATCACAATTTCAATCATCGGGCTGGTTTAGGACATGTTTAGGATAGTCAAACACCGGGCTGGTTTAGGACATGTTTAGGACAGTCACAATTTCAACCACTGAGATGGTTTAGGACACTGTCACAGTTTGAACCACTGGGATGGTTTAGCCTGACGGTCTCAACTTCACATATTAGACAATAACAAGTATATTGCTTTTCATTTCTAAATTTCATCATTAGAAAATAACAATATATTTCTTTTCATTTTGAATTCCACAATTTAATAGTGGTATATGACTTGAATAGCAGGAAAATAAATTTAATGAATTTAAGTACTAAGAAACACAATAATTTCAACCACCCGACTGGTCAATAACTAATGTCTATTCAACCATGCTGGTTCAAGACAATCACATAACTACTCACTGAGCTAAAGCAGCCATGGTTGCATGATGTTCCAACCACTGGGCTGGTTTAGTAAAATAACAAATATTGTGAAATGTATTGCTGTTAATTTTTGCTCAACCATGCCACCAGGCTGGACAACAACTGATGTCTGTTCAACCATGCTGGTTTAGGACAATCACATAACTGGCGATTGACCTGAACCAGCCTATGGCTGCATGATTTCAAACCACCGGGCTAGTTTAGGACAATCACATTTAGTCCAAGCCTAGTTTAAGAAATGAAACAAGTAAACTATCCTAAAGCTTAATCACAAACAACCACCCGACTGGTTTAGGCACCACTGACCTGCGTTGTATCTAGCATGTGTATGATGTGCTCCTTAAACACCTTGCATCCCATCTACTTCTTACATACGTCCTTTCTATTTGGAGAAACTCTTGTATTTTTATGCCAAAACATTGTCGCTGTAGCAATGACTTCCACACTTAGGATGTCTCTCCTTTTCTTGCGTTCTGTTGAAGCCCATAGACTTCTTGGATCGGGATGATCGTGCATTGCTACTCTACATTCAACCGCCGCTAGAGCCACGTTGGTCCTTTTGATTGACAACATCTTCGACATTGTGCGCCCAAGCCATTTCTCCTTTGTTTCAAGGGACACCAACATAGCTAATGTTGCCCTCTTTGCAGCTAGTTGATCTAAGCTATCCACCCCTTTCACTTTATGTAGGCCATTTCTTAGGTCAAAGAGCATCACCTCTTGGGCATGCATCTCCCGAGGTGGTGGTAGGGTTGTTACTCTACGAACTTTAGGGTGCAGGCTAAAGCTTGTGAAGACTCGAGACTGGTAAACACTTGAATGGCCTGATGTTGTTGCCTCGAAGGCTCCCACCATTTGTGACACCATAGCTCGTGTTCTTCGCTCTGATGGCAATGATTGAATGTGTGCATCTGCAACCGCTTCTTGCTGCTGGTCTGCAAGGAATCTTCTTTCTTATCATTATTTCTCCCTTCACAGATGTTACAAAAGTGTCTTCCATTGCCAATTTGATACCATGCCAACGCTTTCCTCAACCTGCACTCTGTTGCTTGTGCCTTGATTTGGCTTTTCAGCTTTCCTGTCTCGTAGCCTTTGTCTACTTCTCTTGCAAGCCATGGCAAGCTGCATGTTGCCATTGACGCCATGGCCACAATCAATCCTAGAATAGACCCAGAGAAGCTAGCTGGTGAGGCAAGCAAAGAATAGAAGACAATGACAAACCAATTCTACGCAAGGTCACGTCGAGGTGCATGCGGGTTGCAGGGCATTTGTACGGTGGGCAGGTTGCAAGTACTTAATCTTCCAAGATTTGATGGGCGGAAGGTGTGAAAATTTAAAACTTGTGGGAGTAGCAAAATTTGAGCCTCTGGTTTTCCCCCCCTCCGGCGATACACATCAGCAGACTTGGATATCCCAAACAAGTGCAATGTGGCATAAAATGCTTCAAAACACAAATAGGCCAAAGGACACACCATCAATGCTATGTATTATTAAATGCAATGACCTTTGGCATGCTTATGAGCCATATAGCAAGCAAGTGCATGGAAAAAGAAACAATTCAAAATTATAAATAGTGTTGGATTTATTAAAATATCTTTGCACATAAACAAATTGCATTTTTCCAACTTCTTCCATTTTAGGGTGAATCTAGGTACAAATACCAACAACTATCAATGTTTTAAGACCACCATGCACTAGTCCCAATAGTTTGGATTTTAATTTTTTAATCCGTTTTGGTTTTCAACAAATTAAAAAAAAGTTATGGAGCGTGCCCTCAAATGGGTATGCATCACTTTAGCACAACATTGGAGGCCCATTAACCCATGCATAATGATCTCATTTATGTGTGTTCTTGGGTTGAGGAGAAGCTCATGTAGTGTACTTTAGAATGATTACTTGATTGCATGTATGTATAGAATAAAATTTTGATGTTTTTGAATAAATTGCTATATCCTATAGTCTTCAGGATGCATGCCATGCAACATAGCACTTGTAATGCTTTAATATTCTCATTCCAAATCCTTATTCCATAATTTTTTGCTCTCATGTTCAATTTTGGAATTGTACTACAACTTGAAGACAAAGTTTGCCGAATTCCGTTGAGCAATGCATAAGTTATGGGTCATGCAAGGTTAGCTATATACAGAAAAGTCCCTGAACCTCACATAAAATGGCTACATCCAAGCAAACAATGACTTGTCTCTCAAGGTTAAGTAGATGCTACCAGTAACCTTAACGAGTGTTTTCAACTACGTGGGTGTGGAAATTGTTTTTAATTTTCTTTTGGACAGTGCCTTAATTGGTAGAGCATCATAGTTGAATCCAGTGCTTTTGTGCATACATGCACACTTGTTAGAATTAGAATTACAACTCATGAGCATGATACCAAACCCTACACTTTTGGGCCTACCCTCAATGAGTAGGGTATATTAGTGTCTCCTCAAAGGTTAATAGGTAATTGAGATTAGGTTGACGTGGTATTTCTTGATTGATCCACGATATTAATGTTTAGTTCTTTGAATTCATTGTGCTTCCTGTGAGTCTTGTGCGTTCTTAATGCAAAACGGCTGACAGGGTGACTTCAAGCTCCATTGTTAGAGAACCTTCATCTACACCTTTAGAGCTGTCATGTATAGCCACTCGACACTCTTGAGGTTTTAGGGACAAGCCACAGATCTTTGGTTTCTCCTTTGTTGCCTGTGCCTACTCAAATGCCCGAGCCATCGTCATAGCCCTTTCTCAAGCTGCTCAAGCTTCTGTCCCCCTCCACTACCTGCCATGCCTCCCCCTCCCCTCCACTACCCCCCTCCAACTCCCAAATTCTCCTCCCCCCTCACTTTCTCTACTCCCCTCGAGCCCTCTTGATCCATTCCTACCTACCTCCATCTTTGCTCCCCTCCCTTCCCCCTTGCAAGGTCACCCCTGTAGCCCACGGATGCAGTCAAGCTCTGCTACTGACTAGATCCCCCCCTATACTCCTAGATTTATGTTGGGTGCAACCTAATTGCCCTATTTTCCTGGGTTGGTTGGCTCACGTGTCATGGGTGGGTCTTCACTTTGGACTTTGATCCAAGAGATGTGATGTAATGGAATAATCCCAGGGGAGCCACTCAGAAATATGTAAGATAGCACGTGCGATCAACGGAAGGGGTTGTATATTTTTATGGAGTTATGGAAAATATACATGTTCAAGTAGCAATGGAAACATGATGGAGGAACAAGAAGATGGAAGAAGCTTATTCATTCATGAGAGAGATGGCCAATATGAGATCCAGTGTATCTATCAGCTCAAGAGAGTGAGAGTGCTCTCAACGGAAGCAAGAACGGAAGAAGGAGAGAGAGACAGAGAGCCACACAAGTTTGGTGGGTGCAGAACCACCCTAATCTTCTTTTTCATTCATTTATATATGTGTTTGAGTATTGTACATAACTGGGGTTAAGGCACAGTGACCTTTAACCCCACAACCTCCCACTTAAAGGACAATGTGCCTTTAAGGGAGAACAACCACCAGTGAGCATACTATCCAATGCCCATCAATACACGACAATACTCAAACCGCTGACTAGGTAGACTCTTCGTCAGCATATCTGCAGGGTTATCATCTGTATGAACCTTGACAAGCTCTATGCGCTTGTCCTCAAGTACCTCCCTGATGAAATGGTACCTGACCTCAATGTGTTTGGTCTTTACATAAAAGACCGGATTCTGTGCTAGCTGAATAGCACTCATGGAATCACTATGCAATGTCGGTACACCTGTATGAATCCCCAAATCTCCCACTAGCCGATCAAGCCATATAGCCTCCTTGCAACCCTCTGTGGCTGCAACATACTCAGCCTCTGTGGTAGACAAAGCAACGCACTTTTGTGCGCGAGACATCCACGACACTGCACCACCTGCAAAGGTGAACACATAACCAGAATTGGATCTCCTACTATCCAAATGCCCTGCATAGTCTGAATCTGTGTACCCAAGTACACGCATGTCTCCTTTACCAAAGCAAATGCACATCTCCTTGGTACCCTTCATGTACCTCATGATGCACTTAACTGCCTCCCAATGCCTCTTTCTTGGATTAGCCATATAGCGGCTAACAACTCCCACTGCAAATGCAATGTCTGGTCTAGTAGCTATCATAGCATACATAAGACTCCCAACTGCTGAAGCATAAGGAACCTTGGCCATCATGGCCTTTTCCTCATCTGATTTGGGACTATCTGTATGACTCAATTTCACATATGGAGGCAATGGAGTACTCACTGCCTTCCCCCCCTCCATATTGAAACGTTGCAATACTTTTGTAACATACTCTTTTTGTGAAAGCCAAAGGAGTTTCCTACTCCGATCACGCGTGATGCACATACCAAGAATATGACCTGCAAATCCCAAATCCTTCATATCAAAGGCCTCATGCAACTTGGCCTTTAATGCATCTAGCTCATAAGTATTCTTGCTAGCCAATAGCATATCATCCACATATAGTGCCAGGATTATCAGGCTACTATCCTTAGCCCTTTCAGTGTAGAGGCAGTGATCAATTTCACTCCTTCTAAAACCCTGGGACTGAATGAAAGCATCAAACTTCTGATACCATTCTCTAGGTGCTTGCTTAAGACCATAGAGACTCTTCTTCAGTTTGCAAACTAAATGCTCTTTGCCCTTTTCTTCAAAGCCTTCCGACTGCACCATGTAAATTTCCTCATGCAAATCCCCATGCAAGAAAGCTGTCTTGACATCCATTTGCATAAGCTCCATATCCTCTGATGCCACTAGTCCAAGCATGCATCTAAGTGTGGTCATCTTCACAACTGGAGAGAATATCTCATCAAAGTCCACACCCTTCTCTTGCTTGAACCCTTTAGCGACCAAACGGGCCTTGTACCTAGGCACATCATTACCTGTGACCTTCATTTTGTAGACCCATTTACATGGCAATGCTTTCTTTCCATGTGGCAAAGAAACCAAGTCCCAAGTCTTATTCTTCATAAGTGAACTCATCTCTGATTGCATAGCATACTCCCACTTGCGTTGATCCTCACGCATCATAGCCTCTCTGTAGCAAGAAGGCTCCCCGCAATCAGTAAGCATCACATAGTCTACCCCTGGAACAAACCTATCAGGTGGTCTAGACACTCTAGATGATCTTCTCAAGGGCATTTCAGCTTGTTGTCCCACTTGCATATCAGCCACATTTGGCTCATCATTTCCACCACTAGATGATCCATCATCTACCCTTGATTGTATACCTGTGGGAGTACTTGGTGGTACCATTTCTTGCACATTTGGTGCATGGACAGCTTGCTGTCTATCAACATAGGCAGGTGGATTCACATCTTGGAAAGTGATTCTCCTCATTTCCACATCCCTCATGGGTGCCTTATGCATCTTCTTCTCATTGAAGACCACATCATGGCTGCGTATGATCTTCTTTGCTTCTGGATCCCAGAGACGATAGCCCATCTCTCCACTTTCACCATAACCTAGAAAGATGCATTTCCTAGACTTAGGATCTAGCTTCTTTCGAAGCTCTTTTGGCACATGTGCATATGCCTCACACCCAAATATATGCAAATGAGAGTAAGACGGCTTCTTGCCACTCCATGCCTCTTCAGGAATACCACCATCCAAACTCTTACTAGGTGATCTATTGATCACATGCACTGCAGTCTTCATTGCCTCAGCCCAAAAACCACGAGAAAGACTTGCATTGGAAAGCATGCATTGCAACCTTTCTTGAATGGTACGGTTCATCTTTTCTGCAACTAGATTTTGCTCTGGAGTACGAGGGGATGTAAGCTCCCTCTTAATCCCACGAGTATCACAGAAATGCTGAAAGTCATGAGAGAGATACTCTCCACCATTGTCAGTCCGTAGGCATTTAAGCGTTCTACCTGACTGATTCTCAACCAAGGCCAGCCATACCTGAAATACCTAGAACACATCACTCTTCCGAGCTATAGCATAAGCCCACACTTTCCTAGTTGCATCATCAATGAATGTCACATAGTATTCAGCCCCGCCTAATGACCGTGTAGGCATGGGACCACATACGTCTGAATGCACCAAATCAAGCATTTCAAACTCTTTCTTTCCCCTTCTTTTATGGGCTGATTTAGTCTGCTTCCCATAGAGACAATGCTCACAAAATTCAAAATCAGAGAAACTCAAATGCGGTACATAACCCAAACGGCATAAGAGTTTCATTCCATTCTGGCTCATGTGCCCCAACCTGCAATGCCACAAAGAAGTGCTTGGCTGCTCGGTTATTGCAACAACATGATCAAATACCCCTGATACATGTAAGGGATACAAAGTCCCACACTTGGCACCCCTGGCCAAAAGCATAGAGCCCTTCTGAATTTTCCAACTTTGAAAGCCAAAAGTGGTGTGAAAACCAGCATCATCTAGCTGACCCACTGAAAGAAGACTCTTGGTCAGCTTAGGCACATGTCTCACATGTTTCAAAACAAATGCAGACCCATTTGCAAAAGAAAACTTTATGTCACCTGCTCCCACTATGTCACATGCATAGTCATTTCCAAGATGCACACAACCTGTCTTTCCACTATCATACGTGGAGAACCATTCCCTATGGGGAGTAACATGGAATGAAGCACCAGAATCCAAAATCCAATCCTGGGAATATGCATCATCTGAAGTGGTAAGCAACTCTGCAGATAAAGTAGACATGAAGAGAACATCGTTGTCACTATCACGTGTGACTGCATTGATCTCCTCGATCTTCACTTTTCCTTTGTCCTCCCTTGGACTCTCTTCCTTTTGATTTGCACCCCAACTGACTCTGCAAGATGAAGTCTAATAGTAGACTTTGCTAATGCATCCAACTCATTCCAATCATCCTCAGACATATTTGCAGGCTTAGCTTCAATCCCTGCCAAGGGTTTAATCTGCTTCTTTTGAATAAGCACATCCCTTATTTGTTCTTTCCACAAAGAAAAGTTTGTCCCATTAAACTTTTTAATGCTGAAAAACTCCTTTTCAGACATGGAAGAGGATGCCATGATGCAAATAAAGGAAAATCCCAAATGCTAGTGCCTGCAAGAGAGAATCACACCAAATACCAAGTGCACCCAAATGTGTATGCCACAATAGAGTGAAATATCACCAAAACTCAAAGCTCAAAGCATCTGACTCATGTGCATATACTATGCATCCATATGAGCAAATCTGGCCCAAAAGAAAATGCCAATAAGTGCCAAATGACTCAAGCATAAACACTGTCCATTGGCATATGCATCAATAATGTCTCATCCAAGAGACCATAGCACTATCAGTGCATCACCTGCAATGTTTCAAAGCTGTCCCTCAGCATAAAATAGCATCCATGTGCAAAGCGTCCATAAAAAAATAGCATCCCACAAGGCAATTTGGGCCTATTAGCGCATCCAACAAGGACCGCAATGCATCCAAATGGCCTATAAATCATCCACTGCAACCCAATGCACACCACGAATGAGCACACACTGCTCAAACTGCAACCAGAGTGATCTGCATAAGGTATGCTCAAGAAATCATAGTCCCACGGTAATGAGCGCTACTGAAAATAGAACTTGAGATGCCTCAAAACATGGGCACCATTGCATAATCAGAATCAGCAAGAAAATTTGCAAATATCTCTCTTCTGCCAGAACTCCAAAATCCCAACCGATGAGTGAGAAATGGGAGTCAACACTTATCCACTGCCATGTGGCATAAATCTAAGGTTTTAAAACCTTAGAATGAAAAATGCATAACAGAGAGACGAAATCGAATACACAGAGATCTATAACTCTGAAAACCCTCCACCAAATCGTGCAAGAACTGACAGGTGTTTTTGGGCGTCCGGAACGCAATGGGACAGACGGTGGAAACCGTGGTCTCAATCACTGGGTCCAACACATGGGCTGAAAAACGTTTTTGGAAACAGAGCTGTTTGTAAACTCCACCGGAGTATGAATGATGAGCAACATAGAAGTTTTAGGACCTCTTGAGTCAACCGGAACTGACAGATCTGCAAATGGTTGCTCCAAACTTGAGTTCCAACACCCGGGTAAAAAACGCAAGAACTAACACAGTGACTCAGAAACCCAATGAAATGATCCCAGATTCAGGAATGAAGGTGTTTCCAGGCTCCTGAAGTAATGTGGACACCAAAAGCAAGCAATAGTTGCCTCTACAAGTCAATACGGAGTCTCTGTCATCGAACGGAACAGGGAAAAGCTCAAAAAACGACTTTTTCTTTGAAAGCTCTTAACAGGCTCTCAAAACCACTTCGCAAAGCCAAAGTGACTTTTCCAAAGGTTCCTCCAAGGTCTCTGCACACTCGGATGCAAGTAAAGTCACCCACAAAGCTTTCCACAAAGCTTCTCCTTCCTCCCACAGAGCTGCTGAGCTACAAGCATTCACGCACGCTCAGCTACATCACCCGGGCTCTGATACCAGTTGAGAGTGCTCTCAACGGAAGTAAGAACGGAAGCAGGAGAGAGAGAGACAGAGAGCCACACAAGTTTGGTGGGTGCAGAACCACCCTAATCTTCTTTTTCATTCATTTATATATGTGTTTGAGTATTGTACATAACTGGGGTTAAGGCACAGTGACCTTTAACCCCACAGAGAGCACCTAGATCACAAAATTCTTCATGAATCTCTCAATCACACACCACACTCCTTCAATCACACCTACTGACTAACACATCATTAGTCGCACCTGACTCAGGCGGCACACTTACACACACACATGTGTTCGCACACTCACTTATGTGATCACACTCACAACAATAGACCTCGGTATTGACCCATTACATCAATTTGTCCCAACATACACCCCCACAAATGGATGACCTCAACCCTAGTAGTATTCCACGGGAAACTTCATGCCTTGCCCACATCTAGTGACAACACTCATGATCCCAACATGGCACTCACTCTAGTTGCATCAGCAGAAAATAGACTCATTTGGGCATCCTCGCCCCAACATGATCTCACTCTGACTTTGGTCTCTTGGTTTACAATTAGAAGATTGAACAATGACTATGCATGGGAAATTTTCATGGGTTTAACAAGGTAAATCTCACACATAAGATTAACAATCATTTAAGGGGGACATCTCAGGGCAGAGAACCCTTATTGACCACACATAGAAAAGCAAAAGTTGAAGATGTGGATAAATTCCCCCCCTCAATGGCAATATTTTTCTAGCATCATTTCCAAGCCACCATTGTATGAGACTCATAAAATTGCTTGTCCATGGCATTGTACTTAGTGGAACTTGAGAAAATATTCTTTGAGAGCACAATCATCGTGTCATCCCCATATAGATGCAAATAAGTTGCATACATCATAAGATATGTTGCATAGACCACTAAGTCATCATAGAATATCCAACCAAGAGGATAGGTGAAAATACGTGCCAGGTCGCCTATGAAAACTTCTAAATTGACTTGAATTTCTTTGATTTCTCCCTCATCTATGGACCAAATGTGCTCAAACTTGAGCAGTATCTATACCTAGTAGGGCTAGTCAAATTTTTACTTCTATAGGTCGTACGTAGCAAAAGTTTGTCGGGCATTAATCATGTCAGCACGGGCTGAGAAACGACAATTTCTAGAAACCCTCTAGAGAGGAAGTGTGCCTATATGAGGGCAATCTATATCTAAAAGGGTTTGGAGAATGATCACCTACATTCATATAATTTGAAGCTCCAAGGTCAGGCCACTCACTCATGTGATCATACTCACAACAATAGACCTGAGTATTGACCCATTACATCAATTTGTCCCAACAATAGATACACAAGGGGTTTTATAATTCAAAAAGTAAAAGTTTTATACATAAGGGATATTTTAAACATCTTAAAATTTTTAGGAGGGGTGTATATAGGTTATAAAAATCAGTAGTAGGTAGGGGGTTTTTTTAATACCCCTTGATGGTACATACTATATAGGATTTTTACATCATGGCCCCCTCAGGGAAACAATGACCGTAGATGCTTAGAGGTCTCAAGTCTTGCATAGAGATTAGCAGTGGAGCTTTGAATTTTGTTCCATATGGTATCGCAGGGTGGTCAGAAACCTCTAGGAAAGATGTGGTTGTGGTTTGGCCATAAGTCATCTGCAAACATATTTTTGACAGTGCCAAACAAAGGATTTAGTAGCTCGCTACTCCATCATGCTCTAAGCTTGACCCTCTCTCTCCAGCCTACCACCATCACAAGAATTTGAGATGGAATCTCTCTCAAACCTATTGCTATTGTTGCATGGCAGAACACTAAATTATGGTTGCTCTTGCATTGAGCTCTCCCATGCACAATTTCTAAGCTGGTCTTCATAACTTTCTTCTTATGTTTTTTATCCACATAGTTTTAGAGATGGTCTTCACAGCTTTCTTCTTGTGTTCACCATCCATTTGATATTGCAAAATCTTAGCACTAGCCCCTCAATCGGACCAGCTTTAATTCATTTTTTTGGATTCGCTACTCATGATCAATGGATGTGTAGTGAATGAATCCTCTTTTTGGGTGATTTTTCTTCAATTTGTTGTACCTCCAACTGCATCTATGTGGAAATTGACTCCCCCTGGCAGGCCTATTGAAAATTTTCACCGTTTTACATTTTTGATATAAAAATCCCATGCCAATGCATTGCATTTTTTAAAATTCGTTTAAGCTATGGGCATTATACCTAATCAAATGTGAGTAATGTAGCTCGACATCCTACTAGATACTGATATTCCCTATTTCATAGGATTCAAACATATTACCTAAGTAGAGAAGTTGTTGACTCTTTGAAGCAAAAAATGGAGATTGAGAACCCTTAGTACAAGATTTATATTTCAAAAAAACTTAATGTGTCAAATCAAGAAATCTTGTTGTGGCTTTCCAATGCATATATGAGTCATGGTTACTTTATGTGCACAAGCCAGCACCAAATTAAGGTTAGAGCACTAAGATTTGTGAGGCATTCGAGGAATTTTGGACTATTGATACAAGGCCTAATAAGGATCCCATCACCCCCATGTGAGCCCAAAAAATTACATCACCCTCAGCTTTTGTGGTCCCCAACTATGCCTCCAAATTCCACCTCCCTCTTGGAAGAGCCCCTACCTGCCCGTCTTTACTCACCCACACAGTCCTCATTCCCAAAAGTATCTTGTGCAAACCTTTTCCCCCAAAAATTTGAAAATTTTGTGAAGTGCCCAAACTTTTCTAAAACCCTTATAAACCTTCCCCCAAAACATTTCTATTCACCTAAATCACTTTCCACCCCCTAAAACTATTTAACGGCCACCTTTTCCCCCAAAATTTTGAATTATTCCAAAAGTGCCAAAAATGGCCTGAAAGCCTACCAAACCTCCCCCAAACTATTCCCATATGTCCAAATCACTTCCTAACCCCCTAATCCTTCTTCTTCTTTTCGTTGATGCTTGTTGCCATCTTCTTCTTCTAGTTGACTTCTTGTAATGCTAGAAAGAGAGGTGACAAAGAATTGGCTCTCAACCAGGAAGCTAACTCCTCACCTCTACCAGGGTCCATTAAGCCTCCAACATTAAGAGTCAAGAAGGAAATATTTTTATATGGCATTCTTCTTCTTCCCCTTCTTAGCCCTGGGGTTGGGGTTGTTTACTTGCACAGTGGGTAGCTTTAGATTGTCTTCTTTTGTGTTGAACCATAGTAAATGCCTTACGTTGACTAGAGTCCTCTTGATTAACTGGAGTACCCTTCAATTGCTCTTCTTATGATTCCTCTTCACTCTCCTCTATCCCTTTAATGGAATCCCCTCTATTGACATCCTCTTCAAATTGATTTGACCAACCAACTTCTATAATCATATTGTCATCTTGGCTCAAAATGTTGCTTCCTTCAATGGCATCCTCTTTGTCTCTAAGAGGTTCAAAGGAGTTCTTATTGGTTGCATTTGGTACAACAGTATCCTTATTCTTTACAATGTTTCTATTGATAATCTGTTCATCCTGCTGAGTGTTCAGAGGTGGTGCTTGAGGTTTAGGAACCCATCTCTCTATAGGGGTAGCTTGTTTGACCACAGAGGGCTTAGTGTCTTTAGTACCACCCCTCTTTAGAGGAAAGTTTTTGACCACATGTGTGGAAAGACCACATAGAAAATAGGAGTTTGGCAGATTCTTGTAAATCAATGGTTTCTCTCTATAAGTACTCTCATTTCTATTAAGAATGAAAGGGTCTTAGGAATCTCCTCAGCTGTATCCATCTTGATACAAATTTGAGGATTACCTCTGGGATTAATAAAGTTTCCCTGCCCTACCCCAAGAACTTCACCTAGGCCACAACATAAAAAGGGTAGTTGATTACAAAGATAAAGAGGTAGATTAGGGAGTTTTACCCACATTGAAATTCTGGTAGACCTAGGGGCATCAAGAGAAAATACCTTGGACCACCACTCTAAATATAATGGTTGATTTCTAATAGTCCAAAGGCCATGTTACATGGCTCTTATAGCCATTTCACGTTTCTCAAATAAAAAGACAAAAAAACCTTTATTTAGAAACCTCACATTGAGTATATTCATTCTCTTCCTGATCCAATCGGTTCTACTCCAAGTCCCTATAAAGGCCATAGAGGTTCTAACACCAGGGAGAAATCCTACTAAGGCACGTCTACATAGCCACATAACTAATCATTTAGTAATCATCCAAAAATTCCATGATTACCTTAACTCAGCTAACAACTTCACCCAATCCATCAGGTTGTTGTGCTCTATCAACATTTTATTGTGAAGTAGGTCCAGATTCTGCGTTTGCCTATGATGCGTGATCTTTAGTTTTCTCCTGGCTAGCCATGGAGAGCCTTGACTGACTCAAAGTTGGTTCAGAATGCTTGTGATTTGCTTTTCTTCCACCTAACCACTTTGCTCTTGGAATGTCTCCTCTTGCTGAGGAAAGTCTGATCAATGGATTTTGATCAGTGGGCTCTCTAAAGGTTTTATCTTTACATTCAGAACTACTTCCTTCTTTACAACTATGGATGATTTCAATGGCATATCTACTCCATTTGCCATTGTCGTCCCATCTTTCTCCTGATTCATGCATATCAACTACCTTGTTGTTGGATTCTGAAAGTACTCTATTTGTGACCGATGCTTCCAAATTTGTTTCTATGATGGGGAGAGGCAAAGGCTAATGCTTAGTGTACATATCCCATGGCCAAGGGCCCATCTACACTGGCAGTGCCAAAAGGAGAAAGCAATTCTTGGGGGAGGCTAAAGAAACCCCCCCATGGATTCTAAGCTACAATAGAATAGGAGGGTTTCACCACTCCTCCTCCTCTGCCTCCTCATCCTCCTCAGGTGCTAGCCAAAGATCCATATCTAGGTAGAGTTAGTAAGTGAAGGTCTGACTGATTTGGCATCAAAAAAGAAAAGCGTCTCTCGTCCAACTTATCAATCTCATCAAGCTAGAGCAAAGGAGAAAGATCCAATGTAGCTCTGTGGTAGAAGGAACCTCTATTAGATAGTCATGCATCACATGCAAGTGAAAAGGAATGGATTCAAGATGAATAGATGTTGAGAGGTGAGGGTGACTTGAGTGAATGTCACCATTGAAAGCTTTGTCCGCTCCATCCCCATCACCATCATCCATCTCCATCCGTACCGATCTTCTCTCCCCTTATGATATTCTCATGAAGGCAACATCATCATGTAGATCTATCATTGTGATATTCATAAAGGCAACATCAACATGTCGATTGTATAAATATATGTTGCCTAACATGTGGATAGAGCAAATATGCTTACCTCATGAAATTATCAGGGAGGAGAGAGTGGAAGCTAGCCAGAAAGTTTGTGGGAAGATTGCTTATGAACCTCCACCCAACAACAAGGTAAAGTTAGGGGAGCCAAGGTGTGTATCTCCATCCAAAAAGAAGCCAAAGCAAGGGGAGTCAAGTTGTGGATCTCTACCCAATAATAAGGGAAAAAAGAAGTAGCTCCATCCAAGTTGTGTATCTCCATCCAAAAAGAAGGAAAATCAAGGGGAGCCAAGTTGTGGATCTACACACAATAATAAGGGAAAAAAGAAGTAGCATGAGTGAGGTTGTTTTTCTTAGTCACTAGCTCGCTCTTGAAACGTGACTTGAGACTTTCATTTCGATTGCCATCTTGATGGTTTTTTAATGATGTATCAAAGTTCAATCATGATACCTACATGATGATTGATTATCATTGAATTTCTCACTTTCATACTCTCTTTGTACTCAAGTGTTTATTTGGGTGGTGGCCAATTGCCTTGCAACCTAGCCTTCTTGTGGTTTGGATTTTGGAATTTCAATTATGAGATATGACTTGCAGGCTATAGACTAGAGTCAATTTTCTCTATATAATAGTCTTTAATGTTACAAAACTTAGTCCCTAAATTTGAAGACTAAAATGCCCTTCCTGAGAAAGTCAAGAGAGGAATGAAGCTCCAAAAAGAAGTGCCACATTGGAAAAAAATTCTTGTAGTGTCCTTCAAAAATGATAAAAGACATCTTCACTTCAAGGATGACCCTTCAAAATGAAATTCTATGCTATTGCCATTTTAGGCCTGACAAAACTCATTTGAAGTATAGCTTTGATGGTGGACTTATTTTTCTTCCTTATAGCCTAGGACATGCGATGTCACTTTCTCACAATAGTATGGGGCAGTTTCCATGACTATTTTATACCTTCCTATGGCCTTGTTTGGATGGCACCCAACCCAATGGTTTCTATTCATTTAACAACTAGTTAGCTTAGTACTCAATACTTGCAAGGCATCCCATGGCATGCTTGTGAGTGTCTACATCCATTTTGAAGACCCTTTTACCCTCTTTCCTCTAGGCACTTTTTATTTGAAACCTAACAGCTCGAACTAAGATGAGGGTAGACAAATTCCTATGGCTCCTTATCTAAGAGTTTGTATATGTGGCCTTTCCTGGTTGTGTTCTCGTACTTATACCTCCAACAACTCCTTCCTACTTCTCATAAGACGGTCCCCAATGATCCTTAAATGCTTACTTCACCTTATGTTTGGGCTTGGTACATTGTAACACAAAGTATGGGTCAACTTCCTTATTTTCCTCAGGGTTAGTGATCACCTATGAGACATGGGCATCTATTTCCATGAAGCATCACTCTAGTAAGACCACATCTCAGGTCAATCAGAACTTGTAAGACTAGCTCAAATTCTATGGGTGTTGCGTAGCAAGACACATTTCTATCTTTAAGTCTCTTGACATACCAGGGTTTGCAATGATCAAGGATCCCTTGCCCATTCCTTACGTCAAGTTTCTTAGCCTTAAATCTCAGGCATAGCTGCGTCTACTCATCCAAAAATTTATAAAGAGTGTATTGAAAACCTTTGTAATAGCATGATGTATACAAGCTACAACCACCACTAGGGTGGTGGCTGTTATTTCAACCACTGTGATAGTTGCTTGCTCTCTCTCTCTCTCTCTCTCTCTCTCTCTCTCTCTCTCTCCGCCCCTCCCTCCCTCTCTCCCCCCCTCTCTCTCTCTCTCTCTCTCTCTCTCTCTCTCTCTCTCTCTCTCTCTCTCTCCCCCCTCCCTCCCTCTCCCTCTCTCTCCCTCTCCCCCCCCTCTTTCTCTCTCTCTCTCTCTCTCTCCCTCCCTCCCTCTCATGGCTACACCCAATCAGGCATTGTCTAATCATGGCTCTCTCTCTCTCTCAAGGCTACCGATGAGGCATTGTCCAATAGTATAAAAACATTTGTACACAGAGACAAGACTGGTAAGAGAGTGGTAAGCAACATTTTTCCATATCTTTATCATGAATGAATGCCTTAACTCTTCATTCCTTCCTTCCCATATTAATGGAGGACTTATCAAGCTTATTCCAAATCAGTGTCCTAGGGATGAGATGAGAAACTAGAGGCCTCTCACCATGCTTAACTATAGCTACAAATTTTTTGCAAAGGCCCTTTCCCTCAAAATCTAGAATAGAATGGACTCCTGGATCCTCGAAGAACAAAAGGGGTTATTAAGAGCAAGCACTTGGAAGGGGATTATTAAGGGTAGGCACGTACTTGAGGCAATTATTAACATTTGAGAAGGGTGTGAATTTGCAAATGAATCTAAGCAGGACATTTGCTTCCTTAAGGTTGACTTGGTATTAAGGCCTATGACCACTTAGATTGGGATTTTATAATCCAAGCCCTACAGGCAATGGGAATTTCCCCTACCTTTGTTTCTTTTATGAGGTTTCTCCTCTCCAATGCTTCAGCTAAAGTTTGTGTCAATGGGGAGATGAGCCATCCTTTTGCCCTAAAAAGGTCTATTAGATAGGGTTGTCCTCTAGCTCCCCTCATCTTTGAAATTGTTGATGATTCTCTAGGTTGGCTTATTCATAATGAGGTGGAAAATGGTACTCTCAAAGCAATAGAGCTTCCCTCAAGCAAGCAACTTATCTACCAATAGTTTGCAAATGACATGGATTTCACTCCGAAAAACAGTCGATAGGATATCCAATGAGTTCTTAAATGCCTTGATGTTTTTTGAGAGGCTTATGGGTCCTCAATAAATCACTCAAAAATAGGTTGTGCAACACTAAGTGGCAAGGAACATGAGGATTTGAGATGCCTAAGAACTGAGACCAAAGCCATGCTCCATTCCTGCTTCACCTTTGACCGATCTTCTTTGTTGTTCCCAATTCGAGACATGTCTCACCTTTGTACTCCAGGATTCTTTTCTTGCCCTTGGGGATCCGTTCTAGATTGCCACAATCATGAGCTACATTGAAAGTTGTTGCTCATTGGTCAAGCAAAACACTGCCATGCATCACATGCATTAAAGCCACGCAATGGACCATTCCACGATGTACGAAATGAACCAATCACATGTGCCCATAATCACATGCCATACTAAGCCAAACCTTTGGCATCACCCATGAGCCTTACTGCCAAAAATCCCCCCAAATGAGGAATGGGGGATGTTTATAAGAAATGATTGTTGCACCAACTAGATGTTGAAGATTTGCCCATGAAGAGCCAAAAACTCCAAACCATACAAGAACATCAAAGCCATTTGACCATACTAAAATATGACCTTCTCATTGAAATCCAAGATCATCTCTACAATCTGCATGCTTATAAAAACCCGTGTAGCATAAAACTCCGTTCACAACTAGAAAGCCCCCCCCCCCTCTCTCTCTCTCTCTCTCTCTCTCTCTCTCTATCTATCTATCTATACCTCTCTCTCTCTCTCTCCCTATCTCTCATTGTGTCTGTGTTAATTATCCATGTGTCATGCCTAGCCACCATGTGGTATCTTTGCACATTGATTCGTTGCCACATCATTTCTCTGAGCTACTTCAGCCTCGCACAGTCTTTGGCATGCCATTTTGGCAGTCTAAGCCTTTCTAGGCTTCTATATATGTCTATATCTACAATATATATTATATATATAGACTTTGGTAATGAGTGCTTGGAATCCTCCTACTAGAACCTAAAAGTTGTTAAAGGCCTCAGGTCACCTTGGACATAAATTTGGGACCAGTTCACTCCTAATGTCAGCATGATAGTAGTCAAAAGCAATCTCTCTCTACACATGGTTGGCTCTTCTTCCACGTCGAGCTCCCCATTGTTTACAACTATCTCTCCGCTACCTCATCTTGTTTCCACCATTCATCCATGATTGGCTTGGAATTCAATACAGCCTCTTAATCATCCAAATTAGATTTGTTCATTCATGGCATTGATGATTGAAGTAGAATGCTCTAATTTATTCACGAGATACATCCGAGTATTATGTGTTTCAAATGTTGTTTAGTGCCTCAATGAATGAAGGCTACCTAGGAACAATCTAAATTCTAGACATTGGTCATCAAATAGGTTTGGAATACTCTAAAATTATCAGATGATATTTGGAGATATCTTCTCAAATAGTTTGCCAAACTAAGCAATTTTTGGCTCTACTCGGGCTAGCATATGCTATTGTGTTAAAATATATGCACTCAATTCTACAGACCAATATACTCAATCTATTCCATTCCCCACTCAAGCTTTCAGCACGTCTATTCCCAGTAGGATTTCAAAACTTTGTGCCCAACTCTGTGTAGCTGAGTTCTCAGCTAAATAGGAAGATGCTCTCTCTTGCAATCCTAAGGTTGCTTAGCTAGGCATACTGATTCACTTGGGATGCAGAAACAAACATTGACAAAAAACACTAGCAATCAAGGTTTGTGTTGCATGGGCAAACCATATGAAAACTCGAGCAAAGTACAAGTATTATGCATGCTACAAGAGGCAAAAATCTAATAATGCAATCGCACTCGTATTACTTCAAAGAGGTCTATCTATATTAAAATTGTTATCCTTAGAATGACTCAATACCTCACTCTGATGACCTTCACTCTTGCTTGCCTCATCTTGAGACATAAGATTCTATGAAAGCCATCAATTTGACTCAATCCTTCTAGCCTATACACACAATGAAACACCACTAGAAGTGGCACAAGAAAGATCGAATTGCAATTTGTATTCAACTCCTATATATTAAACCTCAAACTCACACTCAGATGGCCGTAAAGCTATGACACCTTCCTAACTTGTCCCTACTCGTGCTAAACCACTACCTTAGATCATTTTGCCGATGCTTCTGGCCTTTCCCTTTCCTAGAAACTTAGAGGTGCATGGCTTAATTATCAGTGTCAACCAAATCCTCCTCTAGCTCACTTGCATTGTCTTGATTTTCGACTTGGTGTAACTCTAGTTACTATGGCTTGACTCAAGTCATAGTATTAATCAAGGGTTAATATCCCTTATCAGATATACCTCTATATTCACTTCTAATAGAGGGACTACTTGGTTTGAGGTGGAATTTTTGGATCAGTTGAGTAACTTGATAGCCTAGGTATCTTTGTACAAGTGGGCCACCAATGCATTTGATTAGGATTTGATTTGGTGGCTAAGGAGAAAGGCACAAAGCAGAGGGAAGATTTCATGGCTAAGTGTGGGGACATAATGGATCACCACATGAAGGTGCATCGAACAAAAATAAATAACCTCCCCACATATCATATACAACTATGGCTTATAAAGCAACTACTTGGATCTACTATCACTAAGGCTATGGCTGTGATTTGATAGTTTGTAGTCCTCCTATAGAGAAATGGATCGTGACACCCTCCAATCTTCATCACTGCATGCCGCATTTTGAGGGTACGGGTTTCATTTACCCAAACATGAAATGGGTAGCAAAGGAGTGGGTTGAAGACTAGTGTAAGAACCTAGGGTGGGAGACATTGGACATAAGTAGACTCCAACCTTAGCCACTAGGTCAACATCCAAGTAATAGAAACCTGAGGGACAAGCAGTTTTAATTAGTACTTTAGAAGCCATTCTCTCATCCATTTCTCTAACTCCCTAATGACCCCCTCTATCAGTGTAGCTACAGATCTTGGTCCCCAAATGTAAAAAAACTAGCTCTATGCCTCGCCAATAGAAGTTTACCAACAAGCTCCAATGTGGAGCAAGGCAAAATGCTGACCTCCGACTATCTCAGCCACCCTAAGTCAAGATCATGCATGAATGATGACTATGGTTAGTTTGAATCAAGATCATTCATGCAAGTATGGGTGGAATCGAGCCAACACCAACATGCAAGTGACACAACCTTGAGCTACCAGGAAAGGTGAACATAAGTAATGCTGGGGAACCAATCTGAGACAGTGGTCCAATAGATCCCAATGCTCTATTCAGGAAACCACTTGAGTTAAAGTCTAGGTATTTAGGTGTGGATTTTGAGTTGAAATGGGCTTGCTCATGTATTCTAGCTCTAAGACCTAATCTTATGAATTGAGTGCCTTGGACCTATCCATGCACTCTAGTTTTTTCTTATTAGGATCAATCCAAGCTAGAACGAGTTGATTCTTGCTATCTCTTGGTGAAAGTGGTGCCTTGAGCCAAGGCATGTGAAAGACAAGTCTATGTTCTGAGTCTACAGCTACAAGTTTTTGTATTCTTACTCTATTGATAATACAAGTGTGTTTGGTTCCCATCTCATGTTCCATTCTATTTTGCAACACCTGCACACACACTCGATTACCCCTCTTTATACAATGTTGCCCATGTAGCACAAGCCCTCATATTATTTTTCTTTTGACGTATAACTCTACATCCCAAGCAACAATCAAGAAATGCTTGCCAAGAATCCCCAAGAGTGCAGAGGG
Source organism: Dipteris shenzhenensis (assembly GCF_047967505.1). Lineage (NCBI taxonomy): Eukaryota > Viridiplantae > Streptophyta > Polypodiopsida > Gleicheniales > Dipteridaceae > Dipteris > Dipteris shenzhenensis. The sequence continues at coordinate 4,008,011 of NC_141617.1, read as the reverse complement.
TATCTTCTTATTTAACATTGAGCACTCACACTAAGCATTGAGCACAAGGTTTAAGGGTCAGCCAAAGGGTGTGAGAGAAAGATCATCAATAGATATTCATCTTCATTAACCTAGCTTCGGTGTCCTATGGCTAACTCCACCTCCAATACCTAGTGTTTGTGACTTCTGGGTAGATGTTAAGGATTAGTGGATAAAGAAATTTCATTGTCCTTGCATTGCATCAATGTGACTTCTAGGACTAGTGGATATAGAAATTTCATTGCCCTTGCATTTCATCATTCTCTATTGCCAAATTATCTAGCACATTTGTTCTTTTACACCATGACATACTGGGATATTAGAAATTGCGTCCATCACTATTGCTATCAAGCTAATGCAACTATACTAGACGACATAATTTTAACAGACACCTTTAGGCATAATTGGACATTGATTTACCATCCTAACTTGGAATGGTGATAGATTCAATTGCTTCAATAGAAGCTTATTCCTTAGGTCTCTTCACATAATGTGTACACCAAATCCTCCATTAGTAATAACACTCTTAAAGGTTGTATTCTTGAGTTTAGCTAAGATTACTGAGGATGTCCTGACAAGTAGCATTGTACTCCATTCTCAACATTACCAAGAGTTCTTTGTACTATTCCCATGTGGATTGAGCTTCCAAGAATAACTTTGCATTGCCTCTTCAAACTTTTATTCACCTATACTATATGATTCTAGATTGTGGGGCATACATCATCCATTATTTTTATTAGTAAATTGAAATTCTAGAGTCCATTTATTGGTCTATTCTTGAATTAGAGTTGATGTATGTCTCATCACATCTTTGGATGGACTCCAATGTGTTTTGGCCATAGGGTAGGTAGCTACATGATAGGGGCTTTTTGACAATAGCATCCTTCCTACATACTGAACATCTCTTTGACAATAGCATATGCACATTTACCAAGAAGAGCAAGTCATGAAAAATGACAATGCATCGTGAGTTGTCATTTGCAACATGTTACCTAGACTTTTTGCAACGCCTAAATATTGATCAATTTTACAATGTAAAAATATAACTTCTAGTTTATAATAGTTAAATTCTAACTTTATGAAAAAAAAGCAATTGTTGTTCAAAAAGAATGATGTGAACTTGGATTCTAGGATCCAAAATTTCGTGACCGATTAACATTTCCGTTGACGGAGTGAAATTTCCATCCAAAAAAAGGGGGAAAGGAGTGGTCTAAAATGAGTGAAATATCACTTTTGTACAATAAAAATTTCCGTGCTGAAAATTTCCCTTGATGAAAAGAAAATTTGTCAAAAAATTCCTCTGACAAAGATTTTCATTCGACGGAAGTCTTTTGTCGATGGAAATTTCAATCAAACGACAAAAATCTCAGTCCATCGATAGAATTTTTTTTCCGTAGATGAAATTTGGGATTCCAAAATGCACTTGGATTCTGGGATTCAATTTTGATGATGTATAAATTTTTGGTCGACAAAAAATTTTTCGTTGATGTAATTTTTTGACAAAACTGTTTTTTATCAGCAGGAATTTTCTACATGAAAAATTTCATTATACAAAAGTGATATTTCACTCATTTTAGACCACTACTTTTTCCCCTATTTTTTGGATGAAAATTTCACTCCATCAACAGAAATATCAATCCATCACACAAATTTTGCTTTTTTGGATTCCAAAATCCAAGTTCATGTCACAATAGCCTAGATTGAAATAAGGTAAATTGATTAACTTAAAAAGTCACTACTCTCTAAAGATCATTGACCATTAGATCAAAAGTAAACCATGTGATCCAAATAATATAACTCTTCTATGGACATGAACTCCATATACTACCTATGTTAATATTGAAATATACTTGAATTCAAGCTTTGGATTAACATTGTATAAAAAGACTAGCTTTTTTAAAGACAATGCACTCTCATAGGTTGATGGATAGCATGTTATGTACAACACACAGTTTAGAAACATGAACGAGTACAAAACTTATACTTGAGGGCAATGTTTTACTCTATGGAGGTACATTGGTATAAAATATTTCAGCAAAAGTTCCCAAGGGAAAGCATGATTCAAAGATACTTAAACAAAGCAACAAATAAAAGAAAACTGGAATTCATCAATGTGTAGAAATGTTCAAATTGCAAGCTGCAAATATTCTTGTGTATGAATTTCAATTAAAATTTTTTGAACAATTAAGTGCCAAAAAACAATAGGTATTTGAAAGCAAAAGTCTTTTTTTCCAAAAATGAAGTTGTGTTGTTGTTCGCATGATTTTGTTGTGTTTTCTATGACTCCCTGTTTACGGTGATTCAAGCCATACTTTACATCTAGTTGGTCTAATCATGTCATTCTCATTTCATTACAATTTCACAAATTCCTAGCAAGACTAGAATTTGGGCTTCACATGTCCTAAACAAAATAAGCATTTGTCCTTACCTTCCCCTATGTTCAAGTTTCCTCTTAGGGATATACCTTGAGAATAATCTCTATTAATCACCAAATTGTCAATCTTGCTAGTCATTCTTATGCAAATCCTTCTTAAATCTTGCTCATCATGAGGCAAATAATTGGTTACAGTTATTCTCTTATTGTTATAATGGCGTCATAACTCTTTGTCATGCCTTTGTTTGCACATACATGTTGCAATACTTGGCTCAACCTTCATTACTATTCCTTGAGTTCATGCATTTATTGCACCATTTCTATTTTGAAACCTAGTTTACCTTGGATACCAATCTCTTGCTATGCCTTTCATAGTCTTGTTGTGTAAGTCTCTTACAATGCCTTGCATAGCCTTGTTGTAAGGATCCCTTTCTTGATCTTTAGTAAAGCATCTTACTCATCGCTAATTTCTTAACATATTTACTCTTCTTTTCTTTGAAATCGCCATGCCCTTTTCCATAGATATGCCTCATAGAATGAAGTCCTCATAGGTTGTTGTGGGATTCAACATGTACGATGTGGAACCTACGTCCAAATGCAAGCTGCTGAGTAGCCATGTTTAAACAATATTGAATAATCTCCTTTAGAGCACAAAGCCTTGCAAAATCTTTGCATCTCTCTTTTTAGATTATTTAATTGAGTTCTCACATCTTCCTCATAGATCTCCCTTTTGTATCTTTAAAGGAGACAACATACTTAGTCTTGCATATTCTTAGCCTCTCTCTTTTTAGATTATTCAATTGAGGTCTCACATCTTCCTCATTGATCTCCCTTTTGTATCTTTAGAGGAGACATCATGTTTCATATGATCCTAAGATTTTAAGTATCTTGTTGGGGCCATTGTGGCATTACATTGTAGAGCATGCATGAAAAATATTCTTACAGGCTGCACTTGACTCAAAGAAAACTTTGAATATGGTTGAGAAGATCTTTGTCCTCTAGTTCTCTAAACTCCACCTAAGTGAAGTACAAAGATGCTTCTATTGGTGAGGGATGATTGCCGTGCTTTGGAAGAGCATGGATGCCATATGGCACTTGAGATGTATCATATTCATGCCTCCAATTAATTGTGTTGTATTGTAAATAGGCATATTGGCAACAAGCTAGTAATTGTGGAGTATAAATTCCAACCTGTGGCTTGCCACATGTTGCACAATAGTTTTAAGATTCACTATCCATGCTTAGTCAAATTCTTGTAGCCTAGGGGGAATTTTTTGTTTTTTGAGCTCTCCGTAGCCACTTGTCCTAGTTATAAGCCCTTGATTTGTATTTGATCTAAAGGCCTACAACAGTCCTTGTTAAATTGATCCAAAATCAAATAAGGAAATTATTGGAGTGATGGACCAATTCCTCTTTTATATATCACATTGGCCTAATCTTGAGCAAATGGTGGAGCGACGGTGATCAATTGTATTATGCGAGGATAGATATCTTGAACGATTCCTTTTTGTATGATAGTATGGATCGCCACCCAGTCTCTTCAGTTTTCTTATTCTCTTTAAGAACATAGAAATGGAGGGGTAGAGTTGTAGCCTGTATGGGTGTCTCATCATTCCTCTACTGATCATATGGGTAAGTGCTTTGCTCCCGCTAATGGCAAAGATATTGATTTCGCTATGTGTTTCCGATCTCAAGCTCCCCTAGCAGAAGTTTGTTAATTTTTAGTCGAGCTATGGCTAAGCACTTTCTCAACTCCTGATAGCAGCATGCAGTTCTGCAACCTTAGGTCATGAATCTCACATGCTCCACCTCCATATGATTCTCGACTAGATGTCATAAACTCTTTCAAGCTACAAAGGGGCCAAGAATCAAAGGTAGAGAATGTGTGCTATGGTTTTTTTAGGGCAAAGGATCGATGGCTAGCCACACAAAACAAATGCCACGAAGCTTGGAGAATCCAGTGCCCAGATCTGTAGCATGTTGAAGTATAATTCCTCTTCGAACTGGGCCTCCCAGCTTGCCTCATTCACCTTTCACCTCATGCTTTGAATACCCTTTGAACGCACGTGATACATAGAGTTTCTTAGTTGTGCACCCCCCAAGACGCTTATATTCTTGGCACCTAGGGAAGGGCCCATTCCCTCATATTATAACTCTTTAGAAAAGGAAGTGTGCCGCCTCCCCGTCCACATATTGGTGTGGTTATAATAACTATATGTTATATATTATCATACAAATATTTTCAATTACTCATCCATTCAAAATTGCTTATTTTCAATCTGAATTTTTGTAACATTCCTCTCTTTTGATGCATGTTCTCAATGCGAGGGATCAAGGAAATTCAAGTTGGATGCAAGATCAAAAGATATCGACACCTTTATTCATATGATTGTAGTCCATGTGACAATATTGTATAGATTGCAATGAGGATCAGTTATGAGCTCTTGTGAGCATCGCCTTATTCATATATTTGTTAGGTTTCAAATCCCAAAATGCACAAACAATATGGACTACGCCAAGTCAATAGACCCTATGTTGTGTTTCATGTCCACATTTTTATTCATTCGTTTTTCTTCTTTTAAAATTTGATAAAATGCTAGGATTCAGGTTCAATTTCGTGTTAGTCGTTACATGCTCCACGATGAAAAGACTTCTGTCACAAAACTAGTTACCATTACATGGTCCCAAATCTCCAACACTCAAGGAGATTGGTTGTTGTGTTCTTCTATTACTAAACATGGACTTGAAAGTGTTGCTCGTCCAGGGCTCCTTCATGCTCACCTAGAATTGATTGAAGCCATTAAGTTGGCTAAGGAAAAGAGTAGTAATTTAGTAGTAAATTTATTTAGTTGGAGTTGGTGCTTGTTGAAAATATTGGAGAAATTGGCATGGGTTGTTACTGGTGGTTGTTTGCTGCAAGCTCATTCTGAATTTTGCGTCCATCTTTAGATACGTCTTTAGTTATCGTTGTTATTGGCGGTTGCTTGCTGCAAGCTCTATCTGAGTTTGGGTCGATCTATAGATACGTCTTTAGTAGTCGCGTGTGATCCAGCTTTGAATCGATCCCATGAAGCGAACCTTCAATGCTCTCACAGCTGCTCGTAGGAGTGTGTCGTCGTCTTTGAACATGTCGTTGTAAATCCTTATGCAATATCTCTGCCTTCTTTCTACATCCGTCTGCTTCATTGCCCGCACCGCAGGAACAATGCGCTGCACCTCAGTAGTGGGGAACTGCAGTATGCATCCGTGCCAATGCACTAATGTGTCAAATGGCTTTACATAGTTGTCGGCTATGAGTATTGGCACTGAGCCCGCACTCAAAACCTCCGCAAACCTGTAAGAATTGGGCGAGACCCCTGCGGGCACCAAACCGAAGGTGGAGTTCATGAGGTCTGCGTATGTGTACAACCCATAATTGGCATCGTCTTCGTCACAGTGGACTCCAATCGCAGGATGCTCCTGCCTGTGTTCATCATTCACGGGGTGCTTGCACGAGGTTGCAACAATTATGTCCTTGCCGTTGTGCAGCCCCCTGAAAGAAGCGTGACTTCTGAAAACGCCTTCGCCTGTCATATTCAGGTTGAGATACCTCAATCCTTTGAAGGTAAGAAGGTATTTTCTCTGAAAAGGCCTGATCTTTTGGAGTTCCGTGAAACGCAAATTTCCTGGTAATGGTATGCTGATATCGAAACCCGGTCGAGTAATGGTTTCGTGCATATCGGATGCCATTACAGAAGCAAACCCGATGCTTTCAGCAGAGGGTCCTTTCTGATCCCACATGTCAGCGAAGGTGATAAGCACATGATTCAAACCACCGTTCCAATACGGCAAATCCCTGGGATGTAGATCCGGTCGAAAGATGCCATCTGTATCGAAGAAGACAAAGAAGAGGCATGCTCTATGTGGATCACGCGTGTGCCATCTACTCTTTGTCATACGTGAGAAGTATCGTGCAGGACGACTCATTTGGTCGTAGCTGTAAATCAAGAGCTCCTCCATGTTATCACATCTTGAGTAGTTGAAACAGGCGTCCATTGAACAGCGTGGAAACCGAACGGGATAATGCCAGATCTTACCACGGGCGTACCAAGGACCTTGGTTTATATCACTCTGCATGTCCATTTCTGGATAAGGTTCCTGGATCAGCTGCTTGCCTATCTCCTTCACAGGCTCCGATGGGGAGCAGTTATGGGAGGTACACCGGCAGTCAATGGTGGCCGGTAGTGCAAATTTCTGCAGCCGAGGATACTCCACGGAGCAGCTACAAGGACCCTTAGTGAAGCCAAGGTTGTTCGACGAGTGGTGTGATTTCTCTCCCGGATAAACGAGCAATCCAGTGTGGCTGGCGGTGAGCCAGCTGAGTACGACGGTGAAACACAAGAACAAGAGGAGGCGGGGCGCTGAAAGAGGTGCTGCCTTCCACATGGTGGGTATGCAGAGGTTGCGAGCAAGTGCAGGCTGATTTCGAAGAAGGCCATGGAGGTAGTTTTGTGGGATGGCGAGGGGAGGGGAGGTGGAAGGCGAAGCAACATGGAGGTCACATGAAGGAACCAAGGGAAAGGAAGTTGGCAAGAAGATATTGAGCTGTGTCCACGTCTCTGACTAAATCCCAACCGTCCTTCTCTCCTCTAGTCCTCCTCCAACTATGCACCATGAAGGTCATCACCTACGAAACAGTCCAGGGTAGTTTGCACCACTGCTATAGGGACGCCCTATCAAGAGGCTCCTGGCTACCTCCAATCACATCCAGGCCTCCCTCGTGCCTTTCCTTCCAACCTTAGCTCCTTAGGGAATGTCTGAGAGAGGAGGGAGGCATTTTCGAAAAGTCAAATGGCTTTATAAAGGGTTAATGGACGACCATTAACTAAAGTCTGCCCGTTAAGGTCCTTAGGGAAATGTCTGAGGAAGGAGGGAAACATTTCTGGAAAGTCAAGAATTGTCTCTGAGTAAATCCCAACCATCCCATGGGAGCCTTCTCGCCTCTAGTCCTCCTCCAACTGTGCACCGTGAAGGTCGGCCCTAACCACGATCACCTACGAAACTGTCCACAATCGTTTTCACCACTACCAGAGTGACTCCCTATCAGGAGGTTCCCGGGCTACCTCCGGCGGTCGGAGTCCAGGCCTCCCTCATGCCTTTCCTTCCAACCTTAGGTCCTTAGGGAAATGTCTGAGGGGGGCATTTCCGAAAAGTCAAATGGCGGGAATGCCACCCTTAGGGTTGTAGCTCGCCATTTGATTTTGTGGACATCTCTGGCATTTCCAAGATGTCAGGGTCCCACGGGAGGCTATTGTATGAAAGTGACGTGAGATTTATCTTTCAAGCAACACCTATGCATTCTGTAGTGCTTCCAAGCTAATGGTGATGATCAGTCGTGATGGCAATCTATGAACATGCAGACAACAACTTCTTTGAAATAAGTGCTCAATATTGCACGATTCAACTTCTCTTCCTTGCAACCATAGACCTTGATGTCCTTAGAGAAATGCCTGAGGGAGGCATTTCCAAAAAATCAAATGGTGAATGGTGGCACCCACGAGCCCTTTGATTCACCTCATGCATTTCCAGGACGTTAAGGTCTTATGGGAGGCTACTGTATGAAAGCGAAATCTTCCAAGCGATCTGAGACCAATCTTCCAAGCGACACACCTCTAATTCCATGGTACTTCCACACTGAGATAGTGATGCTCAATTGTGGTGGTGACCTGTGAGTGTGCAGATGGCAACTTCTTTGAAATAAGCACTTGATATCATATAGTTCAGCTTCTCTTCCTTGCTACCGCAGACCTTGACATCCTTAGAGAAATGTAAGAAGGCATTTTCGGAAAAGAAAATGCAAGCGGCAGCAATAGTGAGCCATTTTATTTTCTAGAAATGCCAACCTCAAGTGTTTCCATGATGTTAGGGTCCCACGGAAGGCTGTTGTATGAGAGCGACCAGAGAAGAATCTTCCAAGCGATACCTCTAAATTTCATAGTACCTCCAGGCTGATGGTGATGCTTAGTCATGATGACGACATGCAAACGTGCGAATAGCACCCGATATCGTACAGTTAGACTTCTCTTCCTTGCAATCGTGGACCTTAACGCCCTTAAGGAAATACCTAAGGGAGGCATTTCCAAAAAATCAAATGGCAAGCAGTGCCAAGTCATAAGCCATTTGATTTTTTGGAAGTGCCAAGCTTAGGCATTTCTAGGATGTCAGGTCCCATGGGAGGCTACTATATGAAGGCACCAGAGACCAATCTTCCAGGCAATACCTTTACATTCTGTAGCACTTCTAGGCTGATGGTGATGCTCAGCCACCATGATGGCAACCTACGAATGTGCGGATGGTGACTTCGTCGAAATAATTGCACGATATTGTGAATGTGTGTGTGTGTGTGTGTGCATGTGCACGCACGCATGTGTGTGTGTGCACACATGCATGTGTGTGTGTGTGCATGTGGGGGGGCATCGAGTAGAGCTGATTATTATATGGTCACATTTGCTCGTAATTATTGGCTTGTATTACCTCGATAATGACCTTCACAAGTAGTTGTGTAATTGGAAAAGCTTCCAGGTCATCTTAGTTTTGTGCTACTTTTGTATGTTTATTATTTTGGATTTGGACACATCAAGCAGAGTCAGTAAATATTTGAGTATGTGGCTCTCATATTTATATGGTGGTCTATATCAGTCCAATAATGACATTCTCAACCAGATGTGTGATTGGCAAAGATGATCTACATCATACTGGTTGCATACTACTATTATATGTCTAGTGTTTTAGATTTAGGATGTGGGTAGCAGTTTGATATTGAAAGGCATGCTTGTTTAATGGGTAATCCACTTTCCATAATACTTGTGTTATGTTCTTTTCTGACTTGTGAGTGGAATGCTTTATCATTGGACGTTACCCTGTGAATTGTAATTGTCTGTAATTTTTTGTGTTAGATGATTATAATATTTAGGTGCTTCAGTGTGTTTAGACAAGCTTGATTTCTTACATAATGATTGTTGCACATTTTTCATATCATTGTCCACCTATCCATCCAAGCAAGAAAGAAATGAATGCCGAGATTCAAATGCTGGTTCACCTGTTTCAATGGGCTTGCCAGTCTCCATATTGTAGGATTGAGCAACAAGCATATTTAACACTATATTCATTAATTTTGAGCTATTTGGACTTTGCTCAAAATTCCTTCCCAAATGAAAAGTTTAATTTTTGAAATAATCCCTCACAAATCAAGGTTTATTTTATGGCACTATCCTTTCCACATAAAAAATTTATGTACTCACACAATCGTTTTGCACTAATAATGGAAAAAATAGAAAATATAATTGGCATCTTACTCTAATATAAAATTTTTATTTTCAAGAATATTCCTTTAAAAACTTAACTTTTTCTTAAGTTATTAACAATCTAGATTAATGAAAAAAAATTAAATGCATGGAGAATATATATATATATTTACCATAAGAGTCCTCTAAAATCTCCAAGATATGATAACGGTACTTATGAGCACCTTTTGAGAGTTTCAAAACTCTAAAATGGTGTCATAGTCATGAACATGCCCTTGGTTCATCGATGGAAGGCTATTGGTGCATATGGTGGCATGGGTGCACTACACTTGCGCACATGACACGAACATGCCCACGGGGCTTTTAGTTCATTCGTGTCAGTGTGGGATTCACACTAGATAGCTGTTGGCTCTATTGACAGAGGGGAGGGAGGGGGAAAGAGAGGAAAGGGAGGGGGGGAGAGAGAGGGGGGGGGAGGAAGGGGGGAAGGGAAGGGAACGAGAAGAAAGGGGAAGGAAGGGGGAAGGGAAGGAAAGGGGAGGGGGAAGGAAAGGGGAAGGGAAAGGGAACGGGAGAGGAAAGGGGAAGGGAAGGGGAGGGGGAGGACGAGGGGGAAGGAGGAGGGGGAGGGGAAGGCAAGGAAAGGGGAGGCGAGCAGTGAGGCAAGGAGAGGAGCATGAGGAAGGGGGAGGGGGCGGTCCTCTTTCTCTCTCCACCTTCCCTCTCTCTCCTATCCCCCTTTTCTCTCTCCACCCTTGGCTACCGACGATAGCCACGACACCTCTCTCCTCTCCCTATATAAGCATATATATATAGTATTTAAGCATCTCTCTCTCTCTCTCTCTCTCTCTTTCTCTCTCTCTCTACCCTAGGCTATCGTAGCAACTAGCACCTCTCTCCTCTCCTGGTTTAAACATCTATATACACTCTTTAAGCATCTCTCTCCACCTTCCCTCTCTCTCCTATCCTCCTTTTCTTTCTTTGTACCCTTGGTTGCTGCTGCGGTAGCCAATACCTCTACCCTCTTCCTACATAAACATATATATACATATCCCCCTTCTCCCCCTCACTGTACTCTTTCCTCTCTCCCCTATCCCCCTTCTTTCTCTATCCTTAGCTGCCAAGGTAGCCAGCCAAACCATGAATTTTTTTTTTCCCTTTTTGTGCATGCCTTGCTATCGGCGGCAGCCAAGGTTAAAGAGACAAGGGGGATAGGAAGCTAGAGAGAGAAGGAAGCTGGAGAGGGAAGAAGAGAGGGGTGGGCTGCGCAATCATGTGTTTTGTAGAGGAAGGGGGAGGGGAAAGAGAAATGTGAAGGGAAGGAGAAGAAGAGGAGGAGGGGAGGGAGAAGAGAGAGAGAGAGAGAGAGGGGGGGGAGAGAGAGAGAGAGAGAGAGAGAGAGAGAGAGAGAGAGAGAGAGAGAGAGGGGGGGGGGGAGGAAGAGAGGGAGAAGAGAGAGAGAGAGGGGAGGGGGGAAGAGAGGGAAGGAGGATAGCCTACTTTGGGTGGAGCTCAGGTTGCTAATTCCCAGGTTCTGAAATTCAGTTATTTCCAAGGGGAGTACGCCTATTGTGTTAATTCTAACACAGAGAGTTGCTAATGTAGAGAGTTGATATGTAATGAGCAATGAGTTGCTAATACAATGAGTTGATAATGTAGTGTGGGTTGATAACACAACGGGTGATAGCAGAGTGACTTGATTGTGTTGTTGCAAGCATGTGGCTAATTCCATAAAGCATATGTTCTTCTAATGGTGTTATCTTTTCCAATAAAGCATATGGCTGATTCCATGAGTCATCTTCATCTGCTAAGTAGTGCTTCCATTGTGCACATCAATGGAGGGTTGTTATTCATGCTAAACCTAAAGTAATGTGGATTTGTATGACAAGTGTTTAAAAATCTCAATGAGAATATTCTAGTTCTACTTGAGGGAAAATCTTATTGGTGATTATCACCACACATCTTCTGCCACACCACAACATTGAAAATGACATTGGCTCATGGGATGAAGACTAAGTATTTGCCAAAAGGCAACCCCTGCATTTCTCAAAAAAATGCCACATTTGAACCCTCTTGAAGAGTGAAATCTTGTATTCAACAAAACAAAGATTGGCTGCAATGGAAAAGGAAAATAGAATTTAATTACTTCTAAAATGAATTATTACACAAGCAAACATCCCTTAAATCAAAGAACAAAATATGTATCCCGGTATGATACTTTGCACACATCAGATATCATTTGCATGGAGGATGAATTTTCCCTTATTTCTCATCATGCATCATGCATGAAGGTCAAACAACATGCGAGCTCATGCGTGAAGGTCAAACATCATGCATCATTGAAGGTTAAACAACATGTGAGCTCATTCAAATGTGCATTCTTTGATGGTCATGATACTTTGCATGAGTATTAATCTCACCAACTTTAAGTCTCATAAAAAGTATTGTGCCCATCAAATATCATTTTCATAGTCTGAAGGAACACATTTTCCCTTGTCTCTCACCACATATCATGCATGAGTGTGAAAAAACACGCATCGGGGTACATCATTCAAATGTGCATGTCTTTGATGGTCATGGTTCCTTTTCATGTGTTAGATATGCTCAATGCTCCACCCTCCTGGTAACCACTAGTGGTCCAAGGTGCTCAAGTTGTAAGGCCCCCATATGAGGAGAAGCCATGTGTGAGCCCGGGACACTAGATTTGCATGTCAGATGAAGTCTATCAATGAGACCGTTTGATGGTAGAAAGGTGATTGTGTGGGAGCCCCTTATTCTTGCTGGGGCCTGGGGGTCAGCGGCCCCCTTGGTGGGGGTTTGGGAGCCCCCGAGGCGATGGTATAGGAAATATTCCTTGAATATTCCATGGACGACTAGTTGGTTCCATTGACTAGGTTGATTGGTCAGCTTCACCGACTAGGTTGACTTGTCGGTTCCACCGACTACGTTGATCTGACTACCGGCCTCATTGCTATAAAGAGGTGACCTCCCCAATCCATTGTATCATATCAGATCTTCCAGCTAGTAGCTCTTTACCTAGTATCTATCTAGATCACCATCTAAGCTCCACTGTGGGAGTGCACGGGTGGACGGAGCCATCATCTATACTACATCAGTATTGAAGGAAAATTTTGTTCATCTCTAGTTTGCTGTGTACTCTCTATTCTTTGTTCAGTTTTTGTTCCGCTACACCGTGTAATTTAACATCATAAGCCTTCATCTCTCTTTAAGGCTTATGAAAAGTATTTTGTCCCTTGGGATCATTTGCATGGTCCTTGTTTCTCACCATGCGTCATGCACGAAGGATAAAAAGCATGCATTTGGATGTGTCATTCAAATGTACATGTCTCTTATGGGTACAATACTTTGCATGGGCCTTACTCCCACCCAATTTAAACTCGTGCAAAGTAATGTGTCCATCAAATATCATTTTCATGGTCGAGCATGCATTTTCTCTTGTTTCTCACCATGCATCATGCATGAGTGTCAAAACACTCGCATCAAGGTAAGTCATTCAAAGCTACATCATCCAATGGTTACCATACTTTCCATGGGCCTTAATCTCACCTACTTTAAGGACCATGTGAAATACCATTCCCATTGGATATCATTTGCATGGTTCAGGATGCATTTTTCTTGTTTCTAATCACGTGTCATGAGTGAGGGTTAACAAACATGCATTAGGTCAACACTTGAATGTGCATGTCTCCCGATGGGTATGCTACTTTACATGAAGATTAAATTTTCCCCCTTTAAGGCTTGTGCAAAGTACAATGCCCATCAGATATCATTTGCATGGTTAGGAATACATTTTTTCCTCATTTCTCACCATGTGTCATGCGTAAGAGTCAAGAGGCATGCATTACTGTGCTTCTAGCCTATGTGAAAGTCTTTTCAAGGGCATGATACTTTGCACAAGCCTAAATAAGCATGTTTGATACACATATTTTTAATTCTCATGCATGATGCATGGTAAGAAATAATAAAATATGCATACCCAACCATGCAAGTACTCATGCATAGTAAGAAAGAAGGAAATATGCATACCCAACCATGCAAATGATATCCAATGGGAATGATACTTTGCACAAGCCTTAATCTTACTAAGGTTAAGGATTGTGGAAAGCATCATGCCCATCAAAGATACATATATAGATTAGAAGCATACCAATGCATATTTTTATACAAATATGCATGATTCATGGTAAGAAAGAAGGAAATATGTATGTGCAACCATGCAAATGATATTGAATGGGTATGATGTTTGTACAAGCCTTAATCTTGTTGGATGGGCATGATACTTTGCATAGGTCTTAAAGTAAGTAATATTAAGGCATGTATAAAGTATCATAACTTTTGAATGTCATTTGCATGGTTGGACATGCATATTTCCTTGGTTTCTTACTTTAACCCTAAACCCTATACCCTAAATCCTAAATACTAAAAGGCAAACCCTAAACCCTAAACTCAAAGAAGTTACTTCATTAAGCTCAAACCCTACCCTAATTTTATGGTCTAAAATTAGGAAAAAAATCAAAATGTACAAGTTTCTTTTTAAACCGTCTTTTTTTTTAAAAATTTGTTCAAAAATTCAAACTGTGAAGATCTATTTTAGAAAACCCTCATTTTGATGTATCAAATTGAAAAAACATTCCAAATGTGAAACTATGTTTTTTGGGGAAAATTTTCCAAAAAAATCCAAATATAGAAACTTATTGTGAAAAACCCTCATTTTTTGCTATTAATTTAGAAAAAAAACAAAAAGTCAATAGATGGTTTGAAAACTCTAAATTTTTTGACAGATTTGAAAAAATTTACAAATGTGAAAGCATGTTTTTTGTTATGTAATTCAAGTTTTATTGAAAAACAAGAGCCTTATATGTGTGGACGTAATTGGCATACGCCATGTGTTCTAAGAAAAAAAGGAGAGAAGGAAATTTTTCTCAAAAATAGAACTTTTTTTAATGTGAAGAATTCTTACTATAAAGATGTAGATGTGAAGAGAACAAAAAACGTTCTCAATGTGAAGGTGTGGCATGAGCCATATGTGGAGTGAAATCTTCATATTCCGTAATTTTGCATTTTACTCTAAATGGGCTATATATTAAGAAATAGTTGAGATGTGGCTTGAGCCATACCTTAGGTGTGGGTGTGGTGTGAGCCATATGTGGAGAGGAATAAATAATTTAATTAGTGCTTACTTTGGCAATTTTACTTGAAATGGGCTGCATATTGAAGAGTTGAGATATGGCATATGCCATATGTTCACAATATTACCTTCATGTTGGATTTTTTCCTAGAATCAAGCCTTACATTAGAAGCCTTCTCTAGAAAGAGAGGGGGAAGAATGAGGGGAAGAGTACCATCCCTCTTTATATATCACTAAACCCTAGCTTTTACAAATTTCTTATAATTGGAAAACCCCTTCCCTCCAAATTCTACTCTCTCTAATAGGTCTTTACTCCCTGCGCTCTACCTTTCCCTCTAGTCCCTAGCTCTTGCTCTTGCTTCCCTCTCTCTACATCTCCCCTCCTCTTCCACTTCTCTACCCTCCCTTACTCTACCTCTCACACTCCCTCGCCTCCCTCCTCTTATTCCCTTGGCCCTCATGCTCGCCTCTCCCTTGCTCCTTACTACCTACCCTCCCTCCTCTCCCTTGCTCCTCGTCTCTCCCTCCACTCCCTTCCTCCCTCCTCTCATATCCATCCCTCGCTCTCTCCTCCTCTCGCCTCGTTGCCTCCTCTCTCCCTTGCTCGATCCCTAGCCTGCACTCCCTCCCTCACCTCCCTCGCTCCCTCACCTCTCCCTCGCTCAGTCCCTCTCCTCTCTCTCTCTCCCTCACTCCTTCCTCCTCTCGCTCGCTCGTTCCCTCCCTCCCCTCTTTCTCACTCCCTCCTCTCTCTCCCTTGCTCCCCCTATCCCTTCCTCTCCCCTTGCCTCCCTTCTCCCCTCCCTCGACCTCCTCTAAACGGCATATCCCTCAGCCTCCCTTGGCTTAGCTTAGCTCATAGGTACTTTTATTTTCTATCAAGGGGATGGAGGTGAGGGAGAGGGGAAGGAGGGGGTCGGAAGGTGATGCCGGTGGAGGGTAGTGGAGGAAATGCGGGTAGAGGGAGGTGGATGGCCTAAGGGCAGCAAATGGCGGTGGAGGCCTGAGGGTGGCCAAGGACGTGCGATGGAGGGCACGGCTTGGAGGAGATGCTGGTAGAGGGCGGTGGCGGAGATGCAATTGGAGGGATGTGCAAGGCCTAAGGGTGGCGGAGGGCGGTGGGCTGAGGGTGGCAAAGGGTAATGGAGGGCACAGAGGAAGGGCAGTGGAGGGCAATGAGGTGCCACTGCCTACATGTGGTGCGTGCCACATCTAGGGGGAGACCCATGGTACACACCTCCTCGGGTGGGGGTAGGGTTGCATTGGGTTTGGGGGTTCAGGTTAACCTATGGTGGGGTGGGTTTGGAGATTGGGGTTAAACCATCACTAGGGTTGGTGGGTTAGGGTTAACCCAGAGGTAATGTGTGGTTAAGGTGGTGCTAGGGTTAACCTATAGTGGTTAGGTTGGGATCAACCTAGGGTTAGGGGTGGGGTTAAGGTCAATGGGGTCAACCCGTGATTGGGGTGGGGTGAGGGTTAAATTTTCTTTTAAAATAAATAAAACATTTAAAATTATTATATTTTTTAAAATAAATTTATTTCTTAATTTTAAAATAAATTTATTTTTACATAAAGTGCTAATTTGGCTTGATCGGCTAGTGGGAGATTTGGGGATTCATACAGGTGTACCGACATTGCATAGTGATTCCATGAGTGCTATTCAGCTAGCACGGAATCCGGTCTTTCATGCAAAGACCAAACACATTGAGGTCAGGTACCATTTCATCAGGGAGGTACTTGAGGACAAGCGCATAGAGCTTGTCAAGGTTCATACAAATGATAACCCTACAGATATGCTGACGAAGAGTCTACCTAGTCAGCGGTTTGAGTATTGTCGTGTATTGATGGGCATTGGATAGTATGCTCACTGGTCATTCTCCCTTAAAGGCACATTGTCCTTTAAGTGGGAGGTTGTGGGGGTTAAAGGTCATTGTTCCTTTACCCCGGTTATGTACAATACTCAAACACATATATAAATGAATGAAAAAGAAGATTAGGGTGCTCTGCACCCACCAAAACTTGTGTGGCTCTCTGTTTCTCTCTCTCCCTCTTCCATTCTTGCTTTTGTTGAGAGCACTCTCAGATTTATCTCTAATCATGCATTCATCTCCATCAAAGATGACTCGATAGTTGTGTTTCATCATTTACCCAATTGACAAGAGGTCTTTGCTGAGCTTTGGAACATAAAGTATACCTTTCACCAATCCTTTCATACTAGTGAAATTGTTTATAGAGACAATGTCTTTCCCTTGAACTAGATTTGGTGTGTTATCTGTAGTGTAGATAACATTATTTGGTCCTTCTAATGGTTTCATCTTTGTGAACCATTTCTGATGCTTTGTCATGTGTGATGATGCACCACTGTCTATGTACTAGGGATCTTGATCTGCTTGATCAACTTGATAACTGCATTCCCCTTTGGAATTACAATCAATGTCAATGTACACTGTCTTAGTCTTCTGCATATCCTCACCTGCAAGATACATTATCTGTGGTTTATTTGCATAATGAGTGTGACTTGAATGATGTCCACCATAGTGATTTCTTATTCCATGAAAATTTCCTCTACTACTGCTAGATTGACCTTCTTGGTCATACCACTTCCTATGACAATCTTTTTCATAGTGTCTAAACTTATGACAGTAGTTGCAATGAATGTTTGACATGTTGGTGGATACATTGCCTCTTTCTTGAAATCTCCCTTGATTGGAATCATTTCCTCTTAGATGCTGATGCTGATTATTTTGATGATGATGACCAATTCTCTGAGATGCTCTATCTCTACCTCTACCTCTATCCAAAGTTGTGAATGCTTGATCATTGGAATGACCTTTGCATGCTTAAATGGCCTGAGTCCTCAGTTCTTCACCGAGTAGCATTGACTATGATTCTTTTAGCATTGGAATTTTCCGTTGGAATAGTAATACTCTAGACTAGAGTCTCATATCCCTCTCCTAGTCCATTTAGGATACTTGAATCATCTCTGTGGGATTCATAGTATCTCCTACTACTACTTGTTGATTGTTGTAATTCTTGATCTTGAGTACGTAAGTATGGCTAGTTTTTTTGGTGTTGCAAAAACTCCGATTGATTCAGTTTCTCAATGTGAGAATCCTAGATGTGTCCTTAGACTCATAAAGAGGGGCGAACACATCCCATGCTTCTTTGGATGTCTTCACTGTGTTGAGCTAACCAAGCATGACATCTTGCACATTTTTCTTAATCAAATGATGTGCATATTTGTCTTTCTTGTCCCAATTGTGCTTGGGCAATGGCAAGATCTACTGTAGGTGTGGGCACTATTGGTGCATGTGTAGACCCTTCTACTTATGCTATGGCAATGGTGGGAGTTTCTACTAGTGCACTAGATGGTCGAGGTGTAGAGCCATCGACATGCTCCCATTTGTCTTAAAGTACAAGAATGGTCTCCATTCAATATTTCCATCTACTATAGTTGGAGTTCTCTAACTTAGCAGATGCCTCCAACTTGAGGTTGCTAGTGGTAGACATGGTGCAAGAAATAGTACTCAAAATGCCTATGGAAAACACTATCTAAATCAACTACAATCTAAACTATCAACAATGATGAAGATATTCCAATATGTTACAAGGCTTATGTGGCAAATGACAAAATGCCGAGAGTCTTTACAAGGCTTAAATAGAGTGCACAATGCCAAAAAAATAGCCAATAAGGGCTTTACACAATGAAGGCATGTGAGTGTGAAATCAAATGATGTGCAATCTGCCAACTAAACAATCTACCAATACCTCTAAAAACTCTGACATCTACTCACTGATGTGTAGACGGTCAGGTTTAAGGACACGTGATGATGTGAAATTGCATGTGAGCATAGGGGTTGACTCTAAGTAGGGCATGGCCTTAATTGGCTGTGCTTTAGAGTTCTCTTTTCTATGGATGAACTAATCTACTCTGATCTAGAGTAGACGAACCATAAAGCGATGAAAACCAGCAAATAATTTCTTTTTCTTTTGTTCCTTTTAGGTGCTAGGTCTGATCATCAATGACGAGTCTTAAATGTGTGCAATTAAATTGGATTTGATGCCGAGGCTAAAAATTATGGGATACAATTGCCAAAATGTGCACATGATATGACGACCACACAAAGCACAAAAAATCAAGTGATTTTCCTTTTTGGAGCACCCTCAAAATCTTCTTAGATCAAGAGATACAGCTTGATCTAGGTGGAGGGGCAAAAAAGGAGAAAATGATAATGTGGTAGCTGTGTTCACATGCAAAACTATTCTTGGAAAGAGGTGTCCTAATTGAATAAGGTCCTTGTAGCTATCGATCCACTCATTATCTCAATGCTGCTCATTCACCTTTGCAAGACACAAATAATGCCATGGCTATGGTGGAAATGGGGAAGACAAGGAAGACATGGATTATAGGGTAACTAACTCTGCTAAGGGAACTATGAGGGAAGTTGTAGGCACAAAGACAAAGAATGGGCAAGATAAAGGTGACACAATGCACTGTGTTGAGGTAGCAGTTAGGTGGACATGTAAGAGGAGATTGTGCTTGTGAAGAGCTAACTGTGTCTAGTAGGAGGCTATGCCATGTGGCAGTGCTTATGTGGCAAGATGACATGGTAGGGTGATGTGGCCTTGATGACCTGGCATGGATGATGTGGTAGTTGATTGAGTGTGCTCATGTGGCATGTCCTAATATGGCAATGATGACTGGACCTACTAATGTGGCAAGTGATGTCATGCTACTGACATGGCAGATACAATGACTAAATGGATAATGTGGTAGATGGAGTGCCATATGGCACTCTAGATAAGGCTTCTACATGGTAGCATGTAGACCAAATCTTGCTTACCACGTGTCAAAGATGAGGATGACCTAGAGTAAGGCGATGAGTGGGGCTATTGAGGCCATTGTTGGAGAGAAAGGCATCATTCGAGCCTTGCAAAGTCGTGATGATGCGCTTGCATTGTGTGAAGTTGTTGTAGGTGCTGGAGCTATGGCAACGTTTGGCATTGTGGACGTCGGTGGGGCCAGCTACCGATCTATGTTGCTTGTATGTTGGTCACTCTTGTTTGAGCATGAGCATTGAAGGTGTTGCTAGCTGTTCATTGTCGGTCCATTGGTGCAGATGTGAGCTCGTCTAGCTGTTGGACGTTAGTACTCGTGAGCATTGTTTAGAGTTAGGAATGCGCTTTGATGGAGATACCAGCAAGCTAGCATTATAGAGTTCAATAGCCATCGTGCTATTGGTGTCGCTAGATTGTGACATTGTTGCTTGTGGCCATGAGAGTCGATGGCATTGGTGTGGTTGCTAGTTGGGTAGCAGTGTTGTTGGTAGACCATTGCTTTGAGCTTCATTGGGGCTATAGATGTTTGTTGCTTAAATGTGGTCACCTTGCAGAGGGAGCATCGAAGGTCGTCAAGGCTTGCGTACTTGCTATTGTAGGTATAACTTTTGCACTTGCTTGCAGCTTAGTTGCCAGATGTATTTATGTTTGGCGCTTTGCCGAGGTTGCTATGTGCTTGAAGCCTATTGAAGGAGCCGCTTGGATTGTAGGAGCCCTTTGGAGCATCTTCATTGTTGCTTTGCTTGTTTAGAGATTGGTTGCTTGCCAATTGTTGTTGCAAAGTTCCAACTGCATTATTGTTGAGAGATTGCCTTGATGTATGCAAGCACCTCTTTGTGAGGTTGTAGAATAGGCTGATCTAATACTCTCTAATGAATACTAAGCTCTTCAATAGTACTCTCTTTCAAAGCAAGATTCACAATAGAAATCAAGGATCTCTCTCTCTCTCTTTGTGTGACAATGAAATGAAGTGAAGTTGCTCAACTAGCAATCACTCAACAATCATGAACATGAATCTCTGTCTCTTTCACACACCGGGAGACGTAAAAAAATGGATGGAGAGGCTTCCAAAATGTGTCCGGAACATATCTTTGAAGGTCTGAATGTGATGACCATGAAGATTGTGGACACGTAAGTAGAGCTGCATAATCTTTGGAAATTGAGGGCCAATGTTGAGGTCGAAGATGATTTATAAGGAGTAAACTCATCCTTTCATACCCACTGATGCATGATGCCATCCTTTCCCATATGGTAGAGTTGGCCAGCTATATTAATTGGTACACAACAGAATCCTTAATGAACATTTACCTAGCTAGCAATCTTTCCAAATTGTCACAAGACATTTCTTCACCACTATGGACCTCTCCTACAACCGCTTTCGCATTCAAGGCCAAGTTTTCCCTCACAAGTGTCCTATATGAAGGCATGTTTCCTCTCCCTATTTTCTTGTTCTTCTCTCAAGTGGCTTGTTAAAGCGTTTCACGTCTTCAAATTTGCCATTGTATGTAGAACCCAACATATATCATGTCCTTGTCCACGGGTTACATGGCCTTTTTAGGATCCATTGCATGGTACCCCTCTCTCAACCGCATGTCCTTAAGGTCTATCTTAATTTGCCGAGAAAATTTTGTATAGAAAACCTACAAAAGATCTATCATTAACTCACACCCTGGTGCAAAACCATTGTTGACTCTTGTGTCAAGCACAAATAAGAATCAAATGAGACATGCGCATTTGCCCCTATCGTGATGTTGGGCTTATCGTAAGGTTTTCACTATGCCTTTGCGCTTGTTTTACCGTTTGATGGTGCTAGCATCGAAATCTTGCTCGAGCATATTTTAGAAGCGCATTGACGAGTTGCAAACCCCTTCTTTCAGTACACTGGAGATCAATAATCAAAGTCTGAAGTCATAAAACACTATGTTGGGTCATTACAAAATGAAATTTCCTAATTTTCACAAATGTTTCTGGAAGGTTAAGATCATATGGATTTGGGGAGAATCGATTCCATGTGTTTATAAGATCAATGTTCCTAGACTAGATATCCTTTTGTGTTGGAGGATGCTACCACATTACAGTTTGTCAAATCTCTCTCTCTCTCTCTCTCTCTCTCTCTCTCTCTCTCTCTCTCTCTCCCCCTATCTCTCCCCCCCCTCTCTCTCCCTCCCTCTCTCTCCCTCTCCCTCTCCCCCCCCTCTCTCTCTCTCTCTCTCTCTCTCTCTCTCTCTCTCTCTCTCTCTCTCTCTCTCTCTCTCCCTCCCTCTCTCTCTCTCTCTCTCTCTCTCTCTCTCTCTCTCTCATGCGCCCACCAGCTATCTCATAAATGCGAGAACATGAATGAACTCAAGGGACACAGTCTTGTGCTTTATGATTGAGTGAGTGTTAGGAATTGTCAGATGGGCTGCACCTGCCCCCACTTTGAAGAGAGCATTTTTTAAATCATAAGATAGTCAAAATGGTAGAAGATAAATGGCAGTTCCTTCTTGCAGTTATGAGTGGAGAGAGGTAGAATGCCCCTATTCTCCCTCTCTCCATCTACTCTCAAAGGGCTATTGAATCCTCCTTGGGATGCTAGAGGCTCTTGGATCTACTGCTGCTCTTGGCTAAAAGAAAAGTTGCTAGCTAATAATGAAATGGAGGGAGGAAGGGCTCCTTTTATAGTATGTACCAAAAATAGACATGGCAAGGAGACTTTTCAACAATCTGGTCAATGCATCCTGAAGGCTTTGTGCCAAATAAGAATGAGAAACCATTTCATACTGAATTACGATTGGAAGTATCATGTTCACACCTTCACATATGCATAAATTGTCATGAATAGAATCCTTAAACTCTCTAATAAAGTAATACACAATCTTTGTAAAACAACTTCACATAACTTATTTTATAGTGGAGTGTGAGTTGTTGACAAGACTTGGACCTATGAGGACATAACTAAAGCAAGTGCTTCTACTTTGGCATTCAACTTGCTTCACAAAAATGAAGAGATCAATTATTGAAAATAACAACATTAGTACTCAAAGCATTTATGAATTTGAAAATTATAGTAGAATGTTATCTTCTTGCTTGATATAGTGATTTATAATCTTTTGTTTTCTTGGGAAAAGTATATTTATAAAATGAATAGAACAATTGTCCATATTAAACACATTATATTCTCGATCAATATAGCTACTTGTCTAGATCTAGTTCATGTGGAAATATTAAATTGTTCTCTCTACATGATATCTCAGAGGTTGATTTAGTGTCAGTACACATAGTTAGGGCCTTATCTCATGGAGGTGAAAAAGAGGGGAAATAGCTGTTTCCCTTATGTTGTGCAAATGCACAAGGGGAAATAGGGGGGAAATAGAGGGGACCATGGGAAATAGCACCCTAATGCTCTAGATTTCATGGTGCTAGGGTGGTGCTATTTACTGGAACCTCAAATAACACAAGAAGAAGAGATCGCCAGAGAGGATAACCAAAAAGATATCTTCTATTCAAGTACTGCTTCGAAATACATCTCGGGTACGTCTTAATAGCAATGGACCTGACCAAATACATGCTTAGATCGTGGAGTGAATACCTAGGAGAACTCGAAGCCGTTGATCTATGCGAATGAGGAAGAGACGTCCAACAATCACGCCATACATGCAAACTTGCCACATGGCAGTTTATTTACCAACCCCCCTAGACCTATGCTTGACCAACCCACTCAAGGTTTGCCATCCAACACCCCCCTCAAATCGAGAGTGGGTGAATTTTAAGAGTGATTGCATACTGCCAGAAGAATCACAATTTGACAGAATGACACACTCGAGTAGCTAGATCAACTCACAAATCAAGTGAGTGCTTTTCAAAAGCACACTGCCTTGAAAAATTCACAAATCACTCACACGATTGAATGACACACCCAAAAAGCTTAACAAGCGAAATCTAGACACACTAAAGGCCTCAACCCTATCGAGTGTTTTTGGCTCTTATTACAAAATTTACTGACTCTTATTTGTCCATCATGATAGTTCTGTAACCTCAAAATGCATATTCGTTGTGGTCTGCGTTGTCATCAACAACACACATTCCAGCAAACTCCTCCGTGACAGCATGAGCAACCTCCTTTTGTTTTCCAACTTCTTTGTTCTTTCGTTCAGTGTCGTCTCTCTTTTTGAAGCAATAGTCCTCCTTGTGCCTTGGCTTGCCCCACAATATCCGCACTTCAGATCCGTTTTCTTGCCTTTGCCTACAACTGTCTTCACAAGGTAAGCACCATCAGTGTGATAGTTGTCTTCAAGCTTCTGCCGTCATTTGTCATCTAATAAGGTGGCAATCATCTCAAGCAATGACACCTCACCACTAACTCGTAGAATCTTCACTATCCCTGCATATATGAGTGGTAAACTAGAGAGCAAGATAGCTTTAATATCGTCATCTTCAACCTTTACTTTGAGATCAAGAAGCTGCCTGAGAATCGATCGCATCTTGCTTAAATGCTCTCCCAAAGTCACATCGTTTTCCATCTTCAAACTAAAAAATTCTCGCTTCAATATTACCTTAGAATTTTTGAGTTGAGCTCCAAACAAGGCTTCAAGCGCTCTCCAATTTTCAGATGCACTTGTTGCCAAATCCAAGTGATGATTGTACCTGGCTCCAAGAGCCCTGCCCAAAACATCGAGGGCACGTAGATTCCAGCTCTCCCATTGCAATGAGTCACTACTCTCACTACTCTCGGAGTCTTCCTTCTCAGCACCAGAAATGACAAGCCATAGACCCTTTTCCATGAGATACAGTCGATCTGTTATTTGCCATGCAGGGAAATTTGAATCAATGAAGGTCACAAGCCTCACTGCCTCGCCCTTGGACTCCATCTTGGGATATATGCAATAGGTTCACGAAGCTCGCTGGTGATCTACTGTGAATCCACACAGATAGAGACGACCTTTGCGAACATGCATGCAATCAAAAAAAGGCTTCACGGCCCTCAAAAACCGACTGCTCTGATACCGAATGTTGGAACCTCAAATAACACAAGAAGAAGAAATCGCCGGAGAGGATAACCAAAAAGATATCTTCTATTCAAGTACTGCTTCAAAATACATCTCGGGGACGTCTTAATAGCAATGGCCTGACCAAATACATGCTTAGATCACGGAGTGAATCCTTGGGAGAACTCGAAGCTGCTGATCTACGTGAATGAGGAAGAGACGTCCAACAATCACACCAAACATACAAACTTGCCACATGGCAGTTTATTTACCAACCCCCCTAGACCTATGCTTGACCAACCCACTCAAGGTTTGCCATCCAACACTGTTCCCCTACCTTTGGGATGCATTGATGTTTATGTCATGCATGAAGGGAAAAACATCCACAATATGCTCCTCCAACAAGCAAAAAACATCCAACATAGCCATCCCCCCCCCCCCCCCCCCCCCACACACACACAGAGTCACACTCACATGGCTACTACAAAGGGCACATCCACCCGTGGCCTATGTTGCTAGCACTAAGGGGCTTCTTGAAAGAATCAAAATGTAGGCAGCTAGCTCAGGTGGGCGAACGCCCAATTGCTTGAGCTACCACTACTGTGCCAAAATAGCCATCCTAATTTCCCTCCATGACATACGTATAAACACCGCTCGATGCCCACCCAAGCCAGAAAAGGGATGATACACACTAGGCAAACACTAGAATATTAAAAAAGAGTACCATAAATGCACAAGCTAGAAGATGCTTACGTGGTGTAAGGTAGATGTCTTGCTATTGACTGATAGAGGTTCGATTTTTGCTGTTAGCCAAAAATGTTGTTTACACATAGATGCTTTCCTTGGTGGGAGAGCAAGCTCTTACACAACAAATCCGTTCAAATTTTTCTCTTGCCAATTTCACGCTTGCAAACCGCCCTTTTGTGAGCAGCCATCTTGGTTGCTAGCAATGTGTGTAGAGAGTGTTTCAGGGTCCCTCCACAACCAAGCTTCGAGTCGGCGGATTGTGTGTTGCATTTTCATCAAGGCGATTCGGGTGGGCGGGGTGTATGTGTAAAAGTTACCCGTCTATCCCATTATGTTAGGTGCCCCACTTGTCGGGCAGCTTTGCGGCGGTGTGCAAACAGCCTAAAAGTGAGCTCTGGGCATGCAGTGGGTGGGCAGGGGAGGTTGGCTGCCCTTGGCACGGGCAGTTCTGTTTTTGCACGACCATTGATTTACCGACATGTGGCAGTGTACACACACACAGGCCGAAGTGTCCCCATACATGTGATGAGATGAGATGTGGAGGGGACACGTGGAAGAAAGGGAATGTGGAAGGGGGTGGAGTACGAAAGCAAAATAGACAGTCTCAAATGTTGCCATCTCCACCCCCTCACTCTTTTTTTTTTTTTCCTCACTCTCACAAAAACACACACACACACACACATTGAGAGCCTTTCCATCATGCAAGATTGATTGATGCTTTCCCCTCTGCAATGCTTTGGCCTTGCCTTTGTTTGCATTTTTGTTTTGCTCAGCATCATGTTCACCCGCTGGGCTTCCAGACACCTCTGCAGATTCCTCCTCAAGAAGCGCTTCGGTCGCTTCATCCTTGGTGACCTCGATTTGGAGCAGCTCGATGTCCAGCTCCGCGCTGGCCTCGTCCAACTCAATGATGTTTCCCTCAACACCGATTACATCAATGAGCAGGTCTGCTGTTGCCAGTTTTATCAGCGCCCATGCATCACAATTGCCACATTTTCCTTAACTTCTGCGCTGCTGTTATGGCGGTTTCGATCTAGAGTTCATGCTTGAAGTTTTGATTATGTTTAAAGTAATTTAATTCTGCTACACGTGACGTTCCCATTGATTTCAATACAAATTTTGAGGTACTGCGTTTTGGTTTTTGCACCGATAAATTGGACATGTCGATTACGTTTTTCCCGTGAAGTATTGCCCGGTTGCCGAAGATAATTGTCTTTTGTTTTTGAGGTTTACAATTTGCAGTGTGGATCTTACGCGTTGTTTTTGTGTTGGTGAATTATATACAATAAGAATGATCGCAAAATGCTCCCTCGGGATAGCCCTCCCCCGTAGTCCACCTTCCCCTCATTTGCCCGTCAAAATAACACAATTGGGAAAAAGAGAGAGGAGAAAATCCCCATTTTGGGCGTTTTGTGCAAAGTACGAATCTGTGGGCAGTGAGTATACAAATTCTCATGTTGTTAATCATACGTGGTTGTGCAGCTTGCAGGTCTGTCGGTGGTGCTAAAGGAAGGATCTTTGGGAAGTGTGACCTTAAAATTGCATTGGAAAGCTCTAGCAGCAATTGAGATTGAGGTGGACGAAGTCGAACTTGTACTTGCTCCCCAAAAAGTATCTGAGAATGTTTGTTTAAGACATGAATCGCTTCCATTCAATGATTCAACTTTTGCTCAAGTACGACATGTTGGATTAGAGTCTGAGCTTGGTGGTTTGGCTAGTGGTGGGGGTCGTACATACTTGCCCGTTCAGGAGGGAGTTAAGCTGGTTGCTAATCTGGTCGAAAGCTTCCTTCTGGGCATGCGTATTAAGATCCGGCATGCCATTGTTGCTTTTGAGGAGCACCCGATTTCCTCCAAGGGGTCATTGGCACAGAAGGGCTCAAAGTGCAGCCCTGATGTATCTCACAGCATGCTAGTTGTTCGAGTTGGATTTGCAGAATATGGTGTTGATTACACTTCAGTTAATGGAGACAATTCTAGTAAAAAAAACACTCTTGATGCAGAGTTGGCCGTTCTTTCGAAGGCTGTCAGGTTTCAACATATGACTTTGGAGGTTCTTGATGTTCTGAGAGGCGGTGGTGAATTCTCCAGTGCGTTATGTGAAAAGACAGGACAGGGTAAGGCCTTTGGAGAACCTGTTCCAATTCTAGTGAATGATGAGGGATTGTCAGGATGTGTACAACTTAGCATACCGTGGAAAAGTGGCTGCTTAGATATCCCGAAGCTGAATGCTAGCATAAATATTTCGTTTGTTAAATTACGAGTTACTGGATATGAGATTCAGCAACTGCTTGATGTTGCTGGTTCCTTTGGTGATCACAACATTTGCGAAATTGCTCAAGCTTGTGACACAAGCCAGAGTACTGTTCTGAAAAGTAAGGGTTTGCTTTTCGTCAAAGGAACAGATGATAGCAAGGACAAGTTGGCCTCAGGTCCCTGTGTAGATTCACTTGGTTCTCTGAATAAACCCGCCAAGCCTACAAGCTTTGCTCCTGATTGGGTGCATTGGAATGATGGAGATTATTATTTACAAAAGGAAATCATATCAGAAGCCGATTTTGCTACAAGGTACGGTTCTGGAAATCTAGAATTCTGATCTTTGGAAATTCTGTTTTAAGGCAACATGAACCAATTAGGTGGCTTCATTTCAAGTAAGATATGGTCAACGTGGTGGTGATTGGATTATTGTTGGGTGCTTGCAAGCTCATCCAGTTTGACATATAGCGCATGTTCCATTTTCCTTCAAATTCTGATCTAAGAGTGTGCGCACATGCACACACATGAACGAACAAATAAAAGGAAGGGAAGGACAATTATGAAATATGGTGATTTAAAAGCATCAAGGTTATCCATTTTGTAAGTTGCACAGGACCTGTATAAAGTGTGTCAGAAAATCTTTATTGCAGATGGATCTAGGCACTGCAGCTGACAATGCTAGTCATGTGGAGACTCTTAAAATGCAGGACCTGGATTAGTAAACAAAATTGCAGGCGTAGTGCTTAGTCAAGTCTTCAGGTTGTTAAGGTCGTTTTTGTTTTGCTCTGTCTACATCCCTGTCCGAGACTGATCCATGTTTAGAAGGGGACCAGTGGACTGGCCCACTGGTCAATCTGGCTGATTGACCTGTTGGTCCAATGTCGGTTACTTGGTTGACTGGTAGTGACTGACCAATGTTGGTCATTTGGTTGACTGGTACTGACCAATGTTGGTCATTTGGTTGACTGGTACTGACTGACCAAGTCTAAAGGTTAGATGAGCCCCCGTGTCTGGATAAGGATTATATTTTTTCCTGAGTTGACATGTGGCTGGCATTAGCTGTGCATTGCATTTTTGTATGGTTTGAGAACAGGTGAGTCATGTGTGAACAAATATTTGTTGATTTGAGTGGCCTGGTTCACAGGGCATTCTTTGTGAGGGACCACGAACTGATGCATACATTGTTGTCTACCAGCTTTGCTCTTCTCAATATTAAGATAATTGGTATGTAAGCCCACAAATGACTTATATCTTGTGGAGATTAATCATGAATCTAGGTACTCCCAGGAGTTCTTACAGCAACATGCCTTTTCAGCACAGGAGCCGATAGGATACGTTACATTGCCTTTTAAAATTGGTGAGATTTTTTTTGTAAAACTGTTCGGATTTGTCCTACATGTGAATGACAAACAATCCAAACGTTCACTATATAAAAATGAACCAAAATAACCAGCATGAATTTCCAGCTCCTGCCTCCATAAATCAGGCCCTATAGATAAAGCATGACATGAACAGCCGGTGCACCATTTCTAGCTGCATAAATTGTCCTCTGCCTTCTTCAGGAGTAGTGCAGGGACGCTGTCTGTGAAGAGATCCTTTGAGGATTTGTTTTGCTGTGCTGGAACTTCCTCAACAGGAGCATGGGGTGGATTAAGGCAAATGGCTGTTGCTGTGTCCTTTACCTCCTCAAATGAAGGACAAGGATTGGCCAAATAGGATTTTTTTAAAATTTGGTAATGATGACCATACAAAGAGGCTGGTGGAATCTCCCAATGTCGAACCTTTCCCAACCCTCATATGAGCCTTTGCAATGCAACATTAGCGTATTGGATCCTTTTGGATTTGTATTTGGTGGTGTTTGTAGAATCTTTCAGTGTTGCTACAGGGTTCTCTTCTCAATGGTGGCATTTAACAAGAATTCATTGAAGCATGAGATGGGATTCCTGATAGAATTAAAGGTTTTTACAAAATTTTTACAATGCAATAGAGGAGTTGTAGGGATGTGTTAGAGTGAGAGGTGAGCAGACATGTCCTGGCGGGGTGTCACAGTGCATGTTTGGAAATCTGGTTCCACACATGGGGCAGTTTTACAAGTTTGAGATAATTCCAGGGTTCTCTTTGGAGTGTTATTTGAAGGCAAAAGCTTTTGTGGTCTTCCCTTGCAGGGGCATGGTATGACTTGTATAGATGCTTCCACCGTCTTTGTGTAGCTTCAGGAAGCTTGTGATGCATTTCAGAATTTAGAAATTAGGTTAAGATTTTCAGTTCTGTTCTGACAGTCGGGCATGGTTTTTGTAGTACGGAAGAGTTTTTTGATTGTTTTGATGGAGCAAGGAGCAATCAGGCAAGTTTAAGTGGCAGTGGCCTGTGGACCTGGACCTGTTCTGCCTTTAGTTCCATCACAGCAGCATCCAGCCTTGCCTCTGGCTCAGTTTTGGTATCTCAGGGTATATTCTCAGCCAGATGTTTTTTGTTCCAAGTTATAGTTACAAAAAGTACATCTATTGAAAAGCTACATGTTGTCTTTTAGGCTGTTGGTGCAAACTTGCATGCAATACATCATATAGCTCAAGGACAATTGAAACAATCATCATGGGCTTGTTCGTGACATGTGAAACTGACATCTTGTCAGTTTGTTTATTCCTGTGTTACAATGTCAAATATTTGTCCTGTGACAGATTCAGCACAGCATATTGAATATAATTTCAAGATCAAGCTGCCGGGGATATCTGTCATTATAGCTGAAGAAGAGACAACGAGAAGGAATACAAATGCTACCTATGGAAAGTACATGGAAGCTGTAGCTGGTCACAATGACTTTGACAGCAAGGACTCGAACTCCTCACAATCTGTGGATAGAAAGTTGTGTTATTTTCCTTATAATTCTCCAAGAGATGGAAAGAGGACCTCCAAAGATTACATCAACATGATACGCCTTGATTACTTGAGAAACGATCATATCAAGGCTTGCTCTTCTGATATTGAACTATTTATACAGGCAAGTTTCCACATGCCACATACGTACAAGTTTTCACAAGTTTAGTTTTCCATGACATAATAAGAGCTTGGACAACTGATACTGTGACAATCATTTCTTTCTTTCTAGTGCATATGCTCTATTGGTTACCTCTTGAAAGGCTTTATGGTGAGAACCACAGACATGTAATCTTTCTTCCTGAGCTAATGTAGATTGCATGAAGAAATCACTGCTCATTGCAATCATAACAGCGTAGTGGTAATGGAGCACTTTGCTATGCAGATAGGTTATGGGGTTTAAGCCACCCTTGAGGATACAGCTTGAAATATTCACTCAACTAGAGGTGGGAAAAATGGTAAATTCAATCTCTTGCTTAATGAAATGGGAACACAGATTATGATGATCAGCTGCACACGCAGACGTGGATGCTTACTGTATGTATGTAAGTGTATTTCCATGCATATACACACATACATGCGCGCGTGTGTGCACACACACACACTTTTTCTAAAGAAGGTAAATCCATGTGTTTCTATATTACAAGAAGCAGTCTCCAAAGAGGGAGCATGCAATTACAAAAATCATCAAAAGATTTCAATATAAGACAAGTAGACACACACACACGGAAATATTCAAAGGGCAGGTGACTACTAATCATCAGCAAGTATTACTCATAATAACAGTTCAGTAAGTGTACAACAGATAGATGGGGAGCTAGAGTGCTTCCGCTCAAAAAATGGAAACAGGTTGCCCCAAACTGATGGCGCCCCTTTTGGTATTTCTTTATTAAATGGAGAGACCTGTAAATCCATGTGTTTCTATATTACAAGAAGCAGTCTCCAAAGAGGGAGCATGCAATTACAAAAATCATCAAAAGATTTCAATGTATGACAAGTAGACACACACACACGGAAATATTCAAAGGGCAGGTGACTACTAATCATCAGCAAGTATTACTCATAATAACAGTTCAGTAAGTGCACAACAGATGGATGGGGAGCTAGAGTGCTTCTGCTCAAAAAATGGACACAGGTTGCCCCAAACCGATGGCGCCCCTTTCGGTATTTCTTTATCAAATGGAGAGACCTGCAAATAGATTACACAGTGAGTTCAATCTCATTTGCATTCATTGCATTTCCCACTCTCAGTGGGCATCAGTTTCCCAAGCATTAACCCTACTGGGCTCTGCTCTCACACCCCAATGGCAATAGGCATCCATCTCTGTGCAAACACCTGCATAAAACTTGGAGTTGTTGCTAGCAGTCTAAACGGGGTCACACAACTCCCCAGAGTGCCACAGGTGTCTACTGATTCACTGAAATACCCAAACAATGGGTGAGAGCATAGCTAGTCTGCCTGCAACCTCAGAAACATGAACTTGGACTGCAAGCATCCACTGTGGTCCACCCTACCAACGAAGCTTCTCCAAACACGGCTCACAACAAGGAACAAACTCTGAGTGAGCAACCAACCTCTCTTTGGCATCAAGGGCATTATACAGCCTGTTAGGCATCAATTGACAATGCCTCACACTTCAGTAGGCATCAATGCCTCATGCTTTGGAATCTTCAATCAATGCAAACTTCATTCTTCATTCACTGCCAACACTCTCAGAATCTCTCTCTCTCTCACACACACACACACACACACACACACACACACACACACACATACACACACACAGACACGGAGCACTAGGGCCCAAGACAAATTGTCGGGCTGGACCTCCCCGAAGGTCTTGTTGACCGAAGGCAACACTCTCTGACTGAAGTCAGCACTTTGGTTCTTTGCTTAACCGTGGTTAACTATCTTGGCCGAAGCCAAGTCTTCCTAACCGAGGTTAGGCTTACTTAACTGTGGTTAAGTATCTTTGACCGAAGTCAATACTTTGACCAAATAAATACAACTCTTTGAACATAATTAAATAAATGAAGAACTTAATAATTATGATCAATAAATGGTCAACTAGAAATTTGACTTTGGAGTATTTACAGCTTGGTGATATCCCCTCGGCTTCTTCTGTAAATATCCAAAAGCTGTGGATGATCAGACAACATGTCTTCATCCATCCACCTAGCATCCAATGCCGAGTAATTCTTGAACTTTACAAGGTATGTGTAAAATTCATTGCCCTGAGAACCTTTGCGTACAGTATGGTACACAATTTGTTGAAGGGCCTCTTCCAGTTCATCCACTTCTGGTGGATCCTCTATTACCGGCTCTGTAGCCTCTCGCCCCTAAAATTTCCTTAGAAGACTCACATGAAAGGCATTGTGAATCCTCCCATGCTTTGCCAATGCCAACCTTTATGCAACCTCATTAATCTCTTTTGTAACCCTGAAAGGTCCATAATATATGGGAGATAACTTTGCATACACCTTTTGTTTGCCCTTAATTTTACTCACATTAAGGCTTGTATATAGTATCGTACTCATTTGATATCTTTTGCAAGGTTAGGCATGTATATTTCCTTGTTTCTTACAATGCATTAGGCATGAGCCGTTGAGGAGTCTAGAGAATCATGACCCTTTGCACCTAGAGAGTCTAGAGATAGCCATCGCCTCTGTAGTCTTAATTCACAGACTGGGTGCCTGACTGAGTCGGCCAGATGTAGGTCTGATCGGGCAGATAGAGGACTTTCTAGCCCGCTAAAAGCCCCCATTGTGGGGGCAATCTTTAGTAGTGCAGGAGCAGCCCTTGGGCCAGTATTGGGCTTCACAGTGTGCATACCTCCAATATTGGGCTCCACAGTGTGCATAAAGGACATTATCCTAACTACGTGCTATGCTTTGCTACAGTCAAGTGTAGGTGTGTTTTCCAACAACTGGATACATGGTTGAAGGGATTAACTCGTTGTGATAAAGAACAGTGTGTATATTGTATATGTGCTGCTATCTTTGCCTTTTCACATCTGAAATGTAGAATTTAACGTTCGTATTTGTATTACAAGTACGCTATTACAAGTACGCTTTGACAAAAGCTTTTTGTGTGGCTTTTGTGATGACCTTCTTTTCAATATTCAATGTGCCTCCACATACAATAGCTGCCACACCATACACACTTTGTTGCTTGCGGAGCCTAGCCTTTTTGAACTTCAAAAGCACCCAATCCCCTTCCTTGAGATCTAACTGTCTCCTATGCTTATCTGCAGCTCTCTTATGCTTTTCTTGAGACCTTTCAATTGCTGTTTGGACTTGGCTGAAGGCTGTCTGGAGGTCTCTGACAAACTGATCAGCTGCAAATATTTCATCTGTGGTCCTCAGGATAGGTGGCAGAATCACCTTCCCATAGATGACCTCAAAGGGGGCTTTCCCTGTGGAGCTGTGAACTGTATTATTGTAAGCAAACTCCACCAATGGTAGGTACTTTTCCCAGTCTGAACCTTGGTCATCCACGTAGCATTTCAGCATATCCAACACCGTTGAATTTGCTACCTCACTTTGACCATCTGTCTGGGGATGGAAGGAAGAAGAAAAATTCAGTTTCGTCCCCATATTAGCAAATAAAGCTCTCCAGAATAGACTGGTCATTCTGGGATCTCGATCACTGACAATGGACTTAGGCATATCATGGTGCTTAAAGATCTGTGCCATGAAAAGCTTAGCCATATGATCTGCCTTAATAGTTTTGCGAACCGGAGTGAAATGAGCTTGCTTGTTGAATCTATCAATGATAGTCCAAATCCCATCATTCCTTGACTTTGATCTGGCAAATAAAAAATGATAGTCCAAATCCCATCATTCCCTGACTTTGATCTGGCAAATAAAAAATGAAGTCCATTGCAATACTTTCCCACGGTGCCTGAGGCACGGGAAGAGGCATAAGTAGGCCAGGTGCCTTGCGACTATCATATTTCACTTTCTGACAGGTAAGGCATTCTGTAACAAACTGATGTATATCTTTTTGCATCGCTGGCCAAAAGAAATACCTCTCTATTGCTTGAGTTGTTACTGTAATTCCTCTATGCCCAGCATAAGGAGGTGGATGGCATTCCTCCAAAATCTTTTTTCTTATCTCCTGGGTGATGCATAGGCATTCATCTTTCATTAGATACCCATCTTTCAGGGAACTTCTTGCACTTGCTGAAGAATTTCACCAAAATCTGCATCATTAGCATATTGCTCCCTCATTTCTTCCAGATCCTAATGATAAGCAATAGTTACATTGTTGACTTGGGGTCTTCGAGACAAGGCATCTGCCACACTGTTCCGAACTCCCAGAGTATGGATAATCTGAAAATTATACATTGACAGCATGTTTGCCCATTTCATGTGCTTCTCGGAGAGCTTCGTGTGAGTCAAGAAGTATCCCAGACTTTGGTGATGTGTTTTAACTCTAAAGTCTACACCCAAAAGATAATGCTTCCATGAATGGATGGCATGAATTATAGCCAACAACTCTTTCTCATAGATTCCCAAAAATATTGATATATGGTTTTGTAGATCTATCTATCTATCTACACACACACACACACACACACATATGATAGATAGATAGATATACAAAAACCATGATGAGGGTTGCCTTTTGACATCAATGGGTATGAGGTTAGACATGGCCCTTAAGGTATTACGTGACGAGATGAAGTTAATAACATGGATTTCAATGTGATAGATTAGGCATGAAGATATTATTTTATCTCAATTGCATTAGCATTAGGTAAAGACAGGTGAGTTTGAACTTCATGAAATGTCCACTACTTTTGAAAAATAGGCATTTTATCCCGGAGTCTCCTACTCTCATAGGCCACTACATGACCATTCTGATGCAATGCAATGCCAACACATTTCCCACAAGCATCACAATCCACATCGGCTTCTCTTTGAGTGTGGTGAATGCTTTATTTTGTGGGATTCCCCATGTGAAAGCTGCATTTTTCTTGGTAAGGTTGTGAAGTGGAGTGGCTATGTCCGCAAAATGCCTGTTAAATCTTATGTAGTAAGAACACAGGCCTAGGAAACTGCGGACTTCATGCATAGTCTTCAGCTCTGGCCATTCTTGAATGGCTTGAATCTTTGCAGGATCCATCCGTATTCCATCTTTGGATATTGTATGTCCCAAGTAATGGATCTCTCCCAAGAAAATTTCACTCTTCTTGCTGTTTGCATAGAGCTGGTGATTTCACAGCTCTTGGAAAACTAAAGCAAGATGTTCCTTGTGCTCTTCTTTGGACTTAGAAAAGACAATAATGTCATCGAAGAAGGTACCCATGAACTGTCTGTAGGGTTGGAAGATACCATTCTATTGAAAGCAGCTGGGGCATTAGTCAATCCAAAAGGCATCACCAGATACTCATACAACCCAAGGAACGCTGTCTTATGCACATCCTGAGGTTGTATCCTCACTTGGTGATAACCACTCTTTAAGTCTATCCTGCTGAAAACTAAAGCCCCATTTAATTGATCCAGCACATCATCACTGCGCGGAATAGGGAATCTATTCTTGATGGTCATTTTGTTTAGTGCGCTGTAATCGACGCACAAACGGAACGAACCATCTTTCTTCTGTACAAGCAGTAGAGGGGAGCAAAAAGGAGGAGAACTGGGCTGAATCAGCCCCTTGGACAGCAAGTCCTGCACCTGGGCCATAATCTCTTCTCGCTGAGTTGCACTAACTCTATATGGGAGCCTATTAGGTGGCTTAGTACTAGGAATGAGTTCTATGCCATGATCTTCAAGTCTCTCAGGGGGCAACTCCCTTGGCAAAGCATCGGAAAAACAATTTTAAAAGTTTTCAAGAAACTGAAATTTATTTTGATCTGCCTCACTTATTTCAGCATGCATTTCAACATCTCTCTCTTTACAAAAACCATGTAAGCTGAAACTGCACACTTTATTGCTTTTCAACCGAACTATTTGATACAATGGGGATAGTCTCCTCTTTATTTTTGGCAACTAGACGCCGTGCGGCGTGTTTTGCCCCTATGTACAAACTCCAACACTCTAAGGAAGAGTCAACTTCACTGCCTTGCGTTGGAACCAAGGCATACTCAAACCACATCGTGATGTTTCAATGGAGAGATGAAGAAGTCTTCGTGATCCACATATCTTGTTGGAGGTGGTGGCCTTCACCCCTCGGTTGGCTAAAATAGAGCATGGTTTGTGTGTGGAGCTAGCTTGTTGTCGACATGTGGCAATTTGATGGGAGACTAATCCCATATATTAGTGCCCCCTTGGATGGGCTTGAATATAAAAGACTTGTTTGCCCTCTATCTCTCATCCCTCCTGGATTATTTGGGAGGAGAGAGGAGCATTGCATGGCTAGGGGGCGGGACTTGGGACCCTTCATACCCGGTGCACATGTGGCACGCTCTACGTGCTAACATGGTCTCAGAGCAGTCGATTAGACTGCGGACTGTGCAGAATTTTGGCACGGCCCCCGCGTGGGCAACACCAGCAGATTGTCACGATGCGTGTGGCGACTTGAAGTGTGACTTCATGATGACTGTGGCGGCAACAGCTCTTGATGACTCCTGACACGTGTACCTCTTTGTGGACTTTGGCACCTGTGCTACTCGTGGTGTTTGGTGGCAACTGGCCTTTGTTTGGTGGTCCAGTCTTGTGTTTGTTTGTGACCAGGTTTGCTCAGCTCCATGGTTTGTTTACCTCGAGGTTTGTCCACAGAGGGGTGTTGGAGGTGGTGGTCTTCACCCCTCGGTTGGCTAAAATGGAGCATGGTTTGTGTGTGGAGCTAGCTCGTTGTCGACATGTGGCAATTTGATGGGAGACTAATCCCATATGCATTGGTGCCCCCTTGGGGGGCTTGAATATAAAATACTTGTTTGCCCTCTCTCTCTCATCCCTCCCAGGATTTTTTGGGAGAAGAGAGGGGCATTGCATGGCTAGGGGGCAGGGCTTGGGACCCCCCATACCCGGTGCACACGTTGCACGCTTTGCGTGCTAACATATCTTTGTACATGAAGATGGAGCTTCCCTATTAAGGGAGTGACTAGCCCAGGGTTCCCACAGAATATCTGGTCAGCATCTAGAGCCCTGTCCAACTCCTCCGTCTTTATTTCTAGCCTCAGGGCTAAATCCTCTGATATAAAGTAATATAGAGCCCCAGGATCAAACAAATCAGTGCTTGCTGGTCTCTGATTTTACTCCATGATAGCAGCAACTCTCAGTCCTCTGGGTTTGACACACGCCTCAGTACATTAGGAATCCCTCCTGCCATTGGTTTATGCGGTCCTCGTGGCTTCTCTGCCTCTTTTACCTTCGGAGTTGAAGGCTTTTCTGGGCACTGGGCAGCCACATCCCCCTCTTTGCCGCATCTATGCATTTACCCTCTTTTCTGAAAATTTCAATCTGTTCAGGGGTAAACTACGGTCTTCCCTTATAGGACTTTTGTACTTGGTTTCCCCTCGGCTTTTGAGGCTGAAATCCCCTCTTTTGAGTGAGCCTAGGGAAACTCTCGTCTCAGACTTGGGGGTCACTGGCTTTTTATCCCTCGGTATTCCTGCCTGTAGTGAAGGCACAGTAGTAGGACCCTGCATATACACAAGACTAGCCACATTGGCTGGATGCATAAGATCTGAAATATCTTCCTTAGTGTTCACTTGGGCCTGTATCTTTGGAGTGAGTCGTGCTCGATACTTCCTGAGTTGAGTCTTGTCTGAGACTTTCTTGAAAGGTGAAACCTGCAAATATGAGTCCCAAAATTTCTGATTATAAGACTCAACTATATCTTGTGCACCCATATGCATACTTTCCCAACCAAGGAGGACATGGTCCCGGAGCTACTGCGGAATGATTGTTTGCAAAAGGCTTTCTTGAAGCCCTTCCCTTTCTTGGCAGCTATATAATTAGCAGTTTGGGCTATCCACCATGCATTGGCTGTACCAGTCAAATGCAAACCAACCATATGAAGTTTCGAAGACTCACTGAAATTTTCCAAACTAAAGGCAGCATCAAATTGCCTTATGAATTTGCATTTCTCGGCTTGACCATACTGGCCATTATATGTGGCAAATCTCACTGACTTCCCACCATCTTTGAACTCTTTAGTCTTTGCTCTCTTGCTAGACTTCTTCTTCTTCTTCTTATGCTTTGGCTTTGATGATCTAGAAGAAGAAGATGACGAGGAGGATGAAGAGGTAGAGCTAGAAGAAGACGAAGAACGAGAAGAACTATGATGATGCTTAGCCTTTTTCTTCGTGGAAAAAGGATCTTCTCTTTTCCTCTTTTTGCTGTCCTTAAAGCGAGACTTTTTACTCTTTCGTGATACATCATCTGTGGAAAGAGGAATAGGACTCAAAGATCTCTTTTTGCCCATCTCTTCCTGATTTGATCCAGAGGGAGGCTTCTCTGGCTCTTCCTCAAAGAGAGGTTGTACCATCCTGCGAAACAAAGGGTCGCTTCTTGCCTCTGCTATCTGAGTAATCAGCTGTTTGTAGGCATTCTCTGTATTTGTTTGCATACCCTCTACCTGCTGAACCTGATCAGTCTCTGCCATTCCCTCATGGGATGATTGGGCATGCTGCTGTGAAGCCATCACTGCAACTTATCTGAGATTTGCAAACTCTCACACACACTGTGTATGCAACTGATGCACTTAGCCTTTGTTTTCAAGGAGAAAGTACCTCAACAAGAGGGGTAATGCACTCTCAACTTAGCCCCAACTCTTGCCACAAACTGGCTGTCAACTCAAGGAGCATCAATTTCAGTGTTACCCCTTTCTGGCTATTGCAAAAAGCACTCAAAATGCATCTGTTTCCCCTTCTTTGTGCACAAAGGCATGCATTTCTTTTACCTTTGCAAATATCTGATTTTTCTCTGTTTTTTGCTGATTTTCTGACAGGAAATGACTGACAGATAGGTGGAAACTGATGGCAAAAACTGTCTCTGTAACTGCCTTTTTGTTTTAAATAAACAGTAACTGGATGAGTAACCGACTGGTTACACTAACCAGACTGACTTTCTCTGGTCTGGTTAGGTGAACAGGTCAGTTGGTATGTAACTGAACCAAACTAAGATCTGGTTAACTGAACTAGTCTGGTCTGGTTAGTTGCAACTGACTGGTTAGACTAACCTGACTGGTTGACATAAGTGTATCCTTAACCAGAGTTAACCAACCGTGATTTGGTTAACTAGTCTGGTTAGCTGGTGTGATTAACTGGCAAGTCAGCATGCATGTGTCTGCCACGTCAGCGCCACATCAACTCCCACGTGTCACTGTTAGACCACGTCATCCACACATGTGTGCCTAGTCAGCTGACCTGTGTATGCCACTTCAACATCTGAGCTGGCTGCCACGTCGGCCACATGTCAAGACCACTTGTCTGCCACGTGTGTGCCAAGTCAGCAGATGGCATCAGCGCCAACTCAGCAACCCTGCAAGTGCTCAGCTCTGTGATGCCTACGCAGAAAATAAACGTCGCCGTGACACCCACATGGACGCCTTACGAATCTTGTCGGAAAAGCCTTCCTTCAACGATGCGTGCACCCCATCAACGTCACTGGCCCCGATATCTACACAACACATGATTGTCTTCTTCTCGATCTAGCCTGTGTCGGGATGCACAGTGCACTTTACTCTGAATAAGTCTCTTTCTTGGTGGAACAATTCTCTTTGCGGCATCTGGAGCAGTAAGCTTCCTATCAAGTAGTGTGTTTCCTTTGGCGCTGCTTGGTTGGGGCTGTACCAGTGGGATCTTGAATGGCTGCCGGGCAATTCCTTCTTCGGCTTGCCCTACTTTTTCTCATCTGCGTGAGATGGTCGTACACTTTTCTGGACCTGTCCTAGGGTTTGTGACTTTCTCTTTATATTGATGATAGTTGGCAAGTAGTTTTGGTTATTTGGCAGACATGCTCCAATGCCAGATTATGATTAGTTCTTCTCCTGTGCTGCTATTGGGCTCTCTAGTCATTGTACCGTGCTCGTACCATTCGACTGTATGAGCACTCTTCTAGGGATCTCTTTCCCTATTTTTGAGCTTCTTTGTTTCGGTCTTTTCAAGATGCTTTTTCCAATGGAGACCTTCCTCAGGCCCAATTGGACGTCTTTTATTACTGTTTCTAGTTTTGAGTTGTATCTGTCCTACTTTGGACAGCTATGAATGTACATTTTCCTGAATGAAATCTCTTTTACAAAAAGAATGTGTGTGTGAATGATTTCACTAAAAAAAAGGAAGCGTGTGTGTGAATGAGATGTACATATCCTATGTGTGTGTCACTCATGATGCTTAGTACTCTTCCTAGAATTCTTTGTACTTTGCTCCCATTTCGCTTGCAAGGTATTTATATCATTTGGTTCAGCCAATAGTAAGACCTCCCTGCACCATGGTTATAAGAAGTATGAAATCTTCTAGAACCAGAGAGTGGACCAAAGTTGTGACCAGTATCTATGAAGAACTTTGTGTGGTAATTGTTGCTTGAGCTACTACCTCGAGTGAGATGTTGTCCAAGAGGAGGACGCTATCTGAAATCGTCTATGATTAAGGGTGATATACAAGAAGGACACCTGCAACAATTGTCATGGATCGTCCTGTTAGTTCTAGCCAAGCTTCTTGGCTCCTAGGATGTGCCCCTCTCAGTCTTGAACCTTAGGATGCCAAATAAGAGTCTGTCTCTCTGGGCATTGCGGACTAGCTCCAATAAGGCTGCAACATGGTCTCTCCATTCCCTATCAAGCTCCCCATCATTAGGGAGCCCTTCCGAGTGAGCCAGGCCTTCATCGAAATCCACCTATGACAAGGTTGCCACTTCCTCCTCCCCTACCTTACCCCCCCCCCCCCCCCCCCAATTTTTGGGTGCTCAATAGGAGTGTCCAGTGCATGCTCATCTCAACCAATCATTATAATGTATGGCTATATTTGTGAACGGAATAGCCGGGCCATGCCCGAGGATCCATGTGCTCCTCTGGAGGTCCAAGTTTCCTTTTCATATGTAGAAAGTAATGCATAGCCCTAGTAGGGTCCTTTTTTGAGGGGTGTGAAAGATAATGTTCTTCTCTGAATAGCCGGGCCATGCCCCAGGATCCATGTGCTCCTCTGGAGGTCCAAGTTTCCTTTTCATATGTAGAAACTTGAAAGTAATGCATAGCCCTAGCAGGGTCCTTTTTTGAGGTGTGTGAAAGATAATGTTCGTCTCTGGAGGGTTTCACTAAAGTTCCTTATTTGACGAGGTTTATGTTTGCGAATAACCTATGCCCATGGCAATGCCTCTTTCATGCATCTGAGCTTAGCCTCTGAATCTTTTTTGTTTTTTGCA
This sequence comes from Dipteris shenzhenensis, assembly GCF_047967505.1. NCBI lineage: Eukaryota > Viridiplantae > Streptophyta > Polypodiopsida > Gleicheniales > Dipteridaceae > Dipteris > Dipteris shenzhenensis. The sequence goes on along the minus strand of NC_141617.1, from coordinate 3,966,195 downwards.
ATGCGTCTCCTTGGCTGCTAGTCAATTGTCAATGCACTTTATGAGGACGGCATATTTCTTCCTTAGGATCTCATGGGCATTTGAGTCATAGGGTGCTAGCCTTGGCAAGCACCCTGGCATGCTGTGCCTTCAATTCTTGCAAATAACATTTCATATGCCTTTACGTATTGGCCTGCTCCATTTTCTTGTTCTTGACCATTTCATTTCCTTTCTTGAAAGTAAACATGTCTAGTCCTTCATTTGTCTTTCATCACTTGTGTCCTCAGTTGATGGCATATTGTAACAATTTCAACATGGAGGTGAAAGAAGAAGATAGAGTACCTCAAGTATTTATGCCTGGTATCGTCCTTATAATGCCTCGCGAAGTGTATTTACAACACGTTGGGGTGGGCGGAGGAGGTGCTCCTTGAAGGGAAGGGTGTATGGGGAAGTTTTCTTGTATAAAAGCCAAGGAGCTTTTGAGAATGAGTTGACATCCGATTGCATAGGAACTCGAATTGATCAAACTCTTTGACAGGTTTGGGCATTGATGCTCTGACGATGGGGCTTGTTAAGGGTTAAGCATACCTACTTGTTCACACATGGATGGGTGTTTGTTCATGTTTGACAAGTGTCCTGGTAGGGATGGGGCTCTAGTAGTTCAGTGAAGAGGTAATGGTGGCTTGACAGGGCTTAGGGGGTTCAGGTTGGGAGACAACAGCATGGCAAAGATGAAGGGACTTAAAGTAAGGTCCCTAACTGCACAGACAGGGAAGGCTTTTGTTTGGGAGGGCAGGGGATGGCAATGGCCTTGAGCGTATGTGGGGGTGGTGGGGAGTATCTCCATGAGAGGGGAAGTGGGAACCCTAGGGAGGTGAGCGCATTGAACTTCCTGAGCATACAATCTTATCAATATCCGTGTGTGTGTGTGTGTGTGTGTGTAAGAGAGAGAGAGAGAGAGACAGAGAGAGAGAGAGAGATGATGATGATGAGATATGATATGAAAGTCCGCGGGAGACCCTTCAGGATCTATGGGATTGGCGATCACTATCAACTAATAGTGATCCCTTACATCTAGTGAGAGAAAATATTACAAACTTCATGTAGTGAGTGCTTGTAGAGCTACCTTGTGTGCTGAATCTAGTACCTTGTTGCGATGTTCCAAAATAGAAACAAAGAAAGAAACAAAGTCATATTAACGTCCACGGGAGGCCTCATGGGCCTATGGGACAAAATGCAAAATGTCATATGATTTACAACATCTAGATAAACCAGAGAGTCGAGGAGTGCACATGGCATCTCAGCTTGAGGCTATTATAGCCTATATCTAAATTCTAGTCCTATCATAAAATGGCCTTTATAACATCAGTTTAAGACTGAGGGTCTTTACGTTTAGATTTGAAATCTCTAAGTAATGCCAATCCATGTCTGTAGACTGCCCATTTTCCAGCTTTGCATGCATCCTTCATTTTAGTAAGTTCGATATTCCTTTGTTTGAGCTGAGTTGGAGTGAGTCCTCATATATCCATACCTGTGTACCCTTCAGCTTGTTTGTCTGGCAGAGAATCTTTACTCTTCTTGCCCTCTCACAGAAACAAACTTGTAGCTGTTTTCCCTTTCTAGTGATACAATTAACATTATTTGCATCCCATTCAACTTGTACTACCTCCTTCTTTAGGCATGTGATTCTCTCCTCTTCATTGTATCCTTCATCATCATCAAAGCAGCCCAGGCAATCTTCTGACAGCCCTCCAATGCGTAATATTTTCTTATTATGCACTTTGGCTTCCTACTGTTTTACTTTACATAATGATGTTGTTTGTTGATTTTGTTGTTGGCCACAGTGGCCATCTCTTGTTTGGCTGAACTTGAGCGGTGAAAATTTTTGACCGTGTAGACAAGTGTTGGTGTTGGTGGAGATGTGTTGCACTTTTGTATGGCCTTTGCAATGATTTCTTGCTTACCATTTCCTGCCATCTTCTTCACTTTCCTATCAAAAGCTGCAACGATAAGTTTGAGCTCTCTTACTTCTTGTTGTAGAAAGTATATTTGCTCCTATGGATCAGATCCAATCCTCTGCTTGCAATCCAATGCATAGGGGTTGGGTGTCGATGTCGAGGTTGCAACATCAGAGTAAGAGGGCTTTCTATCGGTGTAGTGGCAAAATCTTCATCTTCGGGAATTCCATGGTGGCCTATGCAGACTTTGATAAACCCTTTTGCTGAAGCTAACCCCCTAAGCTGAGCCAAGGGCTCCGCTCAGCCTGGGGTGACGTCGAACCCTACTCTGCTTTGTTGCTGCTACTGCTCTGCTACACTGTACGAACGAAGAGAGATGTGTAGGTACGAATGAGGCAGGTAGGTACGGACGAAACATGAATAGGTACGGATGGGCAAAAGTTACCTACGGCAAGTAAAGAGTGTTACGTACGTACCCACGACGAGTTGCTGTTACGTACTGCAGGTACAATAGAAAGGTACAAAGAGCAGGTACCGTGAGGTACGGAGAGCATGTACGGCAAGCAAGTACAGGAGAGGAAGGGTACGTACGTATGGCAAGCATGAGAGAGAGAGAGAGAGAGAGAGAGAGAGAGAGAGAGAGAGAGAGTTTATTAGAAGTCTTCTGAAAACCAAGGGGTTTATAAGACTAAACGAATGTGATACAATGAACTGAGGGGTGGGACCTCTAAGCAGGCATCAACACCCACAAGGAACAAGTGATTGTAAAAAAAGCAAGTACCAACTACAAGGTCTAGAGAGTTCTAGACATAACTTCAAGGGACAAGCCTAAACTTATTGGGACGTTGAAACAAAATTACGAGCCATCCTGTCTCCAATGAAAGACTGTAGAGGGTCAGCTAAGTTCTGTTGGACATTAGATGGTCAACTTGCCAGTTGTGAGCCCCCATATGAGGAGAGCATGGGGGAGGTGGACCAGGGTAGGATGGGGCTGCTATAGGCAGCACATTGGCTGCCATGTAAGGGAGATGGGGCTGCCACATGGGCAACACATAGGCTTTCATGTGGCCAGCACATCCAAGAGATGTTCCTGGCTACGAAGTTGCACTTCCTCTGAAAAAAATTGTATGAGTGAGGTTTTATGAGCAATTCAAGATTAGCAAGGAGTGTTAGTAGAGAAACTACCTTGGAAATAGTTTCTATCTCTTCATTTTCATTCTAGAACACAATTTGTCGCGCTATTTCGATTCAAGATTAGCAATACACTCAAGGAGTGTTAGTAGAGAAACTACCTTGGAAATTCATTCTATTTCTTCATTTTCATTGTAGAGTGTTTAGTAGAACACAATTTGTCGGCTATTTCTAAAGTGTTTAGGAGTGTTTAGTAGAACGAATTTTACAATCCTAGTATCCACCATGCTGAAAGTCATTGTCATTGTTAGATGAGGTTCTCCATCTTTGTGCCAAGATCTATGGACACAATAGACATTCTCATTTGAAGTGGAAATGTGCTTTTTTGGTAATTAACTATAAACATATAGTTTCTCTAAGAAACATGGTTTTAGTAACATACCCTAATATGCCTTTTTTTGAAGTAGAAATGTGAATTTTTTGTCGTTCGCTCGGACGCTTGGAGGTTTTTGCTCAGAAAAGGGCCACCACCCTTGGCTGCTTGGAGGTGTTTTGTACATACTTGGAGAAGCAACAACACTTGGGACCCTGCCAGGATTAGCCGTGATGACATGCGGTACAGTCTGGAGTACGTTCAGCAGGTGTACGACTTGCAACAAGGCTTGGAATAGTCTCGGGGCATTTTTGTTAGCCTGTGTGGATGTTCAGTTTGAACATACAAGAGATCAAGAGACTTATTGCTTAACCCTCAAGATCCCTAGCTCTTCTATTAGGAACCTTTTCTGAATTCTCTCTATTCTGTCCACATTTCTTTTGCAATATTTGTGCGCCATACTTGACATCCATACCCTCACTCAATTCCAGATATCTGATTTCCTGCGGTTGTAAGCTGAACAAATCCTTTAGGCATCCAAGTATCCGCTTTTCTACACAGATTCCATTTGTATTTGTCCTCAAAATCCGGTCCTAGATACTTGTAAGATTTTACCACTTCTAGCTTCCTTTATCAAATGAAATAGAATCAGACTTATCTTTTTTCCCAATGAGAGAGAGAGAGAGAGAGAGAGAGAGAGAGAGAGAGATTTATACCTAAGTATTAAAAAAAAAAAAAAAAGTAATGCTGAGTATATGTGCACATTTACTACATATAGATATATACCTGCATAGACATAGACGCGTGTGTGTGTGTGTGAGAACATGGGTAGCAGTATATGGAATCTGGAATGAGTTTGTTCAAAAAAATTTCCAAAGATTTCTGATTTGGATGTTAATCGATTTAGTGAACATTGCAAGCAGCGGTAGTGCACTGTCTGCCTGCTTCTGTGTGTGCATACCGGCATTCGCATGTTTGTTTTTTTATGGGTTTATACAACGATCTATTTTCTACACCCGTTATTGGTCACTAAAGAAGTCGCTTGGGTTGCTATAACGGCTAGTCCCTGTTAAGCTGCTGTCATTCAATGTAGAAAATAGGGTAGATCATTACAAGCTGAGCATGATACTGTAGCTGTTCTGTGTCCAGTATAGACAATATGGTTGATCATTACAAGCTATCTTTTGGTTGATACTTTATATGCAGGTCTCACAAAAGAATTTGGAGTTGCAAGGGAAGATTGGTCATATTGAAGTGTATGAAGTTCAATACCAACAGATGCTTGACGTTGGTGCTTCCCATAAACGAAGTACTGACAGGATTCCCCAGAGAATTAGCAGTTCTTCTCAATCTCTTCAGGGTTTGGTAGAGAATGCATTACCCAGATTTTCTGTTTCCCTTTGTACTGGTCCTGAAGCATCACAAATGCAGAAAGAACACCATGACATCAGTAGCCTGAAAGAGCATCTTCCCTCTGAGGGCACAAACTCAAAGACAAGTGGCAATTTGGGGAATTACATGGAGAAATGTTTCTTGAAGATGACAGCCTCGGACCATTTTGCGGCTGGGCACATTGTTGTAAAGCAGGGTTTTCCATCTTCCACTAGTGACAACAAGAATGAGAAAAGCAAGGTTCACGTAAGTGTTGAAGTGCATTTCCAACCCTTAATTGTGTGGATGGATACCTCCATACTGTGCAAAATAGATAAGTTGGTGGCTATATTTGCACCTTCAACGAAAGGTTCCAAGAAAGCACCAATCACTAACCAAGTCCACTCAGACTTTGATGGGACAATAGGCTGTTGTACTTCTGGGTCTTGGGCTTCAAGTGTTATGGAATTTAATTTATTCATTCCATGTCTACGTCTCTTGGCTTCCGTGCCTCATGCTCCAGATTCAAGATTATTGAAGGATAACCTGTTGTGTTTGGATCTGTGTTCACCCCCAACAAAACGAAAGGGGCCTTTACTTTCCGTAAAGCTTCATAATAATCTGATTAACCCAAAAGAACCTCCCTGTGATGGTTCTATCACACTATCTTTTCAAGATAGCTCCCTCTATCTTGTTTCATCTTCAATGAATGTGGACAACCGAATGAGACATAGCTCTGAATATGTGGCTTTAGCTTTCAGTGCCCAGAAAATTCTTAGTATCTCCGAGCTCAATCATAATCTTGCCACTTTAGAAATACTTCTTAGGGACAAATCAAGTGGAGAAGTGTGGCTTGCTGAAAAGGCATGGAGTGGAGTTATGGAAAAACAAAAACAAGGATTGGGTGTGAGTGAAGATGGGAGAATAAACTCTGAGTTTGCTGCAGCGACATTTACCAAGGCGTTGGATGAAAGCAATCGCCACATTCGAGATGATATTCTGTCATGCTCATGTACTTGTCTTTCTGCTACTATTCCTTCTGTAAGATGTGAACTTTTTGGTTCAGGACATGCAACTATGCTTGGCCTTATAAGCTCATTTCTGGAGATTTTACCGCTTAAAAGTGGTCAATTAGATCTTCAGAGTACAAATGTGACATCAGATTTTAGGAATCCTGGCTTAAGTCTTCCACAAGGCAACACTCAAACTTCAGTATCTGTTGATGTGGGGGAGGTAGAGATAGTTCTTCATCCGAAACCTAATGAAAGTGAAGCACTCCCTATACCAGAGGGCGAAGGAAACAGTCCTTGGGACTGCTTGAGAATTGTGGTTAAGAAATTTCACTTACTGTATGTTTTAAATTTAGGAACGATAGAAAATGCAACTTATCTTTGGATGCGTCATGAAGACGGCCATGTTGAAGGGCTACTAGCAGATGCAAATTCTAGAGAACTGTTGCTTTTGGATTGCAGAAATGATTCCCTCGGGCGTGGTGATGGTGGAGGTGGGAATGCATTGGCGACAAGCTCTGCTGGCATAGAGATAACAGCCATATCATCTCCTGAAAGAAACAAGTTAGAAGAAATGTTAATAACAGCCACAGTACAAGGTGGCACACTTGTGGCTCATGGGGGTCGTTTGGATTGGTTGCTAACATTGGTAACATTTTTTAGTCAATCTGTGGATAAGGGACCCACTGAGCAAGCTATATATGAGAAAGGCTATGGATCTTCAGCTGAAACTGCTCTTGTTAGGTTAGAAGTTGATACCTCTTCAAGAACAGATGCTTCTTCTGATAACCACACTTTGTTCTCATTAGATTTGCATGATGTGGCGTTGTGCTATGAGCCTGGTAACGAAACTTCAATTGCAGGAAATATTAGAGCAAGGCACATGCCAGAAGCAGAAAGAATTGCAATGGAGAAGTTTCCTCCTGTAGCTTGTATTTTAGCTGCAGCTGCTCTACGTGTCTCAAATAAAACTATTCCAAGCACACCGAACAATGAATATGGCATTTGGCTTAGAGATGTGGCACTCTTACTGGTTGACACAACTTTGAGAAGGCATAGGATTCTAGGTTACACATCTGATTCTCTGAATCAGGCAGGATATGTGAAAGTGGCTGGAGAAGTAGTTATGGAAGCTGTTGTTCGAACTAATATGGAAGAGGGTCTTCAGTGGGAGGTCAAATGTGCTAATAATCAGTTACGGCTTGACACTTGCCATGACACAACTGCTGCATTAGGTAGACTCCTTGCCCAATTACAACTATTATTTGCTCCTGATGTTGAGCACTCTTCAAGTGCTTTCTCTACTGAGAAGGATGCCTTTTTTTGTGTCCAAGATAGTCTTTCAAGTCCAGAGAATATTGTAAAGACAGCTTCGTGGTCATGTGATTATGTGGGGTTAAAGTCCAGGAGGGGTGAATTGCTGGAGGGGTATGATATGCCGGGGAGACCTAACTGGAGTAGCGATGATGGAATGGAGCTTCTCTGCAGCTCTTTGGAGCATGTACCTTCAGTTGGACAAACGAAAGATTTGAAGACACCTATTTCAAAAAAATTTGGCCTGCCATCCTTTATAGAGGATTATTACGTCCCAATAACTGCATCCCCACGAAGCTCTATTTGTGAGGACAGTGTTGAGTTATTACAAAACAATTATGATCCGGCTGATGATCTGAACACATCGGACACACCTGAAGGCAATGGGGTCTGGTACCAGGGTCACAATTTTAGTGTTATGGAGAATATTGCTCCAGAGGTGAATAATAGATCAGGGCACAAAATAGAGAGAGGTAGTCTGTCCCAGTCCCCTAAAAAGAAACCAAATCTGGCTGTCAAGTACCCAAAATCAGTGGGTAGTATGGTTATTCATGATTTAAATGTTCGATGGAGGCTTTATGGAGGCTCTGATTGGCCAGTTGCAGGGCCAGAAAACCCTCTGGGTCTTTCCTGTGCACACCGAAATGGAAGACTATTGGGAGAATGTTTGGAGGTGATTTTAGATGGGATGGAAATTCAATACGACACATTTCCTGAAGGTGGAGTTTATGCATCAAGGTTGGCGGTGTGCATTACGGACGTTGGAGTATATGATCGTAGCAAGGATGCACCTTGGAGAAAGGTCCTGATTCAGCAGTCAGTTCGTGCATTGGAAATCAGTTTTTCCTGTTCATGGTTTAACTTTTGAGCATGCGTTGAATGTGCCGGATCCTTTGGACTTGAAGTTGTGAATTGGTTTTTTTGAAGGTGCTGGGTTATCACAGCTCAAAATCTCATCCACGAGAATCTTCTTCGAAGGATTTGAAATTGGAATGTGAATCTGTGAGGCCTGATCCTTTGGTACCTTTGGAAGAGTATCGGTGAGATCATGTAACCTTCTCATAATACTCATGTGGTGCTGGTTGTGGTTTCTATACAAATCCAATTTGTAGGAAGGTTGCTTTATAATTGAGGATTTCAGGGAGGGGCTACATGAACGTGCTTAAGGTTCATGAGCACTACGTTTATTGAGGAATTGTGTGACCTTGCCATAATACTTCAAATGTGCTGGTTTCAGCGTTTATAATCTTACAGCAGGAGCAATCTATCATATTTTTTTGAAGATTGGAAAACATCTGCATGTGCTATACTCCTGATGCGTACAGTTTTTCTGCTTTGTGACTAGGTGGTCCTGCCTAACAAATTTCTTCTCTGTGAATACAGGTTATCAATTAACTTGTTACCAATTCTTCTGCACCTTGATCAACGCCATGTTGACTTTTTCATTGAATTCTTCCCCTCTTCTCGACCAGCCTCGTCTCCACAATGCCAGTGTTATGAAAAAATATGTGCTTTGAATAAAACCGATTTGGAAGTTTGTGACCTGTGCAGCAAGGCAGTTGATACAAGCGGAGCTGCTTTGTTACCGTTATTCCAGGTGTGTTGATGGAAGCACATATATGAAATATGTTTCGCATCATATTCTAGGAAAAAAGGCTGCATCGTTGCAATCTGTGGCGCCTGCTTTACTTTTCTGTATGAGCTTCTGATTAGGATGCTAATTTTCTTAATTTACTTATTGCTGGCATTCATATCCATAAAAATGTGTGAAGGCTCTTATCCAGTATTTGACATGGACAAGTTTTAAACCAGATTTGTGAGGTGCAACCTTTCACCATAAAAGTAGATTACATTCCTCGACGTGTAGACATGGCAGCACTTCGGGGAGGAAACTATGCAGAGTTATTTAATTTGTTCTCATGGAAGGTTTGTCCTGACTGAGCCAAAATTTTGATTTGCTAGCTAATTGAACAAAAATTTAAAGTACTTTGTACTTCATTGAAAGTGGCTGAGAGAGAGAGAGAGAGAGAGAGAGAGAGAGAGAGAGAGAGAACACTCTTGGTGGGGATGCAGAGGTGTCTATCATACCCCTAAGAATCTAGTTTCAAAACTCAAAATCTGAAACTGAAACTGAATTTGTACGATTGGATATATTCTGGTCTTACAAAGGTTTATACTTTGTGATTCATCTTGAGACTTGCTAGTTTTGGAGTTGCAATGCTAAGATGCGATTGATTTTATGCATCCAGGGTATTGAACTTCAGCTGAAGCATATCCGTTCAGCAGGTGTACGTGGATGGGGAACTCTTTCTGGCATTGTCATGGGCGAGTGGTTGGAAGATATTGCTTGTAATCAGGTAGCTATGAGTTCTTTAACTTTCTGAAGTTTGATTCGGTAATAAATCACCTTGGAGAGAAGGAAAAGTATGCTTGATTTGCACAGTGTAGTTTGTTATTTGTTTGACATGAAGACGAGCTATGCTTCTCGCTTTTTTGCAGATTCATAAAATCATCAGAGGAGTAGGCCCAATTCGACCTTTGTTTGCTGTAGGGTCTGGAGCAGCTAAACTGATAGTTCTTCCAGCAGAACATTACAAAAGAGATCGACGTCGATTACTGCGTGGAATGCGTAAAGGTACTACAAAATGGCTGAGAGGCAACTGGCTGGTTAATGAATGCATGTCCATTGGATATTGATTGGAGACTCAGGATTAGATTCATTTCAAATATTTTGTGGTGTGGAAAACCAGTTTTGGGGCAGGCTACACCTGTTGCATTATACCCTGTAGAGGACTTTGGATATTGATTGGAGACTCAGGATTAGATTCGTTACAAATATTTTGTTGTGTGGAAAACAGTTTTGCGGCAGGCTAAATGTGTTTCATTATATTCTCCCTGTAGAGAAATGTGTGAGGATGTAAAGCAATCTAAATCTGTGGGTAACTAACCATTTGATCTTGTCCCAAGCCACATTACCATGCCCATTATCAAACATTCAGAGCTGGGTCAAACAAGGATTTTCCTTCAGCCTTTCTTCATCCACGACAATCCTTTCATATTGCTCTCATGTAGTGCTGAAATTCAACTTCATTGCTGTGCTTACATGCCAGGCTACCCTTCCTTAAAAGTTTTGTGGGGCAGAGGGGCATGTTGCAACTAGTAAAGTAGATGAGGCATCCACCAATGAGCTACGCGAAATCACCTTCAACGATCAAAAGGGGCAAGGATGCCCCATAGACTGGACTGAGCTATATATCATTGTTTCCAGGTGTTCTCATAGATTGGACTGAGCTATATATCATTGTTTCCAGGTGTTCTCATGATAGTGATCAAATTTAATTTCTGGCATTGCTGTGCTTACACACCAGGCTACCCCAAGCTTCATGGGACAGCCATGGTCGTCGCAATAGTAAAGCAAATACAAGCTATTTGTCAAAGGAAGAAAAGCTCTGTTCATGATAAATTATTCAAGAAGTGGTATTTATATCAATATTTTGATCCTCAACCAAGTCCTGCATTCCAAATATTCTATCTTTAGTTCTATCCCTAAGTCTCCTATAATCCGTTGCCCATCCATGCGCAGGTTGACATTTATGTTTATGTTGGGCATTAGATGGAGGTGGCTCGGTATGGGTTTCCATCTTGGATCACTTTTCGATGGTTTGGAAATCCATGATCGGGGAATGGTTGTTATCTACCTTGTCTCCTGTGAGATGCAGTGGAAGCCGTAGAAGATGTATGTATACCTAAGAAGATTATGAAATGTCTTCTAAGAGTTCTCCTCCATCAGTGCGACTGGCCAAAACAATGTGCATCGGTATGCTTATACCATATCTCTATTTGTTCGATGGGTATGAAACTCGAACTTTGTTTAGTGATCCAATGAGGTCTATCTCATATTTACCAAGAGGGGCATTCTTAGCTTGTACTTCATCTCATATACATGTGAAGAAATCATCTTTGGGATAAAAGAGGCATATAGTCTAAACTCCAGAAGAAGTTGCTTAGCAGGACAACAGCTATAGACAGCTCCTAGAAGGGGATTAGTGCAGAGAATCTGCTATAGGAACAATCGCACAGCAAGAGACAGCTGGGGAGAACTTTTGTAAGAGTCGCACAGCAAGGTAATGCACGAGAGAAGCTCCAGAAGCAGTCACAGGTGCAAAAAGGCTGCTGGAGGTGGTGGATGAACCTGGGCCAGTTGACTGAAGGTGCTGCTCCCTCTTTCATGCAACGGAACGGCTCCAAAACAAGCTGGAATGACTGATAGCTTATATGGAAGCAATAGAGCAGAGGTACGACAGCTAGGAGCTGTATTATTGCAGCAGCACAAGAGGGTGCAAGAAGAAGTACAAGTGACATCACTTTGAGGGCTAACCCTAAAGCCCTAGCCCGGTCAACCCGTGGGGCAAAATTAAGTTATAAGAGTTAAGTTTATCCAAATAAACTAATAATGCACACTAACACACTAACTACCCTACAAGGTCATCCAGGGGACTAAAACCTATCACTGTTGCAGTAATGAGTCCAAATAGAAGCACCAAGAACCATAGTGGCGGAATCGTGCACCAAACACGGTCTTATGGACGTCCATAAGGTATGACAAGGACTAGCTAGTATGACATCACAACCGATGTCATCAATGCCTAACAGAGGGCATAGACCATAGGATAAACGTATGCTCTCCCACATACGTATCAAGACATCCATGCACACTTGGGCATACACTTACACAAACTGTGGGAATTTACCCGTAATCTCCTTGAACTCCTGAATAAGGCAATCCAGGTGCTTCCCACCCTCTTTAGGGTTTGCAACTTCAAGAAATTGTCAAATTCATCCAGCTCTAGAAGCACCTAATTCATTCCAAATTGTAAGTGCGACGACAGTTTCTTTAAGGTCTTGCCACCATGAAAGGGATTCCCTCCCGTAGCCTCTCTCTCTCCGCCCCCCTCCCCCCCCTCCCGTAGCCTCTCCGCCCCTCCCGTAGCCTCTCCGCCCCTCCCGTAGCCCCCCCCGTAGCCCGCTCCCGTAGCCCCTCCGCCCGTTAGTGTGCCTCTTGGGTCCCTCCCGTAGCCTCTCCGCCCCCCCTCCCGTAGCCCCCCCCCTCCCGTAGCCTCTCTCTCTCTCCGCCCCTCCCTCCCGTAGCCTCTCTGCCCCCCCCTCCCGTAGCCTCTCCGTCCCTCCCCTCCTGTAGCCTCTCTCTCTCCGCCCCCTCCCGTAGCCTCTCCGCCCCTCCCCTCCCGTAGCCTCTCCGCCCCCCCCCCCTCTTCTCGCTCTCCGCCCCCCCTCCCATAGCCTCTCCGCCCCTTCTCCTGTAGCCTCTCCTAGCTGGGCTGAACCCCCAGCCCAACTAGGGGGTTAGCTCAGCCAAGGGGTAGTAGGAAATATGGCCAGCAAAGCATGGCCCAGCCTACCTTCCTCCTCTTCACATTCCCTCTAACCCCGAGTTGGGCTAAACCCCCAACCCAACGCGGGGGTTAGGTTAAGCTAGGGGGGTTCACCATATAGCCAACTATGGATTGGCCTACCCTCTCCTCCAAGTCCCCCTCAACCCCCTCAACGCCTTCAACATCCACCAGGACTCGGTACTCTACAGTTGCAGCCATGACACCCTCTCCATACGCACGGAATTACCAACAAGAAGGCTCAAAACGGCCCATCCTCGCAACAGGATCAGATTTTTTATCTGCAGCAGGCAGTGAGAGAGCTACGATTGGAGTTAGTAGAAGTAAAGGCCCGACTTCACATCTTGGAAGGGCCTGGTAAGCAGGCAGTAATTGATGAGGTTGTAAAATCTTGTAAGGATTCCCCCCCTACCCCGCAGCTAGTCTCTACAGTCAAAGATCTTGTTCACACTGAAGGACAAACTACTAGGAAGGAAGTGTTTGTGGAAGTGGACAACAAAGCAAGTAAGTCTGATATTCAAGCAGAGATTAAAGAACACGTAGCTAGATGTGATAATGCGCTGAAGATTAGAATAGGGGGGCTCCCAAAAGATTGGTACAAAGAGGAGGATACATATAGTGAAATATTGACAAAGATTAAATCAAGTTTGCCCAACATCGAATGGGTGAGATGATGAGTAGGATGATGACGACTCCAGGCCAGCTTCTATTTTACACTATAGAGGTCATGCAATCCTTACACTGAAGTCAAAAGATATGTGGATCAAGCTTATTCGACAATCTTACAAGCTGAAGGGCACCAAAGTATGGATAGCAGAGGAGCTTACACAAACCCAACTCAAGATTAAGGCAACTGAATTAGCTAAAGTGAGGGCTGCTAGAAAGGATGGAAAATGGCGGTTTACCGTGAAGGGGTAGCACTAATCAGAGAATTTAAATCAAAACTAAAAGACTCTCAGTCTTAAACTGATGTATGATTGTTTACTCTCCAGAATATCATGTAGGTACTCTAAATAATTGGGATTGCTTTTTGCACTCCTTGGGAGCTGCCATGTGCCCTCCCTAAAGCAGATGTACTAGAGGGTTTCTTGTTGTCCCATAGACCTTTGGTTTCCAGTGGATGTTAATAGAATTTCTTTCTTTCTTTCTTTCTCCACAAGGGTAGCCCGACCGTGATCAGGGTGATTTTGTTATGTTATGGTGAAATGCACCTCCCACCTACTAAGTCAAGAGTGCACATCACACTCCTTTTTCTTGAATAGACCTGTAGGGAAATGATCGCATCCCATTGTGTAGACATTGCAACAAGTGAACTTGTTGCTTCATGGTTTGCTTGTGTTGGAATAAATTTGGAAGAACCTGAGCATGTACACATTTGGTGGCAGAGAAGGGCGAGGTGCACCCTGGAAAGAAAATTATTACCGCGGTTTGAGATAGCTTCCTGAGAGGATTCACGAGGGAGGGCAATTTCAATTTGTATGTGACCTCTGGAACTGGTTTGCCCCATTCATGTCGTGATTGCTGAAAGTCATCCTTAAGTGTATCAAACACATATTGAGCTTCCATAGTAAGCTCATCATCTTGTGATGCAGGCTGAGAAGGACGGCGCTTGGCATCTGCGGGTCTTTCTTTTCTAGCATATGTACAGACATCGGAAACTGAAGCCATGATTGAAATATGGCAAAGCAAGAAAGAAATAGAGTGAAAGATAAAGCAAACAGAGAAAATGTATGGAAAGGCACAGGGGAAAAAGCCCAGAACTGTACGGCAGAGGCTGTACGGAAAACCTGTACGGAGGAGTTTGTACGGGATAGACTGTCCGGAACAGCAAGGAGACTGTACGGAAGATTCTGTACGGACAAAGATGTACTGCACGGAAATATCAACGAAACTGTACGGGAAAGGCAGGGTTGTACAGGAAGTTGACAGCGCTGAAAGGACTGCGTTGTACGGAGGGGCTGACAGAAACCGTACGTACGTACGGAAAAAGACGAGGTCAGAGAGCTGTACGGGCCTGCGCGTAGTTCTGCGTAGGGATTGCGACCCTATCGTAGCAGCTGGTACATATTGCAGGTAGATATTTTCTAAGGCATTTGACACTGTTCAATGGGATTTTATCTCTCAAACCATGACAAAGTTGGGCTTTGGTCCCAAGATAGCAAATGCAATTTATTGGCTTTATTCTGGCTCTACCTCTCAGTGCATTCTTGGGAGTCATCTATCTCGGTCATGGACATTGGGTAGATTAGTCAGACAGGGCTGCCCTCTTAGTGCTTTCTTCTATGCCATTGCGACCCATCCCCTCTTGATGTATCTTGATCATCTTACAAACACAGGACAGATGACTGGTCTTAAAATCCCTGGGGCTGCATCTTTTTTGGCACAGGCATATGCTGATCATTCCTTCTTTATGCCACAGAACTCTCCCCGGGAAGTCCGCATGCTTATGACCACATTATCTTAGTATGGATTAGCAGCGGGATTGCATGTCAACTTTGACAAATCCAAATTGCTTCCCCTGAAACAATGTGACTGGCATTCTATTCTCTGGCTAGGTCAGGTAGTGCATTCCAAAGATGTAGTCAGGCATTTGGGATATCCTATAGGATGGCATATCACCAGGAAGCAGCAGCTAAAATGGATCTTCCAAAGACTTCAACATAAATTGGAATATTGGAAAATTTCCACTTGGCCACTTCATGTCAGGCTCAGAATAGTACAATCTATTGTAATGTCTTATGTTCAGTTCTTTTTGCCTTTGCTACATTGGTCCTCTAGAGATATTTCAGCCTTTATGTCTCAAGCTATGGAGCTGTTATGGAGGACAAAAACTGCTGTGAAAGCATTGAGACTGTTGAAGATGGAAATGGTGTGCTCTCCTAGGATGCATGGGGGACTTAATGTTCTCAATATCAGATATCATGTACTTGCAAGGAAGGCGACTATGCTCCATACTTTTTTCCGTCAACAACAGCCATGGATTTGTATGATAGCATCCATGTGTGTCAACATGAGGACATCTGCTTATGGCCATTGGACTACTGATCATTGGGAGGTTGTCATTGGGAGATTTGTAGGGAAGATTCCTGGCTGCCCTTTCTCTACTGCTCTGATACTTGACTGGAAACAAGTACTTTCCAAGGTCAAATGGGCTCCTGATAATCGCTCGGGGACAAACTCAATGAGGAAAGAAAGTATTCATTGGAGTGCCATCTTTGACATTCCACTTGCTTTACAGGAACCTGTTCGGGCATATAATCTCATGAAATTGGGAATTAGATACATCAATGATGTGGTAGATGATCAGGGCTATGTCTTATCTTTTCCTCAGGCCACTGCCTCCTATGCATTGGGAATGCATCATAGGTTGATATGGAAGAAAATTGCTGATCTCTTACATCCTTTTCTACCTATTCCTCCTGTGGCTGACACAGACATGCTTATGGATTGGCAATTGCACCCCTCTGCTACATGCTCTCATCCTATTCCTCTACCTGCTTTGACCTCCATCAAAGTCTACAAGCTTCTTCAGCCTGCCCCATGGATTCATCAATATGCTAATACTCTGTGGCATATCAAGCAGCCCCTCTCATGGTGGCGGAAGAATCTCCGAATATTAGGGAGGTGTAAAATGCCTTTGAAACAAAGACTTTTTCTTTGGAGATGCATGACCGGCACATTGTCAGTGGGAATCACACTTGCCAAACGTCACATTGCACCATCCACATGTTTACGGTGTCAGGCTCCTTCAGAGACTATCCCTCATTTGCTTTGGCACTGCCCGTCTTCTCGGAACCTCCTTGGGAGAACTTCAGATCATCTTCGCATCTGTTTTCCGAGTCACGGATTTGGGAAACATTTTTGGTTATTTGGCAGATTTATGAGGTCTTTATCTCAATACTCACTATTTCTCTCATGGGTGAGATATTGGGCTCTTTGGACAATCTGGAATGAGCATAATTTGGCATACTTGGGCCGCCAGATTCACAAGTCATATGAATCTTTCAGAGCCTCATTGCGGCAATCTTTATATGATGCCTGCCATGAGGGTGATATACATGCTTCTTGCATAGAGCTTTTCTTTTTATGCTTCTGATCTTTGGGATACCCTCCATTTTGGAGACTTCCCATCTTGTAAAGTTATGAGAATATAAATACAATGCACTGGATTTTACCAAAAAAAAAAGCATGTGTTGGGTGCAGCAAAGTATGATTTATGTTACATAATTGGGTATGCTACCTTAATATCTTATGGTGCATTATGTTTTTCTAATAATATCATGCAACAAAAATATTTTCTCTGGTCTGTATGTGTCTCCTAGCATTCTAACAGATCATGGATAATCTGGATAGAAGGGGTCATATTTGAAACAATTCTTAGCCAAAATCTTTTGATCTTATTATTGTTATATTTCTTGTTTACCATTAAAATACATTGCATATCATCTTAGCAAATTGAATTAATGACTTGTTGTGAAGGTATTCTTCAAATTTTATACATATATATATATACAATGTCAAATCCATGACTAAGCATCTACTATGGAGGAAAGTGATAGTTAGGGATTTATGGGAGTGGAGAGCTCTTGCACTCAAGGGGTTTGGGCATCCCAATTATTGCCAAAGGTTTATCCTTGCTCCAATATAACTATACAAGTATAGCACATGCATTAATCTTAAATTTTTTAATAACAATATTGCATTAATTAATTAACTAAAAATAATTTTAGAAAATTTTGGTATTTCTAGAGGATTCAAAGGGTTTCAATAATTTATCACAATATGCATGCCGTATGGAAGGTCATTGTGGTAGTGAAGTTTTCCCGAGGCTAGAGGTTGGTAAATGGGGCATTCTTAGCCTTGTGGTTGAAAACACGTGCAGATTGTTGTTGTTTTTCTTGTCATGGAGTTATGCCTAGAACCCTCTAGACCTTGTATTTTGTGCTTGCTTTTTTTCCAGTCCCATAGAGCCTAACGGGTCTCCTGCGGACATTAATTGAAGCGTTTCGTTTCATTTCATTTCATTTCTCTCTTTCGTCTCCTCTGCCTCTCTCTTTATTTCTCTTTTCTGGGAAAGAGGGGCATGGATTGGGAAGATTTGGAGTGGTCTTCAACATGACAATATGTACAGGTGCTGCCGCCTTTCTTCGGAGTATTTCTCTTGAAGCCGTAGGGGTGGGTGTGCAATTGGCAGCAGGGGCACATGAGATCCTACTCCATACTGAATCAGCTCTTGGTGCTGTAGCTCTGTCAAGCTCCCTTGCTACAGAGAGAGTGGAGATCTGGGACAATATTGGACAACCAGGAGGCTTACGTGAAGGTTTGCAACAGGTAAATTTGCACTCGAGCTCATGTACTCCTAGTTTTGGTGTGAGAAATATGGCCTCCATTATCTTATTATCACATTCATTGTTTAGAGGCACAAGACCTTTCCATTTGCAAATATGAGAGGACTTAATTAATATTGCATATGAATATTCAATGAACACACATTCCTGGTGATATGTATGCAGCTGCAGAGACAATGACAACTTAACTAAGCTTTTGTTTCATGCAAGGATAAGCCTGTCTTAATGATACACCCTTCAATTGCAGAGAGGGCGCTATCAGTGTATTATAACATCCTTCTTTTGCAGGGGAGATGCTAAAACATGCATATGAAAGTATTTATTTAGGTGAATCAATCACACATGAATTGGCAATGGGATGCACTGCCACAATGCTATCTAGTTAACCTTTTGATATGTTGACTTTTTAGTGCTGACCTTTAATAAAAGTTGAGACACTAACAAAGTTATGATTTCAACAATTTCTTCCATAGGATAAAATTTAAGCATCTTGTACGTTTAACTTATGCAAATTTCAGGCATGTGAAAGTCTTACTCGAGGACTTGAAAGGACAGCGTCCACTCTTATAGGGAACCCAGTGAAGGTTTATCAACGAGGAGCAGGTACGAGTTTTGCTGTTGCAAGTGCCCTGCGAGCTGTACCTGTAGCTGCACTTGCTCCAGCTTCTGCTGCTGCTGAAGCTGTCCATCGTGCCCTTCTTGGGGTGCGTAACAGGTAATATTAGATGGTGACTATGCTTGCAGTATGGATGTGTGATAATCTTTATCCTATTCTAAAGAGAGTCATTCTGTACATCGCCTAGAGGGTGTTGGTTCTGAGATATTTCTTACATGATCTTTCCAGTCTTGACCCTGAGCACCGGAGGGAGTCTGTGGAGAAACATTCAGTTCCACCTTTTGACTAATGTATGATATTTATCTCTTGTACAATTTGAAAGAAAGGTGTATGTGCCAAAGGTAGCCTATACGATTACTGGTTTGTGTATGCAGTCCTTACAGCGGCCAAGTGTTGCTTGTATCATTATCCGGGCTTGTATAAGCCTTGAGAGGTTGAAACAGTAAGCCAGAGGCTTTCATAGTTTTGAAGGTAAGAAGCATATGGACTCAGAAGCTTGATGTCAGTATTGCAGGGTTTTTTGTCATTTTCCTTTCTTATGCTTTTGATTTTGCAGGTGTACAGCTAATATGTAACACTCTGCATTGTTTTGACGTGCCATTGGAGGGAAGGTCTTCCATTACTGTAAAATTTCACTATACATGGATCCATTCTTTGAAAATATTTATTGCAAATGACAGTAAAAGTTACACACACACATACATATATAATTTTCCCCAACCATGAAAGCCAGGTTGTGGAGGAATTTTCAGCCGTGCTGTCATCATTCCTTGAGTGCTACTTCTGCATATATACTTCTGTGCACCAGGAGGACCTCTTGTTTCTCAAGTTTCATATTGTTTAACTACTCGGCAAGGGGGTTCAATGTCAGAAAATTGGTTGGCGAAAGATTTGTGCTGCATGCGACCACCAGCTGAGACCCCAGTTAGTATGGGAATTAGCCTGTGGATTCATTCCTAGTCCTATTGTGAACAGTGGGGCCTGCTTGATGGTAACTCCTATAATGAATGACACATGATCTGGGGTTGTGCTTAAATGCAATGCCTAGGTGCTGCTGTCAGTGGATTGTCAACCCACATTTAAGGACATCGACCGATTGTTGAAAGTCTCATGGGGGGCAGAATGGAGGAAGGCATTTGGGGATGACCCTGCAAGGAGACTTGTTCCTGGCACAGCAGGGCCTTGCAAGGATCGCCATGTGGCTTGCTCTCATGGGGTTCTGGATGTGGGCAGAAAGGAAGAATAAGGAGCCTCAAAAGATGGTCCTTCATCACAGTCTGTGAAGTTCTATATTAAAATGAATATGGGACTAGGAGGGAGATTCCATTGCGCTTCTGAAGGATTTTGTCGTCATAATGTGCCTGTGTAGCACATGATAACATGGTTCGATGATATGGTAGATAATGTGGCCACTGGTGATGTGGCACTACCATGTGTATTATTGATTTGGCACTTGGTGATTGCACAATGCTGATGTGGCACTAACCTAACCTTACTCTATGCAAACCTATCTACCATGTAGCATTGCTATGTGGCCCTAAGTCTCTGAAGAAGGTTTGCAGGAATGGAGAAGGTTGTCCATGTTGGGTGGTGGTTGTAAGATGAAGTTGATAATGAAAATGCCAGCTTTAAGGTCGTGTTGATTGAGGCCATCTTTCGTGGATTCTGGTCGCTTGTGTTTGTTGAGCTTGTTGCTATTGAAGCTTCTACATACATAGATACATACATGCAGGCAAGAAAAGGGGCATATAGAGTGGTCCATTCCAAATAATGATGCAATTATTGCACTTTAGATGGTCACATATAGTATTAATGAATTTAAAATTTGTTGGTTGTACTCTTTTTATGGGTTGAGATAAATATTCTATCGTTTTCACCCTTGCACAATGCATACGTGGGATTTTACCATATATTAAAGTATCAAGTAGGTATGATACTTTGTAAAGGTATACTAAAAATATTCATGTAATTTGGATACTATATTTATAGGCAGGCATGCATATTTCCTTGTTTTTTCCTTGTGTAGGGCGTACCTTTGAGGAACTACATAATGGTGGGATTCAACCATACATCAAAGTGTTTAGTGGGTATTATAATTTGAAGAGGTCTTAATTTGGGTTATTTTTATGTATTTGAAAAGTTATATGTCCAACAAATACTGTTTGTGTGAGTAGGCAAACATATTTATGCATTGCGCATACATGCAAAGAAATCCTCACTGATTGATCATAAACCATATGTCAAAGAGTCACATAAGTATGGAAATTTGAATAGGTGATAATTTTAATTGTTTATGTGCACTCAAAAGTTTGATATCATTTATGTACCATTGTGCATGCATATTTCCTTGTTTTTTTCCATATGTAGTGTGTGTGTGTGTGTGTGTGTGTGTGTGCAAGCAACTATGCATTGGTTGATTGTAAATCATAACGAGAAGTGTTAGTTTCTGCCCTTGCATAATGCATACATACAAGGAAATATGCAAAAATAGATCCTATGTCATACCAAAGTGTTGAAGGGGTATGATACTCTATGGAGGCGTTGATTGGATCAAATTTAATGTGCTCGCAAAGTTTTGTGTCAATTGGACAACATTCGTGTAGATAGGCCTTGTTTTTCCTATGCATCATGCGTACATTGTCAAATGGGTATGATAATTATGGAGGTGTTAACTTGAGTAAATATAATGTGAACTCAAAGTTTCACGTCAATTGGATATCATTTGTGTGAGCAAGAATGCATATTTGCTTCTTCTTTTCTCATGCATCATGCATAGAAATATGCATTGATGCACTTCTACTATACGTTGAATTGTTAAATGGATATGAAATTCTAGAGAGGGGTTGACTTAGGTTAGTTTCATGTTGGTTAGATATAGTTTGTGTAGGTGGACATGTATATTTCCTTGTTTTCGCCCATGCACAATGTTTGCATGTAAGGAAATACACATTGGTAGGTTTCTACAATACATCAAAGTGTTAGATGGTTATGAGAATCTCCCTTATATAGAAAGTTCTCACTTGGGAACGAAAAATTTAACTATCCCTTTAATCAAATTTCACAAAAGTATTTTCATGGTTTTATCACATGTAGAAATACCCTTATGAATTTACGCATGTTTGGAGATGCTTACAGATAACTATGCCGTTTTAAAATTTTTCTTAATTAACTCTCTAGATAATAGCTTCTAGATTTAAAATGTGGGCGACACAACCTTATTTTGTTACTAACCATCTATCAATTTAAATGTCTAAAATTGATGATTTAAGTGACTTTGAATAGGTGGAGATTATAACCTTCAAATTTCAAACTTTATTAGAAATTGCATTCCAAAAATATCAGTTAGGCTCTACAGTATGTGAGGTGTATTTTTATAAGTTTACTATTTGATGTAAGAGGGAGATATAATTATATAATTCTTCTAACGTCATAGTGTCTTCTTGTTAAAATGTGGTACTAGTCTTGTACACACAAACTCTCCATAAGGAAAAAAGGAACTTGTATTGGGATCTTGCACAATATGGTGAGTTTCAAAATGACTACATTTTTTATTTAAAAGGCCATAGTATAGTTGCCTCAAAAAATCCTTATGAGTTTCATTAGCACAAAATCGAACATGTAATTAGTTTGAAACATGCGAAACATGGATGAGTTTCAAGAGTATCATATTGACCAAATGGTCAATTTGAAAACCGTAATGATTTTTAAGAGCATCAGGTTAACCAAATGGTTGATTTGAAAACCTTGGAGAAGATGGTGAGCACAAGCTATAGTGGGAACCTTGCACAAGAGAGCGAGTGTCAATTTTTTCTTTCCAAATCTCCGTCTTTCTTCTTGAGCATCAAGTCAACCACATGGTTGATTTCAAAGGCCATCACACAACTACTTTCACAAAATCCTTATGACTTTCATGAGCATGAAATTGAACATTCAATTGATTTGGAAGATATGGAACATGGATGAGTTTCAAAAGTATCAAATTGTTCACATGGTTCACTTGAAAATCCTAATGCTGTTTTAGAGCATCAAATGGATTATGTGATCGAAAAACCTTGAAGAAGATTCTCAGCACATGTTGTAGTAGGGTCATTCCACAATATGATGGCTTTCAAAACCACCATGTGGTTGATTTATCCTTTCCAAATCCCTCCTCTTTTTGCTTGAGCATCAAATTGATCATGTGGTCGATTTCAAAATCCATATAAAATTGACTGTATCATTTAGTCACAAACTGTAGTGAGTTTGAAGAGCATAAAATTAACATGTGATCAATATGAAGGCCTTTTAAATAGACGGTGAGCATGAGTCTCTAAAGAAAGCTTGCATGGGTCCCAAAACAACCACGTGATTCATTCTTTCCCCATTCCCCCATTGGTTTTGTGACATGAGTTCAATCACGTGATTGATTTCAATGGCCTTTGTATAATTTTTCTTGCTTAAATCCTTACAAGTTTCCAAATCATAAACACGTGGTCAATTTGAACACATCAATGAGTCTCAAGAGCATTGAATGAATCCTCGGGGGGTTCACCTCACAAATTTTAGTGTACCACATGCATTCAAAAGGAGGGGTAATTTGATTCAACTTTCGGGAAAATTTTAACAGAATTACAATAACAAGAGGGGGTTTTTAATTCAATTTTAGAAAAAAACCCATTAATTCATAAATACATAGGGGTGATTTTATAATAGGAAAATTTTTAGCTAAGGGGTTTTTAAAATAATCCTTGAACACATGTGATACATGGGGTTGCTTAGTAGTGCACCCCCCGAATTAAATCATTGGTTAATTTGAAAATCTTGCCATGATAAAATGGTAAGCACAAGTTGTATAGGGGCCTTACAAAAGATGGCAAGTTTTAAAACCATTATGTTGTAAATTGTTCCTTCTCAATGATCCTCCTGCTTTGTTTATCATATCATTAAATCAACCATGAGGATGATTCTAGATAGAGAGATAAATACCATGGATGAACTGGACGTGTTGTACCTTTCCATATGGAGGTGCACCTATCTATATGCAATTGTATGATTGATTTGGAAGGTTTTCAATAGGATATTTAAAGTCTGTATATGATCTTTTGAACATGTTTTCCACACACTCAGTTATTTTTCATTTGGCATCACATTGACTACCCATGTTTAAATTGATCAAGATAATTCATGTGCTTCAAATTGACCACATACCTTTAAGACACATTATGGTCCACGTATCCATCCAAATAACCTATTCTATCCTTAAGAGCTTCAAGTCAACACATGTGATCAATTTTGAAGGGATATTGAAGGATTGTGGATATTTCAACATGTATAAAACAAGCCAATCCAAAATACATACATACATACATACATATATATGTATATATATGTATATGTATATGTGTATATATATATATATATATATATATATATATATATATATATATATATATATATATATATATATATATATATATATACACATATACATATACATATATATACATATATATGTATGTATGTATGTATGTATGTATGTATATATAAACTTTTATTTATATACTTTACATTGGCTTTCTTGTTTGGAGGGTTTTGAATCTTAATATTGAAAACAACTAACACATTTGTATATAACAATACACTATGTAAAACCTTGATTTTAGGGTAAAATATGGACCCCGTTATCTCCAATGATGAAGAAAAAAGTGCATGAAGAAAAATTGTGAGACTCACAACACTCAAAAAATTCCAAAAACCATATATTTTAGTCTATTGGAAGAAGATCATGGAAATATTTTAGTTACTTGGTAACTATGGTGCGAATAAGAGTATGGAGCAAAAAAACATCTAGTTTCTCCATTTATATTATTGAGATTATATGTGCACCCACCCGATAAGAGATACATCATACATGCATTGCGGGTCTCCTAATGAAGATGGGTCCAGAGAAGACAACCCCTAGATACATGTATGATGAAACTATCTCAATAGGAGACCCATAAAACATGAACTGCTCCTGGTGCATGACGGCGCGAGATGTGTTGAAGATCAAAACCTTAGTTTTACCTAGGTTGACCTTCAAATCATGAGACTCAAAAAAGGACTGTAATGTGTCAAGGTGTCTCTGGAGCCCCTCTATTGAGGAGGACATAAGGTCCACATCATATGCATATAGCAATATTGTGTTATGATCACACCGATACCTAGCCTATCGTGCTGCTCTAGTTCCTCAACACTCCACAAATCAGCTGACCTAAGAATCAAGCATTGATGCATAAATCTTGGACATGACATGTCCAATCATAATGGTCCTATAATTCTCCAGGCTCATGGGATCCCCTGCCTTGTGGATGGGTGAAATAGTGTTAATGGTCCAGGTGCGTGGAAACCCCAAACAAACATCTTCATTGAAAAGCTTTGCTAAGATTAGGGCTAGGAGGTTAATCCCATATGCGATGAACTCAGTGCATAATCCCTCACGATCCTTCGCTTGGCCATTGTGAAGTTTCATTAATGTGTCCTTCACTCCCCCATTAGTGAAGAGGGTACATGAAGTGGGGCATGGCAAATATGAGAGGTCAAGGACTGGTTGGTTTGGGATGCCGTATAGTGTGTGTGCATAACTATACTAGACCTGAGTGTCAGTGAATGGTGAGGGGGACCGTCCCTCACCAGACCTGAGTGTCAATGAGTGGTGAGGGGGACCGTCCCTCAAGAAATCTCCGCCAAAAGTTAGAGTTTTTACTAAGCAAAATGTTTAGTAGTTCCTCCTCGTTTCGATGAACAAAATCTAGTTTCTTTCTACATAGTAGTCGATGATACTCGCGTAGCGTCTCTGGTATGCTCGAAAGACTGTTTTTGCTTTCGAATCTAAGATGATGATGTAAATCCTTACACTCATCATCGTACCAACTATTACACGGTACGGTCCCAGGTGTTGGTGGAGCGAGTGGTTTGAGGGAAAGCGTGGAGGGTAGCTTCATGTAGTGAGCAAGTGACTAGGGCAGCGCGGTCCTCTAATAGAGATATGAAGTCAATATAATTGAGAAGTATGTATAGATGGCCTGAGTAAATAGGTGAGTGATGGCAGTTAAAGCGTATATCATGATAGGTGGAGTAAGAAATCAGTGGGGTGGATGGTGCTGTGCGACGGCGGGGAGTGGAAATGCTAAAGAATAGGTAGGTATGGTTAGCCCCTAGAGGAAGAGTTGCTACTGTAAAATCAGTGAGGTGAGATGTGAAGGCAGGGGATCCCATGATGTAATTAGCAACGCTAGAACCTCCCCCATGTGGAAAGCATGTGAGACCACCTGAGGTAGGCCATCTGTCAAGACCATTATAAATAATGAGATCATGCATCTTGCCAAGGTCCAGTAGGGCCTGCCCATAAGATGTGACTAGATCTCGTCTATCAGCCAAAACTTGTAGTATACCTGCATCCTCAAGGTCAATGTTTGGTAGTAGAATGGAATCATCCCTGAAGTTGAGGAGTGGTACCTGACATGCCCCTGTCCTCACGTTGAAGTCTCCAACTAGGAGGACTTCTCTGCGGCTCAAGAAGTCAACAATGGACTGATATACCGATGCAATTTGAGTCTCATAGACCTCGCCTCCCTATGTAGGAGGGGGGTGGATGCCTGTAAGGAGTCATCAATATTGTACCACTACCCACTGCCCCTCCTTGCGGCCTAATCCCATTGTTGTAGCAACAGGGAGCGCCTCTCCTCAACCTAAAGTGGGGTGAGGTCCTCATTTATGGAAATTGTTGGCTGGTCTTCTAGGGCTGACCTATGCCGCCGTAAAGCCAAAAGTTGTGCCTGAGCATCATGGAACCGTATGATCAGGGAGGACTGCTCTCGGTTGGAGTTTCTCCCCACTCTTCATGCCCTCTCTATCCTATGCTCAGCGACCCTTAGAGTAGTGGTCTCACGAAGGCCGTTGAATCTATCATCGGTGTAGCCTCAGTGCGTGGGATCCCACGTACTTTGATATTGAGAGCCTTACTGGCTCTCTGCTATTGCTTCATGAGGGTAGCCAAAATAGTTGCCCTTGCAGGTTCCTGTTTGGCCACATCAACCCATCTAGACGTCTGCTCAATTGCAGATTGCATGCTTGCAATCTGTGCCTCAACAATTGGAGTGCTCCTCGGGAATGGCGGTGACCTCCTGTTGGAGTTGCGAGATGTCCTGCCTGAGTCCCTGAATGAGATTAGCCTAGTCTCATATAGCCCGAGCCTGCTCGTATATATGACGCGCCCCTGATACTGGGTGAAGCAGACCTGCTCCTGTGCAAAGTGTGTCAGCTCCATCTCGTGCTCAAGGATACTGTGTGCCTCCATTAGCAAGTTCTCCCAAGGCTCTGATGGATCAATTCGTCCATGTCCTAGGTGAAATTGGAAGGGTCGTGGCATAAAAGTGTGAGGATGAGGCCGGAGGCTAGGTGGTGACTGGGCGAGTTGGGTACAATATGGAGATGATAGTGTCATGGATGAGGCAATCCCTACGGGATGTGGGAGCATAGGCTGATTGAGAGGCAAAGGGGAGAGAAAGGTCAAGGCCTAATGTGGAGTAGTGTATGACACCTCCATGAGAGAGCTCTAATGGGAGAGGAAGGGAGGGAAGCAGCTGACGTCATGGGTATGGGTTGTCACTGGCATTGGTTTTAGCTATAGCTGGGGATGTAGAGGCTGTATCTGGACCTGAAGCTAAAACTAAGGATGAAGTGGAAGCTGAAGCTGAATGTGAGGATGTAGCGCGGATTGAAATTGTAACTGAAAGCTTTGCTGTCAACCCCACTTCGGTTGTAGCGCGTGTTCACATCCTCAAGTTTCAATTGTGTTGGTTTCTTTTTTTTGTGGTTGTCATCTTTCTTGGCTTTTTTCATCTCTTTTTTTCCTTTTCCTATTTCTTTGGACTGATTTGTCTCCTTGGTGCAGGTCCTAATGCACGACCAGGAGCGACGGGAGCATAAGCTCCTTGCCAAGCGGGTGGGGTTGCACGTGGAGAAGGCTGGCAGGGGTGGCTAGGAGAGCGGTTATAGGGGGGCTACAAGGTGGGTGGCGGATGGAGGTGCTGATGTGAGCGAAGGGCTACAGCGGTGGAGGAATTTGGAGGGAGGAGCTGCAAGGGCAAAGAGCTGCAGCAACAGGTAGAAGGTAGTAGCGGGCCGGGGGGCTACACAGGTAGGCACAGCATGGGTAGGAGGGCAGACCCAGCGAGCTGCAGCATGTGGGGGGGATGCACAGTGGGCAAAAGGCATAGCAAGTAGGGCAGGAGGGTGGATCAAGTGAGCAGGGCGGGCGGGGAGTGGAGGCACAACAGGAGGGGGCTCAGTGGGAGAGGCTTGGCGAGTGAAGTGGGAGGTGCAGGAGCAGGGTAGGAGGTGCAAGGGTAGAGCGGGAGGTGCAGGGGTAGAGCAGGAGGTACATGAGTGGGAGCTATAGGAGAGAGAGAGAGAGAGAGAGAGAGAGAGATTGCAAATGTGTGTGTTTATGAGTGTGCGATTGTGAGATTGTAGGGGAGCAAAAAGCCTGAGAGGTCAGGCAAGGGTGGAAAGAGTATGGGCAGGCAGAAAATTATAAGGGAGAATTGGGTAGGAAAAGAGGTTGTACAGGAGAATCAAAAGCAAAGCAGGGATGAGAGGTTGGAAGAACAGAGATAGTAGAGGGTAAGAGAAGTGAAGTGAGGATGAAGAGATGGAGGAGAGGTAAACAATGGGGAGAAGTATGCTAAAAGCTCAAGTATGAATGTTTTTCATATGTTGAATGGCAAATAGATCACATACAAAAGACAAAAATAAGAGGAAATGTTGAGGCCAATATTGAAGATAATATTTCAGATCATGATGTTTCTATTGCTAATATTCATGTTGATAAGAGTAAGTGTGAAGAGAATGTCATTATTTAGCAATTATTACCATCAAGGATGAGGATTCCATTTCAAACAATCAATTTGTTTTGATGTGATCAGTCCAAATGTTTTGACATCAGTCCCAAACAATCAAGGAGATGTTTCTTACAATGAAGCATCTATTTCCAATATTCAAAACAGTTCAAGGTCTGAAAATTGTGATGATGTAAAAGCATTGGTGAATGGACTACATAGATGGTCTAGATTCAGAAGAATGAAGAACAGAAAAGCAAAGACAAGAAGTTAGATGAAAGTAAGGCTGAAGACCAACTATTTAATGATGAGAAGAATGTGTTTATGAGTTTTCTTATTTCTCTTGAGGATGATCGTATTAACGATCTACTTCCAGAACGTGATGAGAACTCAAAGGGTCCATTTGAATAAAAAGAAATGCAACCAACGATGACGACGATATCAAAAACTCATATTTCATATTGCAAGGTACAATTAAATTCAGCTCAACTATTAGGTGAACAAAAAGATGTAGATAATGTTCCGAATGAATCACTCTTTGAG
Organism: Dipteris shenzhenensis; assembly: GCF_047967505.1. Classification (NCBI taxonomy): domain Eukaryota; kingdom Viridiplantae; phylum Streptophyta; class Polypodiopsida; order Gleicheniales; family Dipteridaceae; genus Dipteris; species Dipteris shenzhenensis. Next base: position 3,937,284 of record NC_141617.1, on the reverse strand, counting down.
GTGCTTTCACAAGGATAATTTCCACATTTGATGAATGATACATCAAAAATGTTTTTTGATGCTTTGATTGAGTTTGATGATGAATACTTTGATGCAAATGATGATGAAATCAGATATTGGCTTATGTTCAAATCAAATAGTTCTACATATTTGGGAAGATGCAAGTGCAAAAGCACAATCAAAAGAAATTGAGAAACAAATACAACAACAAAAATAAATATAAACAATGATGATGATGATGATGTTTATGAAATGCAAAGGATGAAAAATGAGGGTAACTAAAGGAGCATAAAACGAAGCTAGAAGAGCGCAAAAATAGCCAAGAGAACGCAAATGACTTCAGTAATCACCTCTACGTCATACCAATTTTTTTTTTGAAACTTGGCGTATGATCAAGGTCAAAATATAAAGAAAATCACAGCTTGGTAGAGTGATTAAAAACAATAAAAGGTTCATGAAATAGTCCAAAAGTATGTCCTACAATAAACAACAGTCTAGCTATGTTTTAAGTAGTTTGAGAGTCGGATGCAATCCGATAGATAGATTGTCAATTTGATTTTAGTAATAGGAAGTTCCTTAAATCTAAATTATTAAAAGAGTTTATTTTTTGTGTTCTTAAATTCATAATAGGGTGTTCATATAGTTGGCATTATTCCAAATGAAAGTTAGACAATCTAAATGTGGCAGAATCTAGACCAAAGTCAAATTTTAGTCAAGAAATCAATCCGATTCGGACTTTAGAATTCCAATGTTTGATCAATGTCAAATTCATATATTTTAAAGACAAATGAAGGATTTCTTTAAGGATTCTACACCGACATATGTTGTGGATGCTGGAGCTTCAGCGACATATTCCAATTTGCTTAATCGGAGGAATATGTCCATTCTGTGCTAGTGGAATGTGAACATACTTATTCATGCATGGTTTTACATATTTATTTTGTATGACTAGCATGAGAATAGCATGCACTGTAATAAATTTGACACCTTGGACGCTTGAGTTGGTTCGAGTTCAACATTTTTGTATACAAAAATTCTACCCACCAGGTGTGCTAGGTGAAAGAGGATAACTAAGAACCTAGATTAAGGTTAGTGGATGCACATCATAAGGATATATTCACACCAATGGGGAATGTGAAGAGACATGTGTGTGGACCCTTGGGGTTCTAACTTCCCATAATTGACCCTTAATTGTCCTATCTTGATATGTTCACTCATTCAAATCACGTAGGCTAAGAGAGGATGTTCATATCAATGTCCTCCATTAGCATTTTTGAGTTGCTACAGTTCTCGATAGTTTCTGACACTGCTTGGTAGATTATGATTCTTGTTATGTTCTTCTATTTCTGATGTGTTCTTCAAAATTCGACTTGATACAAAGTTTCTTCATTACATCATCTTTCAGAAATGTTTTGGGATTGTGTGATTGGAAAGATTTGCTTTTTGGTTTGAAGTGTTTTGATTTTGTCAGTCAAAATTTTATTGTTTCTGTTGTAAGGCTACTTTGACGTGCAACAATTTTGTAGATGACTTGAAGTCAATATGGTGTACCAAGGAATTAGCAAGTCCAAGCCCAATGATAGCACATGACCTTCTAGTTGTGTTTGATCATATTTGTTTTGGAATCTTCATTTTGCTCACCAAATACAACTTTTCAAAGTCATTCTTGCATGAGGCAAAGCTACATTTTCACTTTCCACGGAAGGAAACCACTTCTAGAAAAAATTTCAATCATAGTTATGTGAGAAGATAGACATGATAGTGCCATAGCTTCTTGTTTTATTACAAAGCCATTAATAAAGATTGAACCTTATCTTTATTACCATGTGGCAAAACTCAAGAAACATTAGCCAAAAAGGATCCCTACACACTACATTGTCTAGAGAAGAGATACATAGCATAGCAAATACTTTGACTTCCAAATCTCAGCATACGATGAAGAAGGTTAACAATAGGAGGTACCCAATAGGATTCATTTGATGTTAGATACATAGCTTCATCCAACAAAATACGAATTCCGTAGTCCTCTTAGCAAGGGAATATATATTATTGTGATTGGACATGGTGGAAATGGCATGACATTGATCATTAACGATCTTAGCTGTGTCTATTGAAAAATAATTAGGCCCTTCTCCTTTGCATCAAAGTGATAAGATTGCACTACTCACCGCCTATCTTGTAGGTGCAATCTCAGCTTCTTTCTTTAGTACTAGAAGAAAAAGCAAGAGAGAAATCATAGGATCGATGCTCAAACGTAATGTTCCTTTCAAGGATAAGACACGAATGCAAAATGTCTTGGCACTGTTTTGATTACCTGTGCTGATACTATCCTTGAAATGGCAACATATGCTTGCCCATTACAAAGTTAATAGCAAAACCAAAAGGGCCATTCTCCTCAAGAGAAGCTATAAAAATGGGATTGTTACAGTAGCATCCAAACATAACTGTGCTAGGAAAAAACTATGACCAACAACAAACTTGACAACCAATATTAAAAAACTAAGAAAGGGAGAAGTAGACCATGTGAAACAACTCACGGGCTGAGGATAAAAGCTAGAACAAGCAGCTCAAGATCACTACAAATGGCAAGAAGAAAAAGAGCAACTTGGAGCTTTGATACCAATTGTTGGATCATGGTGGAGGATCACGTGTGAGAGACAACATACACATGGCAAGAATCAAAGGCAATGTAATAAATGTATATTGCTTGATGTTAAAGTAAGGTGCATCTGTAGGCTAGGCAAGCCTTATCTTTAGCACTCAAACACCTCATAGATGAGGTCACACAAGAATCAATCAATATCTATTGAAAAAGTTATGGAGGACTTTAGGCACCCATATAAGAGGAAAAAGAACTATGGTTTGAAATAACTAAAGGAAGAATGCTTGGTTCTAGAAGAACAAAAGTTTTATTCTAGAGGAATGTGGAAGAAGATGTTGGTTACACTCAAATCCAAAAAGGATAAGATTCATGGGGCTCCAAGAGATGGCAAGCCCAAGCCCATATGGTGCCATGATGTTAAGTAGAAGTTGGTGAAGGAGTTAAAGAAAAATCCCAACAAGCACAAACAAAAACGTAAAGTAACCACCACAAGCTTTGATATTCTAATCCCACTTATGTATAGGAAGGCATAGATTTCTTCTGAATTTTCTAGTAATTTTACTACTAATGTGGATCTTTTATTTCAATAGACACACTTGTTAGACCTCATGAATCATGTTCCATATGTTGATCTTGCTAGCGATGATCTCACCGATTCCATGTGTTGTACTAGGAGATCCACAAAAAAACACTTTAACTCATCAAAAATCACTAAATCTACATGAGGGAACCATATTCTAGGTCTGTTTGTCTAGAACCTCAAGAGTTTCTTATAAGGAGCTCAATTTGTACAAAAAACTTTGGAAATTTTTTTATTTATAGAAACCTGAAGTCAACTAGAGCCAACAGTTCAACCCCAACATGAGGAGCTTAGTAAGGGAACAACCAAGTTGCCCAATAACTCATGGTTCTTCACCCATTCGAAGATTGTCTTGGGACTACCAAAGGGCTTACAAGTGACAACCAACTTGAACACATTGTCACATGCACCTTCAATTTGGTAAAGTACTTGGATAAATTCAGTAGCCTGAGGAGATGGGCCTAATTCACTCTTGTCAAGCCGTATTTATTGCTTTGCCTTATATATAGTGGGTAGCTTGCAAGTGAGCTCATATCTTGAATTTAGATCGTACATGGGAATTGGACCTTGACAAGCGATAGCATGCAATTTGAAGAGTCTATGAGATTTTCTACAAGCATGGAACCCACATAAGACCCCAAGGGGACCCCCACAACCCACTTAATCCACATAAGACCCCAAGGGGACCCCCACAACCCACTAAATCCACTATCGGTCTAATCGACTGAGTCACTAAAATGTTGGGGATGACAACAAAAGGGGTTGATACTAGGGCCACTACTACACCTGCCATGTGGCTAGAGTTGGTTAGTACCTTTGTGGTTAGGTAGGACCTTGTGGAAACTACCTTTATCGAAGAGCATTTAGAGCATACATGCATGGTTTAAGGCTTTAAGAACCCCATCGGCATAGCTTTGAGTCCCCATGACACGTTAAAAAAAACACAACATTTTTGGCATCATTGCCAAGGATGTTTACATGTTTCTTTAATTATAATTCCTTCTTGCATCACTACCCATTGGCTTGCCTTTGAAAGAGGGTAGGTCTTTAAGTTGTAGGGTTAAATAGAGAAAGAGATGAGGTTCAAAGGATTTATAGGCATGACATTGAGCTAGGATCGTACATAGAGAAGGGTAGTATAGTTGCTAAACCTTTAGGAGATCCAACATGAAAGAAACAATAAAGTAGATTAGATAGAGTAGGAGAAAGAGGGGAAAATGGATATATTTTTCATTAAAAATTAGTGATTTGTTTTTTTCTATATTCAAGATGTTGATAAATAAATAACTAAGAGCCCCACAAACACCCTAGCACATCCTTGATAGACAAAAAGCACTAAAAGAGAGACAAAAGTTTCAAAAACATTCATGCAACAAAAACACAAGGAACTCAAACACAACTTTTAGGCATATATCTTTACTCTTCCCAAAGTTCTCCCCAAGGTCTACACATAGATTTTGACTCTGCCATGCACAAAACTTAGGAAGCACTTCCCATGTGAGGATATTGACAATTTTACATAGGGAACTTAAGCATAGATAAACATACATAAATTTCCACACATTGAGGTCGAAGTTGGGCATGCCATGTCATTTTTCTAAAGATATGTAGTCAAAGACCTTCATTAGTCTACCACACTATGGGTACATTAATTTGGTCAGCACAACGATAGGCAATCGCCAAATCAAGATCCATGTGGAGATCTTTGTGGTTTCTTTGCATAGATATACCTTGATGTGTGGATCTCTCTTATTTTTTGTGCTGACCAAATTTGATTTTTCCAAGCCCAATTGGGTACATACAAGTGACCAACAACCAAAGAAGAGTCACATGCACCTCCCATCCGAAAAAATACTCAAATTGACACACTTACTTGAGGAGATGGCCTCTAATTCAAGAGTGTCGAGCCATACACTGAGATTCGTCTCACATAAAGTAGGCAGCTCACAAAGGGAGCTAATACCTGAATTTAGATGATAACCTAAGCATTGGGCCCTTGCAAGTTATGGATCACAATTTGAAGGGTCTATGACAAGGATGTTTTTATCAAAGCTATACTTATATATCTTAGCGAAAGTTTATCAAGCTAGCTTTTTTAGTTTCACAATATTTGTAGAACATACTACAATTATATATATTTTCTTTTGAATTTTAAATAAAAAGTTGTAAATCTTGGTGAAACTTTAAGTTTTTTCTCATAGAAGTTTCAAATCTTGGTGAATTTTTCAAACCTTTATTTTTTAAAGGGCATACAAACTTGCGACACCAATATAAAATTTTCGCTTCCTAACGAAACTAATAGGAAAAAATCATCCATGGTCTATGAGCTTTGGCACAAACATGGAACCCATGCAAGGCTTCAAGAGGACACCCATAGTCCCTCCATCACCCACGACATTCACAAGCAACCAATATGTTGGGAATGGCAACGTGAAGGGTTGAGCCCAATACCAGTCCTGCACTCGCCATGCCTCTACAATTTGTAAATACCTTCGTGATGAGGCATGCCCTTGTGGAAAAGCCAAACCTATAGACAATATAGCTCTCTACAAATCCATTCAAAAAGAGTACGAGGCTTAAGAGGCACAAATGGTAGCAAAAGGGCTTATAGGGCCCAAGCAAAAGCTTATGGTGCCCAAATGGATTGTATAAATCAACTAGGGTTTCCATGAGGGAGAGGGTGTATGGGTCCTATGCCCGCTTTTGACCCTTGTATGGTGGATCAACATGGGATCCCCAATATGCCCAACAACTAGAGGCATCCATGCCTCATTACAACATGAGAGAGCAATGGTTGACCAATGCGTTATTTTGTCTGATGCACACCATAATTAGCGAGGTCAAGAAACTAACATGGAATACGGCCTCTACAAAGTTGATGCCATTTCGAGACTTGGGAGGTATGAAAAAGGTTGACTGATGCGTATTTTTTGTACACACACACACTGGCACATGGCAAATTTTGAACAATTGACTTTCCCACTTGCACATTCCATGTCTGATGCACATCATAATTAGCGAAGTCAAGAAAGTAACATGGAAAAAGACTCGTGAAAAGTTGGATGCCATTCTGAGACTTGGAAGTACGGTAAGAATCGACCTATGTGTTTTTTTCCTACACATACGCAAATGCACATGGCAAATTTGGGACATGAGACCTTCCCACTTGTACATTCGGAGTGCGATGCACGTGATACTTTGTGAGATTGATCGAATAAGACTTGTGCAAAGTTGGATGCCATTTTGAGACTTGCAAGTATGGGAATTATCGAGACCAATGCATATTTTTCCTACACGCACGCACTGGCACATGTGAAATTAGGATATTTTACCTTCTTGGCCACACATTCGGTGTTTTGGACATACAACTTTGTAGGAACATGGAAACTAGTACACTTTAAGACCCTTGACCCTTGTAAAGTTTGGCGCCAATCTTGACGCCAAGTGGATGTAGATTCTTGTTGGGAATTTTTTCTTCACGTACCCACGATGCAAATGCAAAATAATTTCACCTATCCGCGACCGCACATTCAATGTCCAATGCACGTGGAAATTTATAGGCACATTAAAACCACTTAACTTAGGAGCCTTGCAAAGTTTGGTGTCATCCGACGGTGAGACATAGGGATGTCGGTGTCTAATGTGTATTTTTCATAACCATAGGGATGTCGGTGTCTAATGTGTATTTTTCATAACCATACGTGGGGATTTCTGCGTTCCTGACGACACATCTGGCATCCAATGCAGCTACGACTTTGCAAGGACATCAAAACCGCTTATCTTGACATTGCATTAGAGACACGCGAGTGAAAAACTTCTAAACCTAAACGGAAATATAGAACTTTTATACCTAAACGGAAATATAGGAGCAAAACCTTGGACAACTTTCTAGATTAATGAACTCTGATGAGCACCCACAGATGAGCGCCATAAAAAAACAGCAACTCAAAAAACAGGCGATCCCTGCTTCCTTTTTGCATGAGTCATGAATTGAGCTTTTCTAGCGTATTCTCTTGAGCTGCAGCAAATAAGCAACACGTGCATAGCCAATGCCAGGGCCAAGAGCTTCCGGTCATAAGCTTAGTGCTCCAGCAACGAATCTTGACTTTCAGCGGCCCTTGATGCTGCAATGTTTTCAAAGAAGAAATTCATCAGTACGAGATCACCCCACATAGGCAGCGAAGACAACAGCAAAACAGTAGGCACGAAGAATGACGACGTACCGAGATATGCAACCAATGCTACTAGCAGGAATGCGAGTGCTGTCACTGCCAAATCAATCCCAAAGAGCACGCCCAAAAGGTGAAACCCATAAGCAGGAGCGAGAACAATCTCCAGAATTGCAAGGATCGCAGACACAGCACCAGAGACGACTAATGCTGACCAAGATTTGAGACTTCGCAATTCGTAACCCATTAGCACCTTGACAAATCCCTGTAAACATGAAGATTAAAAGTTAGGCTCTCCGACAATGCCGTTCCTGGATGCGAAGTTAACCAAAGCCTTGGGTGGAGATTTTCAAGGGGCAGCTAACGATATCCGGAGCTATAAAAAGGGCTAATTGTGGTCATTTCACTTATAATATGCAGAGGGATCAATTCAAGTATGTGTAGTCGTGGTGGATCCTCTGGCGAAACAGCCCTTACGTGGACAATGAACCAGCCAAAAACGAGCCATACAAAAGCGCTTCCTCTGCGAATTCGGGCCTCAAAGAGCATCCACAGTCCAACCCCCAGGTGCAATATTCCCAGCAAGAGGAAAGAAGAGGTCCCGGGAGCGCCGAAGACGAGCAGGAAGCTCAAAAGCGCAGCGATTCCTCCGATGAGCAGGATCCAGGCAACCATGTGCGGAACAGAGATGCCAGAAAAGAAGATGGGGAGAAGGATGGCGAGGAGGCCGACGACGAGGAAGGCGGCACCGAAGATGGTGAAGAAGAAGCAGATTTTGGCGAGGTGTTCGTGGGCCAAGTCAGTGCCAACGGAGCGGAAGCGGGAGAAGAGGAAGGGACGTTGAGGTTGTTGATCGCCATAGGGTGGGATAGCTGAGTATTGATCTGGAGAGGAAGCCATGGAGGGAGGGAGGGAGTGAGGCTATGGCGAGTGAAAGCTTAGTTAACCTGAAGTCTCAACAAGTGCTTTGTGCTTCTTTTTCGTCGATCGTGAAGGATGATGATGAGTAGGATGTTCTTCGATTTTTTGCAAGTGGCCGCACCGTATCCTGCCACGCGTCCTCTTTGCCACGTGCTGCCCTGTGTCGCAACGTCCTGCTCCCACGTCATCCCCTCACTCCCCCCCCCCCCTTCTCTCTCTCTCTCTCTTTCATGTTCCCTCCCTCCCAAGTGTTCACGCAAAATATTTTTTGCAAAAAAAATCAGAAACTAGAGTGCTTGGCCAGCTGGGCTCTTGATGAATACTTCTCTCTTTTGCTATCTTGTTGAGGTTCACATGAGTCACGTTGTCAGAAATGATGCAGAAGATTGCAGTTGTCAATGAAGTCGCGTAGTTCCGCATACGTGTTGAAGCCGTTGATGTAAGCTCCCGGACGTTCTCCTGCATTGTTTGCTAGCCGGAATTGCTTTGTGGTTAGGAAGAACCTCCTCTTTGCTGGTGGAGGTTTTGTTGCCTTCGCGTTGCTTTTGTATAGCGCAAATAGCTGCTTGCAGGCACGACTTATTACATCGTCTTTTCAAATGAGCCGTCTTTTTAAATCTTCAAGAAAAAAAGATTCTTTCATGCTGGTGGAATTTACCTTGTCTGCGTCCATGTCTTATGCTGCAATGTCCCGAGCTTTATGATTCTCTGCACCTGTTCTCGACAACAGACAAGATATTAAAACCATTTTCCTTGCACGCATGTTTGACGCAACATATTCATGACTTGCCTCTGCCTTTTTCAATCTCTGGTAGTGAATACCTTTATGCTCGTGGCTGTGTTGTCGGCTGTGAGAACTCTCATGGAATTGGTCTGAATATGTCTGGATGTGGGCAATGTAGTATGCGCAGCCTCGTTCTCTCAGTCACTGTGGACAACATCACGTATGCCAGGCCAGGGGCAAACACTCCTCAGAATATGAGCAACGCTTTGTTGGATATGGTTGCGCCTTGGGATTTGTGTCCCGTGATAGCGTATGCTAGGGTCAGTGGAAATGTGGACTTGTGGAACCATTTTCCATTTATTGCCTTTCGCTGATGCTTCGAGCGTCGTAATGTGAGCACGGCCGCTGTTGTGTCCACGACGACAGTGATACCGTTGATTTCCCCCCTGCTAGTTGCATTGATGCTCTTGATTTTGCACATTGCTCCATTTGCGGCACCTATTGCGAGGTCGATGTTTTCCGTTATCATTGCCTTCGCCCCCACGCAAATTTTTCCTATCTCGTTGAAGCTTTTGTCCTCCAACCATTCTTTGAGAGCTGGTTCGCTCGTGGCGTTACTGTGTATTTGAACATGCACAATCATCTCGGGAGTGTTGAATTTCTCCACAAGCTCATCGTTGAAGGTAGCGACATCGACTCTGTGTGTGCAAATGATGGTTGTTTCGGCATCGATGAAGTGGCATGCACCTTCCTTGTCGACAATGCACTGCCCCAAATAGTCGGAAATCTCGTCAGTTGTGGGCGTCCTGAGTCTTATGGTATGCAAGAATGCCAGTAACGGCATGTCTCGTGCATGTCGCACCGAGAATTGCATGTGGTACATTTTCGCTGCAGGCCAGTGCGCGGAGGACGTGATGTGGCACGGCTCGCAAAGATCCTTGCGGTGTTTGCAGACTGGCGGTAATTGCGCCAGGTCACCAAAAATTATCAGCATTTTGTGTCTGAATGGCTCATGCAATGTGCCATTAGTGACATTGACGATTTGTCTTACCACGAGATCGAAAGTCATCCTTGTTAGCATGGACATCTCGTCAATGATGATCGCGTTGGCTTCCTTGATTGCGAGGTGTCGCTCATCCGTCTCATGGATGTTCAGTGGGTACTGACTGCTGCGCACCGGGATCTTGAATTGGTAGTGTACAGTGGTTGCAATCCCGCTCAGCCGCGTCGCAGCCGCCCCTGTTGATGCACAAAGTATTGCCATTTTGTTTTGCACTACCAGATGCGAAACATAGTACCGTATCAAGAAGCTTTTGCCGCTACCTGGTGTTCCACAGACAACGTGCAGCCCCGAGCTTGTTGAAGCCAGGCTTTCGAAGACTCTTTGTTGTTCTACTATCAATGCGGCATTGGCGACGGTGCGAAACTCGGCCATTTTTTGCAACATCCTCGCGCGTGTTGGCCCTTCGACGGTTTGCTGGTCGATGTTAGGCGCTTCCATCGGGCAGTCTCGGATGATCGCAACCTTTTGCAATATCATATTGATCAACTGGTCCATGTGGTCAGTCGCTAGCAAGTTCCTTTGCGTGTATTCGGTCACATACATCTCGAGGTCCTCGTTGCTCAATATGAGGCCGCGCATTTGGCATTCGACAAAGTAGGATCCAGCTGTGTTGGCAGGTGATATGAGCTCCGTTTCATTCCTGAAGCTGGGTTTTCGCAAGAGCACGTTGTAGAAGTACCCCTCTGGTTGATGTCCAGGGTGGTAGTCAGTGAATCTGACTACTCGCTCACATTTTGCGATCCTGTTGCCGAAGAGGTCAAGACCGACCGTTCCACGTTGCGTTTCCTTGGGCTTTCGTATCACATATTGCCTATGGTAATCGTAGAACGTGCTCTCCTCGATGACGCTCGGTCTCCCGCAGTATATGTCGACCGGGTGCAGGGTGATGTTGTTGTTTCGCGAGACGATGCGTTGTCTTAGAGATGGTGGCGAGGAGTCGACATAGTGAACGGTCTCGCTCCTTGTGATTGTTGGTATCTGCATGCAGTTTAGCGCGGCCTCTATTGGAGAGGTTGGTTTTGATAGGAGGCTCGCGGCGATGAGTTTCAGCTTTACTTCGTCGAGATGTTGCAACCCCAAACGTGAGGCGTCTTCTGAACGGATGTTCAGTTTGCCCATTGGTTCAGATTTCATCGCGTACTTGAGGAGGTAGTGAGAGATTGAAGAGTTTGTCACCCGCTGTATGTTCATGTGCGCACCCCACAACAGTAACACGAAAGGGTGGTAAGAGACGACGTTTCAGTGCTCATGTCCCGGCCGGTAATACAACCAACGTTGTGTCAGAGGGTCGAGGATGGGTTCATATTCTGGCTGTGTTGCGAAAGGGAAGCCGTGCTTGCAACTGTGGTGTGACGGTCCGACGTAGCACGCTTTCCTGCATACGTGCAATTGCTTCCTGAGAACTAGTTCTCGCAGCCTTGTGTTTCGAGGATCCAGGGCCTCGTCCCTGGGGACGTAAGCCGCAATCTCATTTGCAATTCGCTGACGATCATCATGGTGGACCCACAATATGACATGGGCGTGTAGGGAGCCCCTGTTTTGTATCTCATAACGAACGACATGGTGTTGTATTCGGCCAAGCAGACCGTCGGATGAAAGCAAATGCTTGCGCATGAACATGTGGAAGCGTGCATGGAAAAGTGCCACGCATTCAACAGGACAATCCTTCCAAGTGAATTGCGCATTATAATGTGTTGCGATGCTCTCGATCACATTAATTTCTTGCCACCGTGTATCGGTGACCTCGTCTGCAGTGAATGTCAGAAAGAAATCTGGGAGGCCCCAAGCATCGACCATCGTTATGAGGTCCTTCAGTTGCCGTCGATGCCACGATGGGGACCCCGGCATTGTTGATGGCATGCTGTAGCAAAGCACGTGTCTCATTGCGTCTTCATCGGTCGTGGCAGGGTTGGCTTTCCTATATTGGTCGATGTCTCGTTGCAAGCATGTAGAGTTGCTTGAATTGGCAATCATCACTGCCTGTTTTAACTGGAACATGATCAACAGGTACGGCTTGTAGAGCGTGTAGATAGAGAATAAGGTGCATATTCTCATTTTCACATAGTTGCTGAACTGTATGCAGCCATCATAGTAGCCTCGTTCGAAAGGGAACAGGAACGGGAACACTGCTGACTCCATGGTTATGTCAACGCACGCACTGCCAGCTGCTGCTACTCCGTCGACGTGGAATGAAGCGACCCTCTCTGAAAGCATTTCTGTACCCCGTAGCTGTATGGAGGCAAACTCATGCTTGTCCCTTGCATCAAAGGCGCGACGGTTCGCGGGGTCCACCATGTTTTGCAAAAGCAGGAGCTCAGGCTGAGATTCCGCTATTGACATTAACTCGAAGGGAGCTGTCTCATCGTGTAGTTCCAAGATACCTGCAATGGTTTGAGGACTCAAGATGCACATACCCATCTTGATGTCCGCACGCTCTGCTAAAGAATTGTACTTACGCAATATTGGATTGTTCTCGATGTTGTATGCGAGCACACCTGACAGCTCGTTCGTCACGATTTCTTGAGCCGAGCTTAGTGGGACGTTTCGCCAAGATATCAGAGGATTGTCTAGAAGTGACCTTCTATCGAGTGTGCCACGAGCAATCGCATTTGCAGTCGTGGTAACTGAAATGGATACATCTATGATGCTTAGCAGTTGCGTGTGGAGGTGGTTTGTTTTAAGCAACTGCTGAGAGTACTGTGGCATCAACCGCACAATGTATCTGCTCCGCTGGGCATCTCGTGTGCAGCTTTGGCATTTCCAGTAAGTCACTTGCATGCCCATATTCTCGCAGGCATCCAAAAGTATCATGTTTCCGAGTGCGGCGCTGTGGCTCGAGATGCCTATGCCTTGCGAAGAAACGATCCTTTGGTTTGCAGACAGTAGCGTGGTTATGCCACAGACACCACAGATTTGAAGGCTAGAGAAAATAGCCATGCAATTACTAACCCATTGCTTGTATCTATCTGCGATGGTCAACCACGATGACGTAGCTGGCCTCAAGGACATCTTTCTTGATGTTATATCAAGTTGAATAGCTCGACCTCTGGCTGTTCTGAGCGTTGACGAATGGTCATGTTCGAAGGAGTTTCCGGTGGTCATTTCTACATCGTGACATGAATCGATGTCTTATGGTCAGGTTTAAACACCTACAGGGATTAATAATAAAAAGCATCCGAAACTTTGCTACAATTTCACTCACGTGGTTTTGTCTAAACGCAACAGGAAAAACAAAATGGACTGAACCTCTATCTTTAGAAGGTGAAAGAATTGATAAAATAACTTGAATCAAGCAAATACATTTTGTTGTGCGTACCTTTAGGAGAAGATACTCGTTTGGATGCTGCAAACATCTCCAAAACAAAAGTGTTGCAGACATGATTAGTATGTTGCTCGAACCAAGCAAATGTAATGTTCCCTTGCGAAAACAGAATGTGCGAAGAAGTGTGCGTGCTCAAGATGAGGTGTAAAAAAAAAAAAACCATACGTAATGTATGGTGGAGAGCCGGCACATGTCTCTCCAAAAATTATATATCATAGGGGAACGTGCCATCCCCCTGTTTTGAATAGTCACCTCCAGTGTTGGAGGTGTAGCGCATTAATGCGGACCAGAGCAACAGATAGTGCAGAAACATTTCAGAATTGAAATGACCATACATTCTACTTACGTGGAGTATCCTTTGTGACGTCCACAGCTCGACGAGAAGTCGCCTATTTCTTTCCTAGAATGTTGGAATCTGAAAAACAATCATGATTAGTCAATATGCATTCCTCGTGTTTTGCATGTTTGGATATGTTGGTTAGCATATGTGCAATTTCCTAAAGATGATAAATTCAAGCACAAAAGCTATACACAATCCAATGTCAGACATCGTCCGTGTGCTGATATCTATCTCTCGGAGGCTCAGTTCCTTTAGTAATTATTTGTCAATGCTGCGAGCTTCTAGCGAGCTAGAGAATGTCAAAATTTCTCATCAACGTTTTAGTACTTTTGTCTATCGACCTATATGCACTATTGATTGGAAATTCTGAGTTGTAAAAGGGGGTTCACATCCCAACCTACAAGGTTGTGGCAAGCCAATGCAACCTTGTTGCTTTGACCTGTGGTAGCACTGCAATTACAAGCACACTGGGCCGCACCGCCTTTATTCTGATTATCGGCAGACATTGTGAGACAGAAGAGGTAAGTTAAGAGGACAAGCACACGAACAAATAGCTGAGTAAACTTCATAATGACAACGTGGCTATGATCGATGGACAGACCTAGAGTTTGAGATTTTGCAGTAGTTGGCGGGTTTGATTATTTAACGTGCCTACCTCTTGCAATTGCTTAACTACCTCATGCAATGCATAATTTTGTATGCTTTTATGTCATAGCAACAACACTAGTCTTGAACCAATCAAAGGCAATTAACTTGAACAAACACAACACAACAACGAATATTTGCTTGTAGCTTTCCATGAGCATATATTGAAATTTAACCCTAGAAACTTTAACCAAACGGAGGGATTTCATATAAAGCTGAAATTCGGAAGTCCTCCTTAAACAAAAACTTTTATACATAGTTGTATATTCAATCACAATTGTAACAGCAATGAAATATACGGCTCTCTCAACAGAAAGAATCACAAGCGATGCATTGATGCGAGGCCACATGTCTTCTACAGCGTGCGAAACGAAGCGGCCGTTGAGCGTCACAGCGAAGGCATGGCGGGAGTTTGAAATAGGGACAAGCGCTTCGACTTGCGTTGAACAAGAGACCGTGGGCTGCTGGTGTGCCATTGGTGGGGAAGCTCACGTCAGACTTTGCAACAAAACACGTCGTCAGAAACTCAAAATTTCATGGTTGCAATAGATTAATCATCGAATGCACAGGAACTACACGACCGTATTTCGTAGACAAAGAAGAGCTTTGTGAAGATTAATCATCGAATGCACAGGAACTGCACGAAGGTTCCGTCTTTGTCACCGGTGGTGGCGTTGCATCGCAACAACGGGAGAGAACTCACTGCGAATGGAAGGGTGTCTACATCCGTCAATAGACTCTCTGATCGAACGCGGCTACCTAGACAATGGACCTATTTGTATACGTTAAGGCACATCTCTTTCCGATAGGCTATAGCACGGATTAAAGACGGAGAGCTTCAAAAAAATTGGGCTGGGAAAGTGGAGAACTTCACTGGCCAGGCGATGGTGTTAGTTGGGACGTGAAACACAATCTTCCAACCGGTCAGTTCCGTCGCGTCTCTCTCTCTCTCCCGCAAGTCTTCGGGAAGAAGCAACAAACCATGCACAGAATCGTTCAAACTTTATCAAAAAACCAATTACCTCTACAGAGAGATATTCTGATCGATAGGAGAGGCGGTACTCATATTTAATAGACAAGCGGTATGTTTCGCCTATATTTAAAGGCGCAGTTGGCTTTTTACGTAGATGGCTTTTCAAAAGCTTTCAAAGCTTGGCTTTCAAAGCTTGGCTTTTTATGCAGATGGCTTTTCAAAAGCTTTCAAAGCAAAGCTTTTGGGCTTTCAGAATTTAAATCTAAGGGTGTATATTGTGCCATGTGGAAGCACAGGATTTCAGAATTTGAAAAAACGTCCTAGTGCTGGCCAAGTAAAGACTTCTAGAGACTTCTGCCTTCAGCGGCTTCTCAAGAGTTCTCCAGACTTTCTCTCGTGCCTTAGGTTAATCGCCCCCGCCTTAATCAATCGTCCCCCCCTCAATTATGCTTACTTTAATCACCCCCCGCATCGACCAATTAATTAATAGTGAGTTTTTTCTCGCTGGGGGGGGGGGGCCTTATTGGGCGAAATAAGATTAGGACTTGCACAATTTCCTTACCCATCAAGGCATTTGGTTTCTAATTTGCCATTCATTCAATCCCTATCATCGAGCAGTAACCACCTTATGCGAATACTTCTACAAATATGCCTTCCACAAACCACTCGCAAACCACTCGCTCAAGGTTTTCTTGCCATTTTAGAGCCATGTGAAGGGCACCCATTCTCAAAGCCGAAAGAGAGCTTACAGCCGTAAGGCCTCATAGTTGCCAACATAAGTGTGGAGAATTAGAAGCGTACACTGATAAGACCACAAACTGAAACAAAGATCCCATTTTGAGCTCCTAAACAAATGAGACTATTCGTTGTGAGCTGACAACCATAGCTAAATCAAATAAATGTTGACCCTAGAGTAGGGCTAACAAGCAGACCACCAAACCAAGCACTTAGTATTGCCATGTTAATTGTTCAACATGCTCAGCTGCCTCTCTCTTTCTAAACTTTTCTTGAATTAATCTATTTTCATTTTTTGCAAACAAAAAAACAAATGAAACCCTCCAAGCTCATAAAATTGGAGATAGAATTTCATAAATGTGGTTCTTTGGTTAACTGTAGTTAACCATCTTGGCTGAAGCCACGTCTTCCTAACCAGGTTTAAGTATCTTTGATCGAAGTCAATACTTTGACCAATTAGCGATAACTTTTTGAGCATAATTAAATAAATGAAAGACTCATGAATTATGATCAAATAAATGGTCAACTAGAACTTTGACTTTGGAGTATTTACAGCTTGGTGACATCTTTTCCTTATGTTAATTTTCTAAAGATCATTCCCGAGGCATATCAAATCAATAGGATCGTAGCTTTACTGTAATGTTCTAGCAACCTCCGCATAAGTGCCAGGGTTGCATGCCATCTCCATGCAACCTCCATGCCATCCTCAGAGCCTCGCGGCCTTCATCACTCATTTGAGCTTGACTGGATTCACCTTCCATTGCGCTATGCTTGTCAATTGGCATGGCTAACTATACAACTCGCAGTTCTGGGAGCTCGACGGTAGAGCTCAACAAGTCCGCGTCCAGGCCCCCAAAATTTAGCTAAATTTTCTTTATGGTTGCATTTACAACACTAGTTTGAATTATAATCCCTTTGGCTCTGCTAGCAATAAGAGAATCTAAACGAAAACCTTCATATAAAACTAGTAGTGCATGACCAAATCGACCCATAACATTGAATATAGTTTACATGCATGCATAATTAATAAGGTGGGGATCTGAGTAAGGCCTTGCCTTTTAGTGTGCATTATGTGCAAATGTATGCAATAGAATGGTATGTATGAGGTACCTACTTGTTTGTTGGGGTTTTCAAGGTTGCTCTATATATGGTTTAAAAGAGAGCTGTAAGTTGTTAATTCTTTGAATTCTAAGTTGAAGCAAAAGTAGTCCATCATGGTTTGTAGATTTGTTGATTGTGGTGTTCTTTGAGAGGTATCTACGCTGAAGTCACCACTACGGCCTTGCTTTCAACAAGTACCAAAATCACTAAGTGCCCATTTAGAGAAAATGTAAAGTAGCTAGGATAAATATTACAATAAAATTTTCCAATAAATTGTAATAGGGAAACAAAAGGTGTAAATTGGAAGGAAAGGGAAAGAGAAAATGCAAGTGAAGGTTAATGAATATGGGGAAAGGTAGATGAGTGGAAAGCCAGGCAACCATGCCAACCTAGTGGTCGGCTGGTTAGGGTTGCGAGTGGGACTGCAGGGTCAACCAGTACACCCCTATTGAGTTGGCTAGTTAAAGGGCCGTTGGGGCCTCATAAATCATCACTTGGAGAAGTAGATCCAGAGCAAAAGGAGAAGCGGCAGGGCTTCTCTTGGGCCTACATTCAGGATGTGAAGGAGGTATACAGGAGGCTGGAGACTCAACTCAAGAGAAGCTGCCCACCTAGGCTGACTAGTCAGCTAGCAAGGTGGAAGGATCACTGGACAGAGAGTCTACATAAGCTCAGAGGAGCACGCAGGCTTAGGGATCTAGGAGTGCCAAGCAGATAGTAGGAGAGCTTTGGTAAGATCAGAGGAGCACGGTTTGGTGGGACTCTGCATGTCTTTTTTATTGTGTCCAGGTTTGGATGGAAATATATCATTGTGGGTTCTATATTTGTCTTGGATGTACTGTCTATGTAGTATGTAGTATGCTCCTTTTGTTAATATTGATTGTATTAGCAGATCTAGAGTAAAAGGAGAAGCGGCAGGGCTTCTCTTGAGCCTAATTTCAAGATGTGAAAGAGGCATACAGGAGGCTGGAGACTCAGCTCAAGAGAAGCTGCCCACCTAGGCTGACTAGTTGGCTAGCAAGGTGGAAGGATCACTAGATAGAGAGTCTACATAAGCTCAAAGGAGCATGCAGGCTTAGGGATCTAGGAGTGCCAAGCAGATAGTAGGAGAGCTTTGGTAAGATCAGAGGAGCATGGTTTGGTGGGACTCTACATGTCTTTTTTATTGTGTCCAGGTTTGGAAGGATTTAATATATCATTGTGGGATCTATATTTGTCTTGGATGTACTATCTATGTAGTATGTACTAGCTTGCACACAGATATATGGTTGTGCACTACACACAAGTAAAGAAGTTTGATCCGTAGAGTGAAACACTTCCGCGTGTAATTCCTAGGGCACTCTATCAGTCTTCGGGATACCCTTTGGTTGGATATCATTTCTAACAAGGAATTAAATATTTTGTCTTTCTGTTCCTTCTACAAATTTATGGCATTGAAACAAACATCATCCATTGTTCCGTGAAGTAGATGTTTTCAAAAAGCTATTTATTTATATCTATTTAATTTTTTACTTTTGCCTCTCGAGTATCTTTGAAGGCACAGTTTGTTGGTATTGCACAAGTGCTAGCAATTAATGGGCACTGACAGATTGGATTCAACCTTTTTATTAGGGGGTAGTGGGACTTGCCATTTAAGTAGCAGCTGTGGTGCCCCTATCTTGCCAAATTTGGTATCAATTCTACTTTCAGCTTTGTGTCGAGATATGGTGCCATGTGCACATAATTAGAGGCTAAGGTATGGTATAGGAATGTATTAAAGTAGCCACCCTAGGATGTGGACTACATGATGTGGAGATGTGGATCGAGGACATCCACAAGGAGAGATGTGGATCATAGGATCCCACATGTGTTGACTATTCTAAGGGCACTCTCTATATAAGAGGCCTATCATGTATTGTTGAAAAGAAGAAATGCACATTCACTCAAGATTTTGTTTATGAGTCCAAGCTAATCTATCTTGGAACCTAATTGACTTTAGGTACATGTCATGAGCATTCTCTTCATCATGGATACAGGTTCCATTCACCTTAGAGCACTCCATAGATCCTGAGGCACGCATGTTTTCTCATGGTATAGAGCATAGGTTTAGCTCTCCTGGTTTAGCTCAATAGTAGTTCACTAGGATTGCTCCCATTCCTAGATTAATTTCAGAATGTAAGATTAGTTTTAGATCTCGAGAGTTCTTTTGAGGTTTCATTGACATTCCTTCTTAGAGAGAAAAAGAGAGAGATTGACATCGGTTACAGCTAAAGTCTATGGTTCTAGGTAGACAGAATGATTTCTCTGTGAAACTCGAGTGATATGAGAATCTGAGAAATTGAGATCGAGACGCTAACCAACACCGACATCAGATTGATTGGCTGCCCGTGCAAAGAGATTGGATTAATGGATGGATGAGAGATCAATTGCCTGAGAGGATTCTTGGTACTGCTGTGATCCTCTTGAAGTGAGAGGAGCGAAACCCACCATAAAGAAGTGGAGCCTTGGAAAGGGAACCAGGTTGATGGCCAGTTCACCCAAGTTGGAGTTCAGCTACCTAGGGAATCTTAAACCGCATGTGAGTCCACTCATGGTTTCTGAAATAAGGTGGTTCAGATCTCCGAATGTTGGAGATCTATGGAAGCAGATGTCATACAAGGTGCCCTTAGAATAGTCAACACATGTGGGATCCTTTTATCCACATTTCTCCTTGTGGATGTCCTCGATCCACATCTCCACATCATGTAGTCCACATCCTAGGGTGGCTACTTTAATACATTCTTATACCATACCTTAGCCTCTAATTATGTGCACATGGCACCATATCTCAACACGTCCCCTTGGTGCCATGATCCATTGGCTATCGCAACGTGGTCAGATGTGAGTTTCAAATCCATCACCTCCCCTTAGTGCATGCATTGATACTTAAGGTGGTCAAGTGTGGTTTTTACATGTCAATACCTCCCCTGGGTGCTTTCATAGCTACTCTTAGGTCGTCAAGCTTGATTTACATGACAAAATATGAAGAGGGGAGAGGAGAAGAGTGGAGATGAGGAGAAGGGCATAGCTAGAGAGCACACCACGAATGACTAACTGTACACTAGATTTAGTTAAAATAAATAAATATATACAAACCCATTTAGGGTTAGGGTTAGGGTTAGGGGATCTAACCCTTTCCTTTATAGCACTCTATAAGGTTAGTGCTATGCACATATGATCATGTGATGGTGCTATGCACACATGATCACATGATGTTGAGCGTGAACTCTCAACACCTTCCCTCAAGATCAACATCATGAAGTAGGCCTTCCCTCAAGATGATGATTCTAGGGAATCAAAGAAGGACCAAGCATTACATTCCATCACACCCCTTTAATGGGAATGTCCTTCCTTTGCGTCAAACCAAGAGCTAGTCGGTGTTTCTCGAATAGCTCTTTACTGAGTGGTTTGGTAAAGATGTCTGCAACATTTTCTTTGCTATCACAATGCTACAGTGTGATGTCACCAAGTAACACTCTTTCTCTAATGAAGTGCTCTCTGACATCAATGTGCTTTGTCCTAGAGTGATATACTGGATTTTTGGCCAATGCTTGAGCCGATTGATTATCATAGTATATTGTTGTTGGCTTTGACTCATCAAAGTAATCTGTTTTTGATAATAGTCTTCTGAGCCATATAGCCTCACATGCACATGAAATGGTAGGATAAAAATTTGTAAGGTTATGTACAATATTTGGTAATAATGGGGCTTGTATACATTTTAAGTGTAGAAACTAATAAATATTAGACTTTCCATGACTTAACTTGATTTGTCATCCCATGATATACCATTAACGTAATTTATTTCAATATGTGGATACTTAGGTGTAGATGAAAGGCAACATGTGGTATTACACTATCAATGCCATGATGATTGAATAAAAATTATAGACATTTGGTAAAATAAGCACAAGCAAAGAGGAGGAGAAGCATGCACGAATTCTAAGAACATTAATGTGTACCTACAAAGATCAATCAAAGAGCAAGATGATGCAATGCATGACATGACACATGCATATTTTCATCTAGATCCAAGGAATGATCATGAAGAAGAGGATATTCTAGGAGATGGAGAGAATTTAGAATTGCACCCCATGACTCTTTTAGGACCTCAAGAAAGAGATGAGACAAAAAGAATGTTATACACATGTTCTAGCACATCTCATCTTGAAACAACTCTTTTCAAATTGAGTACATAGACCACCTATGCATGGTTTGACATAAGTCTCACGTATGTTTTTTAATAAGGAAACTTGTTGTATTGTACTAAGAGATTTTTTAAAGCATATATAGACCCAATTTGGCATTTGTACTTCTACATAGCTAGTGTGTACATTGTTTCCAAAGGATAACACAATCCTAGAGTCTAGGAAAGAGGAAAAGCAATTCCTCACAAGATTGGGTATGGACTATATCTTCATCATGATTGTTCAAATGATTGTGTTCTTTACAGAGATGCACATAAGCATGCCATAATTTGTCTGAAATGCGGAGCACTATTATTAGGCAAGATACACAAGGGGATAAGACACCAAAGAAAGTGTTACAAGATATGCCTATTATACCTAGGCTAAACATTTTGCTTCCTTGGCATAGACACTTATAATATTTTTGGATGATTTTCAAGGTGCCTCATATGGATTGGCATGCTCGAAATCCTCAATAGATGGCATGTTACAAACCTGGGTTGATGGGAAAATATACTTTCACACCCACAGTGAAGAGATAAGTGGCTAAACTCTACAATTAGTAGCTCTAATTTACCTCTACCTCAATAGATTTTGTGGAAAACAAGCTATATATGATCTTATTTATGCACCATATAGAGAGCAAGTGGCTAGAGTTTAAAGATACACCTTGCCATTTACATGTTGGATTGGTATGGATGGTCTTAATTCCTTTGGGATTCCAATCCACATCTTAGTCTACATAGCTAGTGAGAATAATAAGCTCAATATTCCTCCATGGCTTACTATAAAGAAAGGATATCTCAACACTGACAGTTCCAAGAAAGCATATGGAAAAGAACATGGACATGTATCTTGCACCTTTGATGGATTAGCTTCAAGATTTGTGGCATGAAATTCAAGTGTATAATGTCTCATTACCCATCAATAATATTATAGTGGACCAAGAATTACTATCCAAGGTTTAAAAGTGCAAGGATATTAATCTTGTCCATTTTGTGGAGATAATTTTGAGAGTGTCCACTCTATACTTCTTTGGAAAGTGGCATATGAAAGGCATCAAAAGGATCTTCCTTTGGATCATCCCTACCACATCCATGCTTTATTTGGTGTGCTTGATACAATAAAGGCACCTTCAATGATAAAAGAAATGGATGGATCACATTTTAAAAGTCAACTCTTATTTGGATCCAAAGCACCTATTCAACAATGTTTCTAAAAGTCAATAGGAAGCAATGGGAGGACATGAGGATGATTGTAATAAAGAGGAGCATGTGGCCAATAGAGATGAATGAGAAGGTAAGTTGGCAAAGGCATCGTGGGTCTTTACTGAACAATGGAATATTGGTATGAAAAAAGTGTGATTGCAAGTATGAAAACCCTAATAGGGTGCATGCATTCTTTGAAGGGTGCTTTTATCTTGTTTTTCTAAAAGCAAAAAAAGGGTTTTCATTTATAACTTCTTCAAAAGGGAGATATTACATTGTGGCTCCATTGAGCTATTGATCCTCATAGGAAAGTATAGATACACAATGAAAGATATTTGAAAAAGAAAAGGGGTCACCAAAAGTCCAATAGTAGCTCTAGTGATTCACTAATCTTCAAGCTTCACATTGAATTGAACAAAAGGTCTATTGCTTTAACCCCCATCCTTGAACTTGGGGCAGTTGTTGAATTGATTCAAATGCTCACCCTTCTCTTTGAGTAGCTAGAAGTAGGCCTCATTGAAACTCAATTTGTCAAGGTCAAGATGCTAGTCCTAGGCCTATTCAAGAAAGAAGGTAGGTCAATGATATTGGGTTAAACAAGATTGCCATTAAGGCAAGTTGTCCTTTGTCCTATGTCTGCCAATCTAGAGAACATTGTTAAAATGTAAATTACTTCTAGATATCAAAATTTGCTAGAAGCTTGTGCTCTAATAGTAGGTAGCTAGACCTCTTGTTTTGTTTCTTTAGAATCCCCTAGAAGAATAACTTTCTAGTTAATGGGTTCATGTAGTTGAATCTGCATTGTTTTCTAAACTTTTCCTGTTGTAGGGTAGGAAACAAAGAAATGAAATATATCCTCCCTGTGGACAAGACATCTTTTATGTCTCCCATCCCCTTTGCCAAAGTTCTCACCCAACTATTAGTCTAGACCAATTTGCGGAGGATTAACCAAAGTAACAGTAACATTCTCTCTAGAATCCTCTTGTCGCAAATGGTCTTGAAACTTTTTCTGCATTGGAAAAGGCTATCTCTAGTCTTATACTTTTGGTTGAGGACCCTATAGACCTAGAATATCTCATTTTTTGGGTAGGGATAGGAAGGAGCTGAGTTGAGCCCCCCCAATTGAATACCTTTCAATAAATCAATGTGGTCCCTCCCATCCACTAGATCTCCCCTTCCTGAAGGTAGTCTTGTACTTTTGGTATAGACATAGAATATCTCATTTTTGGGCGTGGGGATAGGAAGGAGTTGAGTTGAACCCACCTAGTTGAATTCTAAACAATTGTGGTCCCTCCCTTCCACTAGATCTCCCCTCCCTAAGGTTAATCCTACTCATGACTAGCTTTTGCTCTCGGTTGGTTAGTCTAAATTCTCTTCTTATCTCCAACCAACTCTTCCACCACCTAGACTCTCCCTTGAGCCACAATTGCCCCCAAATTTGGAGGCCATTTTTAAATAGCATGCTAACCTTGACAAAATATGAGTCACTAAGGGGATGTTTTCTCGGGGGGGTCACTATGTATAAACCCTCTATATCACGTGCGTTCAAGGCCTATTTCTAAAATCCCTTATCTGTAAATTTTTCATTACTAAAATGTACCCCTTTCCTATACAAATATGTAAATTTTTTCCAAAACTATTTTAAATAGTCCCTTATGTATATTTATTTCTGTAAATTTTAGAAATAGAAAATATCCTTCTGTTGAACTCACGTGATAGGGTTACATATTATGAGTGACCCCCCCGAGGATGTTTTTTGCATTAGAGAGACCCATATTGAATTAAGAGTCATCAAATTCCCTTTAACAAGTAGAGAATGTTGGTCTTAATGACCTGAAGGCTTTCCAGATGGACTTCCATAGAGAACTACCTTTAGCTAAATAGGGTTCAAGATTGCACATGTAGACGACATAGGGTAATTCTTCCATCTGAGGGCCCTAATGGGTCTCACATGAGAAAAAAAATTAGTACAAGTTGGGCCCAATCCTTTTGAGGATTGAGTACAGCTTTGATGATCCATCTTGCTGAGAGTTTATAAGCAGAGGCTATAACTCCCAACCCTCCTTCCTCTTTGGGTATAGTGCAGAAGTCCCACTGACTTTGGAAATCCTTCTTGCGTTACTATTTCCCAGGATAAAAAATGGCCACAGGATAGATACAATGATTAAGGACTAATCTACTCCTGTATTCTGAGATCTCTCTTTGCATTTAATAGTTCTTTTTTAGCATCCTAATCTCCCTGCCTTACCCCTCTCGCAATATTTTCAATTACCTGCTTAATTCTATGCACTCTTTCAGCTTTGACTGCTACTCTATTTTTTCAAGACAATTTGAGAGTGCCTTGAGTCCTTTTCACTACATCCAACCATGAATAATAGCTACTCTAGGGGTGGAGAAAGATTGTTTCTAGATAGTCTTTATTTGCTCTTGAATTGACTTAAGCTCAAATAGCTTTGGGTCAATCTTGAACCAAGAGGGGGACCTTTACCCTTACCAAAATGGCAAACAAAGATGATTGGTTTGTGATTAGAAAGAGAAAGGGTGGCAAAAGATTAAGATTTGACACTTATTGTTTTGTCCAAAATATCTTGGGACACAGAATCTATCCAATATGGCTTCCCTCCTATTTTCTCACACCTATATGTTACAATTTGTAGTATTTCCAATGTCTATCAACTCTAAAGAGTCTTCTTAAATTTCCTAGATCTATAGTCTAGAGCCTCTAACTACATACCTATTCCCATCCACTTGTCCCTTAAAGTTTCTACCATGTTGAAATCGTGTCTCCTACCAAACTGAGAGGTATATGAGTTCTCGCCTAAACTCCAGTAGGAGCATTAACTAATAGTACATTAAATAAAACTCCCTTTATGTTGCATATGAGCACCACCCATCTTGCTTGGTCATCCCTTGTTATTCCCCCTTGATAGTGAGAGAGGGCCTAAATTTGTCCCTCTACCCCTCTTCATGATTTGTGTAGAACTAGGTCCTTCTTCTATCCAACAGAGGTGAGTCTCTTCTCTAATTCAAGGCAAGTGACCTTCACTTTCTAGAGTACTAGGAAGGTTGGAGACAAGGAGTTCAATCTTAACCAATGAGAAATTTCAAACACTTGAAGGATTTGTCAAACTCCACACATTTAGTATGAGGAAAGAAATGGGTTTACTTACCATTTCTATACCCCCTTTTTAGCTAAATTCTAGAATCAGCATGCCCAAGGAAAGCTTGGCTTGCAAGATGAGCTAGAGAGAGATAGTATTCACATAGAATGAGGAGGAAGAAGAAGATAAGAGACATGAGGATGAGTGATACCTTGTCTCTACAAAGGTTAGGGCCATTGTATTTCAGTCTATTGAAAGATTCTCAGTTGGGATCCTCTAAATAGATCCAAGAGCTCAACAAGTTAAGATAAGCCATCCACTTGGTGGTTATACAGCATCCACATACTTGTTTTTTATCCAAGCCACAAGTACAAAGGACAAGTTCCATGTGAGCCTCTCCATGAAACCCATGTGCCCATGTGTTTCATAATGAGTATGCCATGTGATCTCCCCTCACCATTTCACTCTAGTGAACGTCACAAAGCATAATTCTCAACACCCTCCCTCAATGTAAGATCTAGGAAGAGTTACATTGGCTTACATAGAGCTTGCTTTTGAAGTACCAAGGATTTTAAAAGAATGGTTTAAAAAATGTATTGCAAGAGATCCTCATTGGATGGTAATTGTGTTACCATATTGCTCTCTTTCTTTTTGTTGCATTCATGGAATAAATGACCAAGTTCCCCACATTTGCCACATCTCTTTTTCTTTGGGTCCTTGTTGATATACCATCTTGACTCAATATGGCCTTTTTTTTTTCCAAAAGAGAATTTTAGAGTCTTTGTCATAGTAATCAAGGCTCCATTTGGAGTTGAAGTAGATGTCCCCTAGCTTCTTTGCCTCTCTTTTCTTCATCAAGTAGTGAAGATATTACGTTTTCCAATGATGGATTACTTCTTCAACATCCATTTTTTCTTGAAATCCATCGACCACTCCACATGTAGCTTCACCAAAGAGATCTTCTTTTGTTCAAAAGGTGCCAATCAAAATGACCCCAGCACCTCAACCAAAGATGACAACTACTATGTTAAAAATTGTTGGAATGTCTTCCAACCTTATAACAAGGTTCTTGAAACCAGCACTTGTTTTGTGCATCGATGATGTGGATACCTTGTGCCAACTCCGACCTCTCCACCAACCCTTGCTTCCTCTTTGGTCATGTTGGAAGCACAAGGTGAGTAAACATTTGAAGATATTGCATTTCTAAGGGCATATATATATGTGCTCAGCTTTGGAGTGGACTTGGTTATGCTCTCCATGCTAAGCTTAAAGAAAAATTTTATGTGGCTTTGATGACTAAAACCATAGTATGGATGGGCTTTTCATTTGGGAAGTGGCTTCCTTTATTTGTTACAGCCTTGTTTTGCTATAATTGGTAGCAGCAGCTTTCCCCTTAATTGTAAAGTCCTTTTTTACTCTCTTTTTTTTAAAATGGGGGGGGGGGGGGATTTCCTCTTTAGAATCATGTTCTTCACCAAGTTCAGTGAGCATGGAACCACTTTGGTTCACATCATTTCCAAAGTCATAGGACCAATCTAGTTGCATTTTAAAGTCCTCAAAGTTATCCTAATTTTCCATTACCTAGTTTTCTATCTCTTTGTTTATCAAAGCCTCATAGGCATTCTTTGATAAGAAGGGGTTTTCCTAGATTTTTTCCCTTTCTTCCTCCTCAAATTTTTGCCTCTACATGAGGATTTTCTTGCACTTGTTTATCTCTTTTGTTCTCTTTCACTACCCAAGTTGACTTGTTCTCATGAGGTGGAGTGGAACGAGGGTTGGGTTTTTTCTTGCCTTTCTGAGAGGACAATATTTGGCTTTGCTGTAGTATTCACCTCCATTATCAGATTTGAGAGCCTTCAACTTCTTTCTTGACTCATTTTCAGGCAAAGATTTCCATTTCTGAAAAGTTTCAAAGACATCAGATTTTCTTTGAATGTAATAAACCCAAGTTTTTATAGTTGCATCATGAATAAAAGTAACATAATAGTGAGAACCACTAAGAGATGATACATCAGTAGGACCCCATACATCTATATGCTGTCCATCTCCTTCCTTTTTCTTTCATGACCAACATCCTTTCTTCAGGTGTCCTTTCTTCCCACAATGCCAGCACTCTAGGTTCCCTTTGGATTTGGATTTGCTTCTTCTTGACTTGTCATGATATCCTGGGCTCTTTCCTCTCTCCCTTTGTCATCCCCTATTCTCTATGCTATTCATTGCATTTCCTAACTCAGGAGAACACCAAAACATCATCAAACTTTAAAGCGTTTGACCTAGAAAATTTAGTAGATGCTTCATAAGAAATACCTTGTTAGAAGCTTATGGTTTTTCATACAATGTATCCAGCATGCTCATCAAGTCCTTTGTTGTCTTCTATTCAAGAACATTGAAAGCCACTGACACTCCCAAACATAATCATATCATCCCTAGCACCTTTCTATCAAGAATCTCCTAGTCTTTGACTGACATACTCGTAGGCTTCTTTGTGATCCCACCTAATGGTAAGAAAAGGACCTTTTGGTACATATAATCCTCAATCTACATCTTCCAATGCTGGTAGTTCTTTCCATTTAACTTCTTGACTTTTAGCTTGCCTTATTTCATCATTGCTCCCACTCAAACCAGGAACCTCCTTCCAAACGAGTCAATGGATGTTGCTTAAATAAATGCTTTGATACCAGTTGTTAGAAGCAACGTGATAATGAAGCAACAATGCAAGAAGCAGAATGCATAAATTAAACAATATAGGAAGTGCGCAAAATGGAAGAGACAAAGAGACAAGGATATACATGGTTCACCTAGTGCGGGCAACTTCCATAGAGAAACTCAGCCCTCTACCAACCACCGAGATATCTAGCCCATCATCCCCCACAAGCTCTAAACCAATAAAAAATAGCAAGTTTCATTGAATGGAAGCTTTAAGCATCAATGTAGATTGACTAAACATGATTTGATTTAATATACAAGCAAGTAGATTGACTAAACATGATTTGATTTAATATACAAGCAATGTTTTCTACAATAGTGGATATGGTGGGGGCTATGATGGTAGGCCTTGCAGGCCCTGAGGGAGTGTGGGATTGTGTGCACCCCCATGAGGACAAAGGCACATGTATATGCACCAAGAAGTGGGGAGGGGTGGATGACGAGGGCATGCAACTGCTTCATCATCGCAGTTGCTGCATGGCGAGAGAGTGGAGCAAATGCATGAGAGGATGTTGAGGTGCATGTAATGACAGGAGCAGGAGACTAAGGCATCCGTGGAGGTGCCCACAACAACAAGCTGGCAGGCACACCCCTGACATGCCATTGGAGGTGCCACGAGTAGGTAGGTGGGCAAGCAGGGGGAGCTAGCGGGGGGGGAGGGGGGGCGGCGGGGAGGAAGGGAGAGCTGGCACAGAGGAAGGGAGATGGAGAAGAAGAGAAAAGAGAGGTGAGGGAGGGAGAGGGGAGTGTAGGAGAGGGTAGAGGAAACAAGATAGAGGGGGGAGAGAGAGAGAGAGAGAGAGAGAGAGAGAGGGGGGTTGGAGAGAGAGAGAGAGCGAGAGAGAGAGAGAGTTCTTGCCATTTTTGTACACGTCACCAAAAGATGCTCGCCAAAAAAATGCACTCGATTACACCCGACTAGCACATCCGTCTCTCCTAACTCATCTGGGATACATTTTGTCCTCTTTGAATTTATGTAGCTTCCCCTTTCTTAGCTTCTCTTATGTCACTCATGTTCTAGCTGCTCTCGGCATTTTTACCATCACTATCCCTCAGTTGCTTACTTCTCAACTCAATCACTCTAGCTTCCCCTAGCTCAACTAATCTGTCCTCTCAATTGCTTAGATTTTTCTACCCATCACTCATGGACGAAGAGAAAGCTTCCCTCTCATCACCAACATCTCAGTTGCTCTCTGAGCTTTTTGCCCCTCATAGATGTCTTCTTTTTGAAGATGCCACCCAAGTTTAATAAGTTTCTCTCATTCCAAGATTTCTAGCCCCCATTGCATGGTGCTTTCTACAAAACTGCACAGCTGAAATGAACTCCATAAATATGGAGGGATTGGACCATCATAGTCTGCAAGTGGATTCGAAAGATTTGTCAAAAGACGATTGGTGGCATGTCTTTAAGTGTCTGTGACCAGCACCTTGTAAAAAGGTGGAGTGCATTGATGTCAAACCATAGTGTTTGGAAGATTTTATGATGTTGCATTGGAAAGTATACCAAGATGCTCCGAAGATGTCGGATAGTTTTTTGCAAGGGTAATTGCAATAAAAAACTTTTCAAGTGAAAGTCAATCGAGTGAACTTTGCTGAGTAGGATACGGAGTTTGCAGTGAAACATAGTGCTCGTTGGATGCTAAGATTGCCAGATGGCAGGACAAAGAATTGAGATTGAAAAGTGGGCTGTCATGGGATGAGTCAATTACAAAATCTACAACCTCTATGTGGATGCATAAAGACCACAGATTCTCCTCCATGACTACTATTAGAAGGATGGGTTTCATGCATGCTAGCATAGGGGATGATGAGTTGCATGAGCTCATTCAAACGGTTGAGGTTGCATAGAAATGAAAGGAAGAAAGCAAAACCTTGCTCTTTGATGCATAGACTTCATTAGAGAAGAAGTCATTGGAACAACACTGGGCTGAGGGTCTATCTTCAAATGCACATGATATCTATGCAATTCAAGTAGCAATCCTCAAGATATAGAAATTAGGTGCAGTAGCCTGTAATGACCTACTAAGCAAAGTTGACACGCTGTACTTAGAAGACTCTCAGGATAAAGGTGATCAAAGAAAAGGTATGTGCTCTCTGGTCAAATATTTTCTATGTTTACATGTGCTTTAATGGCTTATAATATGCTTTCTTGTACATCATCATGCAATGATTGTATGTGCTCTCTAGTGTGCTTTCTCATGTGCTTCTATATGCTCTTTTTTGTGCTTTAAAACAATCCTTATGTGTTTTGTACAACATGTGCTTTTATGTCCTCCCTATTGTGCTTTGAAGCAGTTTATATAGGCTTACAATGCGCATCATTTGGTTTCTGCTTATGTATTCACAACACCAAAACGTTTCAAGACTAGAAAAAAAGTGGATTCTCTTTGGATAGATTTGAGACTATCTACTTGAAATGTTGCTTTAACCCTGTCCCACAGGAACTTTGAAGTAGCTCATGAAAGCCTTTTCATTTAACAAATCAACACTAATATGCATTTTGAAGTACCAAGTTTCAAAGAAAGGCTCTACTTGATTCAAGTGAAGATATTATTCATTGATATGTAGAGGCTGAAATTATGCTTTTGCAAGAGTAACAAATAAAAATAAGTGATTACTAAACACAAAGTAATGCAAAGCACCCCCATTGGAGGCCAAAAATTAAGTCATGGTTTTTAACACAATTTATTTATGAAATACTTGTCCTGTAGAAACGCAACTTGAACGTTTGGTCAACACATTTTAATGTGTATGCTACTGCAATGAATACAACAAAGGAGGTTGTATATATAAAAACAAGCACGTGCACTACTACTCTTGAACTACTTATTGGTAATGTCGGAGTTGCCCTACTCCACCGGGAGTGGTGGCCTTATGTATAAATTTATTTTGGCATTTCAACCTAAGGTTGCATCCTTTGTCACAGATCGTCTGTCGAACTGAACAAGTGATGCAAAATATGAATGCCTCGAACATATAAGATAAGAGTATGTATGGGAAAAAAAATGAGGGCCGTACCTTCGGCACAAGCTTGCTTGGTAGCCACAACAAACATGCTTTTCAATGTCCTCTTTGAATTCATTCGGACACCACCCTCTTTGGACAGAGCTAACTCCAAAGGAAAGCTCTTTGTTGAGTGAGGCGGAGGGACATACGTCTTTATGATACAACCTTTTGAGGCTGAGATGACTCTGTGTTCGGCAAGTGCTCGTATCGCCTCTCTCATCGGTGGGGCGAGGCCTCTTGTAAAACAACACCAAAACACAAATAATGAAGTGAGGGACAAGTCTAATTTTAATGCGACGGTAATGCAAGTCCTTTTGGTACAGTTCTACTTCTATTGGATTGGAATTTTCATGTCCAGCCCCTTTATTCTCGAGGGTTCTTTTTGAGGCTATAGTGTCTATAAGGATATCTGGAATGAGAAGAACACTACAAGGCATAGGTCCTTTTTCGACAAAAATACCGACATTTTTTACATTAAAAAAAAATTTACGGGCACGAATGTCATTATTAATGTCATTAAAAGCGTCGAAAAAGAATGGTCGCTATAACGTCGCTATATAGTGATGTTGATAAACATCGCTATACAGCGACACTGATAATCGTCGCTATATAGTGACACTGGTAAACATCGCTATATAGCGACGACTAATAGAACAAAAAAAAAAGCATTAATAGGGCTAAACAGGGCTATAGCAAGCCCTGTTTTGCCCCACTAATGTTTTTTTTTTGGTAATTACAAAAAAAAGTTTTTTATTACAAAATTTCCCTTGCGAAAAGGGTGATACAAAATCACTCAAATGAAATGATCGAGCAATAAAAGCATATACATGTTGAACATATACAAAATTGTTTGTTACAAAATTACCCTTTCGAAAAGGGTGATACAAAATCGCTCAAACGAGCCGATATACAAAATGACATACATGGCGAAGTATATGCAAACTACTATTACTATTACTACTACTACTACTACTTATTCGAATCGTCGGCATCGTTCTCCTCCTCGTCTTGTTGGCATGATCCTTGGTCCTCCTGAGCTGCGCCTACTCCCTGACCCTCGTCACGTGCATCTGATCCCTGGCCCTAGTGATCAGTCACCTCCGGTGATGGGATGCTCGAGCTTTGACCCTAAGAGTGAACCATATAAATTAAAAATTAGATTGGAACTTAAAGAATAAAACAATTTAAAAAGTGAGATTACAAGTAAGAGTAGACTTATACCGTGCAAGTAGCCACCTCATCCCAATCGACCATCGCTCCAAGGAAAGAGAGGGTTTCTACGCCCATCACTACAACTAGCACTTAAGGCGCTAGCTGCAGGCTAATGCAAATAACAAAAATAACAAAAGGAAAAAAGAGGAAGTACTTTCTTACCTAGAATAGTCCTGCTCGGTGTTTTGTGGACTAGCCCTACAAAAGAGAGGAAACATACCATTTTTCAAATAACTAGTTAGAGGAAGGAGGAGTTTAAAGAAGCAACTTCTCA
Organism: Dipteris shenzhenensis; assembly: GCF_047967505.1. Lineage (NCBI taxonomy): Eukaryota > Viridiplantae > Streptophyta > Polypodiopsida > Gleicheniales > Dipteridaceae > Dipteris > Dipteris shenzhenensis. The sequence continues at coordinate 3,904,397 of NC_141617.1, read as the reverse complement.
AAGGGATTGGATTGAGGAGACAAGGAGAAAGAGAAGGAAGAGAAATACAAAAAAGACTAGAAGAAAGAGAAGGAAGAGAAATACAAAAAAAACTAGAAGAGGTGAGTCTTCTTTCTTTCACAAAATCTCATTTTTTGTCTTCAATCCTTGAAAATCAAGCATGAAAACTAGCACATAGCCTTAGCAATACAAGGAGAAACATACTTCAATACTCACAAAATGAAATCTCACAAAAAACGAACCTACATTGTTTAAAGAGACTCACCTTCTTGAAAAACTTCTTTTCACACAAGCAAAGAGGGAGAAGGGTGGAGAGGGAGCACAAGTATTAGGAGAGGGGTGAGTAGTGGTGAGGACTGGAGAATAGAGTGGAGGAAAGCGAGGTTGTCGGATATAGGTGGGAGGAGAGATTACTAAAGAAAGCGCCGTGTCGCGAGGTTTCGGGTTTTAACCCACAGTGTCGCTATATAGCGATGCTGGTCAGTCGCTATATAGCGCTGCTTTTAAATAAAAGTGTCGCTATATAGCGATGGAACAAAGCAAATCGTCACTATATAGCGATGAAACAGGTCAAAACGTAGCTATATAGCGACGCTTTAGGACACTTTTTGTTTAAAGTTAAAAAAGAAGCTCATAGATGCTATTTTATTACTGTTAATATATTTCCTTGCAACTTATGTTGTGATTTTATAAGTGCAGATGGAAGGGATGAGTGGAAGCTCGTCCGATGATGTGCTAATGCCTGGGAGCACAAAGTGGCTTACGGAGAGGCTATATTGTCATTGCGCTCATTGCAAGCGAGAAGTATGACATCGTCGTATTATCATGCACCACTTGCGGATGTATGGGGAGGAGCCCGAACCAGTACCCACCATTGGTGTTGCACGTGTTGATGGATTATTGGTAAGTCAAAGTTATTTAAGTTCGCGGTTAATATTGGATACCATTATAATACGAAATCTTGAGACAAGATCTTATATTTACACGAAATCTTAAAATAGGATGAGGAGGTTGACGAGGGTATGCATATACCTTCACACTTTGAGCAAGACTATAGTCTCCCGGATGATGACGAGGGTATGGTCGACATGATGGATTCTATTTTTAGGGGCACTACATCCCATGTACACGTGATATCAAAGTTTGAGGTTAAAATGCGAGAGTTGCAATCAACACAATTGTACGAGGGTGCTAGGATGTCTAAACTACCTGCTTGTCTCTTAATCTTGAATCTGCAAGTAAAGTATGGGTGGTCGGATACAAGTGTCTTAGCCTTAATGAGGTTAGCTCTTGCATTAATTTGACTCATTATTTGGATATTGTTTGTTTTGAGAATCATCATGTATGGATTAGTGTACCGAATCATCATTATTCGAAGCCTATGTATGTTTGAATTGTGATAGGTTGCTCTAGAAGATGTTGCCTGCACCAAATACCATGCCCGCATGAAGAGATGAAGCGAAAAAGATGCTAACAACGGTGGGTATGGATTATGATACCATCCATGCTTGCCATAATGACTGTATTCCCTTTCGTCCTGAGCATGGAGATTTGGCTAGTTGTTCGAAATGTGGGGAACAACGATATAGAGATGACTTGCAGGTACCGATAAAGCTCTTGAGACACTTTCCCATCATTGCAAGAATACAGCACATGTTCCGATGCAAATCCATAGCAGAGTAGATGACATGGCATGCATCTCATCGGTCCACTGATGACACATTGAGGATTTGTGCAGATTGTGCAGCTTGGAAGTACATAGATAATTAGTGGCCGGACTTTGCAAGGGAGCCACGCAACTTACATCTTGGGCTCGCCATGGATGGCGTGAATCCTTTCGGATTACACTCGACATCTTGGTCGACATGGCCCATAGTCGTGGTGAATTACAATATCCCACCATGGCTAATAATAAAAAAGGGATACCTCATGCTTGCACTACTTGTGCCATGGAAGTACAAGGCAAAAAATATGGACGTGTACATGGCACCTTTGATAGAGGAGTTACAGATATTATGGAGAGGAGTGCGGGTCTTTGATATTTCCAGAGCTCCTAGACATACCAATGATATTATGGTCAGGGGTATCTTGATGTGGACCATGCATGACTACCCAGGATATGGAGAGTGCACAGGTACGTGGTTATGTCTCTACATGTATAATATAGGATTATGCTTTTATGACTCTCTTTCGCACGCATGTCTTATACTAACACATTCATGCACGCGTGCAGGACTTGTTACAAGTGGGTACCATGCTTGTCCTGTTTGTGGACCGGGTTTGAAATCGCTTGCACGATACTCCAAACATATAAGGAAAAATGTTTATGAAGGTCATGCTCGATACCTTCTGCTGGACCATCTCACACGTGGAGGTCAGCTTGATCCGCCACCATCATATTTGAAGGGAAGTGACTGGATTCAAGATTGGAGGGCGAATGGAGAGGAACGTCCTCCTGGTATAAAGAGACTGTCGATCTTTCACGAGCTTCCTTATTGGGGTCAGTTACAAATCAATCATCTCTTGGATCCCATGCATATCTTCAAGAATGTGGGGGCTACTGTTTGGGCACACTTGGTTGGTTCCAAAGACTCGAGAGGAGTGCAAGAAGACTTGCGTGCTATGAATAGGATGTCTCGTTTGTGACCCCAAGTGCATGCTTCGGGAAAAGTTATCCTCCCGAAAGCAACGTGGATCCTCTCTACGAGGGTGGAGGCAGCGGTCAAGGCAGACATTGCCTCTTTTCAAACACCGACAGGGTACATGCATTGCTTGAAAGGAGCATTTTCAAAGGACAATAAGCTTAGTGGGCTCAAGTCCCATGATTGGCACAAGGTCTTACAAGTATTCTAAGCTGTAGAATTAGTGTACCAATAATCGTGATGCGTTAACGTAATTATGATTATGTTATATTGTTGACATGAGTTCTTTGTTGCTTTGATAGTTCATCCTCCCAATTATAATAAAAGAGTGCTTACAAGAAGATGTTAGAAATGCTATATTCAAGATCAGTGGTATTGTGAGGTATGCTTACTATCAAATCGCATTGATTGCATTTTCTTCAATTTAAGCTGAATAATCTGTAGACTGATTATGAAAATATCTTACATGGGCATGTGAAATAGGTGGATATCTCAAAAAGAGATCTCCATATCGAGCATCAAGAAGGCTAGGGTGGAATCCATCGAAGCCGTATGCTTGCTTGAGAAGCACTTTCCCTCGAGCATTATGACAACTCAAGTCCACTTGCTTGTGCACATAGTTGATGAGGTGGTTATTGCAGGTACCGTTCATAGTCGATGGATGTTTTTTCTCAAGCGGTTTATGAAAACTTTGAAGGGATTTGTAAGACAAAGAGCAAGACCAGAAGCAAGCATGGCAGAGGGATGCTTATATTGTTGACATGAGTTCTTTATTGCTTTGATAGTTCATCCTCCCAATTATAATAAAAGGGTGCTTACAAGAAGATGTTAGAAATGCTATATTCAAGATCAGTGGTATTGTGAGGTATGCTTACTATCAAATCGCATTGATTGCATTTTCTTCAATTTAAGCTGAATAATCTGTAGACTGATTATGAAAATATCTTACATGGACATGTGAAATAGGTGGATATCTCAAAAAGAGATCTCCATATCGAGCATCGAGAAGGCTAGGGTGGAATCCATCGAAGCCGTATGCTTGCTTGAGAAGCAGTTTCCCTCGAGCATTATGACAACTCAAGTCCACTTGCTTGTGCACATAGTTGATGAGGTGGTTATTGCAGGTACCGTTCATAGTCGATGGATGTTTTTTCTCGAGCGGTTTATGAAAACTTTGAAGGGATTTGTAAGACAAAGAGCAAGACCAGAAGCAAGCATGGCAGAGGGATGGCTTATGCAAGAGTCATTAGTATATATCACGGAGTTTCTTGCATCCACGGATCCCAATATGCCATAAGCTTGGCATAACAAGGATGATGATCGCATCATTGGCGAGGCTCCCCAAGGAAAAGGGATTGAAAGAAAGATGAGCGAAGAGCAAATGGAGAAATTCAATAAGCTTTGTATCCTGAATAGCCCTCAGATGCAGAAGTGGATTGAGAGATATAAAGTGGCAAAAGCAGAAAGAATAAATGCAAGGACGAGATTCAAAGTAATGTACAGGCGATTGCAACCATATCCACGAGATCTGGCTCTTCTTCCCACTCACATGTCATTTGATTGGCTACAACTGGCTCTATGTAAAGCCGAACGCGATGGAGAGACAATAAAAACAAGCGCGAGCGAGAGTTATCATTTGGATGTATGATGCATGTAAGTTTCTTACCTCTTAAGTAATTATTTATAGCAATATACGCTATAAAATAGATGCATCTTCATTGTTTTAATGATGCTCTTTTACAGTACAAAAAGTACAGTGCATTATGGTCATATGGACGATATTTTCGTGTGGAACGCATCGATTCAAAGAGAGTCACGTATGATTGTGGAGTCATGGATAACTTCACACAAGATAGCCGAGCAAGTGCTTCGGATACCAATCTTCTCTCCTCACAGTTGGATTATTGTGGAACCATACGCGAAATCTATGAAGTTGATTTCAGATGATTTAGTATTTTCATTCTTGATGTAAAATGGTTTAGAACTATTTACAACGGTCCCCATGCGACAGTGAGAAAAGATAGTAGCCATTTCTTTGCAATAGTCTCCACCAAACATTGGACCCATGAAAGTGATACTTTTGTTCTTCCCGAGCACTGTGAGCAAGTGCATACTAATGATTTAATTAATCGAAGCTTTCGTTTTTAAAGATCCATTGATACATGTACTTAAGCATAATTTCATAGATATAATTGACGACATTTGGCACACATCTTCAATATAGGTGGTTTTTCAATCGTTCTGATCCAAGATGGTGGTACCTGATCCAAGTTGCACCACGAAGTAAGCAAATTTTTGAAGATAGAGATGTGGATATGGAGATGCCACTACCAATGCCGAGTCCAATTGATCCTGATGAATCTAGCGAAGAAGATAAAGATCACAATATGAGCCAAGAGGAAGATGCACATAATGACATCGCACGGGAGGAAAATGGAGATCACGATATTGAGGAAGAAGATAAGGATCATCAAGAATCACCACACTTTATTAAAGAAGATGATCAAGTACTTTTAGGTTAACGTACGATGCCAGAGTACGATGATGATATAGGAGATCAACTCGGTATAGAGTTAGAGATAGACTTGTTTGGCGCGTTAGACTTGGCTCAAGATGAAACAGTTGATGTAAATGCTCTTGATTGATTTTTTTCATCTCAAACTTGGACATGAATATATGAGCTTCAAAGGCTTGATGTACATGCTCTCATACTTTTATTCTCTCAAAAGATCAAACATGTATGAAAATTTAAAAAAATTTGTCATTGGAAAAAACTAACGTTTAAGACCTATATGAATAAAAAAGCTCTCTGTAAAACGTCGCTATAAAAAAGTATCTCAGTGTTGCTATATAGCAACACTTACGATTCTGATAAACGTCGCTATACAGCGACTTTACAAATCGTCGCTATATAGCGACGTTTGCCTAAAGTCGCTATATAGCGATGCTTTATGAGGCACGCTTTCTATACCGACGATTAGCGCCCCGTGTGTGCTAAACATCGGTACTTAAACGTCGCAATAGGATCCGTGTGTAGTAGTGGAATATGGTATTAAAAAAACCAGTGAAAAGGGTCGCTCGAGCAAAGCAACCAAATAATGATAGGAACAGAGAAATAAAAGGACAACTAAATGTATCGCCAATGGGGTGGATAGATTTCGAAGCTTCGTGCCGTACAGAGGCATTCCTTGGCTCGGGTTCTCTTGAAGAGTGAACTTGCTCATGGCGGTTTTGGGATACAAGACTTTGTACATTTCTGCAATGGAGAGAAATCGAGACATATTTAATTTTGCATATCTTAGGCTGCCTGGACGAGGATGTCAAATAAAGAAAGAGAACTGGAATTCCCAAAGAACTCGAGGGAAAAATAAGAAGACGTACTTCCTACTACTCAAGTCCCTCTTACTTTGGAAATATTAAGGCGTAGCGTCGAAGTATATTTACGCTATTTGAGCCTGCTCATTCCTAATGGACGCTCGCAGCTATGCAGGAAACCCATCCTTGTGTACAGGCAGCACATCTTGCTCTCCTGCAAATCGTCATGTCGGCCTTATAATTGGGTTAGTCATCGCTAGTTCGCTGTGGAAGAGAAAATGGAGGGACACGACATCTAAGAATCTGGCGACTACAAGCACAGGTATTCTTCGAGAACATGGTAGGTATATCCTTGAGGATTTTACAATCACCAAGTTCTATTTGCCCATCGATGTAACAATCTTCTAGCGAATTCCAACTTTTAGATCAGCAGACACCTATCTCGATTCGTTGAAGACAGGCATAGGAGAGATTTAAGGTTACGCAGTGGGAGAGAACCCTTCCTATGCATTCAATTTGCACCGTCCTCGGGATACGCCTTACAAGCAGTGGCCTCATTGTAAGCTCCAGATAGATGTTCATAGGCAAGCCGTAAGCTTTATTCAAGCGAGGTGGTGCTGGGGGGAACCGAACGGATGTGCCATGCGGGTAATGAAGGGAATGCCCATGCGGGTAAGGAAGGGAAAGGCGGCTGTCCAAGGAGGACCAAGAGCAGAGACGGCAGGTGAATTCAGAGGATGAGCGAGGTATAGAAGGAGAGACTGTGCTTTCTCTCTGCAAAGGTTGCCAGGTATCGATGATCCGACTGTGCTTTCTCTCTGCAAAGGTTGCCAGATTCCACCATTATCATCATAGCTTCAGAGAGCCATCACAAACGTAAGTTCTTGAAAAAGAAGCGAAAATTTTGACTGGAATTTTGAAAGGAAACTGGAAAAACCGAGGAAAAACCGAGGACCTCTTTCGAATTCCCCCTGCTAGTGTCCATGGAGTCTCCAGATCCTTCCGAATCATCTTGGTAAACATCGTTCTCTGGTTGCGACATGCCTGGTGAGATCTCTTCATAAAACGTTCCAGATAGGAAGAGAGATACGCAAGGAGAAGACACGAAAAAACGGAGGCAAAAGCAGGTATCCAAACAACCTTACATAGAAGAAACAAATGGTTCTCGTTTGGGATATGATCTTCCGTGCCCATGATTTTCTTAGTTTTTGTGCCAAACTGCTCCATACCTTTCCTTTCTGGAAATTCTCTGGAAGCAGCGCACGTGAAGCGGTAAAACCTCGACATGTCTATGATTTGCAATGTAAGCCCGAATGGATGCTTCTCGGCACGGAGACGTAGAATCTATGAAGCATGAACTCATGTGGACACGGTCCACACCTACGCAAGCTTGTGTTGGAGAACTAGTCTCTGGTTGCTGACTTATCGTAATTGCGCGATTATTGAGAATGTTCAAGAATGTATTATAGACCTTGCCGTGGAGGAAGTTTGCTCCAACAAGCTGTGGATCAGGATTCAATTAGTTCGCCAACTGCAACACCTCCGCGTTGAAGCCCTGCACCAAATTGTTCACGTACTGGATGCACTTACAATCCTTGCTCTTGGTACTGTGAGCTCCTAGCTTGTAGAGAGTCTGCAAGGCATAAGACATGTTGGCCATATGTCTTCAGCATTTTGCAAACTACATTTTGGGAGTGTACTCCTGGCTGAAACCAGTGGAGTTGATCGGGGAGTTAATTGACAAAGTCGTTGCTATCGAACACCATGGTGAACACGGCCTTGGAAAGAAACATTGAGGTCGTACCTAGAGCTCCCAAGAGTGGTCGTAACTCCTAGAGAGTGTTCTTGAAGTTCTCAGTCTACTGTTGAAGCATAATTGCGCAATCTGAAACACAACAAGGTTAAAAGGCGTGCTTCTACATGTCAATGATCAAAGCACAGGTTCACGTGAAAATCGAGCTTGACTTGAAGTGAGGGTCTTAGATAGTTTTTGTCGGATGCATCAAGAATACCACCAGACTCCAACATTGTTATCAACAAAGCATAGATTCTCCGTCCCAAGCACTCGCAACATTTCTTAACAACAAAACGTACACAGGTCGAATCAGTTGATTACAAAACATACCTTGTACCAGATGGATTCTGCTACTCAGGGGCCAAATCGGCACAAAATCTCAACGCGTTACCTCTGCGTTACATAAGTACTAACTAGCAAAAGTCCCACCCAACGATGCTAGATAGCGAACCAAACAAGGACGTTGATTCAACACACACAATGATTCCAAGACCTCAGTTCAACATCTTGAGTCTGTTCGATCAACTTTTTATGCACCTCGGACGAACACACAATCAGACCATATGTTAGTTCTAAAATCTCACAAGACCGACCTTGCTTAACATTGCAAAATATTTCTTCAACTTTATCCGAGTATGTATCCTTAGTAAGGATGTCCAATCTGCTCATCTGCAGACCTAAAACCTTCAGGAATTAACTTAGTTTTTTGTAGCTTGGATGTTCAGTTTTGCTGATCCCCTCTAACCTACAGATATCAAACAAGAATGAGCAATTTGCGCTCTTCAACACTTCTATGTCGAAAGAACGCTCCTCCCACAAAATTGCTTACCTAGGCTTGCTGCATCAGACCCTTTTATGATGCGCAGCCTCCTCACCATGGTGACAAACATTCTGCTCGGCAAACAACATTCGTGTAATGAACCTTACAGAATTACAGAGAAAACCGGCAGCATTCAAATACAACATTTGTTAGCTGAAACTTATAATAGACCTATCATGCACAACTGGACATCTGAATAGCTCCTTCGAGATCTATATTGTGAAGAGTACAAAAAAAAGCGACAGTTTCCAATGTGTATGATGAAAGCCATTAACAAAGTCACTTGTCTTGCAAGCCGACAGTGTCCGCTCTGTCCATGTAGTGCACAATAAGAGCGATGATCGAGAGGAAGAAGAATTATCAATTCGTGATCCGTGATCATATGAATAAGGTTGCCCTGGAGATGAAAGCACTGTTCAAAACATACCATTGATGAGCCGTGTCATCGACAATCTGTTAATGACTGAGCTCGCTACTAAGACAGAGAGCGAAGACGTGGAAGTTTGCGACTATCTGATGAGGATGATGGTAGGCGTCATTGAAGAGGCTGCATTCGGCACACAATTCGGATGTCTCAAGGGACAGAAATCGGGAGACCTTAAAAGCTTGGAATCCAAAGTAATTCTTTGTGCACAGAGATTTATCGCTGCACTCCGGTTGGACGAAAGCTCCATTAAGCACTGTCGTTGGAGTCTTCTTGCCTGTCCTGCAACAACCAGTACGAAAGTTTCTGACTCTGCTCCCCTCGATAGGTGATGATAGGAACCAGGAGCAAATTGGGCCATTGTAGAGACGAGCCTTGGAAAATTCCATGTCTAGAGCAATCAAGTCCTTCCACCATTGCAGATGATTTTGCTTGAAAGGATGGCCCTTTCGATTGAGGAGTTGCTGATGGTGAAGGAAGGCACTTCCCAAGGAACACTATGTAGAACTCCTTGGAAACCAGCGCAGCAAGCAAGCCAAAAAGTGAAGGAAAAAGGCAGAGCCGACGACGACGGTGAGGAGGAGCTCGAAAGGCAGAAGCCTTTGGTGCAAGTCCATCGAATGCATGCAAGTAGATCGACCCATTACATGTGGACAACGTGGAAAGCCTGCATGCACCAATCAGTCTCTTCCACGCGTCGAAACCTGGCACGCGACAATCAGCCTCCACATAAATCGAGCACAAAATCATTTTAAATAAAAGCATTTTCGCTTCTCTCTCAAAAGCACCTTGTCTTCACTTAGGCCTTCACGTGGTAGGCCAAAAATCAAACTACATAATAACAAAGAGGAGAAAATGTGATGAGGGGGTGGAAATCCCCACAAATATAATGAGAAGGTGGAAATGCTCTATCTATGATAAGAGCTCTCATGGGAAGTGTTCTAGGTGTAAGTGCCACACACAAGGGAAAAGTAAAATGCCCCATCTATTAGTTAGTAGTAAGGAGAGAGATCAAAACGAAAGGTGGTGGAAGGAAGGCACCTTTGTGGACTAAAAAAAGGAGAGGTCAAAGTTAAACGTGCCCTAAAGAGTGCTCTATTAACAGCCCATCAAATGCAGAATTATCGACACTAAACACAGTTTTGCAAATGCACAAGCTATCGGCCCATCACCCTCGCACCCACAAACTCTCTCTCTCTCTCTCTCTCTCTCTCTCCCTCTCTCTTAGTTGAGCTTCAGCTCACTTGTTCGACGTAACCCAAAATATCTTCGACGCCTTTCATGCTCCAGAACATCTCCACTTTTTCTGCAACTTCCAATTTCCCACCGCCCACTTTCTCCAACCGCTTCCATCCGCTTTCCGGCACTACCACCCTTCACCTCGTTGACGCTCAAGGTGACTTCTTGGCTCAAACCCACCTGTCTTTTGAAGCTCCTTCTTGTTCGTTTTGACGACTGTGAGCTGACTGATCGTTGTAGACCCCGTCAATTGTCGCCCACCTCACAGTGCTAGTGGAATTGCTGCTCACCGGGTGCGACACGGCGGATAGCTAGCAGGGTGGGGAGTGAAAAGCAGCAGTCCCTGACTTTTGAGGAAACTTGTTTTATTATATAAAAACTGCGAGCTCACGTAGAACGCTTGCCGCAGTGTAATGGGTTTGTATCTTGTTTAAATGGAACGTTGCAGTTGGAGTGGAGACGAGGCCACAACTGGTTTCAAGCACAGCAAGGTCAGCGTAAAGCACAGCGGTGTCTAACCGAAACATGATGCAGGAAGACTTTTGCTCGAAGCGAAAAGCATGAACTCCGTTTGAAAGACATTAACCAAAGCTGCAGACGTTGGTATGCACGCAAAACGAAAGGCTGGGAGCGTACTCTCCAACGAGACGGTCAGAAAGGAGGAATTCCGTTCAGAGCCCATGTTAATATCCAGCTAGAGGTCTAGGGGTAAAGCTAGAGCACAGCATTTTCAAGGAGACGACTGTGCATTGCTCGATCCCGGAGAAATGAAATCTACAATCAAGCGCATGCAAAAGTGAAATCGAAAAGTAAGCAGCATGAAATTAAGGGCTTCAGTATATGAGGAAAAGGGGATAGTTTTTAATGAAATAGATTAGAAGAGACGCCTTTTTGGTGAACTAGCAATCGTTTCTTGCACCACCCAGGGTTCTCATAGAAAAGGAAGTAGACAATGTTTTGAAAGGGGAAGGTATAGAGGACATTGTGCTAGAAGAGGTGTTGTGGACAAGGGAATGCAAGGGGAAGAGAGCGGAGAAAAGGGAGCAGAATTTCGCTCGATACATTTTGATTACTAATATTTAAAAAGGGCGGCCAAAGTAGTGCCAGGCAAGAAAAGAGAACATGGAAAACACCGAATCGTGGTATGAATTGGACCAATTTTGAAAGACTACGCGATTTATCATGGCAAAATTTAGCTTCTTGAAGGTACAAAACTGTTCAGACCTACTTGAGCAGTAAGAGGAAAGGAGGGAAAATGCTATCGACTAATAAAGAATGCAAATACCAAAAGGAGAGCTGGATCTGTCAAACAGAAGGATGTGATAGAGGTGGTACAAAAGAGCATTGGTTATCATCAATAACAAATAGTTGGGTTATTGGAATCAAGGTCCATTCAGTTTGGCATGGGAAAAACGGGAAAGAAGGCCAAGGTGTGCATGCATCATAATAAAAGAAAGTTACCATATCTAAAATGGTTATCCTTAAAACTTGTGTTTAACACTGGGACAATCAGGTTCTCCTGACAGCCACCCTTGTCACCATTTGGCAGGATATTGTATACCTTGCATGCGATGGGGAGCACGGGACTTTAGCGACCACTGAGAGGCAGGAACATTTCTGCAAGGTTTGGCCTGCAGGTATCTTTTATATCATTGCCATGAGAGGTATTTGCTGGATATATAGACCTCCACGCTGGTTGTTAGCCTCTGTTCCAGGCAGTAAGCTGGGTTCTATGGAAACAGGCTGGTTTCTCTGATGGCCAGTTTGTTTTCTTTCCCATCATCAGATTGCTGATTTGTATGGCTGTTTTTTAAGCGTTAATAGAACTTCTTTTCTCTCGGGGAAAAAGACACTGGGACACAAAGGAAACACTCTCTATATGCAGGAATGAGTATTTAAGCAAAATCACTCTTCTACCATATAGCTTGGATCTGAAGCTAAATGTGAGAATTTTTCAAAATGTACGAGTAGAAGATACGCTCTTCCAAGGAATAAGGGCACATTATAGTAATGGAGGATCACATTGCAAGAGTAGATAATGCAAAGATAGGGGGGTTGAACATTGCTAATTTGTTGGGACACGAGATGATTCAAAGATGGAGAGCAAAATCAGAATGCACATAGACAAGCACTGGTCAGACTGTGCTGCATTGTAGCTCATGACCAGTAGTCATCCATGGGATAAGGACATGCATTACTTGCTTTGGCTTAGAGGATTAGTTTGGTCATGTTCCTGCCTTCATCTAATCTGCATACTAGTTTCACATTAGATGTTAAATGACACTATTGAGAAAGCTCATGTTACATATTAGGGGATCAACAATCCCTTGGTGAAAAAAAATCAAGACCCGTCTCTTACTATATCACGAATGCATCGCATATGCTTATACCCTTTGCTAGAGAGGACACAAATGGATGCATGCTTTTGTCAATCTTGGCAAAGCAGGAATATGGCATGCAAAGGTGCGAGATATCATGCTTGATGGCATTCACGATTATCATAAATGGATTATCTTAGCATGCATTACCTTCACGTTCACATAACTCTGAATTTCTTTACGTGCCATTGAATGCATTAGTCCAGTGCACTTTCACATGAGTTCTTTGCATGCAAGACTTTGTTAAGTGATAGAAACTGCGCCAACACAAGCAACTGAAATCCACGAGGTCCCATGCGATCAGGAAAATCTGAAGTCACACCACTTCATATCTTCAATAAGCCACTGAATTTTTCTTTCCCCTCTTGTGTTGATCTGAGGAAGATCCCCTATGGAAATTTAGAAGCTCCATGTGGCACTGTAGCTGAGAAAATGGAGCAGTTAGAAACCAAAAATAATATTGGGGCTTGATGTTCGATAGGAGGTGGCTGCTACAGGGCGCTTACAGCAGTGAGCTACGCACCATGGGCTAGAGAATATCAAATTCTACTACGAAGTTAAAATTTGCACGCTAAAAGCAGCAAACAACCAGGGAAAGAATTATGCAGGTTGAATCAACACCTATCTATGTGGATGTAGGTGTATGTTTGCAGACATGCTACATACACGTGGGTGCACACATTTAAAATCACTTTACTAGCAGGACATCCTTAGTGTATTGAGGAGGAGAATCTTACAAGAAATAAATGACATAAAGCATTCTTTTGCTTGATCATTATTGTGAAGAACACACATTCAATGTGAAAGTCTTTCCAATGTAAAAACTGTGGAGCATGATATTTTTTGAGGGTTTGTGGTTGATTATAAAATATGTATTTTATTCATGTGTGCTCGTCCTTGTTGGGAAATACAATGTCTACTCTCTCTCTCTCTCTCTCTCTCTCTCTCTCTCTCTCCAGTCTTTATGAAAGGTTTTTAATTCTCTATTGGATGTGGTCTGAATTTTTGATCTCCTTTGAGCAGATACGGAAGTAGAATCAGAAGTCAAGTCATGTGCTATGGACTTTCAGAATTTCAACCTAGGTGATCTATCTATGAATTTCACGATGACAGACGACCAAAGTATTCCTACGCTCGCACATTGGCAGACCACATGCAATCGAAGAAATTTGTTGCAGAAAGAAGTGGAAGCAGGATGGGGACATGAATATAAGGAAAATCTCATGTCGTGTTCACTTCCCAAATTTGTAACCCATGAAATGTCTGACCCAATTACTTCTGGTACATTTCCAGACTATAGAAAAATAAATGGTCAAGATGAACAGGATCCAAGTCAACAATTCATGCAATGGTCAAAGAAAAGGCAGAGATTCAAAGTTTTGCTTTCAGATATGAGAAGAATGGAGATTACCTTATCTTCTGTACATGGAGAGAAAGAAGGCATTGCATATCAAATTAAAGGCTTGTCTGAACTTCTCAAATCAGTGATTGCAGAACTTGAGCACAGCCTTGCACAGAATTTTCTTTGCTCAAATAGCTGCGAAGATAGTTTCTGGGTCTCTGTTCAGGCCATGGCCAACAGAGTTGGTTTCGACTTTGCTGAGTTTAGAAGCCTTGTTCAACTGTTCTCTTCCTTCGACACTGACATACCTGGACTGGATGATCATGGGTCTGTCAATCCATGCATTCTTATGGAGCAAAGTATCCAAGGACCTGTAGAAGATCTGGAAGTATTTAATTTGTCAAGTCAAAAGAACTTGTGTGCAATTCCAGAAATTATTCCTCAGGCATCGCAATGCTATCCAGATCTATGCTCAATCCCTTTGAGCATCCCAGAGAAGGGAGCATCTGACCAGTTTCCTTTTGAACCTGCCACTTTGCAGGCTCATTCTAACATAAGCTGTCTGAACGTTGGACCTTCCACATTACCTGATATTCACACCAATCCCATGCCTATTTGGGGCTTCCATAGTTCCAACCCAGATTATATTTCTTCTGATCATTTCAGAATACAGGAGGGGAACACAGCAAACTTCACCTCTGGTAAACATCCATCAAAGGATGAATTTGTTGACAGTTTACTTGGAATTCATCCACACTCATGGGAAAGAACACGCTTGAATAATATGGGCTCATACTTTACACTCAATGAATCTCCTGCAACAGTAACTGGAGTGCATAAGCAGCGGCAACGACAACGACAACGGCGGCATGCCATGATTCAGGGTCATACTGTCATAAAATCTGTCAATTCTGTAAGAAAGAATAGCTCATATAAGGCACATGAGAGTTCTGGTATTGTTGATGAGGTTCTTCCCTATGTCCTACCATAGATGAGGAACTTTGATTTTGACACATTTTCTTGAATTTGCGAATGGTTGATTCACAGCAGCTCTTTATTTTGTAAGTCTCATTGTTTTTTCATACAGCACGAGTTATGAAAACCATGTACTAATTTGTAAAAATAATCCCATGCAGAACAAATTGGAAAGGGGTTTACAATTCCTGCTCGAAAAGGAACTAAGACCTAGTGATGTAGGGAATCTTGGACGTATAGTACTTCCCAAGGTAAGAGCTGCATTGATCTCTTGTATTGTCTCTCTCATGACTGAGTCTTCCTAGTACTGAAGTGAACATACTTCTATGGTGTTTCCTGTATGTAATTCTGGGTGCTGTTAACATGTGGCATGAAGGAGGTGTGTATTCGCATATATAAATGGTGGAAGCCTTATAAGGAGGAGGTTGAGCACCCCATTTAGTATTCCCTGGGGACTTTTGGTGCTCAATGGGCTTTGGCACAGCAGGGTGTGGGACCTGTGTATCTGGTGCCCTCCTTCCCTTGACTCGTGGCCCCTTACAGGGCTTTGATATGGTATTAGAGCCATCCTTATGCCTGCTTGCGGGATGATGCGTGGCGGTCTGCTTTGTTCTGGGCAGTTGCAGGTGACGCCCCATGGTGGCATGTGATATCTATGCATTGATTGTGCTGATGGTGACTTGTTGATCGCAGCAGTGGCAATAGTCTGTACCTGTAAGTGGGCAGAGCTTGGCGTCCACAAAAGGATAAAAAGATCTATGTGACCAATGGTAGTTATTACATTAGGGAGCGAGTAAACTCATCAAAGGTCCTATAATCTGGCATAATCTATTGCCATCAGGATTTTGTAAAAGAGGAGCGTACATCAGTTTAAGACTGAAATCTTTCGGTTTAGATTTTGAATCTCTGATGAGTGCTGCACCTTCCCTGTAAACCACCGATTACCATTTTTGCGAACACCCTCGACTTTTTGAGTTGGAGCTGTAATTTAGAATTCGAGACCCGGCACTGTGCAGTGTGGTGACTCGTCTTTGAGCGGTGAAAATGTCTCGAATCTGCGTCTGTTGGGTTGTCTCATGTTGTGGTGGCGGAGGGGGACGTGGTCTCCTCGATCTCTACACCCGCTGAGCTATGTCCAAAGTGACCCCTCGTCTTGGGCGGTCTCCTCTGAGGAAAGCTGTGATAGGTCGGACCTCAGTAGAGTGTGCTCTGATCGCTCTCCATGTCGTGGGTGGCCTATGCAACCCTCTATCGGTCATCCAGACTGCCCGCATATCAGCTACCTCCTCCTCCTCCACCCCACTATGTCCTGGAGCTGACTCAAATGCATAGAAATTTGTGACTCGCCGCTGTGTTTGGTCAGCCTTTGTATCCTGTGGTCTGGTCGCCTCTTGTTGCTCTATGATTTGTCGTAGCAGGGTCTCCTTGTGTCAGCGCAGCTCAAGTAGGTAGAGCCCAATGCCGACTTGGTCATGGAAGTGGATCAATTGTGACAGTGGGTCGAAGCCACTCCCATCCTGATAGAGACAGTGGTATCGCCCTTGGATCTCGCAGTAGGCTGGGTAGGTGCAGAGAAAGTGCTCCTCTATCTCAATCACTCTCAATGTGCATAGCATGCAAATCCGCTGCTCTTTGGGTATGCGTGCTGCTCTCCCTGTCTCAATCCTCAGCTGATGGGATGAAACCTGTATCTGTTCGATAGAGATCCTTAGTACATGTGAGACTCCTATGTCCTTGAGATACTGGGGTCTGATGATGAATCCCTCCTCCGAGACACTCAAGAAGTGGTCGCGGTAGAATTGGGTTTAATCTCATCTCATGGGCTCGACTCAAGGGGTGCATCTATACTGTACTGAAAGGGAGGGAGCCTATCCATTTGGATTCCGTGTCTGGCAAACCATTTGGATATACGTGCATACCATGTGTCTGCCCCGCTCTCAGCTAGTTGTCTGGATGACTCTAGGGCTAGCCTCGGTAGTCTCCAATGGGGTAAGTCCCAGACTCTATGAATGAATGTCACTGTTTGGAAGATGGCATCAGTCTGCAATGGTGTCATGGCGAACTCTGCTTGTACTATCTCATGCGGGAGTGAGGACTTGCTCCGAATCATCCTAGATCCCATAGTCACCTGTAGCCGCTCACTCTGCTATTGGTATATCACAACCTCAGAGAGAGAGCGAGAGTTTATTAATGTCCATGGGACAACAAAAAACCATCTAGTATAGAGAAGAAAGGACATCCCCTCCATACTTTGAAAAAAGTGTCCCTCCTAACAGAGGTTGCTCTCGATGATCCCTGCATGCTCACCCAGATGGCCATTAAGGTATGTATAGTATTAGTCCAAATATTGGCCAGTGTTTGAGAGGGGTGAACTTGGGATACATCCAATGCCTCTGTACATCTGGCTGTCCAAATATGCCATGCTGAAATGCTAGCCAGAATCTCCCATGAAGTGTCTACAGAAGCATGTGAAGCTCTGAAAGGAGTGAATGAGACATCCTAGAGAGAACAAGACTCTACTATGTGTCGACGAGTAGAAAAAGCCCCATCTGAATCATGCCCCTCGAAGAAGACCTGAGGCCCCGTAAGAGAGAGCCAAGCAATTGAGCCCCAATTCATGAAGAAGGGTGCCGTATGGAAAGTGCATAAGATCCTAGCAACACCCTTCCAGATCGTCCTTGCCTGTCTGCACCCCCAAAGGCAATGCTGAACTGTCTTAATTGCAGAATGGCAACGAGGACATGTAGGGTCAAAACCCGAACCTGGACATGTAGGACATCCTTGTTTGAATCCAATCTGCTCAGAGTCTCATCTGTCCACTCAGCTACTATCCGAACTTTGCTTGAAACTCTCTCGTAAAGTGCCATAACAGCCAAAATAACCTTCTGATCATAGCCCACATCCTGCAAATGCCTACTGAGGCGGGCTCTAGGAACTGTGTCAAAGGCTTCGTGAAAATACACAAAGCAACAATAAAACCTTTGTCTCTGTGCCCTCGCCGCCTTAAAAATACATCTGAGTGTGAGAATGTGGTCCATGGTCCCATGATCATTTCGGAACCCGGCCTGTTCATAAGCTCTAAGCCCTCGCATCTCTGCGAATCGAATGACCTCATAATCAACCATTGATGCATAAATCTTGGACATGACATGCCGAAACATAATGGTTCATAGGATCCCCTGCCTTGCGGATAGGTGAGATAGTATTAAGAGTCCAAGTGCCTGGGAAGCCAAGCCAAACAGCTTCATTCAAGAGCTTTGTTAAGATTGGGGCAAGGATGTTTATCCCACATGCAATGAATTCAGATCCTCATGATCTTTTGCTTGGCCATTATGAAGCTTAATCATAGCATCCTTAGCACCCTTTCCGACAAACCACCTGTAGCCAAATTCTCCCTCGGACAGACTCATATAGACTCATCACACTGTTGGAAAGGTCACCTCCCCATCTGTAAGCCCCCATATGAGGAGAGCATGGGGGAGGGAGACCTAGGGCAGTACCCAACAGAAAAAGAGATAAAGAGGCTGCCACATAGACAGCATCATGGCTGTCATGTGGGCAGCACATCTAGAACTGTTATGGGCAGGACAAAGGGCCAGGATAGTGCGGAAGCATGGCAGATCTGTACGGATTACAGACGCCTGCTGTACAGCTGGTTTCAGGGTCACGTACGGAGCTCAGGTAGGAGCCCTAGAGCTGGAACAAGCCCGGAGCAGAGGCAAGACAGTCTGGGACAGATTGCGATGGCCTTGAAAGGAGGGCCAAAGCCCTAGTATTGTGGGCCAAGGGCCCTTGTAATGAGAGCCCTTTAAGGGCGGTTTTTTCCAGCAGACTGGTCGGTTTTCAGACAGACTGAGTTGGCCAGATTAGGGCTGACCAGTCGGTATTTTTGCCAGGCCCTTGGGGCCTATAAAAGGAGAGGCCCTGGGCCTCATTTCACATCATCTGGAGCAGCCAGTCCACCAGCAGAAGGAGCAGCAGCAGGGCTACCTTTGGGCCTATAGTCAGGAGGAGAAAGAAGTACCTTGTGCTGCAGACTTAGCTTGCAGGAGGCTGCCCACCTAGGCTGGTTTCCAGACAGCAAGGTGGAGAGGATCATTCTAGACGGAAAGTCTACTTACGCTCGAGCTGGAGCACGCGGGCTCGAGTCTAGAGATAGCCAGCAGATAGGAGAAGGACCTTGTGGTAAGATCAGAGGACCACATCATTGGTGGGACTCTGGATCTGTCTCTTTTGTATTGTGTTCATAGTTGTGGACGGAAATATATATTTTGGTGGTTTCTCTATCTGGTTGGTTCATTGTCTATTGATGAGTCTGCACACCTATTGTATGCACATAAGTAAAGAAGTTTGTGATTCCACACCCACACCGCACACTGTGTGAGCTCCTGAGCATTACTATAAGTCTTCCGTTGCGTGTACCCTCTGTTGGGGTCTTTTCTAACATGGTATCAGAGCCCAAGTAGGAGGCTCACAGGTGTGGGAGCCTGAAGGCAGGGACCTTGCTGAAGGACGACCCTGATTCAGAAGCTCTAGGGAATCGACTTCCACGACTGGAGGATTGTGCCCTTGCGAGAAGGAGGGTGACTCAGGTTCAGTCAGGTGCGTTCAGAGTTCTGGTTTACTGAAATTGAGTTTGGTTGACTTTGCTGTGTGGTATAAACAGCAGAGATGTCGACTTCTACAGCCTCTTCAGCCCCTGCTTTCCCTTCCTCCTCCTCCAGTTTTCTCTCTTTCACTATCCCTAACTTTGGTGAGTCTGGGAACCTGGACGGGACTAATTACCCGATCTGGAAAGTGAAGATCCGGAGTCATTTAGTGGCTCGGAAGTTGTGGAAGTTGACCACGGGAGAGGAGTCGAAGCCGGAGGACATGGTGGACAGTAAAAGGGAGGTACTCATGGCAGTAGACAGAGAGGAGCTTGAAGCTTGGGAAGAAAGAGATGCCCATGCCCTGGCAATAATCATAGGGACTACGGCGGACTCCGTTCTTCCGCATATCCAGCTGGCCGAGACGTCAGTAGAGGCATGGGCCACCCTGAAGGATCTGTACGAGACAGACAATACCTCCCGGATTGTGCTTCTTCAGCATCAACTCTACAATCTTGATATGGAAGAAGGCGATACGGTACATAGCCATTTGACAAAGGTCAAGGTGGTGAGGGATCAGCTGGCAGCAATTGGTCAGAAGACAGACTCATGCCATCTGGCCTTGATGGTACTGAGGAGACTGCCTCGGAGTTTCAAGAGCTTTGTTACGGCTGTGACAGCAGGACAGAGGACCAAACCTCTGACGTTTGAGGAGTTGTGTCCATTACTGCTACAGGAGGAAGCTCTACAACGAGGACAAAGACGACAAGGCGATGCTGGCAAAGGATTCTGCTGGCAAAGGAAAGGGCAAGCCTAACGGTGGCAAGTCCAATAAAGATGACTCTGACGATGAGGGGACTTCGAAGAGGAAGAACAAGAAGAAGTGTTTCTATTGTGATACGCCCGGACATTTTGCAAAGGACTGCAGAAAGAAAAAGGCGGATCTGAAAAACAAACAGGAGTCTGACTCAGATTCAGAGGGAAAGGCCAAAGCAAATGTGGTAATCGAAGAGTTGTTCCTGGTGACATCACCGAGTGTTACCGAGGTCAGATATGTTGATCCAGAAGTCATAGTAAGGATGTCTGACATAGAGATGTGGGTCGACGAGAAGTCAGATACCTTTGTGAAGGTGAACGACAGTATGGAGCGCTTGGTACCTTCCAGGTGTGTGGCTGTTGACACTGACACGAGGGTGGATTCCATGGAAAGCCCTGGGGTCTCATGGTCAGATGGATGCTGGACTTCAGAAGGGGACAATACAGGATTACACAGGATCTTGGCGGGTGCCTCATTGAGGTACTGGGTTTGCTTTCAGAGCGAACATTTAGGCAGTACAACAGTCTGGTATGTATTTGATATTCTGCATTTGAGCCTTTATAGCATGCTGTGGAGAGACTCTGCTCTTCATTTGTCTCATGTGATAAGAGATTGGAAGGAATTGGCCTTCTTCGAAGGCAGAAGGGGAAGTATTGGTGCTTCTTCAAATCTTGGACGCAGATTGCTAGAAGGTGATGGACAAAGAATACTGAAGCCAGAAGAGTACTTGCTTGAGAACTCAGCGAGAGTTCATGGTCCAGGTTATCTAGAAATATTCATTGGTTGCAGACCTTGCCAAAGGAAGGACGGGTTGAAACAGACCCTCAGAGCATGGTGCCTGGAAGACTCCAGGTTGTTCACTCATTATGAGGGGGACGACTGGAAGATCGTGACGGCTGGGTTGCTCGAGTTTAGAGGCGGGAACGTGACTGAAGGAGGTGGTACCAGGAGGTGCTACCGGAGATGGACCTGTGTACCAGGATGGTGTGCGGAAGCGGAACCGGACCTGGTGGAGCAGGAGCCACTGGATGAAAAGCCAGGAAAAGATTTCGACATCGAAGAGTTCCAGAGGACTATGACCAGGGAGTTACTGGAGCATCGTCATCGACGTGTTGGCATTGGGCTGAGATGTGTCGGTGAGAGGGGGTGTTGGAAAGGTCACCTCCCCATCTGTAAGCCCCCATATGAGGAGAGCATGGGGGAGGGAGACCTAGGGCAGTACCCAACAGAAAAAGAGAGAAAGGGGCTGCCACATAGACAGCATCATGGCTGTCATGTGGGCAGCACATCTAGAACTGTTATGGGCAGGACAGAGGGCCAGGATAGTGCGGAAGCATGGCAGATCTGTACGGATTACAGATGCCTGCTGTACGGCTGGTTTCAGGGTCACGTACGGAGCTCAGGCAGGAGCCCTAGAGCTGGAACAAGCCCGGAGCAGAGGCAAGACAGTCTGGGACAGATTGCGATGGATCTAGGACATGGAGGCGCACTGTTTGCAGTAGGTTTTGGGGGGGCTGGACCCTGTATATATAGTAGGACATCTGCCCTTGAAAGGAGGGCCAAAGCCCTAGTATTGTGGGCCAAGGGCCCTTGCAATGAGAGCCCTTTAAGGGCGGTTTTTTCCAGCAGACTGGTCGGTTTTCAGACAGACTGAGTCGGCCAGATTAGGGCTGACCAGTCGGTATTTTTGCCAGGCCCTTGGGGCCTATAAAAGGAGAGGCCCTGGGCCTCATTTCACATCATCTGGAGCAGCCAGTCCACCAGCAGAAGGAGCAGCAGCAGGGCTACCTTTGGGCCTATAGTCAGGAGGAGAAAGAAGTACCTTGTGCTGCAGACTTAGTTTGCAGGAGGCTGCCCACCTAGGCTGGTTTCCAGACAGCTAGGTGGAGAGGATCATTCTAGACGGAAAGTCTACTTACGCTCGAGGTGGAGCACGCGGGCTCGAGTCTAGAGATAGCCAGCAGATAGGAGAAGGACCTTGTGGTAAGATCAGAGGACCACATCATTGGTGGGACTCTGGATCTGTCTCTTTTGTATTGTGTCCATAGTTGTGGACGGAAATATATATTTTGGTGGTTTCTCTATCTGGTTGGTTCATTGTCTATTGATGAGTCTGCACACCTATTGTATGCACATAAGTAAAGAAGTTTGTGATTCCACACCCACACCGCACACTGTGTGAGCTCCTGGGCATTACTATAAGTCTTCCGTTGCGTGTACCCTCTGTTGGGGTCTTTTCTAACACACACCCCCAATCGAAGTCGGTGGGATCTGCATCACCTGTAGTCTCCTGATCATGTAGGCTTGCGGAACGGCGTCGAAAGCCTTGCGAATGTCTACGAAGCAAGCGTAGAGTTTTTGGTTTCTGGACTTCGCCTCCTCAATGATATCCCTCAAAGTGAAGATGTGATAATGTTGCCTTCTGAATCTTGCTTGCCCTAGTGCCCACTGCCCCTGTGGCTCTGTACAACTGCTGATCTCCCTCTCTAGTACCGATCCATAAATCTTGGCCCATGGGGTGTCTTGCTTTGTGTATCGGTACAATAGTGGTGGTGCTCCAAGCCGGTGGGAAGCCATGGCATGCAACATGGTTGAACATCTGTGCTAGAACCGGTGCTGAGACCCCCTGCCCATGTGCGAAATGCTCAGTCTGTAGGCCCTCATGATCCCGTGCTTTCCGTTTGTGTAGCCAGCGGAGTGCAGCTCGCACATTTTGTGTAGTGAACAAGTGACAGGTAGTGGGCTTGGGCATAGAGGACATGTTGTAAGAAATCCTAGATTTACTGTATTTAGAAATGTGCTAAGGAACAGGAAGGAGACTGAAATAGCAGAGAACAAGGAATAATTGTATTGCTTGAGTGTCTGTAGTGTAGCTGTAGTGTGTCATCCATACAATTGGGCCTCTCTTATATAGAGAGTGAAGAGTCACACATGAAAAGGTGTGTACTCCAAAGTGTATGTGCATGAAGAGGTGTGTACCCCTTGTGAAGGGTGTGACCCTTGATGAGAGGGTACATTACAATAGGAGTGTCTCTTCAATAGAATGTCTCTTGTGAAGGGTTGTGCCTCATAGGAAGTGTCCCGTCGAAAGGACATACCCTTCCACAAGTGTCCATTCATCAAACCATCCATAAGTCTAGATATAGAGAAAGGAATACGTCACAGATCGTGACATCCCCTCCCACTCAAAATAAGACCCTGGTGGAGATAATGAACTGATGTAGAAAATATCACGGTAAATTCTGAAAATACGGTTGTAAAATGTCAGGGTACTGCTGTAAGTCTTCATCAGATTGCCAAGTAGTGTCGGAGTCATCCAGATCTCGCCAAAGAACAAGGAATTCCGTGATAAGTCGATGTCGAGTCTCTTGCTGTCGATGGTCCAAAATACGCTCAGAAATAAGGAGAACATAACCATCTTTGATTTCTGGGACATAATCACCTGCAGAAGGAACTGCTTCATCACCTGGAATGTACATCTTTAGCCAAGAAATATGAAATGTCGGATGGATTTTACCCCATGATGGTGGTAATTCCAATTTGTAACTTAAAGGTGAATTTTTCTTGATGATCCGGAAAGGTCCATAGTATCTTGGTCGCAACTTAGGAAACACAGACTTAACCATCTTATAGCGATGTGGGGCTACAAATAATAGCATCATGTCACCAGTGTCAAATTCCAGGTGACGTCTATGTTTGTTGGCAGACCGTTGATACCGCTCTTGCGCTTTTCGCATATGATCCCTGACTTGGAGTAGAATGTCTTGCATTTCTTGAACCAGTTGATCAGCTAGGGCCACTCGATGTTGAAGTACAAAATTCGTTCGTACAATTGGAATGTGTCCATAAGCTGCTTGGAATGGAGTCATGCTGATGGCACTATGGAAAGAGTTATTATAAGCAAACTCAAGGAGTGGTAGATACTCTTCCCAAGCTGCTAGGTGTGACTGAATATAATGTCGAAGCATTTCTTCCAGAACTTGGTTGACTCTTTCAGTCTGGCCATTTGATTCTGGGTGGTAGGCTGAACTAAACAGTAGAGTTGTACCCAAAGATTCGAACAATGAAATCCAAAAGTGACTGGTAAACTTAGGATCTCTATCGGATATGATATTCTTGGGCGATCCATGGTGTCGGAAGATGTGTTGTATGAAGAGTTTGGCGATGTCCGGAGCCTGTGCACTTCTTTTGCAAGCAACAAAGTGTGCCATTTTGGACAATCGATCAACAATTACCATAATCTGAGTGTTACCTCTAGAGGATCGTGGTAGTGTTGTAATGAAATCCATGGAAATACTTTCCCGCCTTTCAGTTGGAACTGGAAGAGGCTGAAGAAGTCTTGTTGGAAGTCATCGGCTTGCTTTCATTTGTTGACAAGATAAGCAAGATGTAACCATTTTGATGACGTCGCTTTTCATCTGAGGCCAATAGTATGTTGCACTGAGTAACCTATAAGTCTTGTTGATGCCTGGATGGGCAGCATAAGGAACTACATGATGCTCTTTTAACAAAAGACGTCGAACATCCTTGTCATGTGGTACACAGACGCGATCTTAATAATACGGAAGGTCGTCCGTATAAGAATAGAATGAGAAAATCTTCTGTTCGGAAGTCGAAGGTTGATCTTTTGAAAGAACTTGTACTGCTGTGCTGAAGTCTTTATCATTGAAATACTTCCCTTTGAATGAATTCGGAACATCCAGAGATAATGTAGAGATTACCATAGCTGATGCTAGAGTTAACCTGCTGAGAGCATCTGCAACTACATTGCGTAGTGCTAGAATGTACTCAATGGTCATGTGAAAGTTGGCCAAAAACTCAACCCAGCGTGCTTGTCGAGCGCTTATGACTGGCTGAGTAAAGATATACTTTAAAGAGTGATGGTCTGTCTTGACCACCGAGTCGGCTCCCATGAGATAATGTTTCCAAGAGCGATAAGCACAACGGCAAGAAACTCCTTATCATAAACCGGGTAGTGGGTTTGGATATCGGAATGTTTCTGGCTGTCAAAAGCAATAACTCTGCCTTCTTGCATCAAGACTGCTCCTATAGCGATGTCACAAGCATCGGTCATGACCTCAAATGGAAGGTTTGGGTCAGCAATAGCCATAACTGGTGTGGTAGTGAGTGCTTGCTTGAGTTGTTGGAAACTATACTCTGTTTCGGGAAGCCATTGAAAAACTGCTGTGCTTTTCAATAATTCGGACATAGGAGCTGCGATTTCGGAAAACTGATAGACCTTTGTATGGTAGAAGTTTGCCAATCCGAGAAAAGAGGGGACATCATGAACATTCTTAGGAGTAGGTCAGTTTTGGATTACCTCGACCTCCTTGGGATCCACAGAGATGCCTTGAGCTGAAATAACATGTCCCAAATATTCTAGTTGGGTCTTGAAGAACTCTCTTCTCAATGTTGATGTAGAGAGAATTTGCGCGGAGAACTTCAAAAACTTGGTGAAGATGTTGTTTGTGATCATGTAGGGATCAGATGAAAACAAGGATGTCATCGAGGTAAACGATGACGAACTTATCGAGGAAAGGCCTGAAGATGTCGTTCATTAGTGTCACGAATGTGGCTGGGGCATTGTTTAACCCAAAAGGCATGACCAAACATTCATAGTGTCCATACTTTGTTCGAAAAGCTGTCTTGTACTCATCGCCTTCTCGTATGCGAATTTGATGATAACGTGAACGAAGATCAATCTTTGAGAATTGTGTTGCATGTAGAAGTTGATCGAAGAGGTCATCGATGCGAGGCAATGGATACTTGTTTTTTATAGTGAGCTTGTTGAGGGCTCGGTAGTCAATGCAGAGGCGCATTGACTTATTCTTTTTTTCCACAAGTAGTACAGGAGATCCGAAAGGGTTGCGACTGGGCCGAATGTGACCTTTGTCAAGTAGTTCGGTCACCTGTTTGGATTTCTTCATTTTGAGTGTAAGAAACCCGATAAGGAGGTTTCGACGGTGGATTACCGCTGGGAATAAGTTCGATTGGGTGATCCACTGGTCGTCGAGGTGGTAACTGCTTTGGTAATTCCTGTGGAAAAATATCTAGGTAGGGCTGGAAAAAAGGTTGGTTGAGGTATTTAGGAGGATCCTTTGTTGGTGTCTCCTCTACTGCCGTAACCAACAAAAGTGAAGTCTTTACTTGACGTTTACGAACCCACTTCTTTACTTGTAGGGCAAAGGCAACTGGGATTGAAGGAGAGTCCCTAGAATCAGTTAGCTCAATAAGTTTTCCCTGGTGGACAAATTGGATAGTATGGCTGCGAAAACTGATTGATGGATCATAGTCGTAGAGCCACTGTTGTCCGAGTATGACATCGTACCGAGAAAGAGGCATGATGTCGAAGTTCAACTTGTCTGTATAATGTTGGATGCGAAAAGACAAGTTTTTGATCCTGGTGTTGCACAAGAAGGTAGTTCCATTTGCGAGTTCAATCTGATAGTCTATGAGACTAGGACTGGTGGTCAACCGAAGTTTGTCGATCATAGAACTAGCTAGGAAGTTATGAGAGCAGCCACTGTCGATGAGGATAGTGACCGTTGTTCCACGAATCGATCCTTGAACACAAAGTACTTGAGTGGCTAGGGAAGGGTCGGGGTTGCTGGCAAGGCTCAGGTGGATGGTATTTGCCATTTGAACAGCTTTGCCTTTCTTGTCTCGTGCTGGGGTAGCATCTTCTGTTTGGGAAGTGCTAGGTTCCATATTGGAATTTTGCTTTGGTCGCTTGGGACAATCGAACCCTATGGTCGCCTGTACAGATGGTACAAAGTCCTTTTGTGCTGGAGTTGTTCTTCTTGTAAGTGGCCGCACCTTTATGTTGGGGATGACGGTAATGACTTTGTGAAGAAGAAGAGGCGCGATCCTTGGAGGAGTGCTTCTGTTGGAATCCAGCATATGATTTCTGAGACTTGTGGGGATCTTGAGACTGTCGCTGACCTTGATTACCCGAGTTTTTTCTAAACCTGGGGTTATCTTGAGGGCGAGCACCTTTGGCCATAGTAGAGTTCTGTGTTCGATTAGCACTCTGCTTCCATGTGTTTTGGAAATCTGTTATGTACTCTGCGTAAGCAATAGCGCTAGCTGTGGTGGTGATGTTTGCTTTAAGGACATCAATGCGTAACGAGGGATGTAGGCCTGAGATGAAAGCATGAAGGCGATGTTGGAGATAAGTGCACACTAAGTGTACTATTTCCTAGTCTACATTTGTCTAAGTCTAAGTCTAGTCTTTATGTCTTGAGTGTGTGCCATGTGGCACTTCTACAATTATCCCATAAGCACTCTTGCTTTATGTCTTGTACTTTGGCCCATATATTCATGGGTCACATCATTGTAATCTATCAGTCTAGCTTGTGTCTTGTCTACACTCTTCTCAAGGTATTTCTTGTCTTTCACTCTTGTTATTTCATTTCCAGTTTCTAGTTCTAACATGGTATCAGAGCTAGGTTGATCCCTCTTCTCCCTCTTCTCTCCCCTTAGTCTGCCTTTTCTCAGATCTCTCCCCCGCTGCAGATCTGCCCCTCTTCTCATTTCTCCCTCTTTCTGCCCCGCCATTGCGCTCCAGATCTGTGTGTTTCTGCTCCAGATCTGCGCCAGATCTGCGCTCCAGATCTGCGCACCATTTCTGCCAGATCTGAGTGCCAGATCTGCGCAGTTCAGCCACAGATCTGAGCGCCATTTCTGCCAGATCTGAGCGCCATTTCTGCGCAGTCCTGCTGTCACTCCTGCACCCGCTCCTGCATCAACGTACCTGCTATCCGTACAGATCAGCGCCGTCTGTACGCCGACCATACGTCGTCTTCCATCCGTACGTCGTCTGTTCTCCGTACTCCGTACGCCGTCCGCACGTCGTCCGTACTCCGCTGTCCGTACAGTCCGTACGACTGTACGGAATCCGTACATGCACAGGCCGACTTCTCTAGCTGCTATTTGAAATCTGCTCCATCTTCACGGAGATCTGCGCCATCTATTCGACCTCCTGGACTGCACCCTTTTTTGCACCTCTACCTCTGCCTGGGATTAAGGTACTGTGCTTTGCCTCTTTCAAGTTTGCTGAGCAGTCTCTCTTTTTTGCTGGTTCCTCCTGCTTCGATGGGCTGTCATATGCTATGGCCTTGACAAAGTGGTGAGAGAACCGGCTTCTTGGATCTCTCCTCTCGTTTATTTCTGCAATATTGTAAGGGAATAGACATTGCCCTTGCATCCTAGCAAGAGGTAAGACCTTCCCACATGGCATCTTCCTCTCATTCTCTCATATCTAGTGACAAATTTGCTGAGCAGTCTCTCTTTTTTGCTGGTTCCTCCTGCTTCGATGGGCTGTCATATGCTATGGCCTTGACAAAGTGGTGAGAGAACCGGCTTCTTGGATCTCTCCTCAAGTTTCATACTTGGCAAATCAAAATCAAGTGCCATCTTATGAAAGAAGGTCTTTGGGACATTGTTCACCGTGCTGCTCCCGAAGGTCCCTCTGAGCAAGTTGTCACTGCCAAGAACGACAAAGCCTATGCTATCATATTGCACGGCCTTGGAGATGATTACATTCATCACATCTCCGACATACAGTCTGCTCCTCAAGCATGGATCACTTTGGATACCCTTTTTGGAGCCCGATCTAAAAACTCTAAGATTGCACTTATGATCTCATTCTTTGATCTACATATGCAGGAAGGAGCTACTATAACCTCTCATGTCAATTATCTTCGCAGTCTTATGGTTCAGCTTGCGTCAGTCAAGTCTCCCATCTCCGAAGATATTGCTATTGCTGTGCTTCTCAAAAGCTTACCTGACTCCTATGCTACTCTTGTCACTACCTTCAAGTATCATAATAATCCTTCTCTTGAGGGTATCATCAATGCTCTACAAGAGGAAGAAAGAACTCAACAACGAAAGGTAACTGACACTGCATTTTTAGCAAAGAAAGGAAGTTCTGAGGTAAGAAAGCCTTGCACCCATTGTGGCAAAACTAATCATATGGAGAAGGACTGTTCCAAGGCTCATCCATGCACCATTTGTGGCTGTGATAATCACCGGGAGAGGGACTGCTACTCCAAAACCTCTACATCAGCCCCTGCATCTACCTCAGCCCATGTTGCTGCAACATCTCTATCAATTGATCCTGCTATTCCTTCCTCACATGATGAGAAGTGGGCTTTCTGATTACTTCTATGTCTTGTCTACCACCTTGACCACCAATGATGTAGGTCAAGGGGTTCTAGTGTTTTAGTCTTTCTATTTGTCTACAGTCAGTCTTCTGTCTATCTAGTCTTGTCTGTCTGTCTATTTGTCTATCAATCTGATTGTGTTTTAGATCCATCTTATCCCTACCCTTGTGGACCCATATGAG
Organism: Dipteris shenzhenensis; assembly: GCF_047967505.1. Taxonomy (NCBI): domain Eukaryota; kingdom Viridiplantae; phylum Streptophyta; class Polypodiopsida; order Gleicheniales; family Dipteridaceae; genus Dipteris; species Dipteris shenzhenensis. The sequence goes on along the minus strand of NC_141617.1, from coordinate 3,874,715 downwards.
GATATCACTTGAGGAGGGGTGTCTCAGGATCTTTTGTCTGTCATGTCTTCTATCTTGTCTCTCAGTCTATCAGTCTTTATGTCTGTCTTCTAGTCTTGTCTTTCTGTCTTACTCCTAGTGTCCACTTAAGGAGGGTGTTGGAGATAAGTGCACACTAAGTGTACTATTTCCTAGTCTACATTTGTCTAAGTCTAGTCTTTATGTCTTGAGTGTGTGCCATGTGGCACTTCTACAATTATCCCATAAGCACTGTTGCTTTATGTCTTGTACTTTGGCCCATATATTCATGGGTCACATCATTGTAATCTATCAGTCTAGCTTGTGTCTTGTCTACACTCTTCTCAAGGTATTTCTTGTCTTTTAGTCTTGTTATTTCATTTCCAGTTTCTAGTTCTAGTTCTTGCTTTCATATTCCAACAAGCGATCATCATCAGTTAACCCATCAATCTCCAGTACCAGTGTGGTGAACTGAGAGATGTAGGAAGACAGGGAGCCTGCTTGCTCCAACTGTCGAAGTTTTGAGCGTGCTTGGAAGTCCGCATTGGCAGGTATGAACTGCTTACGGAGCACGTGTTCAAAACCGTGCCCAGGTTAACACACTTTTGCCGTCCTTTAAGCGTGTTTGCCACCATAGGAAAGCTGTATCCTTAAGGAGGGAGGCTGCCAAGGCAATCTTTTTGCCTTCTGTGAGGTCAACAGTATCAAAGTACATGCGCAATTTTGCGAGCCATTGGTCAACTGTTCGGCAATTGCGTTGACCAGTGTAGGCTTCCGGAAGTTTAATGTCAAGTCTTTTAGTTTTGGAAGCTTGGAGTGAACGGTAGAGGGCACTGAGTTCAGTGTTTTCTATCTCTGGTGGGAATGAGTCCACATAGTCGTCTGGTTGCGTCACGTCATCCTCTGTATGTGTGGTACTACGAGAATCTTGGAGTTGTTGGACTTTCTGGACCAAGTCGGAGATGCTGTCCTGAAGCTGGGAAATTTGAAGTTGAAGTAGTGCTTCGCCTTGTAAGTTGGCTTCAGGGGTCTTTTTTGGACTTGAGTCGCTTATCTCCGGAGAGGCTGCACGCGAGCGTTGCGACATATCTGAGGTCCCTGTGAGAAAAGCATGAACCTGCGCTCTAGTTTGTACCATTCCTGGAAGAAGATTTGGGCTGCTCCCTGAAGTTACTCATGTTGGAGGGGGTAGGAGAAGCAGGATGGAACCAGCCGTGGAAATCTGGTAAAGGAGGTCCTGTCTGAGGTTACATTGGTGATGCCGAAATGGGTGTTACTGCTCGTGAAAGTAAAGGGGTAGGTTGCAGAGTCCACAGATCTGAGAAGGGATAAGGAGCTGCTGTCGGAAGTGGAGGATATCCAGGAGAAGGAGTGCCTTCAGAGTGTAAATACTATCGTGGGGAAGGTACAGCCTGTATAGGAGAATATCTGGGAGCTGAAGCAGGTGGAGAGTACCCTGGAGATGCTGAAGCTGAGGGGTAAAAGTCTCTCCAAAGATGGACAGCAAACTCGTGAGAAGAATCGGGTTCTGGGTATCTATGTGTCTCGTGGAACACAACTTGGACTGTGCTGAGGAAGTAATGTAACTGAGGTGCCTCACGCAGAAGGTATAGGATGTGGTCCAAATCATTGGAAGGGCACGCGACACAGAACACCCACGATGCAAAAGCTCCGAAATGGGCTGGTTGTGCAATCTGAACACGATATTGTATGGTAGATGATGCTTGAGGTGTCCTTGAAGGGACTGGGGAATTACCAGGGGTTTCCATGCTTTAAGGAGGCGGCTTTCATTTGCTGTAATTTGATAATAAGCATCAAATAACAATATGAAAGAGAATCCTTAGAAATAGAATGGAAAGAATCCACCTGGCATAGATTAGATCTACCAATTAGTTGCATAGAATGGCCTGAAAATCTCTGTCCGGAGGTGCATTTACTATCTTTGCAGGTTCACGTTGAAGTGTGAGCAAGAAAAAGGTGCCTGGCGAGACTTTCGAGGCAGATAGGGGCGTTGGCAGAGGCATGGTGCAGAAAAGGGTAGATTGTGTGGAACCAAACACGCTTTTCCTGCGTTGAATTCAGAGGAAAAATGCCTGTGGGGTGCGAGGAGCAGATCTGGGCCTGGCTGGTCGGAATTGGAAATGTGCTCACAAGAACGCAACACTTTGGGAAAAATATCTCCGTCGAACGGCGAAGGGGTATCAGGGAGGCGCAGTTCACAGGCTAAGGTGGCGAGATGAGCCAGCAGGATTCAGGCTGATCGGAATCGCGATAGAGGGGCAGAAAAGCTGCTGGGCATAGGTAGGTATGGTGGCGATTGCGACAAAAAGTGCAGCCTGCTTGCATGTGGCAATTCTTGCTGCGTGCTTCCAGGGCTGATTCGCGGCAGCATGGGCAGGGATCTGGCGCTGAAAGACTGGCAGGAACCCAGGGCAGCAAATCGGCTGATGGAGGGCTGCGTATGGCATGGAAGGGAGGCGAATCCTGCGTGACGAATTTCCGTACGGGCGTCAAACGGGAATCGTCATATTTTTGTGTGGCTGCCTAGGTCGGGTGGTTGCCAAAAATTAAAATGTGGGTTTAATTAACCCTTGGGTAGTCTAGGGTTAGGCCTAAGGTATGGGGCTGGATTTTCCTCTTTAGCCCCTCTAGGTACCCTTTTATAATGTGCTTGGTGCCAAAAGGTGTGCCTATTCTAAGGGGTGTGACCCTTGGAATAGGTGTACCTTTTCATGAAGGGGTGTGACCCTGTTTTCAAAAGGGGTGTTTCCACACGAAGAGGTGTGTCCTTTTTTCCACGATGGGTAGTCAAAACTTGGGTGAGGAGTCAAAACTCTTCATCAAAAGGTGTGTCCGATGGTGGAAAAGGTGCATCCCTTGGTTTTGGGACAGCCCAAGCACATGTAAAGACACGATTTTTGTCGTGTCCATTCACATCAACTCGTGATGTATGGAAGATGGAGAGGCCATTGATGACTTTAGGCAGGGTTGGCGCTAAAAATTTTTACGCTCATTCTCTCCATCTCTTCCATGCACAATGTGCACGGATATCCTTCTAGCGGAAAGAGATGTATCAGATAGGCGCTAGAAGGTGGGAGGCGGCATTTCCTACAGGCAGGAGCGAAATTTGCTCTGATACCACTGTAAGAAATCCTAGATTTACTATATTTAGAAATGTGCTAAGGAGCAGGAAGGAGACTGAAATAGCAGAGAACAAGGAATAATTGTATTGCTTGAGTGTCTGTAGTGGAGCTGTAGTGTGTCATCCATACAATTGGGCCTCTCTTATATAGAGAGTGAAGAGTCACACATGAAAAGGTGTGTACTCCAAAGTGTATGTGCATGAAGAGGTGTGTACCCCTTGTGAAGGGTGTGACCCTTGATGAGAGGGTACATTACAATAGGAGTGTCTCTTCAATAGAATGTCTCTTGTGAAGGGTTGTGCCTCATAGGAAGTGTCCCGTCGAAAGGGCATACCCTTCCACAAGTGTCCATTCATCAAACCATCCATAAGTCTAGATATAGAGAAAGGAATACATCACAGATCGTGACACATGTCCAGTGGTGCATGCCTCGGAACATCATATAAGGAGCATGCATAAGTGTGACACACTCCCGAATCAGTGATGGGAATGGGTGGCTTCTCCTCTAAAAGAAGCCCCCATCCAAGTGTCCGGTCTCCTCCTCAAAATGATCTGATGATCTCTGATGAGAGAGAGAGAAGAAGAAGAAGAAGAAGAATATATTATCGTCCTCTGAAGACCAAAAATCGGCCTATGGGACCTAAAACAATACAAAACCTTACATACATAAAGACTCCTCCCTCAAAGGGGAGGGTAAGAGAGAGAGAGAGAGAGAGAGAGAGAGAGAGAGAGTCTATTAAATTCTTCGGAAGACAAAAAAGTGTCTATGAGACTAAGAAAAAGCTGATACAATGAGCTGATGGATGGAGCCACCAAGCGGGCATCAACACCCAGAACGAATACAAAAGAGAATCCATAATTTTACCCAAGACGGCGTCAATACATAAAGAGAACTCTTTTAGTGGAAGGCAACGAGCCTAGGAGGGGGGCATTGATGTGTGAGGCAGGTGTGGTGGCAAAAACCCTATGATAGGGCACATGCGATTGTTAGCATGTACACCCCGTTGTAGCCCTGCGACAAACACGTGCCATTGTCACCCGTGGATCGTGCATCTGGTCTTGTGAGCATGGAGGGAAGGTCCCCAAGTGTGATCTGCGCCTCAGTATGCTGACGAGTTTGGCGTCTCTCTGACTCTAGCTCCGGTCCTCGCAACCATTGCCTCTGTGGGTCCTGTTGGTCAGTCCTGTCTAGCTGGAAAAACTCGGCGATCATGTTTTGAGTGGAGTCTGGCTATGTGTCATGATTTTCGCTGTGTGTCCTATGGCCTCATGGAGAAGGCTACTAAGCATCTGTGGTCTGGATAGAATAGGAAGTTAGATAGGGAGCCGAAGCCATCTCTGAAAAGGCGGTGATACCGACCCCTGATCTTGTAGTACACCGGGCATTCGAAAGCAAAATGCTCCTTTAACTCAATCTCTCGCGAATCGCACAATGTGGAGATGTGACCCTCTCTAGGGATCCCCTTCGCTCGACCACTCTTTATACGTAGACAGTGTGATGAGACCCGGACTGCTTGATCAAAATCCTGATGGAGTAAGCCCTCCTTTGAAATATGTAGGCAGTGATCTCTGTAGAAGCTGAGCTTCACAGGGAGCTCACGAGGTGCCAACCAAGTCTTGAATGTCTGTAACTATACACACAACACAAGTATCCCGGAAACATCAAACACCAGCAGTGGCTACTGCAACTTCGGATCTAGAACGAGGGTCCAAGCCAAGTAGTAGACGTCCAGCGAGGGAGACTCCACGCACCGGCTCCAAACTCACCACGAGTGCCATCGACTCGGCAACCGGCCCCTTCAACTACGCTTAGCAGAAGCACCGCCGCGCCAAAAAATCACTCTGTGGGGCAGCTCACAAAGGCGACCCAAACAACCTCAGGCTTTACGTCATCCCATTAGCGCATCTAGGCAAACGCTCTTCACAGCTGCAGGTCGACGGAAAACAACCCACGATAGAATCCCTGATGGAATCTTCTTGATTCTGCCAGAATCTTTGTTGGATCCACGAGTGACACATGGCACTCACCTAGGGTTCACCCTATCTTATTCACCACGTGGTAGCAACAGCCTTGCATATTTGCCACATCAGCAATGCCTTTGCCATATCATCAAGTAGATCCTATCTGCCACCTCAATACTCATGCCATGTCAGTCTTATCCATCCACATAAGCACCGACTGACATGTGGCACCACGGTCTCATCTGCCACTTAGGCATCCTTGCCACCTCACTGGTCAAAGTCAAAGTGCCACATCATCAAGCCATGTGGACAAGCCACATCATCATTGCCATGTCACCCTGCCACCTTAGCACTGACACGTGGCAGAGTCCCTTGGCAGACACATTTACCCCTTGGCAGGCACACTGTGCACACAGTTGACACCTCACACAGTGCCCCACAAGCAAATCCCCTGTTAGGCACAGTTCTCCATGTGACTCCAACTGCCACATCATCGTTTTTCACCCTTTTTTGCACCTCCACCTAGATCAAGTCATATCTCTTGATCCAGGAAGAATTTGAAAAGGAAAAACGTGTTAGAAATCGACCAACAGAGGGTACACATAGCGGAAGACTAATAGAATAGCTAGGAGCTCTTATAGTGTGTGTGGGGAGTGGAATCACAAACTTCTTTAACTTATGTGCATTGAATAGATGTGTAGACTCATCAATAGACAATAACCCAGCCAGATATAGAAACCACCAAAACAATATATTTCTGTCCAAAACTATGGACACAACAAAAGAGAGATAGATCCAAAGTCCCACTAGAGCGTGGTCCTTTGATCTTACCACAAGGTACTTCTACTTTCTGCCGGATATTTCTAGACTTGAGCCCGCGTGCTCCATCTCGAGCGTAGTAGACTCGCTGTCCAGAATAATCCTCTCCACCTTGCTGCCTGTAGATCAGCCTAGGTGGGCAACACTTCTATCTTAGTCTGCAGCCTCTCTAGGTCTCTTGGTCCTCCAGGGTATAGGCTCCAAGGTGGGTGGAAGTCTGCTCCTTGCTGCTTGTTTGAAGGCTGCTCCAGAAGATGTGTCATGAGGGCCTGGAGGCCCTCCTTATATAGGCCCCAGGCCTGCCAAAAATAATCGACGAGCAGCATCATTCTGGCCGACCCCAACTGCGACCGGTCTGCTGCAAAACCTGCCCTTAAGGGCTCTCAAAACTGGGCGAAAGGCCCTCACTTCTGTGACCAACCTGCAGCCCTAACCAGCCGACTTGTAGTCAGCCTGGTTGGCTGCCTATAAGGCCTATATGCAGGCCCAAAGCCTGCCCTATGCAGGTGCCTTTTGCCCTGCCATGCTGCGCCATGTGCCAGCTCTGCTTGCACGTTGTGTCCCTGCCTGTAGACACCCGCCATGCTGCCATATAAAGGCTGTACCTGTCTGTACAGGTCCTTGCCTGTCCTGCCATCTTTTGCGCCTCTGCCAGAGGCTCTTGTGCTGCCCCGCCACCTGCTTTAGGGAACACATCTTCCCATAGTCCCTGCCTCCTTGGTTCCATGGATTTGTGCTGCCCATGTGGCAGCCTATGTTTTGTCTGTGTATGCTGCCCACATGGCAGCCCATGTGCTGCCCATGTGGCAGCCCCTTCAGGCCTTGGTCTACCTCTCCCATGCTCTCCTCATTTGGGGGCTTAGAGATGGGGAGGTGACCTTTCCAACAAAATGCTCGTTTTTTTGTGCTCTACGCACTTGTCACATCACGCACACATTTCGGCACATGTTACACACACTTTCTAGCCTCGGCATCAAATCCACTTCTTGCATGTGAAAGCACATGTGAGCGTAAGGACTGAATCTAAGTAGGAACTATTTGGGGATTTTTGGGCATGGCTTCGATTTCATTACATGTCCTGAAACCCAAACTTCTGCACATCAGTGAGCAGACTTCAGAGTTTTCAAAGGCATTGGCCGATTGATCAGTGGGCAGTTTGCACATCATTTGAGTTTTGCACTCACATGCCATCATTGTAAAAGCGGTTTTCTGGCATTGTGAACTCTATATTGAGCCTTGTAAAGCCTCTTGGCTATTCTCGGCATCATTGCCATAAGTCTTGTAACAGATTGGTTATATATTGCAGTTCTATCTTCATCGATAGTTCAGATTGCACTTGATACAAACAGTGTTTTGTTGTTAATTCAGACAATGATTTTCACAGCACTTAGAGTACATTTCTTGCACCATTTCTACCACTAGCAACCTCAATTTGGAGGCATCTGCTAAGTTAGACAATTTCAACTATGACACATGGAAATATAGAATGGAGATCATTCTTGTACTTCAAGACAAATGGAAGTATGTCGATGGGTCTACACCTAGACCATCTAGTGAACCGGTACTAGCTCCCACCATTTCCGTAGCACAAGTAGAAGGTTCTACACTTGCACCAATGGTATCCACATCTGTAGTAGATCTTGCCATTGCCTGAGCACAGGCAGAACAAGAAAGACAAATATGCATATATTATTTGATCAAGCAGAATGTGCAAGATGTCATGCTTGGATAGCTCAACATAGTGAAGACATCCAAAGAAGCATGGGATATGTTCGCAGCTCTTTACGAGTCTAAGAACACTTCCAGTATTCTCACATTGAGAAACCAAATCAACCAAAGTTTTTGCAATAGCAATGAAATTGGTCATGCTTACCTACTCGAGATCAAGGATTACAACAATCAACTCGCAGTAGCAGCAGGAGAGACTATGAATCCCGTAGAAATGGTTCACCTAAATAGATTAGGAGAGAGAGATGATAATTTAGTCCAGAATATTGCTGTGGAAGAGGAATTTTCGTGGAAGAGGAAATCATCGCGGTGGACATTGAAGTCACAGTCATTATGCCAATGAGCGTTAGAATATGTTTCTTGCAAGTGAGGATATGCAGAATACTGAAATAGTGTATCTTGACATTGATTGCAGTTTTCAAGTCGATCAAGATCCTTGGTACATCGACAGTGGTGCATCATTGCACATGCCAAAGCATCAAGAATGGTTCACAGAGATGAAACCATTAGAAGGATCAAAGAGTGTTATCTACACTGCTGATAACAAACCGAATCCAGCTTAAGGAAAAGTATTGTCCCTATGAACAATTTCACTAGTACGAAAGGATTGGTGAAATATGTACTCTATGTTCCAAAGCTCAACAAGAACCTCTTGTCAGTTGGGCAAATGGCAGAGCCCAACTATCGAGTCATCTTCGATGGAGATGAATGCATGATCAGAGACAAATCCAGAGGATATCAGCTAGTAGGAAAAGTAGTCAAGGAAGGACGCTTGTTCATAATGCTAGCTTCAGTACCAGATTTGCATGCCATGTCAGCTCAACAATAGACGATGCCAATTTCGGTAGTATGACACAAGAGTGAGGGGTGGGCTAAGAGAGAGAAATAAAGAAAGAAAGATGTATCAACGTCAGCAAGAGGCCTCACGGGCCTATGAGACAAAGCACACACAAAAAGAGTAAACACCAACGTCAGTTATAGACTAAGAGTCTCTTGGGAGTGTGTATACACTCCAAAAGTTATTATAGATTAGCTATGATCTACTACGAAAGATAATTAGCCTGTATTACATCAGTTTAAGACTGAAAGTCCTTGACTTTGGTTTTGAAAAGTGCTTTTCCATCTCTATAGACAGCCCATTTTCCTTCCTTATGAGCGTCGTTTACTTTGTTCAATTCTATGGCTTTCATCAGTTCCCCATCAGATCATTCAGGCTGAGTTTGGGGCATCTCCATTGCAGTTAGATGCAGCATTCCAGACTATCACTTACCTATACCACGTGCGAGACTTTTGCTCCTATACTACAGGGCGACGCAGACTACCTTGGTTGGTGCTATCCTCTTCTATGGTTGGTGCTATCCTCTTCTATGCCTAGCACCTGAGGGTGACCAGAGATGGTGGTATGCACACACATCCAAGTGGTTCGAGAGACTAGGATTCCACATAGACAGGCTGATCATCTGTGATAGCAAGAGAACCTTTAATCGCTCCACTTTGTCTGAGAGGTTTGGCCCCAGCAAGGGATGCCATACATGCCTACTGGTTGGCCCAAGGAATCCAAGAGGAGAACCTTGGTCCGTGGACCCTTAAAGTGTGAGTGGAAGCACTGTCACTCTAGTCAGGCAAGAGAGGGGTATCCTCTGCTCAAGCGGGCATGCACTGCCGGTCTCATTGTGAAGATATGATGAGACAATCTCAACTAGTGAACCATTGAAAGTAAATTGCTCTGTGTGCATAGCTGCCCGGGAGTTGCTGAAGATCAAGACCTTGGTTTTACCAAGGTTGACCTTCAAGTCATGGGACTCATAAAAGGGGATGAGAGAGGGCTGAGAAAGAAGAAAGAAAGCCTATTAATGTCCAGGGGAGACCAAAGTTCTATAGAACAATAGAAAAAACATCTAGTACATCAGCTTAGGGAGGGCACATGGCAGCTCCCAAGGAGAACACCTAAATTAAATCCTAAAATAAAGCATATATTATCGGCCATACATCATTTTAAGACTAAGAGTATTTTGGTTTTGATTTAAACTCCCTAATGAGTGCTATTCCTCCACGGTACACTACCCAGTTTCCATCCTTCCTAGCAACCTTAACTTTGGCTAATTCTGTTGCTTTATCCTTCAGCTGAGCTCTTGTGAGTTCCTTAGCTAACCATACCTTGGTCTCTTTCATCTTGGAAGATTGCCGTAGAGCCATACCTTGGTCCCTTTCAGCTATAGGTGTTAATAGGTGGCCTATGTGCAGACAACATGGCATCCAAAAGCAGATGACAAATGGCCTATGTGCAGACAATAGGCTGCACACACTCGGACAATAGGCAGCCTGTGTGCGGACAGGGTGCTCATAGGTACCCTATAGGCAGACAATAGCCCGACCACAGGCAAACAACATGTAGCACTCAAGTACGAGCGACATGCGTGAAGACAATAGGTGATTTGTGGTGCGGACAACAGCTGGGCTTAGGCAGACCATAATTGGTGAGGAAGTAGGTGTGAGCACGATGAACCAAGCAGCCGACATCAGGGAATTAGGATAATAAATGTTGGGCCACCCAACGGTCAGCCATCCAAGCTAAGGATGAGCATCTGAAATAGAGATGGGAAAAAAGAATCTAACCAATGGAGAAGAGGGAGCAATCTGCCCAACCAATAAGGACTCTGCCCATCAGCCAGGAGAGAGACCCGAAGGGGAAAAGGAAAGAGGAGTGGGAAAGAAGGGGTGTAGGAGTATTGTGGGGAGACTCTTCACCTTATGTCTGCAATAGAGATCTTATATCTCTTCATTGACTTCATGTGCACATTGAAGACAGGTCATGAGAAGCAGTTTAGTGGACAACAAAGAGGTTTACTTTGAGGAGTCAATGGAGTAGGTTTTCTTGGGTCTCCTAGGCAGCCATACTTAGAGAGCAGAGACGTTCTTCAAAGTGTGGGATGCAGGGTTTGTTTCGATTGACAAACTATGGTATGACTTGGTAGTTCGCACATTTGCATTTAATATTTTGGATAATCCTCAATTTCAAGACCCTCCCAATGTTGTTTCTAGAAGTCTTTCTTCTTGTAGTTTAGGGCTTTGTGCATTCACGTGCGCACCACACACACATACGTGTGCGTGCATACAGACACACATGCACGTGCCTCGCTCGCACACATACCTAGAGCTACATACATACATGCATGCATGCATGCATTCATGTATGTATATGTGTATATGTACATGTACGGATACATATATATACATGAGACAAGGAAGGAGTGCAATGTCTCACAAGGTCTTATAGAAGCATTGCACTTCTCTGTGGTTGTCTATCCGTAATGGGACCTACGAAACCCTATGGTCTGACTTATAGGCTTGTTATAGACTCCTCATTGGCCGACTTAAGTATTGGGTTTTTCTAGTGCCGATTTTCAATGTTATCTGAACATACCTGATCCTTATGATGTGTCCAACATATAATGAAAATAAACCTCCGAATTGCAATGGGATCATCACAAAGTGTTGATGGAGAATTTGGAGTTATGTTGATGGAGAATTTGGAGTTATGCTCTTTCGCCTTTTATTCCTACAAATTGGAGAGAAGAGATCTGCCCCATAAGTTTACAATGTTTTAATACACCCCAATGATTGGGCGACATGTATTTGTGACAAGTTGCATATACTCTGTTGAAGAGCATTGTCTGCCTCACTAGCCACCACGTCCGCACCTAAAGGCACAGGTAAGACTATCTATGTGTGTGTGTGAGTGTGAGTGTGTGTGTGTGCGCGTGCGTGTGTATCAAATTTTACCCCAAAAAAAGTGTGTGTGTGTATCAACATAAACTGAAGAGTTGTGCTACTAGATTGATCGAGACCTTTCTCAGACCTTGCTTGATGTTAGTGCTTATCAATGATATGAGAGATTAATATTTCCTTCTTTGGCTTCTCTCATAGAGGCATTGCAATCAGTACTTGGCTCCCAAGGATTGACGGATATCCTTTTTTTAAGAGCCATTTTTAACGGCAGCACTTTAAACACTGTCTATGGCTTTTCACTCAACTAAGAATCATGTAGAAAGGTATCTGTAGACTATTACGTGTAACCTGTCGAGGATTATACGATCATTTGGGGTGGCAGTTTATGCTTCAACAATCCTTTTCAGTGTTCTAGTGCCATTCTCCATGCATGACCTTGACATAGACTTACGCTACCATGTTCTTCAGATGGCTTGTTATGGTAAACTAATCTCAAGCATAGCTGCTTGGAGATTCTCAGTGCACTGCTAGGCGGATCTTGTTTGGAGGTCAGGTAGTTTTTATTACACGTCATTGGAGAATGATAAACGTTCACAGGATTCAATGGGACATATGATCTGCGTACCTAAAAGGTTACGAGAGACCATGCTGAGTGTGTGGCATAGTGTGGTGCTGTTAGAATTTCTTTTGCAGGGTGGCCAGGAGTAATCAAAGCTGTCCTAAGTGGGCATAACTGGATTTGCTGCATTCTAACATTTTTCACATATGTTGCTAATATTTTAAATAAATGTGATCCCTTGTCTGCATGTTCTTTATTTTTTAAATTCATCCTTTTCTTCATGTATTGTGTATTCTTAATAGTCAAAATTCTTGTCATAATTTATTTCATTTTGTCTAATGAAATCTTTTCTTGCCGCTTCAGAGACAAGCTGAGGAGAACCTTCCCCATCTCAAAGCAAAGGAGGGTTTTACTCTTCCATTCAAAGACATGCAGGCACGATGCATTTGGAACTTGCGGTTCAGGTATCACAAAATTATATGAATTTAACTCGTTGGCTCAAGGTAGTTTTGTGAACCAAAGAGAGATTGATCTAAAAAGCTAATTTCCTTCGCAATACAGTGATCTCTTTTCTGAATTCTATGCAGATTCTGGCCAAACAACAAGACTCGGATGTATTTGCTGGAAAACACAGGTCAGACATTTAACAGATTGTGTCTCATGGCTTATTCCCTGTGTTTTTAGACAATTTAGAAAATCAGAAATTCGTCTGTATTACATGCATCACTGTTCTTGATGAGAAAGTAAGTTGAAGGTGATTGTATAACATTTATGTGTCACATATGCATCACTCTTCTATATGAGCAAGTATGTCGGAGGTGATAGTATAGCATTTGGATAGATTCTCGCATCACCTGGCCCTTCACTCTAGTGTGTCCTATGTAATAGGGAAGCCTTGCCACCAGCACTTAGATCTGGGTGACCAGCCCCGACACTGTCTCATCAAGTTATATCTTAGGAGAAACACATGCCTGTACAATTAATCCATGGATGTAGCAGAATGGATGTTTTTTGAAGAAATCTTATTTTGGCTCATCCCAGCTTGCAGACTTATTTATAGGAAACCTGCTATACCATCCAGATGTGCCATGTCTTAAGGTGGCTCCTCATCAGAGGTGGCCACTTCCCCATTAGGTGGGCTTAAGTAAAATTCCACTGGTGTGACTGTTGTCACTTGCCCATTATGCGAGCGGTGTCCCCTAGGAGCCCTTGCTTCTAGGGCATGGAGCTTGGCATAAAGCCCTCTAACAATGAGCTTGCTGAGAAGGGCTTTGCTCTGCATCTCTGGTTTGATGATGCCCATTTGCCTCTCCGCACCAGGATGACCAAAGAATGTGTAATGCTAGGCCGAAACGCAATGAAGAAATGTTTACCAAAATGCACAAAATGCACCATTTCTAGATGAAAAATTTAAAGGATAAAAACAATAAAAATTTGGGATTTTGTTTTGTTTTGTTTTGTTTCATTCTTATGAAAGCAACAGCCAAGAATAAAGCCTCAGGCACAAATACATCATGCATAGCATGCAGAACAATCAGGTGCTGTTTCTTCAGCTTGCTCGTGAATTCTCCCCTCCTTCCCTTCCTCTCAGCCATATTGGGCCTGTCCTTTGTGGACATTGCAGGCCCTTGTGCCTTGAGTGAGGGCTTATTTGTGGGTGTGCCCACCCTGTTCAGGCTAAGTTTATCTCTGAGTAGAGCCCTAGAATAGGGCTATTGGTAGGGCTGCATGGCTCGGCCTGTAGGGCTGGCTGACCAGGCCAATCTAGGGCCTAACCCTGGTCAGGTCAAACTGACCTGGCCTGGGTCGGTTAACTGACCCTGGGTCAGCCACATGGAAGCCCCTGGGTCAGCCACTGCCAGACCTATAATGGCTCTGTCCTCCTTTGATGAGCAACATTTGGAGCATTCTTGTTTGGTTGGTTCCCTTGCTGTATATACAGTTTTCATTGCCTCATTTATGTGTCAATTCACTCTCTCTGATGTGTGCTTCTGCACTGCACCACTCTCACATGGTATCCAATGTTAGGCTTGCAAGCAACCAAGAGAGGGTAGCATTTAAGCGCATGGCGTGTGCTACGTAGTTTACAGGCACGTAGTGGGGCTGTTTTGCTGCGTGCTGGGCTGGTTCACGACAAGCTAACGCATAGCTCCTTGGAGATTCGTAGTAGTCTGCCCCGGCGACCTGAGGGTGCAGTTCCAAGACCTAGGGCTGTAGACAGCACGAAAGAGGTCGGCCATCAGTCCTATAGGCGGCCTGGTCTGTCCAGACAATTCGCTGCAGCAGTGGCCGGTATGGTTCCAGGCAGTGGATCTAGGCAGCAACTTGGGGCTGTTTGCCCATGGCATCTTGCAGGAGTAGCTTGGGGCAGTCTGCCCACGCCAAGGACTGCCAGCAGGGTCAGCCATTAGTCCAAGAGGCATAAGAACTCGGCGGCTGTTTGCCCACGGCATCTTGCAGGAGTTGTTTGGGACAGTCTGCCTACCCGAGGACTGCCAGCAGGGTCAGCCATTAGTCCAAGAGGCATAAGAACTTGGCGGCTGTTTCCAGCAGCCTATTGGGGTCATGGACATTGAAGGGGGCATGTATTGCAGACGTCATCAAGCTAGTTTTCTCCATACCTCCATTTTGTCTTGCATCTCTTTCGCTTCCCCTTGTGGCTCGTTTTTGCTAGGATCAACAGAAGGAGTATGAGGTTTTGGAATAGCTTCATGGGACCCCCGTGTACAAGTAAGGAGGACAAGCTCAACGGCACGAATTATGCCCATTGGAGGGTCAACCTTGCATAGCTCCCCGGCATAGTAAATATATTCAAGTGTCTGGAAGGGATGAGCAAAAGCCTCAAATGTGAAGACTCCAAGTAGCATCTTCTGTTGAGGATTTACTGGGAACCAACCTCTTTTCTTCATCATCATATTGGATTTCCTTTTTGTACTGTACATTCCCAGTAAACGCAGTTTATAAAGAATCGAAGTATGAAAATTTCTGAAAATCAAGCACACAAGGTTGTGAAAGTTTATTACACTTTATCTAGGGGTAAGTTTTCGTGTTCACTTTCATGTAAAACGTTCTTTGAGCAGCTAGATTCTTATGTGAAACTGCTTTTGGATGTGTTTTGGTTCCTGATGTATGTAATTGGTCTGCTGCATCTATTCTATCACTTTTAAATTATCAAATAAGATTATCCCTTGTGCTCTTATGTTACAGGAAACTTTGTCAGATTCCATGATCTTCAAGAGGGAGATTTTTTAGTATTGTACAAGGATGATGCCACAGGAAGCTATGTAAGTTGTCCTTCTATTGAAAACAAAGGCATCACTAGTAGATCAGCTGTCTTTTCCATTTCCGTTTATTGATGCGTCCAGTGATTGCTTTTCTCTGTGTTCCAACTTGACCTCATTGGTTTTTTCTTTGATTTTTAAAGCTAATTATTTCTTTCCTTTGTATAATTGGAATGATGATTGAAAATCTCATAAGTTACTCAGTTTTGAATGCACAATTGGGCTTATAATATGAGATTGCTTATGTTTCTGCAGATGATTAGTGGAAAAAAAGCTGCAGCTTTAAGAAATCCATCAAAGGCCTTGGAAAAGAGTGAAGAACTAGGTCTTTCTATATCAACTGAAACACAGTGTGGTCTTCCCCTTCCTCCAAATTCAGAAAGCACAAGAACAGATTCTCAAATGATGAGTACTGCAGATGACAAATCAACAACTTATAATGATGAGTATGGAAGACAAACAGATCTCCTAGTGTGCAGCACATCAACAACTGCAAGCATAGAGATCCCTAAAGGATCCTACATAAATGATTTGGAGGACCCAGAAGACATAATTCGTGAATTTTCAAAGTTTGAGGCTGACAACACATCTATTGATGATATCCTTGGTTTGGAAACAAAATAATGTAACATGCCATTGTAACAAAAGGTTAAAAAACGGATCGGTATCGTTAAAATGTATGTTGCAGAAAAGTGAGTAGAATTTGTACCTGGAAAATCTTCAGCGACTTAATACATGACAACTTTTACCTTCTCTGTTTTTCGGGGCAAGGCTACCTCTTACATCAGAGTGTCGGACGACGCAATACATCTGTGCAGGTGTCTTCTCTGTCACCTTATGGAAGCGTATTGAACGTTCTACCTACCTCTAGTGTTTTATGGGACCAAAAAAAGTCAGGACAAATGTTGGGAGCTGCATTATTCATTTTGGGCCCTGATAATGAAATGTCCTTTGGAGACTCAATAGAACCTACGGGACAAACTAGATAAAGCTAAACATACTAATCTCTTGTTGCAACTCTACATCAGTTATCATAGATCATGAAATAGGTGAGACGCTTGCTCTATTTGTTTTCCGACTCCAAGATTTTCCAAATCTCCACGTTGTATTTCCCAATTTTCTTGCAAGACGATTGAAAATGATTGTTCGGGCAAGTTTTGGATAGCAAACTTCATTCTAATGTGCTCAGATATTCTATGATAGAGTAGTGCGTGTGAGCTTCATAGATCTCCTTTTGCGGTTACGTATCTCCATACCAATATGAGTATTTCCTTTGATAGATTGTATTTGGCTCCCTTTTTCCCTCTTGTTTGCTTCGTGGCAAGTCCATCATTTCACTTTGTTAGCACTGCCCGGCAGACTATAGCAACCCGTGTAAAGTGGACGTCCTAAGATGATTTTAACCCAGTGTAGCTGCTTATGCTTGGGCACTGATGACGACATAAGTGTTGCTTTGCTTGCTAAGTATGTCTTTCTTTTGTTTTTCATAAAAGATTTTGTTCTCTCTTTTTCCTTCTCTTTCATTTTTCTTTTATTTTTTGTGTAGATTTTTGTTCTTTAGAACATCAAAAAAATCTAAACTTGTATGATTGGACTTATTCTAGTCTTACAAAGGTATATTAGTTTCCTCCCCTGACTCCTTCCCTCTCTCCCTCTCCCTCCACTCAGTCCCCCCTCGCCCCTTGTCTCCCTCTCCTCTCCCTTCTCCCCCAGTCTCCCTCTTTTGAGAGATGTGAGTAGGTTCTAACTTTGCTGGAGGGCAGTGCACATGGCACCCTCTGCCTCTTGTTGATGTAGAGAATAAAATGAATTGGCAAAGTGCTTCTCCTTTCTAGAGAGAGCATTCCCACTTTTGTCAACAACATTGGGTAACATGTTTGTGCTTGGACTCGCAGTCCTAAAGCTATGAATCTCTACTCCATGTACTCAATTCTTTTGGCAATCATCTATTCTACCTCTCACCCATAGGGGAAAAACAAGATGAATTTCATTCATGTGGCCTGGAGAGAGAGAGAGAGAGAGAGAGAGAGAGAGAGAGAGAGAGAGAAGAAGAAGAAGAAGAAGAAGAAGAAGAAGAAAGAGAAGAAGAAGAAGAGGAGAGAGACAAGGGGGGGGGGGCTTGCCGAGAGAGAGAGAGAAGGGGGGGGGGGGCGGGGGGGGGGGGGGGGGGCTTGCCTAGAGAGGAGAAGGGGAGAGAGAGAGAGGGGTGGGCGGGGGGGAGGTTGGGCGCGGGGGGGGGGGGGGGGGCTTGCTTAGAGAGAAGAAGAGAGAGAGAGAGAGAGAGAAGAATAAGGGAGAGGGCAGGCCAAAGAAGTCGAAGTTACTAAATGCAGGCATTGAAGGCCTGTTACAAGGAGCATTCTTGGACCAATCACCTTAAAATAAAAAGAAATGTTAAAAATAATACATATTTTTCCTTTCTTATCACACATCTTCACTAAGGCCTTCTTATGGAAGGCCAAAAAAGACCATGATTGCGTTTTGGACACTTGGCAATTTGGAGGAGAAGAGCTTAGGAAATGTTGCAGTGCACCCCCTTGGACTGTTAGACTATTGGATTATGACCCTTGGACTCTTGCACTACCAACGATCCACGTATACACACATACACACCACATGCACAAGCACACACCATACACACATGCGTATGTGTAAACAACATACATATACGAGCATGTATACATCCACACAAAAGCACACATATGTTCACACACACACACACACACACACACACACATGTATGTGCGCACACACAAATGCATATACCACACAAGTACACATGCATGTGTACATATAAGCATGGGATGCACACGCACGTGTGCATTCGATGTCTATATGTAGGCATGGAATGCACGCATACATATAGGCATGGAATGCACACACACACGTGTTCGCAAGTAGACATATACATGTACATGTGTGCACGACATACACATAGTAGGAGGTCACATAGATGCAAACAAATCACACATAAAAACATGTGCAGGTGCACATGTGCATGCACACAAACACAGAGGTGAATATGTATACATGGACATGCAGATACACATGCGGGCACACATACATAAATCCTTCTGTGCTTCAAACTATTTGATCAAAGAATCATGCAATTGATATAATGATGCAGCACTGTGTGGGTTCCCTACTAGTACAAAACCATTGGTTATACTCATTTTTTTATTCCATATAGGTAACTTAATGAGTTATTCCATTTATAGTTGTATGTGACTTATAGGTCCTAGTATCTATATGAAGTGACAAATCCTCTCTCTTGTGCCTCCCAAAAATAAATCCCCATCCTTCATTGTGATTTGCTTGATCATAATTTTGGTCTTGTTATCTTCAGCTTAAACCAAGCACCAAGTTAGACTTAAATAACACCACATTATTTGCATATAGCATTGGAACAAGGACATATCCAAGTATTTGGATGTCTCCTCCTTGTCTCCGTATCCAATTTCCAAGATCGTCTTTGAATACCCCAAAAAGGCTTGGGAGAGTGGGCATCCTTGTTTCATCTTGGTGGTTTGATTTCATGGGCTTGTATGAGTCAACTAACATGCATCTTTTCAAATGCTTTGTAGGAATCCACAAAGATAGAGAGAGATTTATCTTTTTGAAAAGCTCTCTCTATCACTAACCTATGGCAGCTCAATGATCGACTATCAAGTCCTTTGGCTTGAGTCTGGCTTATGATGGAGTTATCACATTATTATGCTTTATTTTTTCTCCAAAGTAGTCCCGAAGAGATTGTTTATTAAACTACTCACCATGATAATTCTATGATCCATTGCTTATTTTTTACAACTTGAATTATGTTATTACATAGCTAGTTGAGGGGAAAACCGTTTGCCAATGCATTTATTGAAGGTATCTCTGATTGTTGTGTCCAAGTTTGTCCAAACCATTTGATCATTGAGCTCCCCGATCAAGTGTCATACGGCTACACAAGGGAATGATTTCTTGTTTTCTTATTCCATCTCTCTCATATAGTCCTCAAATCAATCTTTTGATGTCCTCCCACTTGATTTTCTATTACGAGAAGTATTTCTCAAAACTCTTGTTCGAAATGACCTAAAGTATTTATAGGATCACACCAGACGTGGCGGGGTTCAATTAATACTTGAATGGTTTAGTCAAGGACGCCTAACTAAAAGTGTGCCATTAATAAGTATCATGGGTGATGCCATTGAAAAATACTCACATTAATGGGTAGTTATTTGTAAAGACCATTACTTAGCATGATTGGTTAATCATTGATATTTGATGTATATCACTACGCTAAGTATTTGATTCATTAGTGGTACATTATTCTACTAATGGTGAATTGGTTTATTGAGTACAAGAAATAACATGGGTGGATCGGAGTACAGCTCAAAGGAATAAAGGCTAAATGCCATGGTTTTATGCTAGTTCTATTAAATGTATTAAATGGCCAAGAGTCATTACATTTTGATAAGAGTACGTTAGTAATTATTAAATTTGTGGTGATTGTTCTTCTTGTGTTCTAAAAAAGAGTCTTTTCTGTTCTTATTTTCTTGTATTCTCTTTTTTTTTATTTTTCATATTCTTTGGCATGAGTTTGGCATCCTTCATGTTGTCCTTGCTATATTGTAATCTTCATCAAGCTATGCATAAAGGCACACCTTTGGTCCCAATTTTCCCATTTCAAAGTTCTTATGGGTTGTTTTTATGAAAACAGAAAAAATTTGATTGAAAAACCCTTGATTGAGACGATTCCATGAATCCATGTCTAACTCTAGGGGTGTAGTTGAATGCATTCATTTCTTCCAATATTGTAGGCCATTGCATTTTCTTTATCCTTACCCTTGAGGACCCATGTTTAGAGAGAAATAGTAACGTATTACATATCATGTTTGTTGATGGTCTTTTCCCCTGTTCTCGAGTTTGACTGCTTCAATCACATTGGTTGAGTTTTTGTGCACTGTGAGCAGGCAAACTGTATGAAGATAAGCAAGAATGCTTAAGTGGAAAGGAACAGATAGTAGTAGAACCCACCATCAATTATATTATAAAAGAGATCTCTATTTACAATAGCTCATGGTTGCGCAATGTCAATAGTTACACTCAATAATTCACCCTCCCTATGTCTCGACTGGCTTAGAAGTTCTATGAGCCCTTACACAATAGTCTCTCTCTCCGAAGTCTCACACCAACTTCTTCTATCTCTATAATAGATGAATCCTCTATCTAAAGAAAAGCTTGTTGACTTTTTAAGGGTGAGTTCATCGCCTGCTAAACTAGCCTAACTAATTCGGTGGACTTGTTCTGCCGTTGGTTAGCCTAGTGGGAATCTTGCCTAGCTTTGAATCTTTCGAGCTCGTTGTCATCAACATAGTCTGGGTCTTTGCCACTTCCTCATCACCTGCCACCTCAGCTCAATAGTCCGGCTTCTGCATTATGAGCTGATCTAAGTTGAGTCACCTATTACCAGCAAGGATTAACACTCACCTCGACTATTCTTCGAGTGTTGTTGTTTGATGGATAGAGTTCCCCCAATAGTGCATCTCTAGCTCAACGAGTCTCGTTATCTTTCTTGGAGGAGCTCGATGTTCTATGCGTGGCTCGAGTAAGGGAGATCTTCTTCTCCAAGTAGAGACTGTGGCACGTTGTGGTGGAGGTCACCTCTGGGGCATCAATTTTGTTGTGGATGCCAGGATGGCTTGCCCTTCCACTTGCTATTCAGCTGGATCCCTTGGAGGTGACTCCAGAGGCGAAGTAGGCCATGCTAGGGATTTGCCAATCGAATCCCATCTGGTAGCTTCGAGACACCAGAGGCCATGAATAGATCCATGTGAGAGGAACTGGTGAGACTATCAAGGCATGCTCCTATGCATTAATCAAAATCCTAACAAGTCCACTGAGATCAGAGTGCATCTAGGCTCGGTTCTCAAACATTGTATTGTCCTAGCAATATACCCTGTCCTATGGCTGGATCCATTCATCAAATGAGGACTGGCATAGCTACTTGATGTGTAAAAAGTAAGTTTCAGTCTCTATTAAGGCGTTGCCTAGCAACTGTTCAACTAGGTGCAAAACTTGGGCAAAATAGGATGCCAACTGGAACATGCTCGTTGACCAGTGATGTGCAATCTCTCCTTGTTGAGCTACAAAAGCATCCTACTACTTAATCACCAGTGCCAACGCTACATAATCAAAGGCACTAATTGTCCATTCATAGTGTGAAACCTCCTTAATAGGGTCACAGTTGAGATCCAAAAATACCGATTGAAACCAGATGTTATGGGCTGACATATCCTTCCACTCTTCCTCTATAAAGAATAAAGGATGGGGAGGAGTTATCCCTGTCAAAACCCAAACTCGATCCAAGAGAACTCGAGTGTACTCTGCATATGGGTCCATTTCCTCAAAATTTGACTCCTTGTATGCAAAATTTGTGGTAGGAACCAATTCTTGCTCCATAAACTGAGGGGGAGATGCTTGTGTGGTGGCATCACCATTCTTGCTCCATGAACCGAGGGGGAGATGTTTGTGTGGTGGCGTCAGTAAAAAGGTGTGCCTCTCCCACTTGGGGCTTGGGATCTAGCAGTAGTAGAGTGTGTGCCATTGGTTGGTCTTCTATTGTAAAAGCGACCTCTCTAGAATGCAAGTCCCTTTGACTGAACTCGCCTCAGCTGTAATTGGTATAGTGGTGGATGACAATTGGTACCTGCGGCGGCACTAGGCCCCAATTTCTATCGGAGATGGTGGAGTGAAGGATAGACCTCATACCACCGACGAGACTCATCTCGCTATCGGTGAAGTTGGCTCACTCAACACACATTGACCCCATGGAAAGGGATGCACTGCAACATCCGCACTCACATGTCAATTGGCAATATTAGGGAAGGAACCATTATACCCACCTAGAGGTTGACATGGATAGTGATTGACACACATGGCTAGGGATTGTCTTGCATATGAGCTTAGTCAAGACATATTTTACACTTTGATCTATATGCATATTTCTATGCATCATTTTTTGGGGTTCTTGTTTGTAGGCCTAACATGATGCAACATCATGATTGGTTGAGAATCGATCAAAGGACAATTGTGCCTTTGATTAGTCTATATACTACCTTGGTAAGTGTGCTAACATTTTATAAGCATTTTATTAAAGTGTCTAAATGCCAGCCTTTAATTATTTTCAAATATAAAAACGCCAAGATTTGAGTATGCTACTGTAGATAGAGTGACATGGATAACAAAACTATGTGTTGGCATTGAAGCCTGGCTACCACAACTTGAATGAATTGTTCTTTCATTTGGTTGTGATAGTCCTAAGTGAGTTAGCATACCTCTCCATAAGTCTTGCATTGATAAATCTAAGGCATAAGGATACAATGTTGGCAACTTCAGGGAGTACTCTATGGAAGATTATCCCCAACTACTGATAATTGGAGACTAGCCATGAGTATTGTTGTACTTTTTATATTTTATAGATAGGAATGTGAGTATGTAAATGGAATTCTACTTATGACTCTTTCTTGTTAGAAGTGACAGTATAGTGATGAATAATTCTCACTTGTACCGTGTTAAGGGCAATGTTATATGGTTGCATTTGGTTTACCTATACATTGAAAATTGTTTCAGTAGAGTGTAGTTGATAAGACAAACACACACATGTATATCCATTGTAATATAACATAAATCTTATGACTAATGGGTATACTTGATTTGATTTGATGGGGTTTCAGGCCTAATTTTAGCACTTGGACTAGAGGCCAGCTGTCTTCATCGATTACTAGACCTTGATGTTTGGATTGACATCAATTTCATGGCTGAAAATAGTGCCCTTGGTATGTATAAGTTAATAGGGTATTTAACACACACACACACACATGTATGTATATCTATGTACATATTTTCAACCCTCTATTGTGGAGTTTGAATGCTAACGAGACCAATTGATGGTGAAAACTTTTAGACCAATTGATGGTGAAAACTTTTACTACTCTCCGTGATTTGTAAGTAAAAGTCTCCAATTATCACGGATAATTTGTTTATATTCTCAAAGTTTTAATATTAGCTGGAAAATTATAAATTTTGTTTTGTTTCTTTTGTTCTTTTATGGATGACCTTGACCAACTGGTTGAAGGATGTTCACTTGTTACATTCTAAAGTAGTCCCGAACCGATTGGTCGAAGCTTTCTTCCATGAATATGGGGACTAGGCTACCTGCCACTGACTGGTTGGAGAGATTTACTACTTCTAGAATCTACTTACTTTTCATTTATGGATTTAGACTCGCTACCATGTGGAACGGGTGTTGTAATAACCCATAAGATTTCAAGATTTTATTTGAAGGGTACACCCAAGGCCCATTCATTTCCATCCTAATATGAGTTGGATGTGTATTTGATTAATAATATATTCATCTATGTATATAGAAGCCATATTAGAACATGCTATTGATTATTTAAGCCCAAAAATTGGACCTTGCATTCACCATTAAATATACCAAAATAATTTTTATTTCACAACCCTACTCATTGATATCATGAGGTCTTACCTTTGCTTCTAAGGCCTCTTGTTAATCTCTCTCACACTCATTTCGAAGTGCCTCTAGGGCCTCTTGTTTTTCTTGCTCACCTCGTTGGATAGGAGCATGTTATTTATCTCAAAATACCCTCCGGATCTCATGTATTTCTGCTTCCCACTGAACTCAAAGTTGTTTTATAGTTTCAATTTTCTCCCCTAAAGACGCATCCAATAGAGCAATCTCTTCCCTGTGATAAACATCTACTTTTCGTGTCAACTCCTTGCTTTGACGTAACTCTTACAAAGTCGACGCTTTATCAATTTCTAGATGTGTCACCCTCTCTCTCGCATTGATTCCCTCAGTTCATCCTCCACTTCCCATGTCTCTTGTTCTAATTCCTTGCAAAGTTCTTGAAATCCGTCATTTCACCACTGTCAAAAGAGTTCACTTCCCTTGTAATATTTAGTATTCTTTTCCCTCTCTCTTGGGCAGCATTACAACCTGCTCCTTTATCTTGACCAAATTCTTCCACCTCTTTTCCACTTTCTTCGAATGCCTCCACCATGTGATAGTCTAGCATGCACTCTTCAGATGTGCTCTTGATTGATTGAGCACCCATATCATCAATGGGCTCCATACCCCCATCTACTAGACATGATCTTAATAAGACCATCAATGCTTCTTTGAGCTACAAAAATGATTGCTCACATTGATTAGTCCATTCATATGTCACCCCTCTCGTAAGCAACTTTGTTAGAGGTGCCACTTGCTTGGTTGTATACCCTATAAATCTACAATAGTATGCAATATGTCCTAAGAAGGACCAGAGTGCAATGACGTGAGTCGGTGAATCTAGGTTTTGAAGCTCGACAAGTTCCATATCATAGTCATAATCAATGTTTGGTCCCTCTCTTGGAGAAGACTTTCCATTAAGTCGCATAGAACCTTTTGGCATATGTGCTAAAGAATGAGAGTCTGGAGGAGATTCAGATTGTCCATGTGATCCCCTTAGACTAGTCATTCATGAGTGACTAGGCAACATATGTCTATGGCTTTTACAAGAACTACACGAGGGCATAGAGGTGGACACAGTGCGTATGTGAGGACCTAATTTCTCCCTATGCCCACTCTCATGAAAATGGCCACCACTTGCAAACTTCCTACTAGAGCAAGTAGGGGTATGGTTGTTCTTCAAGGTCATACCATCCTTCTCAACTTGCATACTTGCCTTCACTATTTCCACCTAAGGATGTCACTATCGGAATCATTCCTTGAGGGGAGTAGTGTACGTTATACTCTCCCAACCCACTTGATATAGCCCAATTATTTCGATGAATTACATTCACTGCCATCGAATCTCCCATAGGTGACATGTCTTGGCGCATAGATCTAATCAATTGTGAATAAGGTTGTTCATGTTCGGATCTCTCATCCTCAATTGCACTTGACATTTATGCCTTAGAAACATCATCTGTATAATTAGAAATGTCATCCCCATCGGCCTCTTTGAGCCACTCCTTTGGTACCACTCTAATCTTCACACAGTCATCCTTAGGGCCAAGAGTAATTGTCCCTTACGTGTCGCTAATGAAATAAGGCAGTTGTTTGAAGGAATAATGCCTCAAGCAGGCACCGTATGACATGTAGATGAAGGAAAGACTAATTCAACAATCATGGGGTGCTTGCAATGTTTAAGATATATAATAGCAACTTTGGAGCCTCTCTCATAATCAAGATGGCATTTTTGGGGAGTGAGAGGTAGCATGGCTAGAAGGAAGGGGGAGTGGTACCCCCCTCTACTTTGCATGTTTTCATGCCACATATGTGGCTAATACCAGCTTGAAATAGATCTATAATTTGTTTCCAAATCCAAAATTGAGCACCTTTTCGAGCCACCTCAATCTGAGTTATGGATCAAAAGTTAGGACCCTCAGAAGTTTTGTCTATGTATATGTGAATGGGGCAAAAAAACAAAGGGCCACCTCGCATTTTGGCGGTCGAAATGCCACATGGCACCAAAAAAGACAAGTGTCCCACATGGCATTTTGGTTGCTAAAATGCCACCTGGCCTTTTTGTTTTGGGTTCCCCCTTTCACATATACATAGACAAAACTTGAGATGGTCATATCTTTTGATGCATAACTTGGATCGAGGTGATTCAAAGAGCAAAATTACTCAAAAATTTCAAGCTCTTTCTATTCATCTGCTTAGGTTTGGGATTTGGCAACAAACTAAAGGTCTATTTTAAGCTACAAAGTTTTAGTGCATGTATGGGAATGATGCAAGAGCATTTAAAAGAGGGCTTTGTGTGTGTGTGTGTGTGTGTGTGTGTGTGCACGTGCATGTACTCTCTCTCTCTCTCTCTCTCTCTCTTTCTCTGTCTGTCTGTCTGTCTGTCTGTCTCTATGTGTTTCTCTGTCTCTGTCTCTCTCTCTCTCATGGCCTTTTGATGATAGGAAAAAAATTTACTCGTGGAACAAAAAATCGCAAATAATATAAATTAGGCTCCAAATTACAGTCATGCCTACATCTCTTAAGGAAATGGTTATGTTTATCTATATCCTTAGTTTTAGTCTTTTATGGATATCCTTAGTTAGAGCTTGGCCTACTTCACAAGACAAATACACAAGCAATTTCTTGCACCCTTCTCTTACAGTTATGTAAGAGAGAGAGAGAGAGAGAGAGAGAGAGAGAGAGAGAGAGAGAGAGGTGTGTGTGTGTGTGTGTGTGTGAGAGAGAGAGAGAGAGAGAGAGAGAGAGAGAGAGAGAGAGAGAGAGAGAGAGAGAGAGAGAGAAGGGGGGGTAGAGGGAAGTGGATAAGAAGATAACGAGTATCAGAGAGAGGGAAATATACATTCACTCACACACGCACGCGCACACACACACACACACACAAAGAGAGAGATAGAGAGAGAGTGAGAGAGAGAGAGAGAGAGAGAGAGAGAGAGAGAGGGAGAGAGAGACAGAGAGAGAGATAGAGAGAGAGAGAATGATCACCATTTTTTGGCACACTTGCCAAAAGATGCTCGCCAAAAAACATCCCCTAGTGTAATCATGTATTGGAGACCATCAAGATGGAAGGATAATACATCCTAGTTGCATGCAAAGTAACCATGCTAGAATATTTGGAACACTACATTAAAATTTTTCAAATGTGAATATGGTTTTATTGTGCTTGCATGTCCTATTCCCTACATGCTAAAAAGAATAAAAGCCAAGTCACCTTCCCATGCTACGACCCACCACAAGAGAAGAGTTTGGCATGGTCTATAATGTACAAAAATTTTGCCATTATTTGCTTGTTGGTAACCAATTTATTTTCCATGTGGACCACCAAGTATTGTTAAATTTTTTCAACAAAACAGCCATTCAAGATTGCTTGGTGTGATGGTTGCTTTTAGTCTGAATTCCATTTAAAGATCATTCACAAACCAGGAAAAACCTATGCCAAAGAAGATTACATCTCAATTGCCTTCTTCGAAAGAAAACCAAGATGTTTCCATCAAACTTCTTACCGTACAGTTGTTTGCTATTAGATTTGTCGATACCAAGTATGATGAATTGATGCAATACCTCTCTCAAGGAACTTTACCTGAGCACATATCCAAGGACAAGTGCATACATTTGGCCTTGAAAGCCTGGACATACACTTGAATTGGTGGCTAGTTATATCACCAAGGAGTGGATGGTATACTCTAAATATGGGTTTGACCACATGAACATGAAGTGGTTCTCAGAGCGGCCCACACCAAGCCTGCTGGGGGTGATTTTGGTGGAGAGTTAACTATTTGTAAGGTCTTGCAAAATGGGCTATTGTGGAAAACCCTATTCAAGGATGCTCATGCTTGGTGTCCTAGGTATGATGTGTGCCAACAAACAAGCCAATTGCTTCCTAAAGATCATATGCTCTTCAACCAAGCCAACCTTGGGAAGGTTTCCAAAGATGTGGATTAGAGTTTAAGGGGTTATTCAAGTCTGCTCAACATACACATAGCAATTACGTTTTTGCAGCCTCAGATTATGCCCCCAAATGGTTTGAGGCCAAGGCATTAAGAGATAACTCGGCCTGCATCATGGCTGAGTTCTTATATAAAAACATCATATGTACTTGGGTGTCCAATTGAATATCTTAGTGACCAAGGAACTCATTTCATGAAGAATCTCTGACCAAGGAGTTCCACCGAGTTACCACAACTTATTACCTACAGTGTAATGGCTAGGCCAAGTCTTCCAACAAACTAATTAAGCTCACCATCACCAAGACATTAAGTATTCACCGATGTCATTGGGATTCCAAGCCACATGCAACGTTATTGGCTTACCATAAATCCTATAAGGTTACAACAAGCCTAACCCATATCATAAAGCTTTTGGATTAGAAGTAGTAGTCGCTTTGGAATACTTGGTACTCAGTCTCCAAGTTGTTGTCGAACACCATCTTGGAGAACCAAAAACAAACAAAAAATGCTTACATCAACTTACTGAGCTAGATGAGTTATAACGCTGAGCAGCTTGGTCACAATAGGTAATCCAACAAAGATGGAAAGCTTGGCATGATAGGCACATTGTGCCCAAGCACCTCAAGAAGGAGATGTCGATTCTGCTCTACAATGCTAAGCTTGGCCCTGTGAAGCCAAACTTGAAACTTGGTTGTGATGGACCATACCGGCTAATTCAAGTGTTTGACAATGGGACGGAGCAAGTAGCTGACCTTGAAATTCAAGTGTTTGACAATGGGACAGAGCAAGTAGCTGACCTCAAGGGATAGGTAATTCTAGAGCGATTGAACAGAAGCTGAGTTAAGCCCTACCAAGCAAAGACATGGTTGCTGGTCCCCAGTTCATCATGTAGATTGTTGAATAGACACATCAGCGTGGTAGTGCCATTGATGATAGATTTAATTTGGTGAATTATGAGCTGAACTTGGGGTTTACAGAGTCCAATACTGCACTTATGCTTCCCTTGATGAAGGCACGAGAATCCAACCTATCAATTGTGGCATGCAATCTAAAGAAAGATGCATCATTGCGGGACACTCTCTCCTTTCATGACATCATCATCTTTACCTTACTGCTCTCAATCTTCCTTACACTCCCTTCATCCTTCATGCCTTTGTGCTCTCTCTTTCGTGGCTTATGCCACCTCCTTTGAGTCCTCCCAGCATGAATTTTCTCAGCCAAACCCTCCTATTTCTGCCACCTTTTCTCTCATTGGAACTTTGACTTCAGCCCCATCTGCATCCCACCATGTCCGCCCTCGTTTTCAGGCTTCACACCCAATAGATGCCACTATGGATCCTCTTTGCTCATGTCTTCTAGGGGCAAAAGTGTGGAATGCCAACGTTGCTTAGGGTATCATGAGTAGGTATGTAATTGATGACAACAATGTCTTCTTCACGATCGATGTATTCCTCTAAATTAGGAATGATATGGAGTTGTGTTTGTACTTCCTGTCGGCCCCAACTATAGTCCTTGTGGATCATGCCACCTGCAATATGTATTTTGAGCTGGTTACCTACTCCATGTCTTAGGGGTATACCATTAATAGGCCGGTTGATCCCCAAGATCATTCTTTTTTCCATTTTCTTCCAAGTTTCATCAGCCTTAAGAGAAGCTCAGGAAATTTTATGCTCAAATTTGTTTAGTTGGCTGCTATGGCGTATAGGACAAGCTTGCCAATAGACTGGTTGAGCATATTTACAAAGCTTTTGATCAACAGCTAAAGAAAGTGGCCAAGGGGCATGCCCACAATGAACTTGTCCCTCCATTATGTATGCCATGGTATCGGCTACCTCAAGATAGGTACCCTGACCCTACCCTGGCCTACTCCTCCCGCCATTCTTGAGGAACCCTAGCCTACTCCTCCTGCCAGTGTCGTTGCCTGGATACATGTTTCCCCAGCCCTGCCTGCCTGGTTCTAGCCATAGACAATGTCCGAGCATTCACCCCAACGGCCTCTATTTTTGCTTCTGCTTCCACCTTAGTCACTCTCTCCACCTCTACCACTACTGCTTCCATTTTTTCTACTGTCACTGTTACCATCTCCCTCACTGCTACCATCTCCCTCTCTGCCTTCAGCATTCTTATTATCGTTGCCATCAAGCCAGCCTCTATCATTGTTTCCACTCCCATAATGCTGCCTCTAATCCCTTCTCCTCTTCCCTTTGCAACCATTACCTTACTAGCCCCATTAGCCACTTTTGTTTTGAGCTCCAGTATAGATACTATTAATTTTAATGATAGTGGAGCACAACAACAACTGTAATCGATGCCGGTCTTACTACCACTACAGTTTTTACCAATCCAATCATTACTACTGAAGTCTCCACTCCCGCCTGTATTCCTCTTGTAACTAGCCCGCCTTTTGGTAGCTAAGCCTTTGTGTCCACCTTGGTATCTACTCCAATCTACACCCCTCCATATCTCTTGGTCAAGAGCCCACATGCACTCCACTTCTTCAACTGGGCGAGTAGCCACAGATGGGTCAACGAATTTTGGCTGTATGACCCACCTTTCCTCCCCAGGGTGATCCTGATTGCCAAGGAATTAGTGAATTATTTTTTGTGGATGACTCTCTGCTCTCCACTGTTGACCAGTATGTAGACATCCAGCACTAACTTCCCACGGAAGTGGCTGGTGTCTTGCACACCCTTTATCAGGTTGCCCTCGACTACCTGCATCCTTTTGATGTTTAATGAGCCTAGAACCGTAGAATAGGTGTATGATAGGGAGGTATCCCATTATCCAATTGATGTTTCACCTATAGGTACCCCCGGAGGCTCCTCGTCCTTTTGCAAAAGCCCTTGTGTCCTCCCTACTATATATGTCGTCGGATGTTTTGTGGGCCATCCTTGGTAGAGAAGACTTTTGGGTCACCTATTGGACCGTGAATGTGGCTATTGTGGCTCCCTTTCATGCCCCATTTTTGCACCAACTACCAACTTGAGTCATCCCCTTCAAGTATCTACCAGAAAAAGGTTCTCTTTATGACCGGGTTGCACACGAGTTTGACAAGCACATGAAGACTAAGATAGCCAATCATGCACACCATACAAGAGTTTCCTCATTTGACTGCCTCAACTCTGCCACAGTATTGTGGGTCCCTACTTTGACTATTGTAGAAATTACTAGAGGTAGCTGCGACCGAGAATACAGGTCTATGGGAAGATTTTCTTCAAATTGTGCCAATCGCCCATTACTGAATTTTTTGAGCCGTAAGTGTAGCATAAGTAGTATAAGTTTGCACACTTAGGCATTACAGACCCAAACATGGTCTAGGTGATCGAACAAGGGAAAGAAGAGTGGTGCTTCCATCCAGATGAAGTTCTTGTCAGCATCAATGCTTTGCATCTGTGGCCACTAGATCTAGTACTTAGTCATCCTGATCCTCTTCATGCTTATCTTATGGACCAGGATGCCCCGAACCCTCCTTCACTTTGGCCACCACTCTCGATGGCCTTGCCAGACCCGACACCCAAAAACAAAGAAGACGTCTCCAACGATATCCCAGGTCTCACAAGTCATCCAATTTTAAAGATCAACTCAGTAGTGCCACGCTGTGAAGAGATGAATATCGACAGGGACATGGATGAAGCTGAGCCAAGGCGAATTGTTGACCCCTAGTCAACAAGGAACCCAAGCACTAAGCAACGAGTAAGCAACTAGGTACCCTGGTTGGCCTAACGAGCAACCAAGCACCAATGCGGTGGATCTCCAAGCAGCAAGGGTAGGCAGCAAGTCACCAACGTTGTAGTGCAATTAGATCTTAGCAGGTTAGTTGCTAGAACCGCCTAGCAAAATGGGAACCATTCCATAAGGGTCTTGATGTAATACAGACATGCTTCTTGGCGTGCAAGTGTCTTGTGTGGCAAGTCTTAGTGGGTCTCAAGTCTTGTTTTAAGTGAATGAGTGGTACTCCTTGAGCCAAGGCAATGGTTTGTGAAGCCTCCAACTATTTTTATTGGCCGAGGTTCTTGATGAAGACTAAGTATTTTGAAATTGGTTGTTTCTTGCTACTTGTTTATGTTACAAAATAGAGAGCAAAGGAAGAGAGATGCAAAGTGGTGGAAGCTCTACAAAGATGCTCACAATAGGAATGTGTGTGAGAGAGACAAGAGAGAATAAGAGCTTATCCAACTTTAGAATTGGATTTCATTTCCATACCACACACTTCAACCGTGTGTGTTCTTATACACAAAATGGGATTAGGGTCCTCATCCACTCACCCACACCTCATTGGCTCCTCACAACCACTCTACCATGCATCCATGTCTTGCTTCAATTACACAAAGGTATTCTAACATCCCCTCTCAATGCGAACGTGTGACACCCACATGTTGAGCATTGCATACAAGATTACAAGATTCCTTTGCGGTGTGGTACATGTGTTCAAAAACCAATGTTACATGATTACATTCTTTTCTTTCCTCCTAGAGAAGTCCATGCTCATTTTTTGGTGAGGTTTTTTTGTTAAAAATGCATTAAAGTTGAACCAGATAAGGGATTTCATTATCCCCTCTTGCTATATTAATATTACTCTTCCAATTAGAGGTTTCACACTCTCTTCTCCTTTGCAACACCTTGGATCGAATTCTCTTCAACCGTATGGCAATACACTTTTTGCCATTTTACAAACCACTTGCCAAAAAGAGTTCTTGGGACATCGATGCCCAAGGAGGAAAGAAAACATTACTTCCATAACCACAGCCCCCCTTTGAATCCATGGAAAATGGCTCAAAGAAGCCATCAACCAAGAGGCTACCAACTCAAGAGCTCCTTAGGAAGGATAAGACGATAAGGTTAAGCAAACCTATCAGGTGTGAGCACATGACAGCTTCTCAACCTTGGAAACCGGCTTCACGAAAAAACAAATGGTTGTCACCAATGCAAATTAGAAACACCACAGGCTATGAGAACCTTAGAATCACTGAAGAAACTTTGGCCAGGAGCAACAGATTACATGTCGTGGACACCCGAAATTGTCGCCGTGTATAATATGGTCACAGAGAACCCACGAAGGCTTCTATCAACCAAATCCAATCATTGCTCAGAACAGTGTCAAATGAGATCAGAGATGTTGAGGCGACTCTGTCTGTCTCACGGGTAGCATGAATTTATTGCAGATGATAACCAGTCAAGCCACACACAACCAACTAAGGCCCCAGACAATGGAAAAATGGTTTTTTTGAAAAAACTCAAGATGAAGTTTATGTTTCACCGTTGCTACAAAAACGAAATTTGCAGATGCCAACGACCAAATAACAGAGGTTGGCGCAAACGCTGGCCTTCACGCAATCACAAAAAATGTGAGGCCGTCACCAGTAGTAGATCCCAAGGTAATCGAAGGATAGTTGCAACTAGATGAGAAGCTCCTTCTGAGCAACGAAGGCAATCATAGAAAGAAATAGTCGCAGGAACTTCGAGCAAGCCTTCAAAACGTTCAGCGACGACGATTGATTTTCACGTCAATATATTCGCCTTTTTGTAAAGGAATAAACAATCGGCTACCACGGATAATAAACAATCGGCTACCACGGCAGGATTCGTCTCACTGGCAATGCAAGTTAAAGTGACGATTGACACAAGCCATGTAGACGAACCTCTGGCAACTCATGAAAGACTAGGCAACTATTATGGATTTGAAGCGTTCTTGGTTTGATATTCTGAAAATGGACATGAAGCCTTTCATTCGTGTCAAGATTTAATAGTCCTGAGGCCAACAATAATAGCAAAAATACTTGATGCTCTTTGAAGTGGAGTTTTAATAGTAATAATATTATAACACATCAAAATTTATTAAAGTTTCATGGATACCCAAAAAGAAGAGTTCCTGCTTTAATGAATACAAAATTCAGGACCCTGCAAAAGTATGACTTAATAGTAGTTCAAAATCAAAAGTCTTGTCCATGTATCAAAAATGGACTTCCATGCAAGTACTCTAGACTATGTCCCTATTTTTGAGGAAGTAGTATTTCTTTGTAGATGACAGATTTCCACGGAGATTGTTGTAGCCACTTGTTGAGTCAGTTGTGTTGAAATATTTTATGAATTTTTCTTCTAGTGTATCTACCTTGCCTTTTTTGTCCGTTGTCGCTAGGACTTCTGCTTTGAAACCCTTGTGGAACGGTTTGTACCTGTTGACATCAGGTTTCATTTTCAAAGGAGGGTCAGTTCTGTGTCATGCAAGCCGTTTGTGAAGATCACTAGTTTGTGCAATATATTGTTTTGTTGTGGGAATGCATTGAATATAGTATACGTAATAAGTGCCCTCTATGCCTTCTTCTTTGTCTTCGTCGCGCTTTCCTATGTGTAAATACGACATTCAAGAGCTATGAGTTACTCAATGATTACGTGAGAATGAAGATAGCATGTTTGTAAGATTTGTAGTGAAGAATGTAGCTATAGGTGGTGGTGTTACATCGGCCTTTGGTGGAGTCGGGAAGAATTTGAAATGTTCATCATATGCTTGTTTTGTGAAATTGAAATCGACAATGGCAGTCACACGTTTTATTACAATCGGCAACTTCTTTCCCTTTTTTGCTTGATCACTTTGGTACATGTTGTTGAACTCTGCTAGTATCACATTTCCAATCTTTTGATATGTTTTGAGGAGCTAACATTGTGGCTAAAATGGAGAGCTTCAAGGAAAAAAGTCGAAATCCTTTCTGAATGTTGATCTATCACAGCTTGTGCCTCTGTTCTCAACATCGTTGGAGTAATGAGATCGTCCTAATTTGTGATTTTTTGAATAAGCTACTTTGTCAGTCCTGCATCATTCTTGTATTGAGTGGTCGGAATAGGAAAGGAAATTTGAATTTGTAAAGCCAAGCATTATGATATTTACCATCAGCCCTCATGTCTTTGTCCCCATGTTCATCTTTCCATTGTTGTACGTCCTGTTGGTTGTCATCCATGAAATTCCTAAGCTCTTGTAGTGTGCTCCATCCGTAAACTTTACTCATGTTGCTCTTTTCCTGCCATGTTTGCGAGTCACATCTGAGCTATATACAAGAAGTAACTTTGCCCCTTTCTTCTTTTTGCTGATTTCTTGAGATCTTGTTGATCCAATCGAGCTTTGTTTTTAAATTGATTGAAAATCTGCAGACGAAGAATTTAAGGTAGAATGAAGGAAGAAGAATTATATGTAGCAATGAATATAATAGTGAATTAACATATGTGTGAATGCCTACTTTTTTAATGATGATTTGAGATATACCTCATTTGTGATTGCCATTCTTTGTCGTATGATCTATAATCGGGCAAATCTGAGTGAATCTGCACAAACTCTAAAATATTAGAGAATGAAATCTTGGAATTTGCACAATCATTAGAATTTAATTTTTTTCCCTGCATAATACAATCATACTTACACAATCAAAAATCAAATGGCATGTGAATGAAATCTGATGGTGAAATTTGATTTAGAATTCGTAGTTGTCGGCGAGTTGTAGCTCGAGAGAGCATTATGTATGTTAGTCCAGGTGCAAATGAGTTTTGTATCGCAATAAGAACCTTTCCACTGAGCATGCATCCTTGAGACTTGTGTCCAGTGATTGCATATGCAAGGGTTATTAGAAAGGTTGTCTTATGATACCATATGGAGTTCAGAACCTTTCGTTTGTGTTTAGGTCATGTAAGTGTAATCTTCCCGTTAGTTGATAAAATCTTTGCATGGATTTTCATTAAATCATTCGTTTGGTTGTCATTATCTAATGCAACAACTGTTGTAATTGCACCATTTATAGCTCTAATAGAGAGATCTATATTCTCAGTAATCATAATTCGTGCTCCGATTGTGATTTCTTGTCTTGAGTGAAAATCCAAATTGTTCAGCCATTCTTGTAACTTGATTATGTTTTCGGCATTTGAAGTCACTTTAATTTTCTTGATTTGTCTTTCATTGAATTGGTAAATGAAGAATGAGCTCATTGTAGCACCGTGTGTCGTTTTGATGAGTACAGAGTATAGTTGTATTATTGTTGTCAATGAATTCGACTACCTGAATTTCATTGATGAACAAGTTTCCTAAGTAGTATTGGATCTCTTCTATGCTGGCCTGTCGTATTCTAATAATATTTAGGAAATCGACATATATTGGATCTTCGAGATGACGAATGGATGTTTGTAGAAATGAGTATTTAGCAATTGTCCAAAAGCTCGAGTTACAGATGTGGCATTTTTTACAGTAGTGGTTGGCTTGAATTTTGCACTTGCACATAGGCGGTAGTTGTGCCATGTCTTCGAATAAGGGTTTTTTTTTTTTTTGTCGAATGGTTGTAGGAGTGTTTGATTACAAGCCTCGCATAACTATTTGACAACCATGTTTAGCATTTGGCAAGTCATCATCGATATTTCATCAATAATGATGACGTTTGTAGATTTTAGATCTTGATAGCGTTTGTCGGTTATCGGAAGCGATGCACGAAACATGTCATGCTTCTTTGGAAGAGCAAACTGATGATGGAATGTAGTTGCTAAAAGCGGCTAAGTCTTAGTGCCATTGCACCTGTTGTGGCTGTAAGAACGATCAATTTTCCTTATTCTATGTACTTGTGAGTGATGTATTTGGTCATGAGGGTCTTTCCTGATCCTGATATACCACAAATCACATGAAGGCCTCCTAGTAATTTAGTCATTTTATCATAAATTTATTGTTGCTCAGATGATAGAGTCGCTTTCTCAAATTCCTTGAACTCGTCTATCATTCGAAGGATTGAGATTCGAGATCTGTTGTTGATGTTGTCTCCTTCGTCAAGATCTGTTGATGTTATACAATTTCCATCCAATGCATGTAATGGACTCTTTTGCAGAATCATATTTGTTAGTTGGTGGCGATTCTCATCAATAAGCATGTGCACCCTGCAATATTGTTCGACGATTGATTCAATGTCATCTTCTATTTGTATGAGTTGTCATATATGACATTCCAAGAAGTATGACTTTGAGCGATTCGCCTGGGAAATGAGCTCATTTTCACTTCTGAAATGTATGTGCTTCAGTAGCATATTATAGAAAAATCCATCGAAATGATGAATAGGATGGTAATATGTAAAGCGTGCAATGCATGTGGAGGGATATAGATAGTTACCAAAATAATCCTTAATGATTACATTTGAATTATTTTTGCGCTTGCCTTTTTGAATATCAATTTTCTTCTAGAATTCATAGAATGTGAGGTTTCCCATGATGTTTGGTCGACCACAATACGTGTCTACTGGATGGATTGTTATGACACATTACTCTTGAAGATATCATTGGCATAGCGATGCTGGAGATGAATCTATGAAGTATATAGTCTCACTTCTTTGTATAGTGGGAATTTACAAGCACGATAGTGTTGCCTCTATTGGTGATGTTGGCTTTGATAAAATACATGCAGCTATCATTTTTAATTTTAAAGGATCTAGATTCTCAAGTCCGAGGAGCTTCGCATCCTTGATGTTCAAGTTCATATGTCCCATCGGCTTTGTTTTCATAGCATACTTTAAGAGGTAGTATGATAGGCATGTATTTGTTATTCTTTGAATGTTCATGTGTGCTTACCACAACAATGGTATGCTAGCATGATATGGGACAATGTTTTGATGCTCAAGGGATGGGTGATAATAGAGCCATCTATGTGTCAGAGGATCCAATGTCGGTCTAGTTTTTGAATGGATAATAAATGGAAATCCATATTTGCATATGTGGGTGTTATCACTGAATTGCATGTTGCTCGGCATGTATGAATTTGCTTTCTTTTCATCAAATCATGTAGTTTCTTTTCCAAGGAATCCTCAAGTCATGTATTCGATTCATTCAGGTACGGTATACATGTATCAATTTGATTTGATATAATTTGGATATCACCCTCCTCAATCCACAACATTATATGAGCATGCATTGATCCACGATTCTGGATCTCGTTTCTCACTATGTGATGCTTGACTCTTCTTAGTAGTCCTTTGTTAGATATAATATATCTGGACAAGAATCTTTGTAGTCGAATGTGAAATAGTACTGCACATTCAACTAGGACAATCTCTCCATGTGAATTTTTGATTGAATTGTCTTGCAATTGCTTCTATCTCATCGATCTCACACCATGTTGTGTTCGATACCTCATCTCCCGTGAGAGTAAGAAATATGTTAGGAAGTCCCCATGTTTCAACTATCGCCATTAGATCTTTCAAGTTTCTACGATGCCATGAAGGGGATCCAGGTATTGACCCTGGTACTTGAAACTTGATCACCTGTTTCGAGCCTGTTTCATTATCTCATGTTCAGATATTCTCAGATTCTGTCATCTTTGTTGATCAATATCTCTTTGTATAATTGTCATTTGTGTTGAGTTTGTAATAATGATTGCTTGTCGAATTTGGTACACTAGTAGCAAGTACGGCTTGTAGAGTGTGAATATTGAGAATAGTGATCCTATTCTCATTTTTAAGTACACATTTAAGAATAGTTTACAATCATAGCTACCATGTCCAAAAGGATACATAAATGGAAATAATGATGTCTCAATTGTTAATCCATGAGAATCAGATAATCCATCTGTGGATGTAAAGATTTTTCATTCCGTGATTCTTGATGACTTACAAAGTACTACTGTGCTGACTTCATGTGAATCTTGTGTTTGAAATTGATGGGTTGCAGGTACTACATCTACATGCTCCAATAATGACAGATAATTGTCCTCATGTGCAACTCACATAAGATCGAAAGAAGAGTCTGCAAAGTGTCTCTCTAGAATGTCAACAATAGCTTCTGAGGAAACGACACTAATTCCAAGTTTCGGATGGGGCCTTTCATACATTGACAAGTATTTTTTGAGGATAGGATTTGTTCTTGAGTTGAAAGCTAGTATTTGCTTAGTTGTTGACAATAGTGTCATTGGATTTTTGTAAATCCATTGTTGTCGATCCCAACATATTAAAGGATTGTCTAGTATTGATCTTCTTTGCAATGTTCATGTTGCCAATGATTTAATTTATTTAGAAATATTGAAAGATGCATCAATAACTGACAACATTTGCATTTGAAATATGTCTACAATTAGCATATTTCGTATGTAGTCAGGATCATATGGAATTGAGTACAGCTTTCTAAAAGGAGACTTTACAAATTCTACTCTACCACAGCATGCACAATATTCCATTTTGTTTATAAATTTAGAGCACATGGTTTGCCATTCTTCTAAATGTGCATTGATGAATGACCATGATGGAATACGGCGAACAATTACGGGCAGATTTTGGGAAGCCAATGAGAGGAAGGATAGAACGTATATGCTGAAATGTCGCAAGCCTCGAAGATCAAATACCATTTTCCAGAACCGGTTTCCATTTACAAAGGTCTCATGTACAGTGGCAACCAATAGTTTGATGGCAAGCCTTTGCTATATTCAAAATTATAAACATGATCAATTATTTTTGATCGTGGGGATCATCCATAGCGGACATATTGCTGGATCGTTCGCAAGGTGAACATGAGTGTTAGAGGAAATTTATCACGCTGCGCACTAGAATAGAGGGTTTCCGAAATGCAGGGACAAAATAGGGAGCCCTGCACAACAAACATGGCGACTATTGTGTAGAAGATCAAGAAACCTCTCATCCATGTGCTTTTTAACCTCGACAGGGTGTAATATACATAGCTTGGATTGTAACTGCAACCACGTTCAATGGCCTTGGAACTGGTTCAGATTGGACGCTGATACTCCCTCAAATATGTCCAAATCCTACGCTCATCTACGAATAAGGTTGTGCTGTTGTAGGTTGAACACAATGCGTTACACTTTCGTCTCTTGCATTGAAGCTTCTTGACAACAAAGTAGCTTATTTCTATGCAGTCCTTACACTTTCGTCTCTTGCATTGAAGCTTCTCGACAATAAAGCAGCTTATTTCTATGCAGTCCTTGTAGTTGAAGGCCTTCGAATGGAGGGGCGTGGCTCACAAAGACACGTTCACAATCGACGAGACTGACTTATATGGCAAGCTTGCACATCAAACGTTCATGGAGCTCTCCACGGAATTTTACAACAGAAAGCCATCAGGTAAATCTTTCCCAAAGAATCGCTTTGAATCAACACATCACAAGAGCAAAGCCAGATGGAGAGGAGAAACCTACTAAAGCTTTCTCAAATTCTTTGAAATTGACACTATAACCTATTACTATATAGGAAAGCACACTATAACTAGTAAAGTTTGCGTGATTTGCTACTTAGAAATAGCAAAATTTGGCTCTCTAACTAGCTAATTCATTTTCCTACGTACCATAAGGCTTCTATATAGAAACTTGTTTGTCTAACTAGCAAAATCCATGGTTTTTCTACATAGTAATTGTTGCGAATCTAGGAAATTCTAAGTTTTCCTATATAACAATCCCCTTCCAAGTTTTTAGATCTAGGAAATTCTTCTTTTTGCTATATAGTGGTCAAGTTTCAAACTTTTGCACCTAGAAAATTATGTTTTTCGCTATATAGTAATTTTTCTTTTGGAAGAGGGTCTAAGAAAATTTCTTTTTGCTATATAGTAGTCCTTTTGCAATCTTTTGCATCTAGGAGATTATTTTTTTTCTATATAGTAATTTTATGACTTTAGCAAATACATCCTTTTGCTATGTAGTCCAAAATTTTTAATC
Organism: Dipteris shenzhenensis; assembly: GCF_047967505.1. NCBI lineage: Eukaryota > Viridiplantae > Streptophyta > Polypodiopsida > Gleicheniales > Dipteridaceae > Dipteris > Dipteris shenzhenensis. The sequence goes on along the minus strand of NC_141617.1, from coordinate 3,834,371 downwards.
TTGGAAATCGCATGTATATTAGCCAATGTTCCACTCATATCTACTAAATTCATGTTTTTGCTTTATATCAATCTTGTAATATATTGTGAATCACATCATCTATATGGTCTTTGTTCTCAATCTAAAAATGTAAGAAATTTCAAAAAGTGTTCAAGAGCTCTCTATCTAGGAATTTTGGGTTTATTCTTGGAGGTTTTTAACATGCTATTGGCATCATGGAAATTACCTCAATGCTAATGGAACATCCTATAATATTTTAAAATGGTTGCTTCATTTGTCAAAACTATCATTTTTGTAAAGCAATGTGTTTAATAGGGTGGTTGCAAGCCAAGGGTGTCCACTTTTGGTTCAGTGCCCAAACTGGGGGGGGGGGGGGGAACAGGCCTTTTTGCACACAAATTTGGAAATCTAACCTAGGGGTTTAGTCAATACATCACACATGGTTTTTTGCACACAATGGTATGGTCTGATCGAAAATTGGAGATTCACAATGATAATTTTATTGTGGCGCAGTGCAGGTAATTCATAGGGGCCATCACACTTTGTCACAAACAAACACCATCATATTAATTTCTTAATATCTCACTCATTATGCATCAGATGATAGTGAAACTTAATATGTATTCTCCTCACATAGTGTAAACTTAAATTGATTTATTGGTAATTATTTGAATGCATTATATAATTATTATTAATTATTTATAAAATTTAAAGACCTAAAAAAGGCACATTTTGGTGCACACTGTATGTTTTGAGTATTGTCAAAAAATTGGTCAAATCCAATTTGGTAGAGGGTTAGTACACACATAAGGATATGTGGCGCAAGCATCAAATCCCAAATCCAACGGTTAGATTTTGTGAGCTGTCAGGTTTACTTTTACTTTTACTTGTTAGAGGAGTAGTAAAGAAAATAAGAATTAATCTTGGTAATTTGTGCACATAAGTAAACATGCCAAAAATCACATATTTTGTAGTCCTCCGCGTGATGAATAAGAGGACAAAATTTTGGTCAAATTTGAGTGAGGAAAGCATCAATTATGGCCTCCCTAGGTGAAATCCCCATGTTTTGGAAAAAAAGTGGCACCCTAGCCAAATACCAAGGCTAGATAGGCTTGGTATTAGGCTTGGAAGCGTAGGTTTGTGGCATCACCAAGCCTAGTGGTGGTAGCCATTAGGGCGTGGGCATCTTGCTCATGTGGATTGAACAACTCATTAATTTTGCCTCATCACCATGCCATGTGAGCCATCTTGACCATGTTTGACTTGCCACCTCACCCTGTGCCACCTCCCACTCACCCCCACTCATGGTGCCACATCAACCACGTCTGCCACCTCATGAAGCCACATCAGAGACACCCTAGGTGCCACATCATCACTCAAGTGCCACCTCATACCACCACCTCATCATTGCCAACTCATCACCACCACCTCATGCTGCCACATCACCTTGCCACCTCACTTATCACTGCCACCTCATGCTGTCACATGAGGCTAGAGCATGAGACATCATCATCCCCATTGATGCCACATCATTAGCATGTTTGGTGTCACATTAGCCACGAGTTGCCACCATAATTAAAATGAAATAATAGCATTAGGATACGATATATGGTATATTGTTATGGCAAAACAAAAGTGAAATTATACATAAGAATATGTAACCACATTAGGTGATGCAAACATTATTGAACCAAATCATATTAACATTGGATTCCATAGTATATAATTTGATGTAAATTCAAGGGAACTACAAAAATTAGTCTAAAACAGAATGCCTTCAAATAAGAGGAGCCACTCATTCTATTCAAATCTCTACATCCACTCAATTTAATCAAATTGAATCCAATCAAAGCAAGGACATTGATATGTGACCTTATTCGATGGTTACCAAAATTGACAGGGGTCTTAAGGCAAGTGGGTTCCATGATCTTACCAAGTATGAAGTGCATCCGACATCGTATGTCCGGTCGAGAAGGTCAAATGCCCCAAATTCCATGTGCATGGTATGCACGTGAAGGAGAAATACGAATTGGCCTACGACATTGATATGTGAACTTGTCCGATTGGTACCAAACTTGACAAGGGTCTTAAGGCAAGTGGTGTCCATGATCTTGACAAGTATGAAGTTCATCCAAAATCGTATGTTTGGTCGGGAAGGTCAAATGCCCAAATTTCCATGTGCATGGTACGTACGTGAAGGAAAAATACGGATCGGCCTAAGACATTGGTATGTGAACTCCGTATGTCTAGTCGGGAAGGTCAAATGCCCCAAATTCCATGTGCATGGTACATACCTGAAGGAAAAATATGGATCGGCCTAGGGTATTGATATGTGAACTTGTCTGATTTGTACCAAACTTGACAAGGGTCTTAAGTTAAGTGGTTTCCATGATCTTGACAAGTATGAAGTGCATCCAATGCCGTATGTCCGGTTGAGAAGGTCAAATGCCCAAATTTCCATGTGCATCGTATGTACGTGAAGGAAAAATGTGGATCGGCCAAGGACATTGGTATGTGAACTTGTCGAATGGGTACCAAACATGACTGGGGTCTTAAGGCAAGTGGTTTCCATGATCTTGCCAAGTATGAAGTTCATCCGACATCGTACATGTCTAGTCGGGAATGTCAAATGCCCCAAATTCCATGTGCATAGTATGTAGTGAAGGAAAAATACGGATCGGCCTACAACATTGATATGTGAACTTGTCCGATGGGTGCCAAACTTGACGGGCATCTTAAGGCAAGTGGTTTCCATAATATGGTCAAGTATGAAGTGCATCCGACACCGTATGTTTTGTCAGTAAGGTCAAATGCCCAAATTTCCATGTGCATGGTACGCACGTGAAGGAAAAGTATGCGTTGAGCAAGGACATTCATATGTGACCTTATCCGATTGGTACAAAAATTAACAAGGGACTTTAGGCAAGTAGTTTGCATGATCCTTCCAAGTATGAAGTGCATCCGACACTGTATGTCTGGTGGAGAAGGTCAAATGTCCAAATTCCATTTGCATGGTACGTATGTGAAGGAAAATTACGGATGGGCCAAGGACATTGGTATGTGAACTTTTCCAATGGGTACCAAAATTGACAGGGGTCTTAAGGCAAGTGGTTTCGATGATCTTGCAAAGTATGAAGTTCATCTGATAGTGTATGTCCGATCAGTAAGGTCAAATGCCCAAATTTCTATGTGCATGGTACGTACGTGTAGGAAAAATATGGATCGGCCAAGGATATTGGTATGTGAACTTGTCCGATGGGTACCAAAAATGATAGGGGTCTTAAGCCAATCGATTTCCTTGATATTTTCAAGTATGAAGTTCATCCAAAATCGTATGTCTAGTCAGTAAGGTCAAATGTCCCAAATTTCATGCACATAGTACATACGTGGAGAAAAAATACGGATTGGCCTATGACATTGATATGTGAACTTGTCCGATGGGTACAAAACTTGACTCCATGTGCATGGTATGCACATGAAGGAAAAATATACGTAAGTCAAGGACATTCATATGTGACTTTATCCAATTTGTACCAAACTTGACAAGGGTCTTAAGGCAAGTGTTTTCGATGATCTTGACAAGTATGAAGTTCGTCAGACATTGTATGTCTGGTCGGGAAGGTCACATCCGATTTGTACCAAACTTGACAAGGGTCTTAAGGCAAGTGTTTTCGATGATCTTGACAAGTATGAAGTTCATCAGACATTGTATGTCTAGTCGGGAAGTTCATATAACTAATTGCATTGACATGTAGCATGTTGTGCAATTAGTTATATGTTTTGATACCATTCCTAGTACTATTGGCCACATGAAGATGCAAGGGGTAAATCCATCATCATTTTGGATGTAAGAGAGATTTGGAAGCCACCCATGCCATAGCTAGCATGTTATTTGTCCATTTGGGCCATAGTAGGAACCATTTTGCATGTAAGCATGAATATTTTAGCTAGCTACCACCGAAGTTTTTAAGAAAAGGGTTGGAGCAAATAAAGGAGTATCCATTTTTAAAGGAAAAACATAGTTTGAGTATAACAAAACAATCATTCTAGACTATACCTTACAAAGATAGAAGATCTCAAACATTTACACCTTTATGAGAGGGAGAGAGCGAGAGGAGGGGCGGGGGTCAAGAGGGGTGGAGATAAGGTTGATGGATAATCCATGCAAGCAACTAGAAAGGATGCAAATGGTCTTGGGTTGTCGGTTAGTCATGAAAGGAAATGGTTATCTCGAAGGTAGTGTCCAAACCATCTGAAATATAGATGATTTATTGGAAATACCATTGCATTGCCATGTAGCATGGTGTGCAATTAGTTATATGTTTTGATGCCATCCATATTACTATAGGGCACTTGAAGATGCAAGGGGTTATCCATCTTCTTATGTTTATTCTTTTTTATATGCTTTGATGCCATCCATATTACTATAGGGAACATGAAGATGTAAGGGGCAATCCATTTTCTTATGATAGAGGTTCTCAAACATTTACACCTTCATGAGACCAACTCCCTATTCAAGATGATCTATGATCGGATTCTATAGGACTCTTCCTCTCTCATTGAAGGAAGCTCAGTGTGGTGTAGGGCTTAGTTCTAGCATGAAAAGTGTTTCTAGTTCTTACTTCAAATAGAGATACCTTTTACAATCAAAGTGACAGAGTGACAAAGAAATGCCCCTCTTGCAATTAGTCAATCCCCTCTGCCATCCATATGTTTTGATGGTAATGCACACACCATCTAAAATATAGATGTCCCATAGAAAATACCATCACATATGTTTTGACGCCATCCATATTACTAAATGGCACATGAAGATGCAAGGGGAAATCCATTTTCTTATGATAGAGGTTCTCGAACATTTACATCTTCTTGAGAGAGAGAGATTCTCGAAAATTAAAACCCTCATGATACCAACTTCCTAGTCAAGATGATTTGTGATCAGATGCTCACACCATAATTATCCACTTGCTTCAACACATTATTTCAAATATTAGAATGTAGCATGCAAACAATGCCTTGAATGATCTGATAGAGGTCGGTGCCCAATTGATTACATCGTTCTTTTGGGATCTAAAACACACATTTGGGCTCTTTTAGACACATGGTTTAGAATATCCCCAACCTTTTCCATACCTTTTCACTCTTTTAAACTTGTATCCGTAGCATACTAGGCATTGGTATACATGGCCTAATACACCTGTTTTGAGTTTAAGCTAAAACAAACACTTTGTATGAATGTGTAGGCTTTCATATAGCATGGATGCCCTACAATCAAACTATCATATGTTCTACTATGATTTTGATTTTCAACAACTCACAATTAAAATGCATAGGAGATCCTTGTAATACAAATAATCCTATTTTATTTTGTATCCTTGAAGCATCTTTACTCGTAAAGGAGTATTTCTTTATTGTTAAAAGAAGAAAATGATAGGTGACAAGTTGTCTTCACACGAGTGCTCTCTTTCACTTCCATGTCAGGGGTTGGTGATCATAGTAGCAATATTAATTGGTGTCTACTAACAATAGTAACAAAATTGGGTGGCGGCAAAACTCCCGCCCAACGTCTCTCTCATCCTCTAGTCTTTGGTCTTTGCTCTCCCCTGCAGCTTCCTACTCTTCACTCGATCCTCCCTGCCTTCCCCTTGCTCCCTGATCTGGTGCACTCTCCTCTTAGGGGGGTCACTCATCATATGTAACCCTATCACGTGAGTTCAAAAGAAGGATATTTTTTATTCCTAAAATTTACAAAAATAAATATACATAAGGGACTATTTAAAATAGTTTTGGAAAAAATTTACAGATTTGTATAGAAAAGGGGTACATTTTATTAATGAAAAAATTTACAGATAAGGGATTTTAAATATAGGCCTTGAACGCACGTGATATAGAGGGTTTATAGATAGTGACCCCCCCAAGACTCTCCTGCAACCCTCATGTCCTTCGATTCCTGTAAGCTCCAGCCTCAAACTAAACGGTCTGCCAAATTCTGCTCATGAATTGTTTGCATACATTTCCTTCAAGCTCGTCTTGGTCTGCGGCCTCACTTTTGTGTTTTTCAGTCGTCACAGTGAAGAACAACATTTATCCAGTTCTTGAGCTGATTCTCAACCTTCACGCTTCAAAACGTCTGCTCCTAATCTCGGGTAAGGCTCTCAAATTCATCATCCGTTATAAACTTCAGAGACTCGATAAAAGATTGCGGGTTGTTTCTTTCTCCACTTGCTCACGGTTCCCACTTTCGGCAAACCCACAATTGGCTCGATTCAGGCAAGAGCTCGCTTTTCCATTTGGAACAGACTGAAAAGGTAATGCTTAGATTGATGGGTAGTTTGAGGAACTCTGCAAGGTAGTCTGAATTGCGAGTGATAGCGCAGGTGTGATTTGAGAGAGAGACGATGCTCGAAATTACGTTGATAGAAACCAGGAACTCGACAGAAAGTCCACTTGCACTATCTTCTCCACCACAATTCCATACGCTGGATCTGGCAAATACAGGCCTCCTTCTTTTGAACCAAACTTTCTATAGCTCGGAAAGCTATAATCCCTTTGCCTGAATGGTAGAATTCGTCCAATGTTGCCCAATACAGCGTTCCCATACTTCTCTGTGCCAGCAATATGGGCGAGAATGTGCAGCATCTTTCTCCCCGGGATCATATCATCATCCAGGAGATACACATAGTCTGCACCATCTGCTTGTAAAGCTATCTGAAATCTCCCGTAATACTTAAAATCATGTCCATAACTGACAAAACTGATGCGGGAATCGTTGTAGCTCGCCAGGATCTGCCAGAACATGTCTTCGTTTGGGCTTGCAAATGCAAGAACCCAGATCTTGTGGAACAGCCATGTCTGCTTCAACAATGCATCCAATTGAGCACATTGGTCTTGTTTCTCCTGGTGTGCCTTTGGATTGTTGGCTACATGCACAAGGCATCGTAAGAATCGTTGGATTAGGGATGGACAGAGTGTTTAAGAGATTGGAAAGCACTGTTGTATCTTGCCGAAACCAAGCTGTTAGTTTGTTTGCGTGGAGTAGTGGTGGCATGAGCTAATGATTATCTTCTCTAGTCTCCTTCTAGATGTGAGAGCAATTGTTGCAGCAATGGGAATTCTCATTCAGACCACGTCTCTTGTTTATATATTTGGAATTCTACTTCATTGCATAGCCATTATTGGTTCAAGAATTCTGATTGTTTGATAGAGTTTTAGCTCCAACGGAAAGACAAGCGTTAATGACTTTATGACAAGTATTTTGTGCGAAAAAAGGAGACTCAAGAAAAGCTTGCCAAACAACAACACAATCCACATACATGCATCTTAAGAGCAGTCCACAAAGATTTGCAAAAACTACTTGAGGCCGACCATCCTAGTATACAAATCATTGATCCAGTTAAATTTGTTGAAATGTTGCTTTTCCATGCTTAGAGATCCGCAAACCCAATCTATGCTTTCAAAGTTCGAATTAAGAATCTTTGCCCTTGATGTGTGGTGCTGAGTGCATAGTAGATATCACACAACATCTAAATCTTTCATGGAGTTATTGCAAGAGACAGAACAGGTTGGAAAATTGATTATCGTTGCCATTTTATATTATATCAGTTGAGTTTAATATGGATATCTAATTAGTATTTTTTAATGATTTAGGTTGAGGATTTGAATCAAACTTGCGTTCATGAGACTTCGCTAAATCCTGAGGATATGTCAATTGCAAGAAAGAGCAAGCGCACACCAAAGGTATACATTATACCTCTTTATAACGGGTTTAATGTTAATTCTTATGCATCATTTTTTTTTCGTTTGTCTCACATGGGAATCTAGAACTTAATATTTATTCTTCTTTAAAGTGGAGTGAGAAGATGAAAAAAAACATGCAAAAAATGAAGGCAAGTAAAGCTGCTAAAAAGCAACAAAGACTGAAGGTATTTATTATTTTAGTTTTTCTACTTTAAATCATATATCTTACATGTAAAATCATGCATACATATTTGGTAGTTGGTTTCCATTTTACATTATATAAAAGATTACTCTTTACTACTTGTTTTCCTTTCATAGGAGCTTAATGCCATCCATGTCGAGAAGGACCTCGATTTTTGTGTTGATATGTCTTCTCAAGTAAGCTCTTTTTTTAAATATGATGCATTCTTCTTTTTATAAATTAGTAAACAAGGATTATAATATATTTTTATTGCTTCTTTCAGGTTGATGAATTTTGTGAAGAGGATCAAGAGACAATTCTCTTGAAGTTTTTAGAGATACATACTATTAATGAAATGTATGCGTCTCTAAAGACTAACTACAACATTATCAAAAGAGACCCTACTTTCCATGGACACAAAACTGAGCATAGCTTGCCTGCAATGAGGAAAGCTATAGTGGATTGGCTAGTTTTAGAAAAAAAAGTTATTGTAAAGAAGCATGAAGACCACATTTTGAGTCTTGATGATGTACATGTATCGGAATGACATGTGTGCATTTAGAACAATTGGATGAACTCTATTTTTGGATGAACAATTGGATGCATTTTGAACAATTGGATGAATAATTCAGTCTTAATGATGTACATGTATCGGAATGATACATGTGCATTTTGAACAATTGGATGAACTCTATTTTTGTTTCTTGATGTCCAATAAGTATGCAAGTATTCATGTTGTTTAATATTTTTATAAAGTTTCTTAGTAACTAGTTGTTTCTTTCTTTCTTTGAAGATGAGTTTGCATTCTACATCTTGATCATGCAGTTATCTTTAATTCATTCTAAATGTCACTTTACATTTTTTAATACGATGTGACAAAACATGTGTGCCTCAGGATCTATGGAGCACTCTAAGGTGGATGGAACCTATGTGGAGACATGATGAAGAGAGTGCTCATGACATGTATCTCAAGTCAATTAGGTTCCAAGATAGATTAGCTTGGACTCATAAAGAGAATCTTGAGATAGTGCAAAGTGCTTGATTGATATTACTTCAAATGAACCTCCCTTTTATAGGTGAGGGTACTTACATCCATTTGCTTGCTCACATGTGGGATATCTCCTCCATGCCATGTGGTAGCTTATCCTTTGCTCATACCTTTGCTCTACATGTGCTCATGGCACCACAACTCTCAACACCTCCCCTTAGTGCCATAATCCTTTGGCTACTGCAAGGTGGTCAGATGTGAGTTACATTCCAACACCTCCCCTTAGTGCATGCATGCTACTTAAGGTGGTCAAGTGTGGCTTCTACATGTCAATACCTCCCCTGGGTTCTTTCATAGCTACTCTCAGGTGGTCAGGCTTGATTACAAAACATAGGCAAGGTTGGCAAGATTTTTGCTTCTCAATACATTCCATTTATGTCATCTTTTGGCTCATGGCTTGATGACGACTCGTTTGCTTCTTTGCTTGTTGTAGCTACCTGCATGATGCTTTGTTCTACCATATGCCTTGATGCTTTATGTGTGAATGCCATGCTTTCTGCTATGGTCATCTCATGCACTTGTGCTTTCGGCTTGCTTTTTACATCGATGTTTGCATTCATGCTTTGCTTTTCCAATTGTTGCAAAGGTCTTACCAATTGATTTCTTTCAATATTGGCAATGTCTAATTGCATACAATGATTCTGACATGACAGGCGCGTAGAGCTTAAAAAGACGATCACTTTTCCTTTTTGGAGCGTGTTCAAATTCCTCATTGATTGCAAGTTACCGCTTGTCGAAGCTTTTGTAAAGAAGAGGGGCCCTTGATGATGTGGCTTGTCTATTCACATGCTGCTTACAAACTGTGCTTAGCAAGGTACTATGTGCTTAGGTGGCACTATGGTGATATGGCAATCTTCAAACCCAAATAGGTTACATTTTACCATGGTCATCTTTGATCTAATCATAGATCTTACCCAAGATCAATCTTGACCTAAGCTTAAGTGGCTTATCTACCACATGGTCTATGGTTGGACCTTAGAAGAAGAAAGAAAGAAAAGCTTTGGAGCTTCTCTGCTACATCGGCCATCGTGGTGAAGAAGACACTCCTCGTTGATGGTGTCAGAAGTCGTTTGGAGGCCCGGAGTCATTGAAGACGAGCCACTCAAGGACTGGCGTTGAATGGAGAGCTGCACACGGAGGAAGCCTTCATAGATCTATTCGTCATCTGGGCGTAGCAGCTTGTGGATCTATTTGTGTATGGAGCAGTAGTGCTGTATAGATGGCTTGGCTTGCTGCGGGCTGTGTGCTATTCTCTAGCACTGGAGCTTGTGGTTAGTTGGTAGAAGGCAGGCTTAGAGACGGACCGTTGCCAATGTGGAGTCGGACCCGTTGAAGAAGATGGTCACAGAGTTCATTGGAGGTGCTGGCTGGGTGTGTAGAGCTTCGTTGTAGAGCCACGGGTAGGTAGGATTTGCATGTGGAAGCATTCAGGCCTGTTGTCAAAGGAGTTGTTTGCTGGAGGCGTCATTTGGGGGACTACTAGGATCAAGCTTGGAGAAGCAGGCAGCTTAGAATCTTGGAGTTAGCCGAGTCATTTGTTAGCGCAAGGAGCTGAGCGTGGGCCATCAGAAGGTTGCATATGAAGGAGAGAGGTTCGTTTATGAAGCCTTAGTTGAAGCTTTGGAGGTTGGGAGACTGTTGGAGGCGACTGGCTGTGCTAGAGCAGGGGCGACTTCTTGTGGGAGTAGTTCACGTCCGAGAGCTTGATGGAGTATGCTGGGGGTCGTTGGAGAGCTAGTAGGAGGTTGTTGAGCCGGTTACAAGAGTTGAAGCTACTGTCGATGATGATTCTTGGAATGACAATAGATAGGAAACTTTTCTCAAAGCTTTCAACAAACTGAACAATCAGAAAGTCTCTTTCTCACAAGCTCTCTCTAGAAGAAGAAGAAGAAGAACTCCTCACATATCTATCTCACAAAATAGATCTCTAAAAGGAACTCTCTCTCTCTCTCTCTCTCTCTCTTATATCAGGAAAGACAGAAATATCTCAAAGCAATGAACGGAATTTTCATTCAATGGATGGAATTCTCTCAATCTAAAACTAAAACTAACCTATGACAAAACACGTGCTCCTAAGACATGCCTACAACTAATCTAGAAATGGAAGCAATCCTAGTGAACTACTAATGAGCTAAACTAGGAGAGCTAAACCTATGCTCTGATACCATGACAAAACATGTGTGCCTCAGGATCTATGGAGCACTCTAAGGTGGATGGAACCTATGTGGAGACATGATGAAGAGAGTGCTCATGACATGTATCTCAAGTCAATTAGGTTCCAAGATAGATTAGCTTGGACTCATAAAGAGAATCTTGAGATAGTGCAAAGTGCTTGATTGATATTACTTCAAATGAACCTCCCTTTTATAGGTGAGGGTACTTACATCCATTTGCTTGCTCACATGTGGGATATCTCCTCCATGCCATGTGGCAGCTTATCCTTTGCTCATACCTTTGCTCTACATGTGCTCATGGCACCACAACTCTCAACACGATGTATATGGAAATTTAATTGTGTGAGTAAAAATTGATTTTGTAATATATAAAATTTATCAATCTCAGCTTTTACTACATAGATAGAGTTACTATAGTGAATCTATTATATAGTAACATTCTAAAGTAAATTTGCTAGTCTATATGAAAAATGCTCGGTTTTACTATATTGCTAAATTTACTAGAATTAGTCTTACTAGTAAACTTAGGATATAGATTTGCTATATAGTAAAAACTTAACTATATAGTAAATTCTTGTCTATATGGAAAATGCTTGGTTTTACTATATTGCTAAATTTACTAGAATTAGTCTTACTAGTAAACTTATAATATAGATTCGCTATATAGTAAAATCTTATCTACATAGATGCTCCTTGGTTTTCCTATATACAAATTTACTAGATATAGTATATCTAGCAAATTAATGTTAATCATTTGCTATATAATAAATTACTTACTATATAGACAATCTAGTAAATGTTCAGAATTTACTATTCCGGAATTTTGCTAGATACGTTCATTTGTATCTAGCAAAATACCTTTTTTTTACTATATAGACAAAGGTTTAGAGTTCCTTGTGCTAAAATTGGGTTATAAAGAAGGAATCGCAAAGGGTCTGGGTATGGGAGTCACAGACTCTATTGTTTTCTTCTCATGGGCATTCGTTTTCTAGTACGGAGGAGTCCTCATCCATCGCGGAGAGGCAAACATTGGAAATGCTATCACCGCTATGTTCTCTACTATCCTTGGCGACATGTAAGGACTGAACAAGCTTCCTTTCATGTTTTATCTGCTAAAGCTCGAAAGTGGTCCTGAATTTTGCTGACTTTCTCAGATTGTCTTCCTCAAAGATCTTTAGGGAAGGCTTTGAGCAGTGTTACAACCTTTGGTTGAGGAAGGGCGGCTGCCTACAATATTTTTTTGAGGACTTCAATTTGGCCATACCGTCGGGGAAGACTATTGCACTAGTTGGGAGCAGTGGGTCAGGCAAGAGCACAGTTATATTTCTGATGGAACAATTTTATGATAGAACGATTTTATGGTCAGAGGAAAGATCAAATAGCTCATCAGAAGGACATAGCTCAAGCCACGACACAGCTTTGGAAGCAAATCAGATGCAAGATCAGACATGATAGTGGAGTTGCAACTAAAGAGTCTATTTTTTCAAGAGCAAGAGCGAGACCTTTTTGCGATTTCACAATGGAGCCCCTTTGCTTAGATGCTCCAATCGATTTACACACCTTTTGCTTTAATGCTCCAATTGATTTACATGCTCACTTCACAGGCGAAGATGGGGATCAACTAATGAAAACGATGAAAGCAATGGATGGGGATGAACGCAAAGACAGAATTAGAGCAGATCCTTTTAGAATCATGCAATTCCCCTATGCAAAAATCAAACCATCATTTTAGGATCACGGCTTGAATTAGAATGACATGTGGCTCACAGCTTGAATTAGGTTGCCATGTGGCTCCAACCACGGCTTGGCTTTTGAATTGATCTCGCTATGCTGCTTGCCTAAAGATTGAAATATATGCATTTATTTTAAAAAGAAAGATCAAAATATGTTTATTTATTTAAAAAGGGTAGATCAAAATATGTTTATTAAAAAGTATTCTGATTCTTTCCCAAAAGTCATTGCATGAATTATACATATCTAAAAAGAAACAACCTTTTTTCGAAACTTGCATGCATCCTTGTAGGTACAATTTAATATTTCAATTTTCAAAAGGCATGCTATGGTAAATCACCTCATGGACCCTAAAGGATAGGCAAAATACATTGATATCTCCTTCAATTACCTCCTTGGGGAATTAGAGGGCTCAAATAAGGTGTGAATATAAGAATACCATGGGATGGTCTTCAAGGAAGCGGTAGTAGTGGTCATCCAACCTAAATTCCTTAGCGCATTTAATGCTCGTGTTTTGCAGGGGAGGGAAAGAGACTATTCATGTTCACCTTCATAAATTGGGTCCAAATCATGGACTTATCATTGTCAATACATTTGGAAAGAACATTATTCACATGTGCCCACTTGTCAACGTGATATTTTTTGCTACAATGTCTACAATGTTCCTACATACATGCATACCAATAACGTGATAAGTGGGTGAAAGCATGCTATGGTGTATGTACTATTGGTAAGAATGTGGTAGTACTAAATAGTGTGCTATATGGAGAGATTTCTCGAATCAATGTGCACTAATATATTTATTGATTACAGATTCTCATGCACAAGATATTCTCACGTAAGCATTCTCATGCTCATACACATATTTTCATGCACTGCGTCTCCTCTCAGGTGTTTCACTTTCAAACCTGCACTCTATCACTTCCACTTTCAAAATTCTAAACTCCTGATTTCTAGCTTCCACTTTCGAACTTCTGATTTCCACGTCGAATTTTCTTTCAGGACGTTGACGTGGGTCGCTCTCTTGTGAGTACTTGTGAGCACTCTCTCTCCCTCTCTCTCTCTCTCTCTCTCTCTCTCTCTCTCTATTTGTTCTTCTCTTTTCCCCCAAATTCTCTATTTGTTCTTTGCTTCTCCTCCATTCTCTAAATGCTTTCCCCTCATAATTCAATATTCGGACGTGCATGCGATTGTCTTTTGCCATTCCTTCTATCGACATGCAAACTTTCTGCTTTTGTTGTTGCTCTCTCTCTCTCTCTCTCTCTCTCTCTCTCTCTCCCTCTCTCTCTCTCTCTCTCTCTCTTTGTTATTTTACTCCGTTTGATCTTAGTGTGAGTCCTAGTACTAAAATGTTACTCTCTTTGCAGTAGCTGAAGATCGCCATGTCTCCAAGAAAGCCCAAAGGCATCACATCTCCCGCCTCCAAGAAGCCCGATGTCCTTTCTCCAAGAAGAAACACTCCATCTAGGAAGTCTGGAACCAAAGAGAAGGCAAAGGCTACGGATAGCAAAGTGGCTTCTATTGCAACTCCAACCAAGAGAAGCCAAAGATTAAGAACAATAAACCAATAGCAACTCCGACTGGAGTCAGTCTGAGCGAAGCTAGACTCATATTTGGAGTTGGACACCTGGATCCGAGAAATAAGGGGAAACAATGACAAAGAGAGCCGGTGTGGCTTTCATATAGGTTGGTTGAAGAAATCGTTTTGCTGAATGATTTTATGAAGATGTACTATAGGATTTAAAATTCAAAAACAGTCACGAACAATGAAGTTAGTACAGTGTTGGCACGGGCATTCACTACATCTACTCATGGAGTAGATGTGGATTGGGATGACTTTGCCCAACATAGAGACGTGAATCTATGCTTGGCTAGCTTGGACAGCACGTGTATCAAGCAGGAACGTGATGTAGGCATGTCTACAACAAAACGGGAGCTTGTGAGTTTACAGGATCAACGAAAGTTCAGTGTGGAGCAAGAAGGTGTATTGCATGAGTAGAAGGATACAATGTCGAAGGAGAATGCAAGATTGCATGTAGATTTTGAGGCTACTACTACAACTGAGGGGGAAGCCCTCACAAAAGTTGAATCAATTGTACATACACTTAGCTAGGTGCATAGTAAAGTAGGCAATTTATTACATGGTAGTGTACTGCAAGACGAGTTTTTGAAGGATGAAGCAAAACTTAAGGTAGAACTGGATGCAGCAAAAGTAATATTTGAATCAACAAAAAGGCAACGAATCAGCGTTGGAGAGCACTACTAAGCAAGCTCAAGTTTTTTGAGCAACATGCAACAACTGATTGAGAAGCTCCCAAGTCAGGGTCCCAGAGTTCTGAATCTGGCACCAAGTCACCATCCCACAGGCTCTGCAGTAGTGACTATGAATGTGAATATTGAATGGTGAGATTCTTAACTTCCATGTACAAATCGATGTTTTAGTTTTTAGAGTTGGGTCCTCTTACAAGTAGTGTGTACTTATCCTTTCAATAAATGTGTAAGTGTGTTTTTTGTGGGCTTTGATTTTCTCAAGAAACTATTGATGTGCTTTTTACACCATGCTTGCACACATACCACATCATGTGTGCAGCATTCCATTTTTCTGAGAACTTGCAATGCTTTCATCCATCTTGCAATGTATTGGTGTCAAATGTATGGTTGGCTACCATGGGCTTTGACAAAGTAGGTATTCTTTTTTTCTTATTACTTATTACTCAATAGAGTAATATAATATTATACATACTTAACATTTAAAGTCAATTATTTAGTACTAAATAGTACTGTTTAGTAGTATTTAGTACTATGTAGCAGTACTTAGCAGTATTAGAAGTATTTAGCACTATTAGTAGCACTTAGCACTTAGTATTGTTTAGTACCAAATCACATCTGGACTCCAACACAACCAATGGAAATATGTCCCTTGAGGGGTCCCCTTTAGGAGCAAGGGCTATGTTGGAATATGTCCCTTACCCCTAAAGGGAACCCCTCAAGTGCCATATTTCCTTCAAGTTTAAATACTACTATTTTTTTGATTATTGTCTATCTTTAAATAATCTATTTGCCTTTTGAAATCAATTTCAAATAATTGTTCTTTTCCTTACACAAACAGGTAAAGACACCGAAATACCATGTCCAAAAAAGTTGAAGATTGGTACAAAGCAAGCTGAAGCTATTAAAAATGAGAAATGTGAAAGTCCTAACATTTCAAATGTATTCATAGACACCAAGAAAGAACAACAGGTAGAGGGGCATGCCTTGTGTGGAAAAGAAGACAATGAGCAACTATTCGATGGAAGTTGGTTGGAAGATGACAACTCCTTGGAGGATGTTGGGGATTGGGAATATGACAAGGATGAAATGTTGGACAAAGTAAAAAATCAAAAGAGCCAGTGGCACAAGGGGACTGAAAAGTTGTAGAGGAGAGAGGTAGGATTGTTTTTTCTCCTATGTGGCCAAAAGAGGGTATTTATTTTTATAAGTTCCTATTTTATCTATTTCACTTATTCATGTTTTATATATTGCATCTATTCATGTATTATATATTATTCAGCAGATGAAAGTTTGCCAGTTAAGGAAGCTCTTACTAAGATAAAGCACCACATACAACACAAGAAGAAATCTGTTGTGCGGTCATTGTACAAAAGCAAGAATATAGAGGAAAAGGAGGGTATGTATTTTTTTGTGAAGATGCACATTTACAGTCTTCTATGTACAACACCTCAAACGCATTTCTGATCTGACTTTATTTCTTTGTACGCAATCTAACTGGAGACATCGAAGGCAATCAGCACTTGGATGAAGATGATCTGCTGAACTTGGATTTGATATGAAATTCTTTAAGTATGATGGATTTATATATGTGTTATTGTTGCTTCTAGGTGACTCCGGAGATGTTCTGCCTCAAAAAAAGTTGCTAATCTTTGATTTGAATGGAATATTGTTAAAGAGGTGGTGGCGGACTACTCTTGAAATGGCCCAAGGTGGTGATGTTCATAAATTAGGCAACCATGTCATCTCTTTGTGGCCACGGTTGATCAATTTCATGAAATCTTTGTGGGAGCATTTTGAGATCGCTACATGGATTAGTATGACAAGGAGAAATGTCAGTCCCATAGTGTCTTTGATAGAAAGCAAATTGGGATATGAT
The DNA here is from genome assembly GCF_047967505.1 of Dipteris shenzhenensis. NCBI lineage: Eukaryota > Viridiplantae > Streptophyta > Polypodiopsida > Gleicheniales > Dipteridaceae > Dipteris > Dipteris shenzhenensis. Next base: position 3,817,353 of record NC_141617.1, on the reverse strand, counting down.
GGGTTTAGGGAGTTCAAGTTCCTGTTCAACTTTGCATAGGAGGATTGTTGTACAAGGGAAGAATTCTGCCACCCAACACGGTTGGATTTAGTGCATTCTGCACATGACATTTAGTGCATTGGCTATGCATGACATTGACTATGATCCCATGAACACACTCCTGGTTGACGACACTCCTTTGAAAGTAGCATTAAATCCACCCGGTTCCTGCATAACTCCTTTCACCTATGATGGAGACCTAATGATGATGAGCTATCAAATCAGTTGCTCCCATACTTATTGGATTTAGCAAATGCCAGAGAAAGTGTTCCTGCCTTTACAATGAGATATTCTTAGGAAGGCCATGTGATTGAGTGCATTGCAGCTGCCCGTAGGTGAGCATCTAGCCAAATTAATCATTGAAGTCTTCTTTGCAGATTATGCTGACATGGGGTGTGTTGATGCTATCATTTCACTGCTAACTGAAGATCCAAAGCCCATGGATTGGTTTATCATCCAACAAAGAATAGCAGACCTTCCACATGAGATGTGCCAACAGATTCTTAGGCATAATACTTATGTAACCAATGCCCACCATACACTAGGCCTTGAGGGCCAGATTGTAAAGGACTTGTACATTGATGAATACAGATGTTACTTTCTAAATACAGACTTGTACTAGTTACTTTGTAATACATACTTTGCTAGTTACTTTGCTGATAAAATTTATGGTGAGTTGATAAATGTATTGATGTTCTTACATGGTATTGGTATTGTTAAATGGTACTAGTGTTCGCTATTGATAAAAGTACTAGGTGAGCCATTGTTTTAACCAGTGCATAAATAGCCAATGTCGATGCAATAAAATATATGGTCCTTTTTTATATGTTATCTTTTATGGTATTTTTTCTCAACTATATAGTCTGGATAAAATAATACTAACTATTAGTCAGGTCTAAGCTAAGGAATCATGTGTCATGTCTATTATGGTGCTCATATAGTTGGTTGTTTTTTACTAGCATTACAGATCCATCAATGTGTAATAGAGTTGTATACTCTTATGCTCTAGAGCTATAGGATGGAATTGCAAAAAGGGTTGATAACATCTTCAGAAACCTTACAGATGCAGGGTACGGTCCAAAGGAAATAGCAACTTCGGATGTCCAAGACGATAGTCCCTCGGGTCAGCTACTAACGAGAATGTTGAGGAAGAAGGGCCAAAAACTCATACGTTCTAGGGTCGCTTCTTCCTAGAACATAGTATATTGGGATGTGTGGAGTGTAGCACCGCAGAGTTGTTGTATGTATCCAAGCCTGATTGGATTGTATATTGGGGTGTGTGGAGTGCAGTGCAAAGCTGTTGTATACAAGCCGTTTGGGCTCTGTAATGTCATATGACTGATTCTATATGTCTCATTATGATTTTATATGGTGCCTTCTGATTTTGTATGGCTCATTCTGAATTATAAGTGCAATATATTAAAAAGAGGAACAACATTACAAAAATATGATATGACATTAGTACAATGGCTCTCTCTCTCTCTCTCTCTCTCTCTCTCTCTCTCTCAATTGACAGCAGATGTGCTACTTAACATAGTACTACATAGTATCACATAGTACTAACCAAATAGTACTAAGTAGTATGATATGACAGTAGTACAATGGTTCTCTCTCTCTCTCTCTCTCTCTCTCTCCCTCCCTCTCTCTCTCTCTCTCTGTTCTCTCTCTCTCTCTCTATCTCAATTAACGGCAGATAAGCTACTTAAGATAGTAGTACATAGTATTAAATAGTACTAACCAAATATTAATAAGTAGTATGATATGATAGTAGAACAAACTTAATATGAACTATAATAATAGTACACAATTAAAACTAATAGTACTAAAAATTGTTAAAGTTCCTCACTGCGGAGCATCCCCGAGAGAAACAAATAAGTCTTGTGAAAAGATTTGTTTGCTAGCTCCACTATCACTACACTTGCAAAATTTTTGGATTTCTTTTCTTTACTAGTAGATGCATATTCATTTGTCTCATTTAAACACTTGATTTTAAACATTTGTCCCATTTGTCCCATACTCACTTGGCATGGAAACACTCCCATTTAATCAATGTACTGAAAAAAAACACACTTAACTTTTCAATTTTTTTTTGTGAAGACAAGATGCCTTTGTATTACAAAAAGCAGCCCCCAAAGGGGCAACTAAAAATACAAAACGTGCACAAAAATACGTAAGAGCCATTGCAAAAATACATGCTCAACAACAGTTCTTATAGAGAAATGTTTACCAAGATTCATTAGTGCACCTCCTAGGGTACACGATACACCATTCTCTAGCCTTTAACCTTGTGCTTTGCTTGCAACATTTGAAACTTTATTGCCAACACCGCATCAACATGCACTATAGCAGGAGATGCATCTTTTAGTAATGCATAACTACTTTTGCATTTTGGATTTTTGCATAAAAGATTGCAAAAACCACTTGATCCCCAATGTTGAAGACATTACCCCAACCATCCGTCTCTTGCTCTATGAGGACTATTTTTTATTTTGAGCACAACACCAAATAATAATCCTCATTATCTTCATTTGTAGGGGACTGTAGTACTGCAAAATGGTCACCCATCTAAAGCATGTCAACCAGCTAGTCTCTATCCATCGTATATGTTACAGATTCCTTCTCCATGTCTGATGCAGTCTATCCATTGATGGGCTCTAGCCTGTTCAAGGTCCATGGACTTGCACGAGATAAATTGGTGCACTTATCCCATGTTTCATCCATGCAAAATGAACAAAAGCATGACAAATGTCTAAACAAGGCTTGTATGGGATCTTTGTTACTAAAACCCAATATGGAGTGTGTTGAACGACTTCCTTTGATGGTTTGGCAGTTCCATGCTTTAGACTCGTCAACATCACCAACCTTTACTTCTACGAAGAGCCTTTGTTTAGAATCATCTCCTATCTTCCATGCCAACCATTCCCAACATCGTGTGCATTTCATAGCTTTGCACCATTTACATCCAATTTAGTGCACGCTTTATGACTGCACCAGCAACCCCATCATGTTCTCCCTTGCCATGACCGCTTCTGAAAAAGTTCCTCATCATCCAAATGCCAGTCAAAGAGCAATACTAGCATAACAAACAACATATATATTGCATTTTAAAATACGCAAGATCTTCAGCGTGATGTAGAAAATAAGGGGGCAATGTCCAATGTCTTACCTTGCAACAAAGTAAAATGAGTGAGCGGCCTTGAACTGAGATGCTGCCCCATCTGACCAAACCCAGTGTCTTTTAAACATCAAGCCTTTAGACACTAACCATTGATGGTGGAGCATAAAGCAATGCTACACAAATAGTGTGTCATGTTCTTTGTCATCTGAAATGTAAAAGATGGATTGCTTTTTTATCTCGCTCGTCTCCTTCCAATAGCAAATATGAACCAAGATAGTCACTTGGTCATTATGCCAATGCATTGATTGAACCTCATTCTGCACTTTGAATGTATAGTTCTCTGCAAAGTCAACAACTGAAAGCACCACAGGGATGATGATGGATGGAGGAGTTATCAATGCACCATTTGCATCATCCAACTCACATGGGCAAAACAACGGTTGTGGGCACTTGTCACATTTGCGCAATATGTATTCAAGCTTGTGCCATTTAGCATCCTCTTCCTTTGAACATGTTGCCGAACACCACATTTTAGACACAGAAGAACAACCGCTAGTGTAGGCAACACACGTGTCCTCCCCTTAGGGCCTACAAACCTTGCATAAGCAATCACACATATTTGCATGCAACAATGTGCTATTCTGCCTCATGGAATTCACTACTAGTTGGAACAAGTCTATTCTTGTATGGTAAATACAACAACAAGTATTCCTTTCCTTCAGTTTTTTTATGAAATAGGGCGTCAGATTCTGAAAAGAACGAAAATCAATATCTATGGAAGGATGCTCCTCCTTGAAATTAAGGAAGAATTCTGCTTGCAAAATCAATCATCAACAATCAGTACAAAAAAACTATAAGTTATTTAAAACTTAGAGTGCCATCATTATTTTTCTAAGTTCTATCACTTAATTACTAAGTCTTAACTGCTACTAGTAGTGCCAAATATCAGTAAGTGCTAGATAGTACTAAATGCTAAATAGTACTAGGTACTAAGTATTGTTGTAAATTTTAGATAGTACTAAATAGTAAATGCTAGATAGTACTTAATATGTTTACATAGTACTAACTGCTAAATATTTTACTAAATGCTAGATAGTACTAAGTGCGAATATTACTAACTGCTAGTTTAGTACTATTAGTAAGTGCTAGATAGTACTATTAGTACTAAATATTAAGTGGTAATATTAGTAAGTGCTAATATTACCAGTGCTGGATAGTACTAAGCAGATAGTACTAAGCAGTAAGTGCTAGATAGTACTAAATAAGAAGTGTTAATATTAGTAAGTGCTGGATAGCAAGTGCTAATATTACTAAATAGTAAATGCTTGATTTGTAGTAATATTAGTACTAAATAGCAAGTGCTAGGTGATAAGTGTGATATTACTAGGTGCTATATAGTACTATTAGTATTGAATAGTAAGTGCTGATATTACTGAGTGCAAGATAGTAATGAAGAGTACTTACTAAGTGCTAATATTACTAAGCGCTAAGAATTATTGAGTCCTAAATAGTACTCAGTAAATAGTACTTACTCAGTGCTAAATGTTACTAAGTGCTACATAGTACTAAATAGTGCTAAAATACTGTAAAATAATACTAAATAGAACTAATAGTAGTAATAGCAGCGTTAAGGCAAGGAAGAGAACAATATCTAAATAGTACTATTAGCAGGGTTAGTGCAAGGGATAGTACTAGATAGTACTAAATAGAACTAGTAGTAAAGTCATTGCAAGGAGAGAATGATTATGCTCGAAGTCCTTCTCTAATACAAACAATTTCAAACATCACACACTACTAATTAACACTAAATAGTACTATTTAGACATAACGAGTATTCTATCTAGTCATAATAACTGACTTGAAAGAGCAAACAATACTATTTTGTCCTATCTTTATTCTTAGGACTGATTTCTAAAATATGGTCTATATTATAAACATATTAAGTTCCCGGTGTAGTATTTAGTACCGTGATTCTATGATTTAGTGTTAAATTCGCTTCATATAGAGTCTGTTATAGTATTCTTTAACAAATATTATCCCTGATAGTACTAAATAGTTGTAAAGAGTACCAAATAATAGTGGGTAACTGGGGCTAAGGAAGATGCACCTCTGTGAGCTCCAAGAAATGGGTGGGATGTATTGCATACTTTTTTGGGCCAACCCTATGCTTGCAAACATCCTTCTTGTTTGGGGAAACCCTGGTGTTGTCTTTCCAGAACTGGACAACACATTGAACAACCTCACAACTTAAGGAATCATGTCTACGCTTTTGACCTCCATCTGCCCATTTGAAGGAAGCTTGTTTTATGTCCACGTGATGTTTCTTCAGATTCCATGCTTGAACTCTAAGAGCTTTAGCTACTTTGCTATCACTATATTTTTTAAATGCTAAAGTGTTAGCAATCATGTGGAGAACTGCTCTCTTCGCAGCTAATCAGTAGTTTCTACTCTTTTCACATGACTCAATGATGTCTTTAGATTATCCACTATTGCCATTGATATGGACTGGCTTTGAAAATTTGTCTCATCAACAACCTCTTGCATATCTAGATGTGTTATAACCTTAGACAAAATGTCAGCCTTCGTTCTCAAGTCCAAGTTCTTTGTGGTATGCTTGAAATGTCGCACAACCGTTAATGTCAAGTGTCTCATGTTCCTTTCGGAGAATTGCTGTGGTAGTGCATTGAGCGAGTTCCCTTCATGGTGTGGCACTTCTAGTGCGGAGTTCTCCATCCTGTGTACAACCGTATATTTCAATGGTAAATCATAAATTAATGAACGACACAAGAAGACTACGTCAAAACATGCATGCTCAATCTTACTGTACGAGAAAGTCATCCTGAGAGAGAGAGAGAGAGAGTTGTAGAATCACTCAAACATAACTGGCTTTTATGCCAGAGAGAACATACGGTCCAAAGTGCGAGGGCTTCAATGAGACAGAAGGGGAGAGCCAATTTGCATAGAGAATGGAGAGAGCCAGGGAGAGAGACAAGACTCCACGAGAGAGAAGAGAGTCGACTGTCAATGGCTTCAAACATGTGTGAGTGATTCCATGAGAGAGAAGAGAGTCAATTGAGAGTAGATTGCAGATGATCACATATTCCTCGATGTGCGAGGAAATCATCCTCGATTGAGAGTGGATTGCAGAATGTAGATCGTAGACTCCTTAATATGCGAAAATCTAATCCAACTCTCAGTGCCTTTTAGTACACAATTTAGTACTATATCTATGCTAGAACCTTTGCCAAAAAGAGTACTTTTTTAGACACCGTAGCATGCATTTATTCTAATCTTACGAAGATTTATATAGATATGACAATGTTTGCTCAAGATTGTTGTTTTGGTGCAACGGATTTGGCATAAGACCTTTCCTATAGAGATTTTCTTCCCTGCTGGTGGACGGGGAGACAATTACAAGCTAGGAAATTCAGGATTCTACTTTGCCCTCCCCAGAGGACACTGTCTGAGAAATAATTACTAGCATCACAGCCTTGAATGTTTGGGCAGCATGTTGCAGCCTTGTGATCCTACTACCACCGTCATCAACATTTGGCTAGATACCATCTATTGGAGACCGCCGAGCAGGGTGAGTGTTTCTAGAAGGCATGGCCTACAAGCACATTCTTTATTTTCATGGATTGACAAATACATAGGTTGTATAGTACACCGCACTCATTGTTGGCACCTAATCCTGGGTTAGCCTAGGCATTGAGGAAGGACCCAAATATGAAGGCTGCAGAACAGCCAGGGGTTTTCTCCTTCAGTGCCTCAGGGATAACTGACTTCGTATATTGCTTTTCGCAATTCTAATAGAAGGTACTTTCTTTTCGGGGAAAAAAGAATTCCTCAATTGTGAATGTAAATAGTACCTACAAGTCAGACCTTGTAGAAATGAGTACACCATTTACAACTCTTCCCAAAATCCTCATTACTGTGCCCTTAGCATAGGTTATAAGAAATGTCCTGTAGATATTGACGAGGGTGGACTCATCAGGTGAAGTCTCCATCACAAGGCTACATAACACAACACAAATATGTCATGACATGATTCTAGCCACTGTCTCTTAGGGGCTTATGTCATGGAGGAGGAAAAGGAGGGAAATAATGATGGCTATTTTGGATGTTTTCCCTTGACAGAGCCTAATTTGGATGTTTTTCCCACGATGCATGACACAATGATCCAAGGGTTTATGAGAGAGGGCTATAAGAAATGTCACATCAGTGGTTCTCAAGAGTAGGGGAAATAGCACCACGAGGTCTACAGCATGGGGTGCTCTTTCCCTTGGGCCCACTCTATTTCCCCCCTATTTCCCCTCTATTTCCGTTGGTGCATTTGCATTGCATAACAAAAATAGCTATTTCCCCTCTTTTTCCCCTCCATGACATAAGGCTTAGATGTCATCCTCCACAGGGTGGAATGGGCACTGTAGGCTGCCGTAATAACCTCGCCGAATGAAGAGAGATTGGAGTGGCTAACATGTTCAATGAATAAGCGGGAAATCCTGCCTCTACCTTTCCATGCGTTATGCTACGATCCGCCAGCTGTGCGTCACACTCACAAATAATCCAGAGTGCATCTCTAAATGCCATGCACCCCTGTTATGCAACAATGACATAAACCCCCTTACCTCATCTGCTTGAGCCATGGGTCACTGCTGTCCATGAGCCACCAGCCATAGGAAATAAGATATCTTTTGTGGCTGGTAGAGGGATCAAGACCTACTAATGAAGCCCATGTCTCTCCCACAAAGAGGTTTACAGAGAGGCCACTAATTGGAGTCACCTGTCCATGCAGGTGGTATAAGAGAAGGGCACCGCCTTGGACTACCTGGTCTACTGGGCAAGAATCACTATATAGGGTCCCACTGCACCTCCTAAAGAGAGTGGCCCTCCCACTAGAGTTGCGGTGGAGCAAGGTCCCTGCAGGGTGGGGTCACCAGCCTATTTCTTGCCTCGTCGTCCAACCACTCGGACCATCTGCCAAGTTGCCATATAAAGGGGGTGGTCCTATAACGTCGTGGTGCAAACATTGGGCTCTAGTTGAAGTGCCCTATCATTCCTCCCTACACTGTAGACCACAGGAGAAGTCTGCAACGACATGCAGCAACAGTATCTGACTTCAAGGGGGCACCCTACTTCGAGAGAATTGTCCCTCCTCGTGCATCGGAGAGCTTAGCACGTGTTGAAAACACTCCTCATACAACGAGCAATTGAAGCCATTTAGTGGTAAGCTATGATGTAATCAAGGCTGATACAAAACTTGTGACGAGGAGATGGGTGTTTTCTTTATTGTCTGCACAGGTATGTCACGTTTGGCGTTCAGCTTCCTACGGTAGTATAGCTCCTAATTTTAACAGTTTGTGTGTTAGTTACCACTTTGTGATCTCTTTCATCCCACTGAGTAATTTATGTTTACTATCTCTGATACTGCAAGTTGCAATCATTATCCCTTTAGCACTATAAGCATGCAACAATATAAGTGAATCGATTGCTTATTTGTTCAGTGATAAATATCAAGGTCAAAGCCCGCTTATGGGGATACTTGTGGAATGAGGATCGGGACTAAATATTATCTCTGAAACAGGCAACATAATTTCGAATTATACGACCCGAAACTCTCACCTTTCAAGCATAAGGATAATGGATCAATACATTGTCCCAAGAAATAACCTCAAAGATGTTTGTATTAAACTTACCTGACAATGACTTTCATTATGATAAATATGGATATGAAAATTCTTACCCGATTTTGTTTTGAAGGCCATTGTTGCGAAAACAACTGGTACATGACAATCAAGACCACATGTGTAGTCTACACAACACCATACAGCCTCAATCAACAGGAAAAACCGGAAGCAATTGAGGCAGAAGAAAGCTTGGGAATTCAAGTGGAAGTACTCGTGGCTGTGAACAATACCTTTACAGAATCAAATGAAGAAGAGAAGACAATATGCCAGAAACCAGCACAAAAAGTGAGTGAAGTAAGATAACATCGAAGAATCACTCAGTATGTCAGCAAAGATACTGCAGGAACCCAACTTATGCGAAGATGCTGAACAGGCAACCAATCAACCTAAAAGCAGAATGCAATCTATGGGAGTGCCTGACTACATATTATTAGTCCCCCAAAAGGATGGCGAATATCTGTGTATATTAAACTAAGCAAACTGTTAAAGACCCCTCTCCTACATGTGCCCCTAACAAACAGAAAATCTAAAATCTAAAATCCAATTACTTAGTTCCCCATCCACTCATGCAAAATGAACATAACTTACTAGTTCCTAAAAAATTAACACAACATAGGACAATATCCTAGATCAAGTGGTAGGTCACAGAGGTTACTATTTCATGGATGCATACAATGGCTATGACCAAAGCTTCCTCACCACTGAAGGCCAACAAAATGGGGAGCTCTTGCTATTAAGTGATGCTGTTTGATCAGAAAATGCATCCTCAACCTTAAAAGATTCATGATGGACGTTTCCATTTTCATCATTTTTTCTTGATGATTTCTGCAATTGTGAACAGAAGACAGACATCTTCAACATTTTTACAGAATATTTACCACATTGCACAGAACTGTAATTTGCAAAAAGCCAAAACATTCCAAGTCTGTTTTTATAGAGTTTGCAGACTTGATTCTATAAACTGCAGATTCAGAAATCACATCAGCCTGTTTACTCATGAATTATGATCTTGTAAAGGCAACTCACTTTAAACCAATCATGATTGGACACAATTAATCATTCTCCTTTGAGTATAACTTACCAGTCTTTACATTATTCTAGTAGTAACATATCAAATGAAAGGGACACTAACTAATGTACATGTAGGAGCACCCGACAAGTACAATTCTATTCCTTGAACGCAGTTTGTATTTCTAAGAAGAATAGTTTGCTGCTTTATCTTCAACATTAATGTAGCGGCTGCCTGACAGTCATCACAAACCCAGGGTTTTTTGAAACACCACAAAGCGGTACCCTCGGGTGTATTGACAAGGGCACACAGGATATACAGCTTCTTGGTGTGTCCACGTAAGCCATCTTTCTTTGCATCATCGCACATGTCCCATGACATGCAATGCAACTCTGGTACATATGCTCCCTCCCACATTTCAAGGGAAAGGTCTTCTAGCTTTGTATGTTTATCTCTCTTTGCATCATCGGACATGTCCCATGACATAAAATGCAACTCTGTTACATATGCTTCCTCCCACATAGGTCTTCTACCTTTGTATGTTTATCGTTGCTCTGGGAATGTCTTGTATCCCCCACCACATGGTATGCATGATTCCATCGACTTCAGTCCAATTCTGTCCTGGCGTCTTCCATGCATGTTCTTTTGCTGCCATTGCCTTGATCTTCTTCTCGTCCTCCTGCAGCTGAGAATCTGCATAGATATTAGACATCAAGACATAAGCTGCAGCATCCTTTTCATTCAATCGCACCGCATGTTCAAAGGCACATCTTCCAAGCTCCACATTACCCCACTTTCGGCAAGCACTCAACACAGTAAGCCACACTGCAAGATCAGGTTGGAAAGGCATCTTCTCCACCATCACTACCGCCTCATTTAATTGGCCTGCACGGCTAACAAGATCAATGATGCAAGTGTGGTGCCCAATAGATGGAGTGATGCCATGATCTTTGCTCATGGCCTCAAAGTACTTCTGGCCCTTATCCACTAGACCTGCATGACTACATGAAGAAAGAACACTGAGGAATGTGAATCCATCTGGTTTTACGCCTTCTCCTCTCATTCTCTCAAACAAATTGAAAACGAGTTCACTTTCTCCTCGCTGGGCATATCCTGCAATTAATGCATTCCATGAGAGTACATTTGGAGACACACCTGCCAGTTGCATTTTTTGGAAACAGTTCACGGCTTCCTCAGCAAGCCCATTGTCTGCATATCCTGCAATAAGTGCAGTCCAGGAGACTACATCTTGAGCTGGAAGCTGGTCAAACACTTCCCGTGCTTTTACAAGCGACCCACATTTGGCATACATATCGACCAAGGTGTTGCCAACAACAGGATCTCTTTCCAACCCCTTCCTGGCAATCTCTGCATGAATTTCTTGGCCCTTGTCTAAGGCTCCTGCCTCGCTACAAGCTTTTAAGCTGCAAATAAATGTGATAGCAACTGGAGACACACCCTCCAATTGCATCTGCTTGAAACAGTTCAGTGCTTCCTTAGCGTGCCCATGTTCAGCATATCCTGCGATTAGGGCAGTCCATGAGACTGCATCTCGCATTGGAAGTTTGTCAAACACTTCTCTTGCTTTTGCAAGCACACCACATTTGGCATACATATCGATCAAGGCGATAGCAATAGAAGGATTACTTTCCAACCCCTTGTTGGCAATCTCTGAGTGTATTTCTTGGCCCTTGTCTATAGCTCCTATGCTGCCACAAGCCTTTAAGCTGCAAATGAATGTGACAACATCTGGAGATGCACCCTCCAGTTTCATCTGTTTGAAACAGTTTAGTGCTTTCTCACCAAGGCCGTGATCAGCATATCCTGCAATTAGTGCAGTCCATGAGACTACATCTCGAATGAGAAGCTTGTCAAACACACCCTGTGCTTGTGCACACAAGCCACATTTTGAATACATGTCGACTAAGGCGTTGCCAACAAAAGGATCTCTTTCCAACCCCTTTCTGGCAATCTGAGCAAGTATTTCTTGGCCCTTGTCAATGGATCCTAAGCAGCCCAAAGCCTTCAAGCTGCAAACAAACGTGAAAGCATCTGGAGACACCCCCTCCCGTTTCATCTGCGTGAAACAGTTCAGAGCTTTCTCACCAGGACCGTGTTCAGCATATCCTGCGATCAGTGCAGTCCACAATACTACATCTCGAATTAGAAGCTTGTCAAACACTTCCTGTGCCTTTGCAAGTGAACCACATTTGGCATACATATCAACCAAGGTACTGCCAAGAGAAGGATCCCTTTCCAACCCTTTTCTAGCAATCTCTGTGTGTATTGCTTGGCCCTTGTCCATGGCTCCTAGGGTGCCACAAGCCTTCAAGCTGCACACAAACGTGCCAGCATCCGGGGAGACACCTTCCAGCTTCATCTGTTGGAAACAGCTCAGTGCTTCCTCACCAAGCCCATGTTCGACATATCCTGCAATCAGTGCAGTCCACGAGACTACATCTTGAATAGGAAGCTTGTCAAACACTTCCTGCGTTTTTGCAAGTGAGCCACATTTGGCATACATATCAACCAAGGCACTGCCAAGAAAAGCCTCTGTATCCAACCCCTTTCTGGCAATCTGTGCATGTATGTCTCGACCTCTTTTCCCATCTTTCAAACTAGCACAAGCATTTAGAAGGGCCACAAACGTATACTTACTAGGATGTACACAATCCTCTTGCATTTTCTCGTATAGGTTGAGGGCGTGCTGTAGTTTCCCACATTGAATATAACCTGTGATGAGAGAAGTCCACGAATACTCGTTGGGATCAACCAACGTATTAAAAACGTGCACAGCATGGCACATGCTTCCACATTCCACCAGCATTGGGACAAGATAGTTCCCTAGAAATGTGTGAGCTTCCAAGCCACTTCTACACGTGTAGGCATGCAAGCGCCTAGCATACGCTAGATTTTTCTCTTTTCTACACTTTTGCAAGATGTGTATGACGTTCCCAACAGAAGGTGGATGGGGCATCCGTTCCAAGGAAGTGAGTGCCTCCTCTAAGCTCATTATCTCCCTGCCATGCTCCTCTTGTGGTTCTTTAGCCTTTGACCATGCTTGGATGTTTTGGCCCCGTGCATTCCCTTGCTTCCAGACTCCTTTTTCTCGAGCATGTCTTTAACCCAGTGTGGGCTGTACAAGCCGCGTTTCCATAGCGACTCCTTGTTATTCTTCTGCTTAAAATCTGGAGCCCTTGGGTTTTCCTGTTGAAATGTGTTCGTTACGTTGATGCGTTGTTTCAATTTTGTCTTTGTTGATTTGTAGGTCCACATCGATGAAGGTAGGTTATTTGTAGCCTCCACATTACTTAAGCAACTTACTTTTCTCTTACCACCACAACTTACTTTTCTCTTGCCATAAGCGCTCTGTCATTAACCCACCTGCGAAGAACGAAAACAATGAGAACAAACTGCCATGATACATTTGAGGTCACGTCTATCCTGCAGTAGCAGAACTAGAACTTTTAGAAGGGCCCTCCACCAACGGGTTGAGGATCTGAAAGCCGCATACGGTGCTCCACCCTAGCTCCCGCGCCTCGCATCGCCATAGGAATTTGGGCACTCTTCCACCTCCAGCAAATCAATCAACGGGACAACTTTTTTGGAAAATTTACAATTTTGATTCAAATGATTTTCATAGCAACAAGGTGAATGATATATCTATCATTCATTTATGGGTGAAATGCCGAAGCCAGCACATAAAATTGTAGGCCCGAGGGAAGGACATTAAGAGTGTGCAAAGAGCAAATGAGAGTGGCCCAAAAGTCATACAAGGGACCCCAAATCATCAATACTCTACAAGCGCACCGACCAAGAGAGCATAAATAATAACAACAATATTATTTTTCCCATCTCAAAACCACAACCTTCACTGAGGCTACCTACGGCAAGCCAAAAAGAGAGCCAAATAATAGACTAATTGTAAAAGTAGAGCAACAAACATTACACTACGTTTGGAACTTAGTGATACTCCCCCTCTCACAATAGACTCTCCTTGCCCTAAACAAACTTGAAGCACACAATTATAGTTGGATGATTTCATTTTAACGAAGGACCTCAACGAAAGATGAGGAAGGTAAAATCTCTGTTGCATAAAGAATTTGACATGATTGACCTTGGTCTTTTGCATTAGTTTTTTAGGGTTGAAATATGGAAGGAGGAAGAAAAGATCTTAATCTCTCAGGAGAAATATTGTGACGAAGTTCTAAAGCAGTATTAGATGGAGGAATGCAAAGAGGTTGTCATGCCTATGGAAGTTGGGAACGAACTTAATAACGAAGACACATATGAGCTGGTGAAAACAGTAAAGTATCAACGAGTTTACTCTATCTCACCAACGCTTGTTCAATATTACATCTCACGAAAGCTTGGGGGCAATCATTATGATACTTGAAGGGTGGATATGGAATCACGTATCAGATAGGGATCAACTTCTTTGGATACTATGATTCAGATTAGGCCAAAGATAGGGACACTCAGCATTCCACTAGTGGCTAAGATTTTCTAATAGGGTCGAGGGTCAATTCCTAGCTCATTAAGAAGTAGCCAATAGTCACTTTTCATCCATGGAGGCAGAGTATAGAGTAGCCTGGATGGCATCATGTGAGTCCTTCTGACTCCTATGAATCATAGTTACCATGGGATGGGAACATTCCGGGAACATATGATGTCGGAACAGAAACGTTTTGGGAAGATGGAAAGTGGAAGGGGGAGAAGGAGCACCACATGATATGGCATGTCATCAAAATCACTTTTAACAGCTCTAAACTTTCGATTTCAGGCTTTATACTTTTAAAAACACACAAGAAACCTAAAATATACATTGATGAAGATGTTTGCAACATTCATACTGCCATAGAGATGCAAAATACTATAGTCAAAGAGATATAAATATGGAAAATATAAGAAAAGAAGGCCATGCCTACAGCCTCGAGCCTTAAGCCCTGCATCCAAAAAGGAAGAATTGACTTGAGAGTCAAGTACATAATATTATATAGAAAAAGAGAGACTCAGGCAATCAACCCTAAAGGTTAGAATGTGGCATAGTGATAGAGGTCTCCCCCTCCTCTTGAGCCTCATCATCGTGGTCTTGGGCCTCGTCATCACCCTCATGCTCAGGGTGGTAATCTCTCTCCTTTGCAAGACTTTTCTTCTTTGGCAGTTCTAGCTCTACTCCTTTCAAATTTGATTCTGAACTTGTTGAACCTACTTACTCTTCCTTTGCTTTGAGCTCAGGCACTGTTGGAGGTAATACAGATGATGATATTGTTTCATTATCTAGTTAGGGGTATGTTTGAAGACTATGTCCCTATAGTCCAACACCTTATGTGCCTGGTCGTACAACAAATGAGATTTGGACTCGTCGTTGTATCTGACAAGGATGCACTTCTTGCTTTTTGAATCTAGTTTATTCCTCGGTGTCATCATGGACATGCACCCATGCATTAGGACCAAAAACTCTTACCCATGCATTTTATCATAGGCTTCAAGTAGTCACTGTCCTACGTAGGATGTGACAACTGTATTTACTACCTCTGAAGACCTAAGTCATTCTACTGAAATCATTTGATAAATGTTTGGAAGTATTCTGATCCGAAAAGTGATATGGTAGGCATAAGCCCATATATATTCGAATGAACCTACTCTAATGGATCAGTGACCCGATTTATTGATAATGATGTCTGGTCTTTCTTGCCTTCCATGCAAGCTCTGGAAACCTCTTGTTTGCTTGTCAATTGTCGAAGTCCCTCCACGATGTATGCCTTCCACATCTCTTCTAGAGTGGTGTATCCAATTTGCTTGAACCTCTCATGCCATAGTCTAGACATCCCTTCATCTCTTTAGATCATCATTTTACTAATTTTGTAGAGTCCATCTTCTTCAAGGCTTGAGCAATCATCTTATCCAATTTGATGATCACTTTGTCCTCATTGAAAATTACTTTGTCTTGCTCGGCCAACTGACTGACAGAAAGCAAATTTAATTTCTACATAAGTCAAGTACAATACAAGATATTTGTTGATATTGTCTCCCTCACCCATGAATGGAATGCTCCCAGTACCCTTGATTTGGGTAGCTTCGATTGTCCCCCGTTGTAACAGGTGATCTGGCACTAATACTATAGCTAGGTTCTTAAACAATTGCTTTGTCTTTGACATGTGGTTTGCGGCTCCACTGGCAGCATATTCATCATCTCCTCCATCTATCACTATAAATGATGAGTATTTCTCAATCATCTTGACCAGGAAGAGTTCCTCTATGATGATGTTGGTGGCCTCGGATTTGGTTGTCACAATCTTTCTTTTTATGGTACGACAACTTCTTTCGGCAGTCCTTTGCAAAGTGTCCTAGATTTTCACAGTAGAAGCACTTCTTTTTCATAGAATCTCTCAACTTGTCATCTTTGGAGCCTATATCAGATTGAGGCTCACCCTTGGTAGGATTACCCTTGCCTTCTCAAGAAAGGCCTTTTCACTTGTTTCATTGAGCTTCTTCTCTCGAGGTTCTTCATGTAGGAGTAGAGGAAGTAGCTCTTTGAATGTAACTAGTGCCAACTATTACAATCATGATGGTAAAAAAACCTTTGTAACTCCTAGGCAGCATGCCAAGTCAAAAGCCTGGGAACCTGAGACAAATCCACTTGTTGACTACCTACTGGGATATGACTCCTTACGATTTTCATCTTTGTGATCTGGTCCTATACTGAGGCCCCTCATCCATCTTCATGTTGTAGAGTTTGGTCTCGAGGTTGAGGACAATGGCTACATTCTTTATCTCATGCATGTCCTTCAGAATGGTCTATGCTTGAAATGCTATATGAATATGCAAGGGGACCAAGTTTGTAGTCATGCCAATGATTATGGCTAGGGCCTCTACTTCATGAAGCTTTTAATCTATGGCAACAACATGATCTCCTGGTTGCCAATGATTATGGCTAGGGCCTCTACATCATGAAGCTTTTAATCTATGGCAGCAATAGGATCTCCTGGTATCACCACTACTTTGACATCGTTCTTTATGTCCTAGAGCCTCCGATATACTCCTATCATTATCTCCCAAATCATCCCCACCACAAGGTGGATCTGACCTTTATCTTCAAGAGTGGGTAATCTGTACATAAAGATTTCCCAAATCTCTGAAGCTTGGGATGAGTAACCTACTAGTCATGACAACAATATGAAAGGATTTTGACGAAAGTGAACACTTCTTCAGAACTATGCTAATTGTTGTACATTGCTAAAAATAGAGTCATCTCTTTCTTGTGAGGGTCTCCTTCCTTTAATGCTTAGGGTGTCTTACAAGAGTCACAAACGAGGCTCTGATACCATGTCAGAGATCAAGTTCTTGCTATAGCATTTCTATGTAGTGGAAAACAAACACAAACTCATTCCAAAACACACCCAATGGTACAAAATGAACTCATAGTAACATAGATATGCAAAAAATATTCAGTCTATTCATCACTGCTATGGAATAAAAGGAGCTCAAGGGTGAGCACAAACATTCAGTGGGTGTTGGGTAAAACACAGCCAGTTATGGGGTAGGATTCAAGATTCCTCATATGGCGTTCTAGCCAAGGGAGCATCTTTTTTAAGGGAATAGGACCATGGTTTGTTTTGCACATACATTATCATGTGACCTTCATGGCATTTTTACTCTTTGAATTCATTGCACAATCTCATTTCTTTTCTACCTGATTTTGTATGAGGTTCTCACATCAATTTATCGTGGCACATACCAAATCAAATGGAGACCAAATCTTGCATGGATGTAGGTCTAGGGTAGCCTAAGAGCCGTGCAAAGTTTTATCCCCAACAAATTGTGGGGGTTAAAGGTCACTGTGCCTTTACCCCAGTTATGTACAATACTCAAACACATATATAAATGAATGAAAAAGAAGATTAGGGTGTTCTGCACCCACCAAAAACTTGTGTGGCTCTCTGTTTCTCTCTCTCCCTCTTCCGTTCCGCTTCCATTGAGAGCACTCTCAAATGGTATCAGAGCCCGGGTGATCTAGCTGAGCATGTGTAAATGCCTCAAAGCTCAGCAGCTCTGTGGAAGGAAGGAGAAGCTCTGTGGGAAGCTTTATGGGTGATTTTACTTGCATCTGAGTGCGCAAAGATCTTGAAGGAACCTTTGGAAAAGTTACTTTGGTTTTGTGAAGTGGTTTTGAGAGCTTGTTAAGTGTTTTCAAAGAAAAAGTGGTTTTTTAAGCTTTTCCCTATTCCATTCGACGACAGAGACTCCGTATTGACTTGTAGAGGCAACTATTGCTTGCTTTTGGTGTCCACTTCACTTCAGGAGCTTGGAAACACCTTCATTCTTGAATATGGGATCATTTTATTGGATTTCTGACTCACTGTGTCAGTTCCTATGTTTTTTTGCCTGGGTGTTGGAACTCAAGTTTGGAGCAACCATTTGCAGATCTGTTAATTCCGGTGGACTCAGGAGGTTCTAAAACTTCTATGTTGCTCATCATTTGCACTCCGGTGGAGTTTACAAATAGTTATGTTTCTAAAAACGTTTTTCAATCCGTGTGTTGGACCCAATGATTGAGACCACGGTCTGTCCCATTGCGTTCCAGAAACCCAAAAACCCCTACCTGTTAATTCTTGCACGTTTCGGTAGAGTATTTTAAGAGTTATAGATCTCTGTGTATTGGATTTCATCTCTCTGTTATGCATTTTTCATTCTAAGGTTTTGAAACCTTAAATTTATGCCACATGGCAGTGGATAAGTGTTGACTCCCATTTCTCACTCATCGGTTGGGATTTTGGAGTTCCGGCGGAAGAGAGATATTTGCAAATTTTCTTGCTGAGTCTGATTATGCAATGGTGCCCCTGTTTTGAGGCATCTTAGGTTCTATTTTTAGTAGCAATCATTGTCGTGGGACCATGATTTCTTGAGCATACCTTATGTAGATCACTCTAGTTGTAGTTTGAGCCGTGTGCACTCATTCGTGGTGTGCATTGGATTGCAGTGGATGATTTATAGGCCATTTGGATGCATTGCAATCCTTATTAGATGTGCTGATAGGCCCAGATTGCCTTGTGGGATGCTATTTTTATGGACGCTTTGCACATGGATGCTATTTTATGTTGAGGGATAGCTTTGACACATTGCAGGTGATGCACTGATAGTGTTATGCTCTCTTGGATGAGATATTGGTAATGCATATGCCTATGGATGGTGTTTATGCTTGAGCCATTTGGCACTTATTGGCATTTTGGATTGCCATTACAATTGGCATTTTCTTTTGGGCCAGATTTGCTCATATGGATGCATAGTATATGCAAGAGTCAGATGCATTTTTTGATGCTTTGAGCTTTGAGTTTTGGTGATATTTCACAGTATTGTGGCATACACATTTGGGTGCCCCTGATATTTGGTGTGATTCTCTCTTGCGCCTAGGCACTAGCATTTGGGATTTTGCTTCATTTGCATCATGGCATCCTCTTCCATGTCTGAAAAGGAGTTTTTCAGCATTAAAAAGTTTGATGGGACAAACTTTTCTTTGTGGAAAGAATAGATAAGGGATGTGCTTATTCAAAAGAAGCAGATTAAACCCTTGGCAGGTATTGAAGCTAAGCCTGCAAATATGTATGAGGATGATTGGAATGAGTTGGATGCATTAGCAAAGTCTACTATTAGACTTCATCTTGTGGAGTCAGTTTATTTCACAGTAGTAAATGTGCAGACTACGGAAGATTTGTGGAAGAAACTGTGTGCCACTTATGAGAAGGAAACTGCCTCTGATAAAGTTTACCTCATGAAGAGGTTGTTTGAGCTGCAGATGAAGGAAGGGGTCTCCATTGCTTCTCACTTGAATGAATTCAATATTATTTTCAGCCAGCTTCAGGCTCAGAAGATGAATTTTGATGCGGAGACTAAGGCAATATTTCTCTTATGTTCATTGCCATCCTCATGGGATACCTTCCGTACAGCTGTCAGTAACTCTGCACCTGGTGGAGTACTGAAATTTGATGATGTTGTGGGCTTGGGGGGGTCACTATGTATAAACCCTCTATATCACGTGCGTTCAAGGCCTATATTTAAAATCCCTTATCTGTAAATTTTTTCATTAATAAAATGTACCCCTTTTCTATACAAATCTATAAATTTTTTCCAAAACTATTTTAAATAGTCCCTTATGTATATTTATTTTTGTAAATTTTAGGAATAAAAAATATCCTTCTTTTGAACTCACGTGATAGGGTTACATATGATGAGTGACCCCCCTGAGGTTGTGGGTAGCTTGTTGGCCAAGGAGATTAGACGAAAGTCTATGGACAGCAACAAGCAGGATGCAGCCTTAAATGTGCAAAGGGGCAGATCACAGTTTAGGGGGAAGTCCCAAGAAAGAGGGAAGTCTCGTAGTAAATCCAAGGCATGGAACATTGAGTGTTACCACTGTGGCAAGAAGGGCCATATGAAAAAGGATTGCTACAAGCTAAAAAGAGAGCAAAGGAATAAGAAAAAGAATGCAAATTGGGGTGCAAATAAGAAGGAAGAGAGTCCAAGGGAGGAAAAAGGAAAAGTGAAGATCGAGGAGATCAATGCAGTCACACATGATAGTGACAATGACATTCTCTTCATGTCTAGTTTATTTGCAAAGTTGCTTACCACTTCAAATGATGCATATTCCAAGGATTGGATTTTGGATTCTGGTGCTTCATTCCATGTTACTCCCCATAGGGAATGGTTCTCCACTTATGACAGTGGAAAGACAGGTTGTGTGCATCTTGGAAATGACTATGCATGTGACATAAAGTTTTCTTTTGCGAATGGGTCTGCATTTATTTTGAAAAATGTGAGACATGTGCCTAAGCTGACCAAGAGTCTCATTTCAACGGGTCAGCTAGATGATGCTGGCTTTGGTTTTGGAAGTTGGAAAATTCAGAAGGGCTCTATGCTTTTGGCCAGGGGTGCCAAGTGTGGGACTTTGTATCCCTTACATGTATCAGGGGTGTTTGATCATGTTGTTGCAATATCCGAGCAGCCAAGTACTTCTTTGTGGCATTGCAGGTTGGGGCACATGAGCCAAAATGGGATGAAACTCTTATGCCGTTTGGGTTATGTACCGCAATTGAGTTTCTCTGATTTTGAATTTTGTGAGCACTGTCTCTATGGGAAGCAGACTAAATGAAGGGGAAAGAAAGAGTTTGAAAAGCTTGATTTGGTGCATTCAGACATATGTGGTCCCATGCCTACACGGTCATTAGGCAGGGCTGAATACTATGTGACATTCATTGATGATGCAACTAGGGAAGTGTGGGCTTATGCCATAGCTCGAAAGAGTGATGTGTTCCAAGTATTTCAGAAATGGCTGGCCTTGGTTGAGAATCAGTCAGGTAGAACACTTAAATGCCTACGGACTGACAATGGTGGAGAGTATCTCTCTCATGACTTTCAGCATTTCTGTGATACACGTGGGATTAAGAGGGAGCTCACATCCCCTCGTACTCCAGAGCAAAATCCAATTGCAGAAAAGATGAACCGTACCATTCAAGAAAGTTTGCAATGCATGCTTTCCAATGCAAGTCTTTCTGGTGGTTTTTGGGACAAGGCAATAAAGACTGCAGTGCATGTGATCAATAGATCACCTAGTAAGAGTTTGGATGGTGGTATTCCTGAAGAGGCATGGAGTGGCAAGAAGCCCTCTTACTCTCATTTGCATATATTTGGGTGTGAGGCATATGCGCATGTGCCAAAAGAGCTTTGAAAGAAGCTAGATCCTAAGTCTAGGAAATGCATCTTTCTGGGTTATGGTGAAAGTGGAGAGATGGGCTATCATCTCTGGGATCTAGAAGCAAAGAAGATCATATGCAGCCATGATGTAGTATTCGATGAGAAGAAGATGCATAAGGCACCCATGACGGATGTGGAAATGAGGAGAATCACTTTCCAGGATGTGAATCCACCTGCATATATTGATAGACAGCAAGCTGTCCATGCACCAAATGTGCAAGAAATGGTACCACCAAGTACTTCCACAGGTATACAATCAAGGGTAGAATATGGATCATCTATTGGTGGAAATGATGAGCCAAATGTGGCTAATATGCAGGTGGGATAGCAAGCTGAAATGCCCTTGAGAAGATCATCTAGAGTGTCTAGACTACCTGATAGGTTTGTTCCAAGGGTAGACTATGTGATGCTTACTGATTGCGGGGAGCCTTCTTGCTGCAGAGAGGCTATGATGTGCAAGGATCAATGCAAGTGGGAGTATGCTATGCAATCAGAGATGAGTTCACTTATGAAAAATAAGACTTGGGACTTGGTTTCTTTGCCACATGGAAAGAAAGCATTGCCATGTAAATGGGCCTACAAGATGAAGGTCATAGGTGATGATGTGCCTAGGTACAAGGCCCGTTTGGTTGCTAAAAGGTTCAAGCAAGAGAAGGGTGTGGACTTTGATGAGATATTCTCTCTGGTTGTGAAGATGACCACACTTAGATGCATGCTTGGACTAGTGGCAGCAGAGGATATGGAGCTTATGCAAATGGATGTCAAGACAACTTTCTTGCATGGGGATCTGCATGAGGAAATTTACATGGTGCAGCCAGAAGGCTTTGAAGAAAAGGGCAAAGAGCATTTAGTTTGCAAGCTGAAGAAGAGTCTCTGTGGTCTTAAGCAAGCACCTAGAGAATGGTATCAGAAGTTTGATGCTTTCATTCGGTCCCAGGGTTTTAGAAGGAGTGAAATTGATCACTGCCTTTACACTAAAAGGGCTAAGGATAATAGCCTCATAATCCTGGCACTATATGTGGATAATATGCTATTGGCTAGCAAGAATACTTATGAGCTAGATGCATTAAAGGCCAAGTTGCATGAGGCCTCTGATATGAAGGATTTGGGACTTGCAGGTCATATTCTTGGTATGCGCATCACGCGTGATTGGAGTAGGAAACTCCTTTGGCTTTCACAGAAGGAGTATGTTACAAAAGTATTGCAGCATTTCAATATGGAGGGGGGGAAGACAGTGAGTACTCCATTACCTCCATATGTGAAACTGAGTCATACAGATAGTCCCAAATTAGATGAGGAGAGGGCCATGATGGCCAAGGTTCCTTATGCATCAGCAGTTGGGAGTCTTATGTATGCCATGATAGCTACTAGACCAGACATTGCATTTGCAGTGGGAGTTGTTAGTCGGTATATGGCTAATCTAGGAAAGAGGCATTGGGAGGCAGTTAAGTGCATCATGAGGTACATGAAGGGTACCAAGGAGATGTGCATTTGCTTTGGTAGAGGAGACATGTGTGTACTTGGGTACACAAATTCAGACTATGCAGGGCATGTGGATAGTAGGAGATCCACTTCTGGTTATGTGTTCACCTTTGCAAGTGATGCAGTGTCGTGGATGTCTCGTGCACAGAAGTGTGTTGCTTTGTCTACCATAGAGGCTGGGTATGTTGCAGCCATAGAGGGTTGCAAGGAGGGTATATGGCTTGATCAGCTAGTGGGAGATTTGGAGATTCATACAGGTGTACCGACATTGCATAGTGATTCCATGAGTGCTATTCAGCTAGCACGGAATCTGATCTTTCATGCAAAGACCAAACACATTGAGGTCAGGTACCATTTCATCAGGGAGGTACTTGAGGACAAGCGCATAGAGCTTGTCAAGGTTCATACAGATGGTAACCCTGCAGATATGCTGACGAAGAGTCTACCTAGTCAGTGGTTTGAGTATTGTCATGTATTGATGGGCATTGGATAGTGCTCACTAGTTGTTCTCCCTTAAAGGCACATTGTCCTTTAAGTGGGAGGTTGTGGGGATTAAAGGTCACTGTGCCTTTACCCCGATTATGTACAATACCTAGACACATATATAAATGAATGAAAAAGAAGATTAGGGTGGTTGTGCACCCACCAAAAACTTGTGTGGCTCTCTGTTTCTCTCTCTCCCTCTTTCGTTCTTGCTTCCGTTGAGAGCACTCTCACTTCCTCCCTTGTCCAACAATAAATAGCTCCCTCTCTCCTCCCTCTTAAGGCATCAAAGTGTGCCATCTCTGAATAACTTTATATTCACGCAAGGCTTTTAGGATAGTGGCACAACATAGAGCACAGTGGGAGCCTTCAACAACGTTTTTTGCACACTATGGGTCCTTATAATATTGATGGCCTTCCCACAGTTCCTCCTACAATCTATCCATCTTCCAAATGAGAATCTTGGGTTGACATTATGGGAACACTAAGTTTCTCCTCTAAGCAATCACTCTCATTTACAACAAATCTTGGGTCACCGAGGGACCCATTGCAAAATGGCTTCATCTTCCACAGGACAATATGCTAAAGAAATGTCATTGCTATCATGGCTTTCCATCTTTGTTCCTTTGCTATTCCTTCACTAGTTCTATTGAAGATCATGTAACTTTCAAGGAGCTTTGTACAACATCACTTTGAGAGCACTTTGATCACTTTGGAAATATTTTTAATGTTGGATTTATATAGACATATATATATATATGTAGATATTCATAATCTTTCATCTAACATTACTTTCCTTGGCCTATCAAAGGACACTATCTAGACTCAGAGCATTCTCTTGCTGCACTAAGTCTGCTGTCATCATAGCGACATCTCTTCCTCTCTCATTAGCATTATCCAACTACTTTAATTCAAATCTTCAACTCAGTAGATTCGAAATATTTTGTCTCACATTATGGTTCTTGGCATATCAAAGGACACTATCTAGTCACATAGCTGAGAAAACATCACTTCAATCACTTTGGAAACATTTAAATATTGGATATATATATATATATACACACACATATGTTATTATATGTATATATATATATATATACATATGTTATTATATGTATATATATATATATATATATATATATATATATGTATACAATTGCACTTACATTGAGAAATATTGTACAATGCCAATCCTCTCTACACAGCTAGCTGGTGGATACTAGTTCGAAACTATGTATACAAAATTTTTACCAAATTCCATTTCAAAATTAAATGGAGTAGGAGGTGGTATCCACACTCGTGGAGGAGGGGTACCCAATCAGGAGGAGGGGCATTGTCTAGGCGAGTCTAGATTTTGTTGATATCATCAACACATTGTTCTCTAAACAAAGTTCCACATTTAGGTCAGAGTAGCCGTTTAATCATGCAAGCTACATGAAATGCAAAATACAAAGTAAGAGCCTATAGAATAAGAAATGAAAGATATTACATCATTAAAACACTTCATATATATTTTTTCCGATGGCAAACTAAAATTGTGTGTAACAAAAATTCAGCATTCAGGGCCGAGTCTCTAGCTGCTACAACTGTAGCCATCTTGTTGAAGTGGACTAAATTTGAAAAAATGGGTCAAATACACGTTTTCTCCTATTTAAAACGGAGCACCTGTAGGCACATCTTATCTGCCACGTCAGTAGGGTTGGCCCTACTAACACTACACCAAACACATCATCTGGCCACATCTGTAGCACCGAGTCCCCATAGTGCTACATCACTTAATCTACCACATTAGCTATCAATTTGCCACATCATCAGGTTGACTAGTCAAAGTGACACATGGTAGCTCCCTGCACATCATGCACATACACATGTTGAATTAAAAATACAGGAACCTATTGGTTTTTCGACATGTATCCCTCTACCTCTATGAACCTCTGCAACAAGTTTTGTGGTAATGTCTTATGTCTCAAGTCTTAGAGCTCTGGTTGCAAATACATATTTCTAGCAATCCGAGAATGAAGAAACAACATATTTTGCACAAACTTGGTTGGGCATAGCTTCACAACTTCTCAGAGTCTCCCATCATTTTCTCATTGTCGAAGGGGCCCATAGAAAACACTCCTAGGCTCTTCTTTCTCTCTACTCTTGCAATATAGCTTGTGCCTCCTCGTGATTCAGCTGCTCACCTAGGTCTGCCTCTTCATGCCCAAAACCTATCGAGACATCTAGGGGGGGTTTGGCACGTTGAGGTGGGGGTTCTCATCCATGAAAATAGGGTCTCCCTTGGTGCTCATTGTGTAGCCTAAAAATATGTGACTTAGGATGTAAACCTAGGATGTAATACAAGCAAGCATTTGAGATGGAAACATATTAATACAAATTTTAAACATACTAAAATTTAAAATGCAAACACATTGATTAACAAATGGAATCATAAACATTAAGATTACATCAAAGAGTTCACAAGTTCTTTCAATCGTAAATAATTGCATTAAATCATAAAGTTGCATCAAATTGTAAATGGTGCAGTATATTGTAGACTTGCATTAAACCGTAAACACTTCAATCCCTAGTTCATGTTTGCTTTAAATCATAAATCACATGATAGTTTCACGTTTGAAAGAAATATAAATGCTCATTACATAGTCATCTTGAAAAAAACTAAAGTCACAAATATATGTAAATAGAGTCATGTTTGAAACTTGTACATGGCCGCAATGTGATGGTATACAACAAATATTTATTTGTTCATAAGCCTAAGTCTTGCATTTGGCATGAGAGCTAGTACCAACCTTAGGTAAAAAATTAACATTAAAATCAAAGCGGAGACTACAACACACAACTCTCGTAAACATGCACACATGAATAGTGAAACCGAGATTGAACACACAACTCTCATAAGAGGTATGAGTGCCAATCTCGAACATGGAAGATAAGTTTAGCTATGCGAGAGCAAAACTGGTGCACTAGTAGGCAGGCGGGGCACTAGTAGGAAGGTAGGCAGGAAGCAAATGATGGAGTATTCGTCTGAATACATGTTACAATTGAAGGTATATATAATCTTGGGATGGAAGTGGTAGAAGGATAACTTTGGCTCACATGGCATTCACCAAGTTATTGATGATATGGCAAGGGATTAGGTGCCACGTGTTGAATCTTCATGGAGACTCCTCTATCAAAATCTATAAGATTCTATTTCGATGCGATGGAATCCGGAGAGATGCCTTGAAATCTGAAGATATGCCACGAAATCTTTGAAATATTTTGTTATCTTCTTGTGTGTGCACCGATCGTCATCGTAGAAGGCACGAGAAGGCTCGTTTGGTTGTGGTGGTCGTTGAAGCCATCATGGGCTTCTACTCGTGCTGTCCAATGGGCTGAGCACCGTGCAAGCATGGGAGCCATGTGAGAATCTCTGTGAGCTATGGCAAGGTTCTGGCCTCGGGGGGGTCAGTCATCATATGTAAGCCTATCACGTGAGTTCAACAGAAGGATATTTTTTATTCCTAAAATTTACAGAAATAAATATACATAAGGGACTATTTAAAATAGTTTTGGAAAAAATTTACAGATTTGTATAGAAAAGGGGTACATTTTATTAATGAAAAAATTTACAGATAAGGGATTTTAAATATAGGTCTTGAACGCACGTGATATAGAGGGTTTATACATAGTGACCCCCCCGAGGTTCTGGCCATCTCGATCATAGAGTCACAGTCATGGATAGAGACATGAACTCGCTCCGCATCCTTAGTTACAGATTTGACAAAACTTGTGACCCTGTGGCTTTACTGGATCCAAAGATGCAAGGTATACTCATGCTACCTCCTGTGAGGTGTATCCAAGTTATAATCACTTAACTACCTCCAGACATTGTGCATTCTCAAGAAACACAGTTTAAGGCACAAAGGATGGTAGTTTAGGAGTCAACCAAAAGTCCACCAGGGGATCTCGAAGTTGAGATGGAAGTCGTTGAAAGCCGCAAGAAGAGCTACTGAGCAAGCTAGTATAGCTAACCTCTCGGCAAGAAGATTTGAGCGGCTGTGCATAATTCAAAAGAAAGACACCATAAGTGAAATGCGGCAATCAAATAAGTATGCTTTATCCTTTCTTACTCGTTCTTTCAATGTACATATAAGGTTGAGAGGCAGGCCATATTAATTTCCCTTTAGTGAGGATGACATTCAAGTTCTTTCAAATGTACATAGAGACATTCAAGATACAGTCATCAACCCTTTGCTTAGGTTTGTTTCATCATTATTTTTCCTTCCAATTGCTTCTTTCTTACCAAAATAAACAAAATAAATGATGTGATGAAATTTTCATATGTAGTATAGTAGTGTCAAGACTTCCAAAGGAGATTCAAGAGTGGGTTTATGTTTTGGACTCTTTGATTTCCCAGTTGCTATCTTGAGATGATACTACATTCCTTGATGTTGCTCCATGGCTCGAGCAACTGAACTATGACTTGGATGTCCTTAGAATAATTTTTTTGGCCTACCATGAGGAGTAAGTATTGTGACATATCATTACTATATGCATATAAAGTGTTTTCCAATTCACATAATCAAAGATTGTTTTTGTAGTGGGCACTGGAGTTTACTCGCATTGGATATTGAAAGTAGACATTATTACCTAGCAAATTCAGCTCAAGGTGACCATGGCCACATAAGAGAGTAAGTCCAAATAATGTATGAGAGAGAGAGAGAGAGAGAGAGAGAGAGAGAGGGAGTGACTCTTATATATTGGCATGTAGATAGATAAGGAAACTTATAAGTGCTTTAGAGTGTGTCACCCAAAAGACGGATAATATTTTTTAGAACACCATGACAATCAGAGTAAAAAATTGAATGAATTAATGCAACTTAAATCTTGCTATGAGTATGATGTTTTGTATGGAAAGATGAGCTACATGGGATCCTTGAATAATATTTGATCTACTAGGAGAGATTAAAGAATTAACAGGAGGTAAGTGTTTAAAACCCTTAATGCAAAATTTGAAAGGTCTTGGCATTGAGATGGTTGTTGAGCCCTAAATGCTCCAGTGAAAGTGTCAGAGGATAGGTTCATTGTTGTTTGGTTTGTCTATTGGGGTTTGCCGTGTAGTATTTGAGATGGAATTTAATTTTAAGAAAATTATATTTGTAATATTTGAAGTGGGTTTTAGCTTTAAGGTACTTATGTTTGGTCACTGCTCTTAATATGTAGCTTGCTTTTCTTTTCTATCTCCATTTAAAGGAGATGTTGGAAAGAGGAAACAATTTTGTGTCCAAGGTCCTTTTCTTAGAGAAGTGAGAGATAGGTCTCTTAAATGTATGACAAGAGATCCACTCTGGATTACAAGGGTCTCCACTCCTCATGATTTTGTACACCTTCGAGTCCCATGTTCTACTAGTTTCCCTTTTCTCACTCTTTCCGCATCTCTCACTTTTCACTTTGCCTCTTTTCCACATCACTCTCTTTTGCTTATTTTCCCTCTTTCCATATATCCGCACTTGATCCTCACTAGCCAATTATTTCTACTCACCTCCCTTGCTTGCTATTTCTTCCTTATGGGACTTTGGTCTTGTATTCCCCTCTAAGAATTTTTTATATATAGCACTTACGTCATTATATTGTATCCCTCTTTAAAGGCATCTTTGTAATACATGATGATTATGCTTTTGTAGCATTCTAATTGAGTGCACTCCATTCCCCACAAGATCTTTTGATATATACACAATGTTGGTACTAGGTGACGTGTATACCAACATTAACTTTGCTAGAAACAACATCGATGGCAATGTTGCCATATTATTTACAATTCTTTTACTCATGTATATGCCAATGGTTTTACACTTTTTTAAAATTCAAATTATTCACAAATTCTCTCAAAATATGTGAAAAAAATGAGCAATATCATTGCCTTATCCCTACATTGTTTACATTACCTTCCTTTGATTAAAAGATTTCTAGATGATCACATGTTGGTACCACTCTACAAATATATGTAGTTATTTTCCTAGCAATCAACCTGATATCCTTTATTGATTTGCTCCCTTATATAAAGTCACACTTTGTCTCCTCACATAAGTAGAAAATCACACTTAGCAAAAGCGGAAAACATTCACTAGTTGCAAAAAGTCTTAGTAGCCACTGCTTATCCAAATAAATTTTGTTGATCTAAAAGTGCATTCCAGTACAAATAAGGTCCTAGATATTCCACTTGATCTCCATTAGAAAGGGCTTTAGAATGTGAAACAATGGAAAGAGAGTAAAACTTTGAAAAGGGAGGAAAACTTGCGAAAAGGGAGAGGAAAGAGATATGACTTCTACATTGTCCGTTATTGACAATGTATATATATGCACCACCATTAAGAAGGAGACTATCATACACATGGTAATGTCATACGAGGAGCTCTCCTGAACAATCCAAGCCTAATCCCTCACCCTTGTAGGCCTTGCTCTTATGCTTGCATCGTGTAGGCCTCGCGCTCATCCTCATTAATACATGGGGGTAGAAAAGAAAAGACTTCTTAAGTAGGCTAACATTTTTCAATATGAAAGTAGCTTGGTTAGGAAGCAATGGTTGGAAGAATTACCTCATGCATTTCTTCCCAATTAAGTGGTAATCCCTTTTACTCTAGCTTGCCTAAAAGGCTTTGCATGTGTTATAAGACCATACTAGATGCTCTTCCTTGGTTGGAAAATGGCCAACACATGATGCTAGAATCAAGAAAGGTTATTCATCATATATTGTCATACTAAGAATTAAAAAAATAAGACCAAATGCATAGATTGATTTTTTATAATAATAAAGCCACTTACAATGTGGGATGTGAAGGGACTTTTAATGCCACCACTTCCAATGTGAGGAGTATAGAAAATTAGAGGGAAATTTCTTGCTAAAGTCCAACTTCCCAGAGCAAAAGAATTAGCTAAGAATCACATGTCACGTGTATGAAACACAACTCAACTCTATGTCTTGGATAGACAAAGGACTCGATCGTGTTCCCAAGAGCCTTTTAGGGAACTTTGGATGGTGCACGATCACCCTTAAATGAATCAAAACATGATGGGTTGCAAGATTTTTGATGCTCATGCTATAATACCATACCATGCAACATCTTTTCAATCACGCTCGTGAATGCAGATGCCAAACTAACAAACAATGCATCCCATGGGGCATTTGTGATAAACATGACAAATCTTGCTCTCGGTTGCCATGCCATAGGACTCTTAATCAAAGTTCATATAAGCTCCTGACAATGAAATATCTTGTAGTTCATCAAAGAAGAATGCACAAGGGTTCTCCCAAGATTCACTACCCATTGCCATCAATCTTTAAGTATTGCCTCCCTTGACAATAACATAGTTTGAATTATCCTCTGACAAACCAACATTGTAAAACAATGAGAAATACTTGTTAAGGACTTGAAGATGCATTTTGTTTTTGAATTTATATCTGCATACATAATCTTTATGTAGACAAACATCTTTGCTCGAACATCCTTTGTTGGTGCCACTACATCACTATCCCACGATTCCATCAACTACATGGCCCAATTCTTGTCAACCATTTTTCCTAGCTCCTACATGCTTTTAAGCTTGCCCACCTGATACTCTTAATTCACCAACATTTCATCTGACTAAAGCAAAAAATTTAATGTCCCATATGGCACTTCAACCTTTACTACATGTTTGACCATTTCTTCAATGCTTCCCCACTTGTTCTTCTTACTAGAAAAGCATTCATCATTTAATAACTTTTGGAAAGCCACCTTTACTATCTTGTAAGTCCAGTATCTCAATGACCTCCGCCAGTTAATTGACATGACCCTTATGACTTTCTTCTGCTTGCTTACCTTGTGTTTAGATGACTCAAACAATACCATACCAAATTTTTATGCAATGCATACATCTACAATACATCGAAAGTCTGGTTCAGCACAAAAGACGATGGATGTGTAATCCCCCTATATTTCATAATGGATCTTTTTAGATCTTGAAGCCTTAGTTGAACATCATTTATGACACCTATTAAGCACCTACAAATCTCTTCTGCCTTCCTAAGAACTTTGTAGTGCATCTCCTACCCTTTGCAAGTTGTGGCTTCCTGCACCTAAACCATAATTCCCTTGCTTTAGTGAGAACCTTAGAAGATTTGACTTCTTCTTCTGTTGAAAAGGTTCATCATTGAGTGTAATGGATTCCAATATATACTTCAAGCCATCTTTAAATAAACAAAGATAAGCTATGACTCTTGCAAACTTTTGCATATACTCATTTGATTGGTAAGTTTCCTCTTCTGGTTTCCTGGCATGTGAAAGCATGCTTCACAGAAGTGTTGCCCATCAGTGGGCTCAAACCTACACCTTTCAAGGAATTTATTTCCAGAGACCATGTAGTTCTTTTTATTGTTGTCCTTGTATCTACTCTCATAAGGTGCCACTTCACAGATAATGTCAATCCGTCTATTAAACTCTTCAAATGTTGTGAAGAAGTTTGCATGCTTTCAAAAAGTCACATCACCCAATGTTGGATCATCAATTACAAATCGACATTGGACATAGAGTAATACTACTGGTGGGAACTAGTGTTTTGGCTTGCTTGGTGTCCTCGTATAACATTTTTGTCAAGCTTTCTTTGATTGGTAAACAAAGGAGTCTACACACTTTTAGAAAGTCACATCGCACAATGCTAGATCATCACTTACAAGCCTCCTACATGACATTGGTCATACAGTTATACTACTGGGAGCTAGTGTTTTGGCTCACCTTGCATCCTCGTATAACTTTTGGGCAAACTCGTCATCAAGATTTCTTTGATTGGTAAACAAAGAAGCTCAATCGATATGTAATGACTACACTGAATACTGAGCAGTTTCCCATATCTACCCCTCATCACTTTTAGAGTGTAGATCTGTGGCTATAAATGTATCTACCTAAAGTGATTTTGTAGGCTTGTCTTTTGCAGCTTCTTCATCTTCACTATCATTTTCATCATCATTCAAACCCTCTCACCTTGTTGTAATTGGGTTAATTTTTTATGAGCTCTTTCAACTTAACGTCTTTTTTCTCCTCTTCAAGGTACGATTGTAGCTTCCACACAAGCATCAAACTTACCACCCCTCCCAAAGCACTGTGCCATGCATCCCCCACGGCTCTCCCTGCTCCTATGCCTGCTACTGTGTTGTGTCAAACTAGTACGCTGGCCACTCATAGCTGGAGAAGTGACTCTCGACTGCATGGGACTATGTGGACCACTTGTAGCTAGAGAACTGAGTCTCGACTACACGAGAGTACGCTGATGGCTCTGAGAGGTAGAAGGACCTCCTGACGGAATGGGGGAAGGGACATAGGATGGCATGGGGGAAGGGACTCGGCTGTGTAGCTGGCTGGGTTGTGTTAACTCCGCTGGGGTAATCTCAGCTGGTGTGGGGTTGGGGTGGTTTGGAGTCTGTAGTGCCAACTCCTGGGGGGTGTTTAGAGTACCCGTCATGTAGCCGTATAACTCCCCAGGACTGGGAGGGTGTCCCAAAAGGTTATATAACTCCCAAAAGATGGTCTCCTGAAGATCAGGTGAGCCTGAAGAGCTTCCTAGCCGCATGATGAACTAGAAAAAAGAGAAAAAGAAGATTAGTGATGAGTTGAGAAGAGAAAAAGAAGAGAAAAAGAGAGAAAAAAAGAGAAGGAAAGAGAGTAGAAAAGAGAGGAAAAGTGGGGATAAAAGAGAGGAGAAAGGAGAGGAAAAGAGAGGAGAAAAAGAGAGAAAAAGTGGAGATAAAAGAGAGGAGAAAGTAGAGGAAAAGAGAGGAGAAAAAGAGGGATAAAAGAGAGGAGAAAGGAGAGGAAAAGAGAGGAAAAGAGAGGAGAAAAAAAGAGAGAAAAAGAGAGGAGATAAGAGAGAAAAATTACCATGAAAAGAGAAGGAAAGAGAGGAAAATAGAGGAAAAGAGAGAAGAAAAAAAGAGAGAAAAAGAGAGGAGATAAGAGAGAAAAAGAGAGACGAAAAGAGAAGGAAAGAGAGGATAAAAGAGAAGGAAAAAGAGAGGAAAATATAGAGTGCAATCCCCTTTTTCAAGGTAGCATGGCCGAGGGTTGTTGGTTGGTACAAGAGGCACTTGTATATATTCTTGAGTTTCTTGTTGATGTGGATAGCTCTCTCCCACGACTATGGAGAGATGATGAAGACCTAAGGATGACCTCTATTGTGCCTCAAGGGAAAGGATGCAACAAAGTAATAGACACGGAGTTGCTTAATAATATCAACCTCTATTGCGTGCTTAATAGTGATGTGATGAAAAGATGGGTGACAAGATATGAGGATGCAAAGGCAAGAAGACAAGAAGAAAGGGCCCTCTTTCGTACACACCACGGATCTCGTGTGCCATACCCTCAGTATCTAAGAGCACTTCCAAAGGATATTCATGTGGATTGGCTACTTGATGAAATGGAGAAAGTAGAGAAAGATGAAGGGATGCATAGGATGCATGAGCAAGGTCTGTATATAGAATGTTATGCATAAGTTAGGAGCTTTCAATAATTTAGATTGCTTATTTAATTGATTTTGTCTTGGTGTAGTGCACTATGTTCAATGCTATATGGTGTAAGGGCAAGCATTTTCGAACACAACGGATTGATGATAAGAGAAACACATAAGATTGCGGCATCATTGCTAGCTTTGAGGGAGCCAATGGAGCCATAGATGATGATTGTGGCATAATCCAAGATATTATTAAGCTTGACTTTTGACGCTTCTTTGTGTATGTTTTGGATGTGAAATGGTTTAAGGACATGGTGAAAAGAGGCCCTAATGCAACAATCAAACGCCATGCAAGTGGCTTTGTAACTATTGACTCCATAAAGTTTTGGCAAAGTAAGAAGGACACACTAGTACTACCGTAACAATGTGAACAGGTATTGTACACACATATAAAAATACTCACTTTTAAATATTTGATACCTTCGATGCAAGGAAAATAACATGATTGTATTTGTGGTTGAATTAGGTTGTCTATCAACTAATGGTGGATAATAATAGATGGTGGCATGTCATACCTATTATGCCACATTCCAAAGTGATGTATAGTACATTTACTAATATGTAGCGTATGGAGGATGATCATGGCCATGGAGGTGATGATGACCGTGATATGAGAGAGGAGGATGATCATGAGACAGGAGATACTGATATTGAGGCCATTACCTGTGAGGACGAGCCTACCATTGGTGATGATGATTTCGATGAGCACATGAGTAGCACAAGTAGTAGTGGGTTAAATGTATTTGTAGATCTAAACACTTATTTGGATTTTGAAGTAGATAGTTTGGCAAGGGTTGATCTCATTGAGGATGAGATTGAACCGTAGCCCATCATTGATATTGGCAAAACTATTTTACATATTATTTCATTCTCCTCACCTCACTTAATTTTTGTATATGTGGGTTTGCAAAAAAGCATTGATGTTTTTATTAAAATTATGTGCTTTGGTAATCATGGGCAATGTTTGGAAAGCAGTGATGTACACCAAAATCTCACTTTCTGTATTCTCTGTTTTGCGTCTAAATACGCGTCTAATTCTCAGTGTAGACGCGCTAATAGACATGCCTATACACATGCAAATGCACGCACTGTTAAACGTAGTAATAGACGGGCCCGTATTTTCTCAGTGTAGACGCGCTAGTATAGGCGTAAATAGATGCGCTATTAAAGGCAATTTTAAACGTGCTCGTAATTTCTCTTTTCAAGCAACGCCTATAGACGTGCCTACTATTTTGCGCGTCTATCAAGCACGTCTATAGTTGCTTTGTGTTGTGCTCCACCCACCCCTATTTTTAGGATGGTGTAAATTGCACCATCTACATAGGGCATAGGGGAAAACCCTAACCCTAACCCTAACCCTAAGGGGTACTCATGTTAATGTTCAATACAACTTAGTGTACATGTAGCTATATCATGTGCACTCCTCTCTCTCTCTCTCCCTCTCTCACTTCTATTATCATGGTATCAGAGCCGATGGTGCTCCCACTCCCTTCATGAGAGTCAAGTCCTCCTTGCGAGCCATCCTCCGTGAGAGTTCCGTCAGAGAGAGTGAAAGCCATTCCTTCATCAAGGCGTAAGCCCTTGTTCTGTGAAGACCTAAGCCCTCTATTTGAGGCATCTTCATTCCTTCTTCATCTCTCATCATAGAGCTCATATTCACCTTCATTTGGCTTTAGAGAGCTCCCAAATTTGATATTTGGAGCTCTTATTATGGTGTCTTCAAGTTCCATGGTTTGTTATGAGAGATTTCAGTTTATGAGAGATATGGAGAGACCTTGTAGCTAGATCCTTGATTCTGAATCAAGCTTTGTCTGTAAGAGAGGTAGATTTTTTATCTCCATCAGCCCGCCTGGCAGCTTCAACAACAAGGCCACCATCTACACTAGACTTCTAGAGCAAGCTACAAGTTCCAAACACGTCAACTGAAACCCGACCTCCAATGCTCATATCAACACACGGCTTCATCGAGCTCAAGCTCCACCTACAGCAAAAGGAGCAATAGCTCCAGGCTCCTAGCCCCAGTGACCGACAATAGCTCCTGGTCTTCAACTACCTGCTCATCAACGACCTCCAGCGAGCCTCCTCCAATGCCATCTACACCGGCTTAGCTCTCCAAGCTTCAGGGCTTGCAAGCTGATCTCCACAGGCGGCTCCTTCCACAGCCATAACGTCCTCAACCTTGAAGCTCTACCAATTACTCGCTTCAAGATCCTCACAGAAGGCCACCATCGAAGCTCAAAGCCGCCATCAATGCTCTGCCATAGCTGTAACAGCAAGTCAACCGCCTATATAACGAGTCTCCACAGGCGGCTTCCACGACTCTGCTACAGTGCCATCGACAAGCGAAGCCAACGATCGGCACACGACGTGCAACGTCCCTACACGCCAAGCTTCAACACCTCCTCACAAAAGCTCAACTGCAACTAGATCCATGACCCAGCCACCAACAGTTGACTGACAGCAGATGCTACAACGCTAACTCCTGCGAAGAGCCTTCTGCACGCCTCCAACCAAGCTCCAGCTCCTAACTCCACTAGGTCACGAGCACCGGCTCTCAAGCGCATCTCCACCGACCATCGCTAGCACAGCTTCCACGCCACCCAATGCCTCCTACAAGAGTGACTAGTAGCTGCAGAAAAAGCAACAACATGGGAAAACAGACCCCGCATCCACGCCCAACGCCCATGCACAACACCTCCTTCAAACAACGACTGGCACGGCGGCATCCAATGCCATCTCTGAATGCCCGGACTCACTGCAGTCTCTTTGACAACCACAAGAAAAGAAAGCTCTAGGCTCTCAATTCCTCTACATCACGCTTCGACTTAGCACCATCGATGCCTTCACCTCTATCGTCGCCATAGCTCATCTCCAAGGTTCCCCCACCTTGAGAAATGACATGTGGCACAAGTTAACCGAGCCGTGAGGAGATAGGGTGGTGGAGACTAACTCTGGTAAGTTAAGCTTGGGCCAACTAACACGTCAAAGATAAGCTTGAACCTTGGTCAGGTTCAATGAACCATGAGTTAATAAGTCTGGTTAAGACTATGCCACGTGGTAGCCTCATCCACAATTGCCACATCATCCTTGTCTGCCTAGTCAGCATGCCACCTCCTCAAGGCCACGTGGTAGTCCCCTTCTAAGCACTGTATTCTCTTCACAAGAACACCTTGTAAGCAGCATGTGACCACCATTGCCATGTCACATTGCCACATCATCACATGTCATCATCATTTTTCCCTCTCTTGTGATCAAAGTTTCACCATCCTTCTAGGAGCCATAACTTTTGATCCAGAGGAATTTTGCGGTGATCCAAAAACCAAGAATGATTGCCAAATTGTGCTCTATGCACTGAGCACCTCAATTCAGCCATATGACTTATCCACAGGTAAGAATAACTGAATCTTCATTATTAAAACCACCTCGTGATCCATTGCAGTGCATCCAACACATAAAATGAATGAACTAAAACTCATTTTGCTGTATTTGACTCTTTGACATGTAGTCTAGCTGTAGACTAGCACCACCATAGAGGAGATCCAAATCCACCAAGCTAAGTCAGCCATTGCCACATTACCCAATTAGTTCCTAGCGGTGTTAGCCCCATGTAAAGAATTAAGGATTGTTGCATGCTTCTTTACATGCATACATGCCGCCCATGTAAAGTCACACTTGTTGACTATTTTTGGCATTGGTTCCTGCACATACATATCAGCCTTGTACAGCCTCTTGGCTACTTCCAACGCATAGTTGTCATCACTTTCACTACAGGCTTGATCTTTGGCATACAGAATTCTCACATGACTTGGTTTTGACAGTTTATCTTAAGCCCCCCAGTGGCAGCTCTCACACAGTGTTCTCATGGGTAGACACTCTCATGGTACATGGGTAAGCCTCTTGCATAGAGCACCAAACCGCCTCTAACATGGAGTTATTCACATCATGTAGTTGATGATACACCAGTCGTGACTCTGAACAAGATTTGTGAGTGGAAAGAGAACCTTCTTCGACCATTTATTGCCACGGGATGTGTACCATGGTGTTTATGATGCAAACTCGAGCCTCATTGGCCTTGAGTGAGTGGACAAAGATGTTCCACATGTTAGCATGGATCAACCCGCAGTTTTTTATCATACACATTTAATGGTAAGCCCTCAACATGAGGCACATTTAGCAATAAGCCCTCAGCATGAGGCATACTTGATGGTAAGCCCTTAGCACAAGGCAGTCCCATCGACATTAGCACAGTCTAATTCTTATGATGCACAGCCATCATCTTGATGCATGGATCCGATTCCATCTATTATTACATCAGATGCAAATATAGAGCAAGAGTTCACCATTGATCATGCAGCCTTACAACAGGTAAGTTCTCAGTATGAGGCACTCACATCTCTAGCTGCATACAAAGATACATGTCACATCGCATCTACCGCCTTAGGTGATTCCATTTGAGCATCCATCACTAATGCTTTCACCTTTGATATGGAGCATACCTTGGATATGGTTTCCATTAGCAGTACATATTATTAGATCAATCTTCAAGACATTCTAGCATCAGCTCAATTTTGCTGCATTGCAGCACCCTTGGATCCAATGATCACCACCTCTTTCGATCATCAGTAGAGATAATTCCTCAACACAAGGATATTTATGCATTAGTGCGATTGTCCCTAGTGCAGTAGACATCATTCGGTTTAGCCATAGCAAAACCTGGGGAGACTCAGTGTTTTAGGAGGCACTTATGGTTGTCATAATACAGACCATACTTGATGAAAATTAGTGGTTGGATCCACGACTTCATATCACTCCCTATATCAGCATTCGGCACCTCATATTCCTCGGGGACATCATATGTTTTTTCAGTTGTATTTTAGGCTTCTAGGCCTTTATACTGTCAACTCCTTCTCGACAAGCCTATGACATATGCTACATCCCATGCTGATGGATGTTTAGCCATGCACACATTAGACGACCTTCATCTCATGATAGTTGAGCATATAGGTTTGACAGGTTGTCATACCTTGTCAGTTTTACAAGCCTATTCTTCATCAGTAGAGCAACATATCATATTTGCACCTTCAGCCCCAAAATTTCAACCCTTAGATCACTCTGTCCACACTGACTTTGCAGTCTTCTTTGACACCACATCATTCGACAGAGATCATAGTTCTATTGCAACATACATCTGCCATTATTATCAGTTCTTTTGGGTTGGTGATGCCCTCGTATGTCAACACCTACTACATTCTTTCTCCATCGCTACATCGACTAGCCTCACATCTAGATGCCTCTTCTATAGACTAGGTGCACAATCCATGATGACTTATGACATGTTCTCAGTACACATCCATACACGCAGTCATCGACCAGTCTTTGATCTAGGTGGACTTTACTTTTTGCATATTTCCTTCCTCTTCCCTTCAGCCTATCTCTTGGGATTTGTTCCCAAAGGTGAAGGATGATCCACAACTTAAGAGGGGGAAATCCACATTATGTATAGGATCATAAGTTGTACTCATTGTACATGCTTTTGCTACGTAGTCACTGTGCTCGCACATACTACTTTAGTTTTGGATGCTAGCATATGCACCAAACGAAAAACACAAAAAGGATTTGTACATGCACCTTCTACTTACCCAGTGCAATTTGAGAGGGGGTGTTGAGGATGGTGTAAATTGCACCATCTACATAGGGCATAGGGGCAAACCCTAACCCTAAACCTAAGGGGTTACTCATGTATATATTCATGTTTATGTTCAATACAACTTAGTGTATAGGTAGCTATATCATGGGCACTCCTCTCTCTCTCTCCCTCTCTCACTTCCGCTATCACCCCGGCCCCCTCCCACTGCCTCCAATCTCCTCCACCCTCATCCAACATAGGCTCCACCCTCGGCCCCTTCCACTACCTCTAACCTTGTCAAAATTATAAAAATATTTCAACAAATCTTGAACCTGATCCCAACACCGGGGGAAGCGAGACCGAGTGAGGAGAAGGAGAAGTAAGGCTGAGTGAGGAGAGAGGGAGAGGAGAGGGAGACGAGGGAGAAATACCAAGTGGAGGGAAGAGGGAGAGGATGGAGAGGAGAGGATAGGAATGAGAGGGAGAGAAGGGTGAGGCTAAACTGAAAGAAGAGAGGAAGAGGAGGGAGAGGCCGAGTGGAGGGGAGAGAGGAGTGAGAGGGAAAGAAGAGGAGGGAGGTCGAGGGGAGATGAATGAGAGGGAGAGCAAGGGAGAGGTCAAGCGGAGAGGGGCGAAAGGGATGGGAGAAAAGAGAGGGAGATAGGGCGATGAGTGAGAGTGAGGGAGAAGGGGGTCAGGAACGAGACAATGGGTGAGAGGATGAGGGAGAGGGGAGAGAGAGAGAGAGAGAGAGAGAGAAGAAAGGGAGAGGAGAGAGAGAAGAAAGGGAGAAGAAGGCTTCCAACGTGGGGCTTACCTCTCGAAGAAATCCAAAATGAAGTTAAAATTATGGAACATATGGCATACACCATATAAAGGTACAATTATGGAACATATGGTGTATGCCATATGAGGGTACAATTATGGAAATATGGGGTACACCACATCTCAACTCTCATTTCAAATAAGAATGCAAAATTAAGCAATAAGTGTGTTCCTCTCAAATGCCACACCTTCGCCTAGGGATCCCTTTGTGAAGGTATGGTTGAAGCCACATCTCAACTTTTTTTAAAACTTGTAGCTTGTTTAGAGTAAAAATGGAAAAATTATGTAGATTCCTCTCCACATATGGCTCACACCACGCCTTCACATAAGGAATGCTTCTTGTGAAGGTGTGGCTTCAGCCACACCTTCATATAAATAGTTCTAATTTTGAGAAGAAAATTCAAATTCTTTACATTATTCTAAGAACATCTGGTACCTTCTCTTCTTTTTTTTCTTGGAAACATATGGCATACACCATACGTTCACATAGACAAGGCTCTTATTTTTCAATAAAACTTGAATTAGATAACCAAAAACATGCTATCACATTTGTATTTTATTTTCAAATCTAATACCAAAAATCAAACGTTTCAAAAAATGTATTCACATTTTTCAAATTAATAGCAAAAAGTGAGGGTTTTTCAAAAAATGTTTCTACATTTTGAATTCTTTTGAACTTTTTGTTAAAAAGCATAGTTTCACATTTGGAAAATTTTTCCCAATTACATATCTCACAATATGGGTTTTCTAAAACTGTTCTTTATAGTTTGATTTTTTCATTAAATTCATACAAAAAACAGAGGGTTTTTTAAAAAATACTTGCACATTTTAAAATTTTTTCAATTTTAGGCCATAAAATTAGTGTTTGCTCTTAATGGAGTAATTTATTTTAGACTTTATGGTTTAGGTTTTAGCTTTTATGAATTTACAGTTTAGAGTTTAGGATTTAGGGCTTAGAGTTTAGAGTTTAGGGTTAAGGTAAGAA
Source organism: Dipteris shenzhenensis (assembly GCF_047967505.1). Classification (NCBI taxonomy): domain Eukaryota; kingdom Viridiplantae; phylum Streptophyta; class Polypodiopsida; order Gleicheniales; family Dipteridaceae; genus Dipteris; species Dipteris shenzhenensis. The sequence goes on along the minus strand of NC_141617.1, from coordinate 3,775,824 downwards.
AACAAGGAAATATGCATGTCCAACCATGCAAATGACATTTGAAGTGAATGACACTTTACATAGGCCGTAATCTTGCTTACATTAAGATCTACACAAAATATCTTACCCATCCAAGACACACACATATGCTAGAAGCACGCTTGATGCATATATTTTTTATACTCATGCATGATGCATACAAACAAGGAAATATGCATACCCAACCATACAATTGATATTCGATGGGAATGATACTTTGTGTAGGACTTAATCTTAGTAAGGTTAAGGCTTGTCCAAAGTGTCATGTCCATAAATATACATACATATGTTACAAGTACACCAATGTGTAGTAACAAGCATGCATGAATCATGGTAAGAAAGAAGGAAATATGCATGTGCAGCCATGCAAAATGATAGCGGATGGGTATGCTACTTTGTACATGCCTTAACCTTACTTATAGTATGTCTTGTGTAAAGTATCATGGCTAGCATAGACATTCACATAGGCTAGAAGCACACCAATGCATGTTTCTTGACCCTCATGGATGACACATGGTGAGTAACGAGGAAAAATGTGTCCTTGGCCATGCAGATCATATCTGGTGGGCATGGTACCTTTCATGGGCCTTAAATTTGGTGATATTAAGGGCCATGCAAAGTACTATACCGATCAAAGACACATACATTTGAATGATGCATCCCAATGTGTGTTTTTTTACCCTCATGCATGATGAGAAACAAAGAAAAATGCATCCTCGACCATGCAAATGATATTCGATGGGAACGGTAACTTGAATGGGCCTTACTGTGGGTGAGATTAAGGCCCATGCAAAATTACAGTGACCATTGGATGGATGTGCATACGCCGATGTGTGTTTTGTGACTCATGCATGGCGCATGGTGAGAAATAATAAAAAATGCATGCTTGACAATGCAAATGATATTTGATGGAAATGGTAGTTTCCATGGATTTAAAAGTGGGTGATTAAGTCCCACGAAAAGTACCATACCTCTATTAGAGACATGCACATTTGAATGTTGCATCCCAATGCATGATTTTGGTCCTTCGAGCATGATGCATGGTGAGAAACAATGGAAAATGCATCCTCCACCACGCAAATGATACTCAAGGGATACGGTACTTTGCATGGTACTTAAAGTGGATACTATTAAGGCCCATGAAAAGTACCTAGATGATCAGTCTTCACAGACATGCACATTCGAATGACGCATTTAATGTGTGTTTTTTTGCCACTCATGCATGATACATAGTGAGAAACAAGGGAAAATGCTCCCCCAACTATGAAGAATATGATATCCAATGGGCATGGTACTTTTCACAAGACTTAAAGTTGGTGAGATTAAGGCGTCTACAAAGTATGCCCATTGAAGACATGCACATTCAAATGAGTGTGTTCTTTGACCTTTATGCATGACAAAAAATGAGAAACAATGAAAAATGCATCCTAACCACCCTGCAAATGATATCTGATGGGTATGATACTTTGTGCAAACCTTAACATACTTATATTTATACATGTGCAAAGTATCATGCCCATCTGAGATACACACATAGGCTAGAACCACACAAATGCATCTTTTTTAACACTCATGTGTGATGCATCATAGGAAACAAGAAAATGTGCATGTCCAACCATTCCAAATGATATCCAATAGGTATGATATTTTGCAGAGGTCTTAATGTGAATAAGATAATGAAGGCCTATGAAAAGTATGATGCCCATCAGAGACACAAATAGGCTAGAAGCACAGTGATACATATTTTGTTTTATTCTTTGTTTTAAGGGAAGTTTACTTGTAAATTATTTTAGAAGTACTTAAATTCTAGTTTCCTTTTCCATTGCAACTAATCTTTGCTCTATTAAATTTAGTGCAAGAAGGTTTAGATGTGGTGTTGTATTTGAGAAATGAAGCAGTGGCCTTTGGGCAAATACTTAGTCTTGATCCCATGAGCTTGTGTCATTTTCAACATTGTGATGGATGAAGATGTGTGGTGATAGTCACCAATGTAATTTGCCATCATGCAAGCACAGAGAATTCTTTGAGATCGGGATGAGATCATTCCAAAGGCTTTTCTTCTTGATATTATACAAACTTATCTTGAGGGAGAAAGGTGGACATTTTTTTTTTCTATAGAGAAATATTAGGAGTTGGGAAATTTTATTAGCTTTGTTTAACATGTGAAGGCATCATTGAAAGTGCAATGGATAAAAGTTCACATTTACAAGTCCCTAATACTATCACTTGCGGTAGATTTCGTGACATCCCATTTGGTCCAAACAAAATCTTCCTTGTCAACTCCATTACCATGTCGAAGCAGGTTGAGAATGTAATACAAGAGCTCAATAATAAAAGTAGATTGAGAATACAATACAAGAGCTCAATGATAGAACTATCATTGGGGCACTTGGTGGGGGCTGTGTCTTTTCTCTAAGCTTTTGGTCCGAGCAATTTTTTTGATTATGGTGAATATTATCTTTAGATAGACAATGTTGTTGCATCATTGTATACCCCACAAAGATGCCCATTCTAGACCCCTTTTTTTGATAAAAAAGGGTTTTTGGGCTGTCATTTTCCACATGAAAGCAACCCAAAAACCCCTTTCTTCAACAAAAGGGATTTTTGGGCTGCTCATTTTTAGGAGGAAGTAGGCCAAAAAACCCTTTCGTTGAAGAAAGGGTCTCCCAAACCCCTTTCTTCAACGAAAGAGGTTATGGACTACTTTCATGTGAAAAGGATTGTTGGGAGACCTCTTTCTTCAATGAAAGGGGGTTTTGGGCTACTTTCATGTGAAAAAGAGAAGACCAAAAACCTTTTTCATGGAAGAAAGGGGTGTTTTGGCCTCGCCCAAATATCACTTTCTTCAATGAAAGGGGGCTTTGGGCTGCTTTCTTCTAAAAAAGAGCAGCCCAAAAAACCCTTTCATTGAAGAAAGGGGTTTTTGGACTGCTTTCATGTGAAAAAGAGAAAGTTTTCTTCTAAAATAGAGCAGCCCAAAAACCTGTTTTGTTGAAGAAAGGGGTTTTTGGACTACTTTCATGTGGAAAAGGACAGTCCAAACACCACTTTCGTCGAAGAAAGTGGTCTTTGGGCCTCTTTTTTTAGATTGGCCATGCAGAAAAAAGAGGCTTAAAGACCCCTTTCTTTAACAAAAGGGGTTTTTGGGCTACTCTTTTTCACATGAAAGAAACAACCCCAAAACCCCTTTTCATGTGAAAAAGACTCAGCCCAAAGACCCCTTTCGTTTAGGTCTTTGGGCACATGTAAAAAAAAGAGGCCCAAATATCCCTTTCTTCAACGAAAAGGGTTTTTGGGCCTTTGTTTTCACATGGTCCATGAAAAAATAGCCCCAAAAAGCCCTTTCTTTGAAGAAAGGGATCTTTGGGCCTCTGTTTTTTGATTGCCCAATATGGGCAATGTAAACAAAAGAGGCCCAAAGACCCTTTTATTCACAAAAGGGGTCCCTATGTATGGCTTCATTTCATGAGCTTTGAGACAAAAATATGCATTCACAATTCAATTTGCTCAGATGCTTGGATGGTTTTGATCAGAATATATAAACCCTCCTTGGTGGGCCTTAGGTATGGGATTGGGTCCTCACTCTCACATCTTTAACCTATTAACCATGAACAGGAGAAAAAAAAAAGAGAGGACATATGGCAACTTGGAGGAGAAGAGCCTATGACGTGTCACAAAGAAAGAGCTCTAGGATGGAGTCTTGGAGAGGGGAGTAGGTGGAAAGACAAGAGGTAGGCTTTGAGTGGGGAGGAGGTGGAAAGACAAGAGGCAGCTTTGGGAGGAAGAAGGAGACAAAAGGTCAATGGAATGGAGGAGATGGAAGTTCAGCTTTGGGACGAAGGAGGAGATGGAGGGTCAATGGAATGAAAGAAGGAGATGGAAGGTCTCAGAGACATGGGTTAAGACTTAGCCAAAATTTCAAAAGCCAATCCAAGTATGCAAGGTGAATTGATTAGCAATTTAAGAATCGATCAATTCATGTGCTAAAAGGAGCCTCTCTCTCTCTCTCTCTCTCTCTCTCTCTCTCTCTGATATGTGTGGTGTGTGTGTGTGTGTGTGTGTGTTTGGGGGGGGGCACTCACTATATGCATATGAACATATATATACATTTGTGTATCACATATGTGCATGCATGCTCACATGTATGTATGGTACGGGAGAGAAATGAATATATATATATATATATATATATATATAGAGAGAGAGAGAGAGAGAGAGAGATAGAGAGAGAGTCCTCATCACAATGATGTCCAAAAGAACACAATGATACAAAAGAAATTCTTAAAGCCTCCAAAGCCATATACAAAAAGAATAGATCCACATAGAGCTCCTCTAATAAGTTGCATTGTTTTTGTTGATTATAGAGTAAAAGACAACAAATTCAAAAAAGATCTACATAGAGCTCCCCTAATAAATTGAATTGCATTTGTTGACTAAATTGGGTTATATGAAACTTGAATTTTTGTTTATTGACATTTTAAGATCCACCTTGAGACCCAGCAGAGCGTGTCTATAACTCGTCATAGATGAGTGATGCAACTCATCCAAAAAGTGCCCATATATGAACGTGGGGTTTTACTCACAAACCACGCTTCATACCTTGGCACAATTGCAACAAGGTAAATGATATTTAATCATTCAGAAGGCCTCTCAAAGATAAATAAAGCAAACACAAAAGAATCCACTGGAGATGGTGTGGAGGAAGACTGTATGAGATAAGGGAGAGAGACAGAGAGACAGAGAGAGAGAGAGAGAGAGAGAGAGAGAGAGAGAAGAGAGAGAGAGAGAGAGAGAGAGAGAGAGAGAGAGAGAGAGAGAGAGAGAGAGAGAAGGGGGGGGGGGAGCGAGAAAAGGTGGAGATGGTGTGTAGGATTCAGGAAGACTTCAGGTGATAAATAAGGGGAGAGAGAGAGAGAGAGAGAGAGAGAGAGAGAGAGAGAGAGAGAGAGAGAGAGAGAGAGTCAACCACTTTAAAGTCTTCATTCAAGTCCATACTATAGCTAATGAAGAGAAGCCAACTATCAACATATTGTGCAATAGGAAAAATGCACATCCAAAAAATCTAAAAATGCTAATTTCTGCTTTGTCCAATTTGAAACGTTGCTAAGGCTACTACCTAGAGGACAGGCCAAAAAGAAGAGCTAGAAGATGAAAGTAGGTAGGGGAGTAAATGAGGAGGAGTGCCATGCTAGAGTTAGATCCGACAGACCTTGGTCCTCAACCTTAGCCTATTTGGAGTGGTAGAGATCAAAGCGGTTGGGAGACAAGGGAAGATCTTCTGTATAAATGACTCAATGGTTCTTGTGGCTCTAGAATCTAGGATGATTGTCCACATTGAGAGATTCAGTGGAAGCATGCGGTTTTGGCCATCTAGGATGGGGAGTTGAGACAAGATAAAAGAATTGGAGCTTTTCCATATACCAACTTGGATCAACAAATGAGTACAGTTGGAGAGCCCAGCCTGGAGCCCACTGAGCGTCACAAAACTCCAAAAGAAGAGAAAGAAGTGAAAGATGAAGGTGGTTGAAAGAACAAGAGCAAAGTCTATGGTTGAATCGTGGTAGCAAACTCCTAAGTTAGTGAGGAAAAAGGATGGCGAATCATGGTGAGAAAGGTGGCACTCCATGGTGCCAAGCTCTTGAGTTGGTGAGGAAGAAGGGTGGCAAATCATGGTCAGGAAGAAAGGCAGCGCTCCATGGTGGAAAGCTCTTGAGTTAATAAGGAAGAAGGGTGGCGAATCATGGTGAGGAAGAATGGTGGCACTCCATGGTGAGGAAGAATGGTGGCAAATCATGATAAGGAAGAGGGTAGCGAAGTTCAGCTCACTTTTCCCTCCTATAGCTTGTTTTTCCCTCCTAGAGCCCACTTTTCCCCTTTTAGAGCCCCCAAGTAAAGAGGGCCAAGATAAAATCGCCACTCCCAACCATGTATAGTGCCCATACTCATGCTTTTTCCCTTTTAGAGCTTCAAGAAAAGAGGGGTTGCTTTTCCCTTTTTGAAGCTTTAAAGAAAAGCTGGCGAAGCCCAATTTTAGAGCTTCCAAGAAAAGTTGGCATGCATTGGATGCAGGGGAGAGTGTGCAAGGGCGGCATCAATTTAAAAATGTAATGAATCACAATTTAAGAATATAATGATAAGTCAAACCTAAGTCACAATGACAACCAACGGGCTTGCATGAAGGGTAAGTGGAGTGAGGAGCTAATTACCAGTCAAGGAGCACCACTAGGTGGACAGCAAATCCCCATAAACTCTTGGTCAATGGGCAAGTTATTTTCATATTTTCCTCCAATGAGGTAGCATGAACAAGGAGAGGTAGAGTTGGAAATGGGAAGGAAAGTGATCGAGGGATCAGGTCTAGTGACGATCAATGAGCACTCGTCAGAATCAACCACTTGCATCTCTTCTTAATAGTCATTGATTCCCATCGATGTTATAGGCCCTAGGTCTTAAACAACCACTCACATTGAGGAGATGGCATTGATGTTGTTGCAAGAAGGCAGCAAGGGAAGATGTACCATAGAAAGGCCAAGACCTTCTTACGTCAATCAAAGGAAATTCAGATAAGTCGGCAAGGAAAGCCCAAGGAAGATATAATGCATACATTTTTGCAAGCACTCCCTACTAGTGACTACGTATGGAAAATGGCGCACGTACTAACCAAATACGCATGTGGACTTATCTGTTGGGGATGAAACTCTGCATGGCTCTTAGGCTACCCTAGACATACATCCATGCAAGATTTGGTTGCCAATCAATTTCGTATGTGCGGCGTGGAAGGTATAATGCATACATTTTTGCATGCACTCCCTACTAGTGACTACGTATGAAAAATGGCGATCATACTAACCAAATACGCCGGTGGACTTATCTGTTGGGCATGAAACTTTGCACAGCTCTTAGGCTACCCTGGACATACATCCATGCAAGATTTGGACTCCAACTGATTTGGTATGTGCCAGGTAGAAGGTATAATGCGTACATTTTTGTATGCACTCACTACTAGTGACTACCTATGAAAAATTATATATGTATTATATGATTTTGGACCAATCGTACATAATCATGTATTAATGTTTGACACATGTTACTACCATTGAGCACCATTCCATGCTAAACATTGACATTTTTTTCTTAATCTACAATTTACAAAAATTAGTGACAATATTAGTGTAATAATTGCAAGCATTGATATATACGAAATTCAATATGATATTCAAAATGATAAAGTTCATAGCACAAGAGAGAGATCGAGATTGAGAGAGAGAGAGAGAGAGAGACCTTATACTTGAACACCTTTTCAATGCTTAATAATTACAATTACTTCACAAGGCATTATTTTTAAAATACCTTATCTATTAGATGTGTGAATTGAGATATCTGAAATTCAAAATGATACTCCTAATTTTAAATGTTTATGTTAGATTTGAACAAACTATAAACTAAGATAAATAAAGTAAGAACAACATCATGAAAGTACCAAAATTCTCATAGATCATAAAAGTAAGTGTTGGTAAGCTGAAAAGAAAGCAAAGAGTGGACACAAACTCAGAATACTTGCATTACTTGCATTATAGAATGAAGAAGAGTGAGGTCCTTAAGTAGGCACCTCATACATGCTCACTGACATCACTGATGATCTCAGAGCTCCACAATCATCTCCTCAATCTGCTCCTAGATTCTCTCAATCATCCTATGTGGCTCTCCACCACCTAACTGTGCCTCTAGCACTCACACATAGAAACATAAGGTGTGCCTGAGGCATACACCTTGAGATATCCCAACAAACCCCCCCTCAAGGAAATGCCTCAGGCTATGTCAAGGATACATCTAGTCTCATAGTTTCTCATGCCATCTCATGGTGGTCAAGGATAAATCTATGGCTAGGTTCTCATGCTAGCAAGGGTTCCCATGGGTGTAAGGTAAACAAAAGGGATACAAAAAGACCTTCCAATGGTTATCTCCCCTGCATGCACATGCACACAATGTCTGCAGGAGGTACCATGGAACAAAACATACACATGGCCTACATCATAAGGTGACCAGAGGTGTTTACAAAACACAATAGTTTATTTTCATTCATTTTGGAGGACTATCCAGGCTGAGTACCTTGACGTAAAAAGAGAGATCTGGAGCATACATAGAGATGATTTAAAATGCATAATCTTCAAAGGATGCCTCATCTTGTGGAGGCAGAATATCCATGTCAAGGCAAGGTCTTACCACATGGGCAATGTCTAGTGCCTTATAAGATGGTACTATGATAGAACAAGTGGATCTGAAAATCATATCCTTCAAGAGAACAATTATCTTGTCATCTCCATAGTTGTGTAGAGAAGCATATCTTAGGTATCTGACCTTCATCTTTTTCTTGTACTTGGAGTCAAATAAAAGTGCCATGAGAGGGTAGATCTCTGGCTTTGTAGTTGCTTCCTTTTTGGCAACCATTGTTTTGGCAATCTTCAACAAGGAAGTCAGGTTGACATTTTCATCCTTTGTAGCATAATAAGACATTGCTTTATGTTTTGGCTTTTCACATATTTTGCATAAGCAAGCCATGAGAGGGTCTAACCCAGGTATTGGGCAGTGTCTTCTCTCTTACAGGGCTTAGAATAACAACTGAAATGCTTCAAAATATAAGCATTTAATGTAGCAAAGTCTTGTGACCAAATTTTAAACAATGATGCTTCTTCTTACATGCTTCATAGAAGTGGGTGAAATAAATACTTTCCAATCAAAACCAGGTCTAGTAATTCAAAACAAAACTGAAGCCACACTTGTACTGAAGTTATTGAAAGCTTCAAAAAACCAGAAATGCTAGAGTAGCATTTTATGTAGCATCATCTTCAAAAACTTGTCCAAAACTGTCAAAACTAAAAAGCTGAACTTGGAGGGCTTGTAGCTCACTCTTCAAAGAAAGAAAAAGAAGGCTTTCTAAAGCAAAAGAAAGATCATATACCAGAGAGGGTCCAGCACAGAGGTTGGATGAAATGGTGTGCACTTTTGCCCGGGAGAGTTGCTACAGTCTGAAACTGAGTTTTGACAATTTCTCCCTCGTTACTGAACCAAATGACCTGAAAAATGGCTCAAAATCTTCGTCTTGAGGTCGTCCATCTACTCCTAAGAGGGCTTAGGCAATGGCGGAGCAAGCAGGGAGTATTGAGCAACAGAAGAAATTTGCTCTGTGGAGAATGGTAGCCACCACAGACGTTTTTTTTTCAATTGCTTGCAGGTGGAGGTTTGCCCATACTAGAGGAGTTTCCAACTCAGAGGGTTTGGGCAATGGTCATTTGTAGGTGGAGAACCAAGCTCTCAAAGATTTTGGGAAGAAAGAGGAAAATGGAGAAGAAGAAGATGAAGAAGAAGATGATGATGTGGCAGAAATGGGCTCAAGGGGGATCAAATGGCTCTGATACCATATTGGTAAGCTGAAAGGAAAGCAAAGAGTGGACACAAACTCAGAATACTTGCATTACTTGCATTATAGAATGAAGAAGAGTGAGGTCCTTAAGTAGGCACCTCATACATGCTCACTGACATCACTGATGACCTCAGAGCTCCACAATCATCTCCTCAATCTACTCCTAGATTCTCTCAATCATCCTATGTGGCTCTCCACCATCTAACTGTGCTTGTGGGCACCTAACTGTGCCTCTAGCACTCACACATAGAAACATAAGGTGTGCCTGAGGCATACACCTTGAGATATCCCAACAGTAAGAACAACATCATGAAAGTACCAAAATGAATGTGTACATCATCATCATCATCGTGCAGAAGTGCATCCCTAAACAAGATATGTGTGAAGCCTGAACAATCATCCTGAATGAGAATCTAATAACTCCACATATGAACCTCTATTCATCCTCTGACGTGGCTCCTGTATGACCCGCTGCCCAACTGTTCGCTATGTGCCCTCGGGCATAGATGGGCTAGCCTCATCTCCTGGATCAGATGGGCTAGCCTCATCCTGATGAAGAGGAGGGCATGCTGCACAAGCCACCACTGCCATCTCTGCCTCCCTCACCTCCTCTATGTATGCGTGCCTCAGCTCCCAAAGTCGTGCATCTGCAAATACCCGTGCCTCAAATCCAGCTCGAGTAATTGTCTCTACATGTAGAAGATGCTAGTCTCAGCCCCGCCACCCAAGTTGCTGCTCCACCCACTGCTGCAATGATATATGACGCTCTGCCTCTTGCTCAATACGACATGCCTCCTCTGCTCGTGCCTCATCACCTGGCATGAAATCACCATATGAGAAGCATCATGGAACACACGCTGCAACCATTAAAGTATCAGCACCCTCTTGCTGCAGCAAAGCTCTCTGTGCCTCCTCCTTGCAGTACTCTGTCAAGACCACATGGGCAAATGGATCAATGGCCTGACGATGACCAGGATACAAATCATCCATGCCTAGTCCATTCAAGAAAGGTTGCAATGCATGCTTTCCAATGCAAGTCTTTCTGGTGGTTTTTGGGCTGAGGCAATGAAGACTGCAGTGCATTTGATCAGATCAATAGATCACATAGTAAGAGTTTGGATGGTGGTATTCCTGAAGAGGCATGGAGTGGCAAGAAGCCCTCTTACTCTCATTTGCATATATTTGGGTGTGAGGCATATGCACATGTGCCAAAAGAGCTTTGAAAGAAGCTAGATCCTAAGTCTAGGAAATGCATCTTTCTGGGTTATGGTGAAAGTGGAGAGATGGGCTATCGTCTCTGGGATCCAGAAGCAAAGAAGATCATATGCAGCCATGATGTAGTCTTCAATGAGAAGAAGATGCATAAGGCACCCATGAGGGATGTGGAAATGAGGAGAATCACTTTCCAGGATGTGAATCCACCTGCATATGTTGATAGACATCAAGCTGTCCATGCACCAAATGTGCAAGAAATGGTACCACCAAGTACTCCCACAGGTATACAATCAAGGGTAGATGATGGATCATCTATTGGTGGAAATGATGAGCCAAATGTGGCTGATATGTAGGTGGGACAGCAAGCTGAAATGCCCTTGAGAATATCATCTAGAGTGTCTAAACCGCCTGATAGGTTTGTTCCAGGGGTCTACTATGTGATGCTTACTGATTGCGGGGAGCCTTCTTGCTACAGACAGGCTATGATGCGTGAGGATCAACGCAAGTGGGAGTATGCTATGCAATCAGAGATGAGTTCACCTATGAAAAATAAGACTTGGGACTTGGTTTCTTTGCCACATGGAAAGAAAGCATTGCCATGTAAATGGGTCTACAAGATGGTGGTCACAGGTGATGATGCGCCTAGGTACACGGCCCATTTGGACTAGTGGCAACAGAGGATATGGAGCTTATGCAGATGGATGTCAAGACAGCTTTCTTGCTTGGGGATCTGCATGAGGAAATTTATATGGTGCAGCCGGAAGGCTTTGAAGAAAAGGGCAAGAGCATTTAGTTTGCAAGCTGAAGAAGAGTCTCTATGGTCTTAAGCAAGCACCTAGAGAATGGTATCAGAAGTTTGATGCTTTCATTCGGTCCCAAGGTTTTAGAAGGAGTGAAATTGATTAGTGCCTCTACACTAAAAGGGCTAAGGATAATAGCCTGATAATCCTGGCACTATATGTGGATGATATGCTATTGGCTAGCAAGAATACTTATGAGCTAGATGCATTAAAGGCCAAATTGCATGAGGTGTTTAGATATGAAGGATTTGGGACTTGCAGGTCATATTCTTGGTATGCGCATCACGTGTGATCAGAGTAGGAAACTCCTTTGACTTTGATAGAAGGAGTATCTTACAAAAGTATTACAGCATTTCAATATGGAGGGGGGGAAGGCAATGACTACTCCATTGCCTCCATATGTGAAACCGAGTCATACAAATAGTCCCAAATCAGATGAGGAGAGGGCCATGATGGCCAAGGTTCCTTATGCATCAACGGTTGGTAGTCTTATGTATGCTATGATAGCTACGAGACTAGACATTGCATTTGCAGTGGGAGTTGTTAGCCGGTATATGGCTAATCTAGGAAAGAGACATTGGGAGGCAGTTAAGTGCATCATGAGGTACATGAAGGGTACCAAGGAGATGTGCATCTGCTTTGGTAGAGGAGACATGCATGTACTTGGGTACACAGATTCAGACTATGCAGGGCATGTGGATAGTAGGAGATCTACTTCTAGTTATGTGTTCACCTTTGTAGGTGGTGTAGTGTCGTGGATGTCTCGTGCATAGAAGTGCGTTGCTATGTCTACCACAGAGGCTGAGTATGTGGTAGCCACAGAGGGTTGCAAGGAGGCTATATGGCTTGATCGGCTAGTGGGAGATTTGGGGATTCATACAGGTGTACTGACATTGCATAGTGATTCCATGAGTGCTATTCAGCTAGCACTATTCAGCTAGCACGGAATCTGGTCTTTCATGAAAAGACCAAACACATTGAGATTAGGTACCATTTCATCGGGGAGGTACTTGAGGACAAGCACATAGAGCTTGTCAATGTCCATACAGACGATAACCCTGTAAATATGTTGATGAAGAGTCTACCTAGTCAACGGTTTGAGTATTGTCGTGTATTTATGGGCATTGGATAGTATGCTCACTGGTTGCTCTCCCTTAAAGGCACATTGTCCTTTAAGTGGGAGGTTGTGGGGGTTAAAGGTCACTGTGCCTTTACCCCGGTTATGTACAATACTCAAACACATATATAAATGAATGAAAAAGAAGATTTGGGTGTTCTGCACCCACCAAAAACTTGTGTGGCTCTCTGTTTCTCTCTCTCCCTCTTCCGTTCTGTTTCCATTAAGAGCACTCTCACAAATAAGTCCACATGCGTATTTGGTTAGTACGTGCACCATTTTCCATACATAGTCACTAGTAGCGAGTGCTTGCAAAAATGTACGCATTATACCTTCCATGTGGCACATACCAAATCATTTGAAAACCAAATCTTGCATGGATGTAGGTCTAGGGTAGCCTAAGTGCCATGCAGAGTTTCATCCCCAACATATAAGTCCACATGCGTATTTGGTTAGTATGTGCACGAATTTTCTTAGTCACATTTTTAAAATGTCCTAAAGCACAAAACGCAATTACAACATAACTACTAATAAACAATTTTTTGTTTTACAGAAACAACAAATCCCATTAAGAAGACAATGGACATCATGTATAAAATAGAATCTAATACAATGATGTATATGAACGTGTGTAAAACCATCATAGTGAAATACAAAATATGAGTCCATGAAAATTACAATCGTATGGTCACACAGTGAGCCTATACATATCGAATACAAAAATATGTAATCAACTAGTGATACCCAATAAAAATCTATCTGATCAACTGATGATCCCAAAACTATGATATGTAATGTGCTATTCCTCAGGATCGGCTCTCATGCCAATAGTTGCAAGTATGCTCTCGTGATTGTCCACTGCAAGGCGCCATCGTGGAGTGGACGTCACCTTGGGAGTGCGAACATGACTCAAAGTAATCTTGATCGCAACAACAAGATGAGAATACATGTATGCCTCCTGATCTGCCATGTACTCCTGGAACTCAATATAATGACCACACCTCTGTATTTGCTAAAAATAGTGGCCACCTACTATCATGCTATGAGCATCGAAGTGCATCCCATGCCCATCCACTGTATCCTCATTTAGCACACTCTTCGCCATAGAGCATCGCAAAAAGTAATAATCCACACCCTCCTCATTGTCCTTTGAAGCAATGATCGTGAAGATATCACCAATACGCAACATATTTGTAAGCTGGTCATAATCTCTAGAGGAACTGAATCCCGCATCCTGATCATCATGTATTTCCTCCCAAGGCTGGAAGGGAGAAAGCACTCGTCATGCCCATGGATCGGCCCATGGTATCATGGAGCACCCTCCCCAATCATCATCAATGCATGCAGAGCAAAAACATGCAAACCGTTAAGAAAAGATCGTGGGGTGAGACTCACCTATGCTCCTGATGGAATGGAAATCAAGACTGCCGGACACTGAATGACAATCAAAAGGCCTAGACCGATCAAGACTCCCAATGTCCACGCACAAAAAATACCAGCTCACCACCCTATCGTCATGCGACTGAAACGAGGAAATAGCACTAGTGGATAAGTGCTAGCTGCACCACCGCACCACATCATGTGCATCCTTGAAGCGATCGGCACTGTGATGCAACTGGTATCGATGCAAAGCACACTTCATGCAAGCACCTGCACCATCATGCTCTCCCTTACTGTGCCTTGTCTCGAAGTAGCTCCATGTGATCAGAATGCTTGTCTCACAGTGCCATCTGCAAAACCAATAAAACTATCTAGTAGATTTGAACTGACCACCATAGCCGTCTGACCAGATCCAGTGCTGCTACCATGTGACGCCATATCCCTCAAGAAACTATCATGCAAAGTGAAGCAATGCTACAAAAAATGGGCATCATGTGATCGATCATCACTATGTAGAAGTGATACTCTCGCACAATGACGCATGAGTCCATGGTGCTATCAATGCCATCCACATGAGCCTATGGATGACGATAGCTAATGTGCACAAATATAGCAACCTATAATATGGCATTGAAAAAAAATATGACTATTGAAATAATTCAATATAATGAGGCCATAAAAAAACCAATAACTCAATCACATGTCACCTGTTCGGAGAAATAATACTTCGATTGGATCTCATGCTATGGTGCAAAGGTATAATTCTCCGCAAAGTCCACCACTGAGACAACCACACCTATAGGAAATGTCCTCAAACATGCATGGAATTGACGATCCTCCCACTTCGCAGTGTGCAAGTGGCATATGTAGCGATACAACTTTCCTCGAAAATTGTCAATGAATACAACACGTGGTGTCTCCTTCCCCACAAGCTGCAACCTCCTCGACTGTGCACCACCATCTAATGTCAGGGTACTGTACTCATACTGCTGCCAATGAACCATCTGCATGCCACAAGTATCTAGTGCAACTCGTGGCACTCTAGTAAAGTCACCACACAAAGTACACCTGCCTTCCACACAATCAAGGGAGTGGAATAAATCATTGCCATCTCGTGTACATACATAATATGGAATGAATGAAGTCACAAGGGCTAGTAGGAACCACTCCCCTATGACCATCAAGGGAACGAAATATGTCATACATCAATCCAAAATCCACATGGTAGCGACAACAACACGTGTCACGCTCCTAAGAGCATGGCACAAACCATGGCTTGCATCGCTCAAATGACCTCTGCCCAATCCTGCACTCTGGGTGCACCTCTATAAACTGAGTGTACAACTCAGTCTGATTACACTCCAAAAAACATGCACCATGCTCAATGTACACATCGTGTGACACCCTCTTCTGCAATGCCTTCTTGAACACCAAGGATGCTCTACAATGCTCCTCCCAAAACTATTGTATGAAGGACCTAGTGGAATTATCCAACAATCGATCGCAACAAGGTGCACGACCACTCGAATCCCAAAGAGCATCAGTCTCACTATCCTCTAGACTCTGCCTCCTAATCATGCCTGCTCACAATGTGCGCGGTGCAATCTGAAGAAGACATGAAGCGGTATGCACATGGCCTATCATATGAGGTCTACTAATGGTAGACACAATAGCACAACGTGATGCCAAGGCATCACTGGACTTCCTATGATTAACAGAAGCATAGGAACGTCGAACACTGCTAAGGACCTCGCTACATACAACCCTATCTCTACGTGCACCAAGACCAGCAAGCCTCCTACACTCTACCAAGTCAGGGTGATCAATCAGGGACATGAGAAGAGCAAACTGCGAAGCTGGTGTAAGGTCACTAAAAAAAGACTACACAATCTTGCTAGTACGATGATGGATAGTGGACTTTGGCAAGTCGCGTCGTGAAGCAACACTACTGCTGCAAGGTGGGGCAAGGGGATCAATGGGAGATGGTAGGGTGGAGGGGGGAAGGGAGGCACCAAGGGGAAGGGGGGGAGGGGGAGGGGGAGGGGGGACGGTGGAGGGGGAAGAGGTAGAGATGGAGGGCAAAATGTAGGTGGCTAGGGGAAGGGCAAAGGCTGGAGGTAGGGGAGCGGATGAGGATGTGGAGGGGGGGACAATGGAGGTGGGGGTGGGTGTGGGGGTGGAGGTGGAGGTGGGATGTAGAGGTGGAGGTGGATCAGTGGTGGCAGCATGAGCTCTAGCTCTAGAGGCTCTCTTGCACTCGCGAGCCTTCCGCTTGCGCTCCACATCAATGAGATTTGGGCAGGGGGTTCCTACATCTTTCACGTCTACTAGCTCTACGGCTTTGAGAACCCATTCTCAATGAAAGTAGGATGGAAGGTGTGACAAAGTGATGGGGAGGCAAGAATGGCTAAGAATGGGTGAAATGAACCAAAACGTGGTGTCTTATAGAGAGCCTGAACTCATCCACTAGATTGCTCTTGATTATTATTGGTGGAGAAGGTGCTAAGATTGAAAATAATTGGCTACTAAAATTCCATTTGATTTTGTTTTGAAACTAATTTTTGTGGTCTACTCAAATAAGTTGATTTTAATCATATTATATATACATGGAATCCAATGTTAATTTTGAATATTTGCATCGTTTGACTTTATTTCAGTTTAATATTCACATAACATATGTGCCTATCTTGGTTAATGCAATTTGAGAATAACCTATGTGATAAACCATGATAATTTGATTATTTTTCCACTTCCAAATATCTCCAAATACCTTGATCATGGTCATAAACCATGACAATTTGATTATTTTGCCACTTTTGGATACCTCCAAATACCTCGATTGTGGTCATAAACCATGACAATTTGATTATTTTGCCACTTCCAAATACCTCCAAATACCTCAACTGTGGTCATAAACCTCGATCGTGGTATTCTATGCCTCACGCACTCAAATCACATGCATGTATAACTTACCATGCATGTTGATGATGTGGCTCACAAAGAAATTTTTTGTGTGTGCATCAAATTTTCAATCAGACTATACCATTGTGTGCACAATAGCATGTGTGATGTTGTGTCTGAAGACTTCAAAGACTAGATCCATAGGGAAGTAGGTGAGATTTGCATTTTTGTGTGCTAAAAAGCTTGTTTTTCCACCACCTAAGGATTGGGGAGTGAACAAAAAGTGGACACCCTTAGGTTGCTACTTCCCCATTTTCTTTTCAGTTTATTCTTTTTGTAGTTCTAAACTATGTCACAAGTCCATGTTTGGCATTTTCAATTTTATATGCAATATTTAGATCTTGAAGAAAGATTGCACAGTCTAACATTCATGTGACTAGAGACCCATTTTCCAAATTCTAGTCCTAGGCAATTCACAACTAATAACTTAGCTCATGATAATACCTTTGTAGTCATTGTCATGTTTAGGCATTGTTCTACCATTTTCTTTTCAGTCTTTTTCCTTTTGTAGTTCTAACCTATGCCACAAGTCCATGTTTGGCATTTTCAATTCTACATGCAATATGTAGATCCTTAACAAAAATTGCATAGTCTAACATTCATGTGACTAGAAAACCCATTTTCCAAATTCTAGTCCTAGGCAATTCACAAGTAATAACTTAGCTCATGATAATACCTTTGGCGTCATTGTAGGTCCAAGTTTTGTAGATAATGACTTCATTAAAAATAATTACGTCTCTTGCTTGCCTATGGAGTCCATCAGCCAAAAAGCATGGTGTAAGAGCAAAACATTTGAAATGATGGCCCATTCATGCTAGATGATGTTGACCACATGCGTAAAGTAAAGGGATATGTATAGTTATATAAGGCTATGAAATATCTATTTAGGTTGGGGGTTGTATTCAAGGGGGAAACTCTATGAGATTTGCATACTCACAACAATAAATGGAGGAAAATGTAAAATGTTTTATTTGTGAAAGTAAGTGTAATCTCATCTATGTGAAAATTGCTTGAATTTTAGCAACTCAAATAGATGCTAGGCAAAATTTCGAAGAAACATCTATTTCATTAATTTTGGACTTTTTGTGTTGTTTTTGGACGAAGCCCAAAAATCCTTCCCAAATGAAAACTTTACTTTATGAAAATATCCTTTCCAAATCAAAATTTTACTTTCTAAAAAGTTTCTTCCCAAATCAAAAGTTCACTTTGTGGCATTGTCATATTCACATAAAAATATTATTTTTTCAATCTATACTTTTGCACCAACATGCAAGAATTTGAAATAATCCTATATTAGAAATTCTAGCTATATCTAAGTTATTTGTTAATTTAATTATTTTTAATATTTTTCCTTGACATTTTTCCTTCCCAAATCAAAAGTTCACTTTGTGGCTCTATCATATTCACATAAAAATATTGTTTTTTCAATCTATACTTTTGCACCAACATGCAAGAATTTGAAATAATCCTATATTAGAAATTCTAGCTATATCTAAGTTATTTGTTAATTTAATTATTTTTAATATTTTTCCTTGACGTTTTTCGTTGACGTGATAAATTATAAATCCATGAAAGGAGACTTAAATATTTCATGAAAATAACATTGTCACTCGGCAATATGCACAAAATTTAACAAAACTTTTAATAAATAGAAAGAACACATGATGCCATAAGACCCAAGTTTTGTATTGATCCAAAGAGGTTTAATAGCAATTATAGCTTTATGTATATGATTACATTGAGAGACGTTGCTCTTAGCTAGAGTCTTTATATCCAAAATGATATAGATTGAACATATGTTTACAATTTAAATTGTTGCTCCTAAAGAGCCTCAATTCGTGCCATCTGCATAATTTGACACCCCATTGTCTTATTGCTCAATGTCACGACAGTCCCTTGCTAGTTGCCATCTGCATAATTTGACCTAGGCTTGTCTTGCCAAGCCTTGCCCCTTGGGTGCATTAACTCCCCATTGTCTTATTGCTCAATGTGATAGTCCCTTGCCAGGTGCCATCTGCATTAACTCCCTATTGTCTTGCCAAGCCTTGACCCTTGGGTGACATCCAGTGCAAAATACAGGTGCCATCTGCATTAACTCCCACAAGTTATCTTGCCAAGCCTTGCCCCTTGGGTGCATTGACTCCCCATTGTCTTATTGCTCAATGTGATAGTCCCTTGCCAGGTGCCATCTGCATTAACTCCCTATTGTCTTGGCAAGCCTTGACCCTTGGGTGACATCCAGTGCATATTTTGACTCTCATTTGACATAGGAGGTGATGACTCTGATTATAATTGTCATGGATTGGCTCCTTGCCTAGTACCCAAATAAAATCCTTCAATGGACTTCAATACAAAGCTTTAATCATGGACATTCTTCATTTGCACTGCTCTTGCACTGTCTCCTTCTACTTCCTCCATGGCAAGCATCCTTAAAAATTCGTGTATATGCAAAATAGTTTGCTGTGGTATTTTTATTTTTCCTTCTACCTCATATCCCATGTGCTTCTTTGATTTCTTTGCCCTTGAATGCCAAGACACTATGATTGTCTCCGTCGAAACTTGAGAGACCGCTTCATCATTTGGGACCCACTCCTTCATTATACAATTAGTATATAATGTGTTGTTATCCATATTCTCCTTCCTACCCTTTGGCTCATACCATACCGCTGTAAATGTTGTAGCTCTCCCTTGGTCATCTCTTTGCACATCAACTACTTTTGCAACCCAAAACTTCACATTCTCATATTCATCATCCGCCGATGGCCGAACCACAACAAAACAATCGACCTCTATATCTACTTGTGGCATAAACTCTCTCTTCTTCGGTCCACAATATGGACATGGGAGTAATGATACAAATTCATTTTCAAAGACTGGAGCTGGGCGCAAATCGTTATGAACATTTGGCCAAAACATATTGCATTCTTCCTTGACATCCTTTAAGCCTCGCATTCTCTCAAGGTCCTTTATTAAATTTCGTGTCTTGTTAATTACAGTGGTAGTGTGTTCTCTCTAAGTAGGCTTCGAGTCAGGATATCTCCGGAGCATTTCCTCTTTGTATGTAATAAATGCTTTTAATCCATCTATTTCACAATTAGACGTCTCATTAAATTCTTGTATAGGAGCCCATGTTGGATACCTTTCCTTGCTGGGAATTGAAGTTAAGAGACTGTAAGGTTCTTCAGGTTCCCATTTTGTATCATGAGGATACTGTTGCCATTGCATTACGGGTTTTTCATCTTTAAAAAAAAAACGAAAGTAGTGTGGATTGGTATGACCTGTCAATGCATCACCACCCGTTTGTATGAAAGGTAGAATGAAGCACTTCCAATCATACATTCTTTCGAGCCTCTCACATACTGTACTTTCCTTACAACCACCAACTTGCCTGCCACATCTTCTTACCAAGTCATCTATTGTCTCCGCATCCTTGCATTTAAGCTCCCTTGAGACTATGCTAAAAACCTGATCGATATCCTCATGTGTATGCCCAACATACAAAAATCCACATTCGACCTCATTGAAGATTCGATGAGCAACTAGCATGGAGCAGAATGCAAACATGAGTACATTCTTATTTTCTCACCAGCAATTATCAGCTTGTATTCTCAAAGTCGGTGGCAGGCAACCTTTTTCTACATGTACATTGCGAATTGCCTTCATAATAGATGTTATAACTTGATTGCTATCATGTAGATGCAAGGAATCAATCCATATATCTGCAAAGAACTTAATTCCATGCACTAACACTCCACATAGATGTGTCTTTAGAAAGTTCTTTCCTTGTAATTTAGGTGGAGTGGCAACAAAACGAGGCAATGTTGTTGTATTCTGATCCATGCCATCTACAATAAGGCACATGTAGTCATCAGGATGCGAAATAGCTTGCTCCTTCCAAAATGCATATTTTTGTCTGGAATGTCGAATAAGGTCACGATGAGATTTTCAGTTTTTTTTGTATAATTCCCTTTGATTTGGACATGTTGCACTCTCAATCGCTCACTTTAAATCATCACAGACATTGCACTTTGACATTTTTTGCCTCCTTGGGATTTTAACATATTCAAAGTTCTTCTTCCAAAGAGTATACAAAGTATGAGAAGAAGCTACGGCATCCCCTCTTTGCCTTTGCTTTTTTGCAATAGAGTCAAATACTTCGAGCTTTGTCAAGCCCATTGGAAGGTGCATTTCAGTGATCGCGTCACCGTTAGGGAGTTTGGTAGATATATGGGGTTGAGGCAAAGCATTTTCATGTATGAAGTCTTGCAAAATTGCTGCTGCCCTGACAGTTGAGATTCTTGATTTGGACCTTCCTCTATTACCGTGAATGCCAAATTTGTTGCCGCCCTTTGCCTTGGTGACTAAATCCCAATATGTACCATGGGATAATCCAGTAATATTACAATATGCCTTATTGCAAATCCTTTTTCCATTTACGAGAGGTTTTACCTTTTGTCTTGAACTTAGCCTTTTATTGCCATTCTAAAGAAAGCAAGAGAGACTTGTGAGAAGGTATTCATTTCTTTCGCTTCCCCTTCTTTGCCACACGTGTCCTCTACATTCCCTGATGTCTGCAAGATCAATGAAGCGCATGCATCTTCGCTTGCAACATAGATATCCCAATGCATTTAACATGTTCTCCTCCTTCATTACTCTCTTGCTCTTTGGTTGCTTTTGTGGATCTGCCTGGATTCTCTTTCTCTTCATGCATATGTATGACCGTTTTCGTTCCTCATGCACGTTGTTATCTGTATTTATGCACTTCTTCTCCTCACATTTGTTTGTAACCAAGCATCCATGATTGGTCGTTGCATCCTTGTTCATATCACAATCAAAGTTAAATACTGATCCTCTGTTGATCTCATCCTCGTTTTTAACATACTCTTAGGACCATTCAATGAATTCAATATTCTACGAGAGTATTGAGAATCTTGAAACTCTTCCACTCCTGAGAGAACATCACTCATTGGGACATCTTGCATGGCTTTCACAAATCCACAACCTTGATTGACACCAGGTTTGTTAATATGCATGAACTCATCCACACTTGACAAGACATCGCTATTGAAACCTTTGCCCTTCTCACTGTGCAAGAATTCATCCACCCCAGATAAGGCTTCGCTTCTAAAATCATTTTGTTTCTTGGAACCAATGAACTCATCCACTCCAGATAAGATGTCACTTCTATAATTGAGTATATTGAAATCATCCACATTTGAAGGATAGAGCCTGGCACATGGGCACGCTTTTTAGGTCCTTTGATATTGTAGTATACGTTGTCTTTATCATTGAAAACCACGTGCCTCTTTCTCATGTTTAAAAATTGCATGCTCCATCTCATATTCTTGCCTACCTCATAGTAGGGATCACATAAGGATGTTATGTTATCAACCATACCATCATCAGTGACTTTTAGAATCCTCATCTGCGTGAATGACCATTACTCCAGTTGTTCAAATCCCAATACTTCACCTTCTGCTACAATCTTATTTGCAAATGATCTCATTTGTAAAATGTCCCCTATAGTAAAAACCAAGGTGGTGCACTTTGTATTCTTGATAATGTCTGTTGCATAAGTCTCATCTTTGTCCCATGCTATAAATGATTTGTTGGATGTATTGTAGGGCATAACATCTCCAAGTGTTTCCATATCTCCAGATTTATACTTTAGCTCAACATGTGCGCTAAGAATCTTTGATACAGTAACTGCCACCTTATCTTCGCCAAGTCTTCGAAAGTGGCAAAGTGAATTGGGATCACTATCATGGATTGTAGCAAATGCAACTACTTCTCTTTTGCTACATAAAATCACATCCATCCCTGGAACAAAATCTATAGCCATCTCCTTTGTGAGAGTCCTTCACAAGCAAGCTGCAGTAGCAACAATTACATAAATATTAGTCTCTTTTTAATAATCTACTCATTTATTATAATTTTTAATTAGTACTTCATTTATTGGTGGGAGAAGTTATCCGATCAAGTACTCATCAGATGGACATGCCAAGTTATCCTTTGCATGGTCAATCAAGCATTAAATACTATTTTTGCTCTAGTGTCATGCACATCCGTAAAAAAACATGACCCTACTAGGTATGTTATCCAATCAAGCACTAATGGGATGCGCGTGGCACTTTGCATGTAAGTCAATTCCACCTAGTTGAGGTGTACCAAAAGTGGTGTGCCCATCAGATATGCTTTGCATGGTCCATCAAGCATTAAATACTATTTTTGCTTGTGTCATGCACATCCGTAAAAAAAACACACTGCTAGGTGTGTTATCCGATCAAGTACTTATGCGATGGGAATGCCACTTTGCATGTAAGTCAATTCCACCTGGTTGAAGGTGTGTGCAAAGTATTGTGGCCATCCAATATGCTTTGCATTGTCGATCAAGCATAACACACTGTTTCTGCCTTACTGTCATGCACAACCATATAAAAACACGGCCATAGGTGTGTTATTCAAATAAGTACTTACCAGATGGGGGCTCCACTTTGCACGCAAGTCCGTTTTAACTACGTTGAGGTGCGTGCAAAGTATTGTCACCATTGGATATGATTTGCATGGTCGATCACGCATTATATACCATTTTTTCCCTAATGATATGCACATTCGCAAAAAAACACGCCATTAGGTGTGTTATCTGACCAAGTACTTATCGGATGGGTGTGCCTCATTGAGAACATTTGAATACCACCTAGGTTGAGGCATACAAAAAGTTTTGTGCCCATCGGATATCCTTTGCATGGTCGATCGAGCATTAAATACTATTTTTACTCTAGTGTCATGCACATCCGTCAAAAAACATGCTGCTAGGTATGTTATCCAATCAAGCACTTATGGGATGGGCGTGCCACTTTGCATGTAAGTTGATTCTACCTAGTTGAAGGTGTGTGCAAAGTATTGTGCCCATCGGATATGCTTTGCATTGTTAATCAAGCATAAAATACCGTTTTTGTCTTAGTGTCATGCACATTCGTCAAAAAACGCAGTCCTAGATGTGTTATTCAAACTAGTACTTATCGGATGGGGGCTCTAGTTTGCACGCAAGTCTGTTTCAACTAGGTTGAGGTGTGTGCAAAGTATTGTCACCATCGGATATGATTTGCATGGTCGATCATGCATTATACACCGTTTTTTCCCTAGTGGAATGCACATCCGCAAAAAAACACGCCCTTAGGTATGTTATCTGACCAAGTACTTATCCGATGGGTGTGCCTCTTTGACAACATTTTAATACCACCTAAGTTGACGTATAGGAAAAGTATTATGCCCATCGGATATGCTTTGCATGGTTGATCGAGCATTAAATACCATTTTTGCCTTAGTGCCATGCACATCCGTAAAAAAACACGCTGCTAGGTGTGTTATCCAATCAAGCACTTATGCAATGGGAATGCCACTTTGCATGTAAGTCAATTCCACCTATTTAAAAGTGTGTGCAAAGTATCGTGCCCATCGGATATGCTTTGCATGGTCGATCGAACATTAAATACCATTTTTGCCTTAGTGCCATGCGCATCCGTAAAAAAACACACTGCTATGTGTGTTATCTGATTAAGCACTTATGCGATGGGCGTGCCACTTTGCAGGTAAGTCAATTCCACCTAGTTGAAGGTGTGTGCAAAGTATTGTGCCCATCGGATATGCTTTGCATGGTCGATCTAGCATTAAATACTATTTTTGCTCTAGTGTCATGCACATCCGTCAAAAAACACGCTGCTCGGTATGTTATCCAATCAAGAACTTATGGGATGGGCGTGCCACTTTGCATGTAAGTCAATTCCACCTAGTTAAAGGTGTGTGCAAAGTATCGTGTCCATCGGATATGCTTTGCATGGTCGATCGAGCATTAAATACCATTTTTGCCTTAGTGCCATGCACATCCGTAAAAAAACACGCTGCTAGGTGTGTTATCTGATCAAGCACTTATGCGATGGGAATGCCACTTTGCATGTAAGTCAATTCCACCTAGTTGAAGGTGTGTGCAAAGTATTGTGCCCATCAGATATGCTTTGCATTGTCGATCAAGCATAAAACGCCGTTTTTGCCGTAGTGTCATGCACAACCATATAAAAACACGGCCATAGGTGTGTTATTCAAATAAGTACTTATCAGATGGGGCTCCACTTTTCACGTAAGTCCGTTTTAACTACGTTGAGGTGCGTGCAAAGTATTGTCACCATCGGATATGATTTGCATGGTCGATCACGCATTATACACCATTTTTTCCCTAATGATATGCACATCCGCAAAAAAACACGCCATTAGGTGTGTTATCTGACCAAGTACTTATCGGATGGGTGTGCCTCATTGAGAACATTTCAATACCACCCAGGTTGAGGTGTACAAAAAGTTTTGTGCCCATCGAATATCCTTTGCATGGTCAATCGAGCATTAAATTCTATTTTTGCTCTAGTGTCATGCACATCCGTTAAAAAACACAGTGCTAGGTATGTTATCCGATCAAGAACTTATGCGATGGGCGTGCCACTTTGCATGTAAGTGGATTCCACCTAGTTGAAGGTGTTTGCAAAGTATTGTGCCCATCGGATATGCTTTGCATTGTCGATTAAGCATAAAACACCGTTTTTCCTTGGTGTCATGCACAACCATGAAAAGACACGGTCCTAGGTGTGTTATTCAAACTAGTACTTATCGGATGGGGGCTCTAGTTTGCACGCAAGTCAGTTTCAACTAGGTTGAGGTGTGTGCAAAGTATTTTCACCATCGGATATGATTTGCATGGTCGATCATGCATTATACACCGTTTTTTCCCTAGTGGTATGCACATCCGCAAATAAACACGCCCTTAGGTATGTTATCTGACCAAGTACTTATCGGATGGGTGTGCCTCTTTTACAACATTTTAATACGACCTAATTTGAGGTATAGGAAAAGTATTATGCCCATCGGATATGCTTTGCATGGTCGATCGACCATTAAATACCATTTTTGCCTTAGTGCCATGCACATCCGTTAAAAAACACGCTGCTAGGTGTGTTATCCGATCAAGCACTTATGCGATGGGAATGCCACTTTGCATGTGAGTCAATTCCACCTAGTTGAAGGTGTGTGCAAAGTATCGTGCCAATCAGATATGCTTTGCATGGTCGATCGAGCATTAAATACCATTTTTGCCTTAGTGCCATGCACATCCGTAAAAAAACACACTTCTACGTGTGTTATCTGATCAAGCACTTATGCGATGGGCGTGCCACTCTTCATGTAAGTCAATTCCACCTAGTTGAAGGTGTGTGCAAAGTATTGTGCCCATCGGATATGCTTTGCATGGTCGATCGACCATTAAATACTATTTTTGCTCTAGTGTCATGCACATCCGTAAAAAAACACGCTGATAGGTATGTTATCCAATCAAGCACTTATGGGATGGGCGTGCCACTTTTCATGTATGTCAATTATACCTAGTTAAAGGTGTGTGCAAAGTATCGTGCCCATCGGATATGCTTTGCATGGTCGATCAAGCATTAAATACCATTTTTGCCTTAGTGCCATGCACATCCGTAAAAAAACACGCTGCTAGGTGTGTTATCTGATCAAACACTTATGCGATGGGCGTGCAACTTTGCATGTAAGTCAATTTGACCTAGTTGAAGGTGTGTGCAAAGTATTGTGCCCATCGGATATGCTTTGCATTGTCAATCAAGCATAAAACACCGTTTTTGCCTTGGTGTCATGCATAACCATGAAATAACACGGTCCTAGGCATGTTATTCAAACTAGTACTTATCAGATGGGGGCTCTAGTTTGCACGCAAGTCCATTTCAACTAGGTTGAGGTGTGTGCAAAGTATTGTCACCATCGAATATGATTTGCATGGTCGATCACGCATTATACACCGTTTTTTCCCTAGTGGTATGCACATCTGCAAAAAAACATGCCCTTAGGTATGTTATCTGACCAAATACTTATTGGATGGGTGTGCCTCTTTGACAAAATTTTAATACCACCTAGGTTGAGGTATAGGAAAAGTATTATGCCCATCGGATATGCTTTGCATGGTCGATCGAGCATTAAATACCATTTTTGCCTTAGTGCCATGCACATCCGTAAAAAAACACTCTGCTAGGCCGATCAAGCACTTATGCGATGGGAATGCCACTTTGCATGTAAGTCAATTACACCTAGTTGAAGGTGTGTGCAAAGTATCGTGCCCATCGGATATGCTTTGCATTGTCGATCAAGCATAACACACCGTTTCTGCCTTAGTGTCATGCACAACCATATAAAAACACGGCCATAGGTGTGTTATTCAAATAAGTACTTATCAGATGGGGGCTCCACTTTGCACGCAAGTCCGTTTTAACTACTTTGAGGTGCGTGCAAAGTATTGTCACCATCGGATATGATTTGCATGGTCGATTACGCATTATACACCAGTTTTTCCCTAATGATATGCACATTCGCAAAAAAACACGCCATTAGGTGTGTTATCTGACCAAGTACTTATCAGATGGGTGTGCCTCATTGAGAACATTTCAATACCACCTAGGTTGAGGTGTACGAAAAGTTTTGTGCCCATCGGATATCCTTTGCATGGTCGATCGAGCATTAAATTCTATTTTTGCTCTAGTGTCATGCACATCCGTCAAAAAACACAGTGCTAGGTATGTTATCCGATCAAGAACTTATGCGATGGGCGTGCCACTTTGCATGTAAGTTGATTCCACCTAGTTGAAGGTGTTTGCAAAGTATTGTGCCCATCGGATATGCTTTGCATTGTCGATCAAGCATAACACACCGTTTTTGCCTTAGTGTCATGCACAACCATATAAAAACACGGCCATAGGTGTGTTATTCAAATAACTACTTATCAAATGGGGGCTCCACTTTGCACGCAAGTCCATTTTAACTACATTGAGGTGTGTGCAAAGTATTGTCACCATCAGATATGATTTGCATGGTCGATCACGCATTATACACCATTTTTTCCCTAATGATATGCACATCCGCAAAAAAACACGCCATTAGGTGTGTTATCTGACCAAGTACTTATCGGATGGGTGTGCCTCATTGAGAACATTTCAATATCACCTAGGTTGAGGCATACGAAAAGTTGTGTGCCCATCGGATATCCTTTGCATGGTCGATCGAGCATTAAATACTATTTTTACTCTAGTGTCATGCACATCTGTCAAAAAACACGCTGCTAGGTATGTTATACGATCAAGCACTTATGGGATGGGCGTGCCAATTTGCATGTAAGTCGATTCTACCTAGTTGAAGGTGTGTGCAAAGTATTGTGCCCATCGGATATGCTTTGCATTGTCGATCAAGCATAAAACACCGTTGTTGCCTTAGTGTCATGCACAATCGTCAAAAAACATGATCGTAGGTGTATTTTTCAAGCAAGTACTTATCGGATGGGGATGCCACTTTGCACACAAGTCAATACTACCTAGGTTGAGGAATGTGTTAAGTCTGGTGTCCATTGGATATGCTTTGCATAGTCGGTCTCACATGATACACCATTTTGTTGCTAGTGTTATGCACAATCGTCATAAAATACGTTTGGAGGTGTGTTATCCAAACAAGTACTTATGAGATGGGTGCACCACTTTGTATGGAAGTCAATAAGACCTAGGTTGAGGAGTGTACAAAGTTTTGTGCCCATTGGAGAAATGTAGATGCGATAATATTAGAAAATTTTCGGTATATGTATATGTGTGTGTGTGTGGCAAACAATTTTGACACAAAGTAAACACCTAGTGCACAAATTATGCACTTCATACCTTCAGTAAATAAGCTTGTTGATGAGGATAAATATGCCCTTGAATAAAAGCACAGTTGTTGTATGACCACAACAGGATCGCTTTGACACCTGTGATTTTGCCCATATGTAAGTTTACAAATAGTATAAAAAATCATATAATAATATATTAATAGCTTGCAAATGTGTATAGCAAGTGAGTAATGGGAAGTGGAAGTGGGAATGAGGAGGGAGGAGTGGAATAGGATAGGGAAGTAATAAGGGTGTATGATAATAAGTATAAAAAATAGTATAATAATATATTAATACTTTTCAAATGGCAAGTGAGTAATGGGAAGTGGAAGTGAGAGTGGGGAGGGAAGAATGGAATGGGAGAGGGGAAGGTAATAGGGGAGTAGGCTAATAAGGGAGTGAAATGAGTGAGGGAGTTAATAGGGGATGAAAAAGAGGAGGGTGAGATGGGGAAATATGGGATTTTGGGAAATGGGAGGAGTATGGGACGTGGTGGAAATGTGGGATGGGAGTGGTGGCAATGGGGAGGAAGAAGAAATGGATGGATGGGAGGAGGGCTAATGGATGAGGGATGGGGGTCCAATAGCAGAGGGGGAGTAATGGGAGCCAATGGGAGAGGAGATAAATGAAAAGCCAATAGGAGAGAGGGGAGGAATGGAAAGCCAATAGGAGAGGAGGAGGAAAACCTAATTTTTCTTATATGTAGTCTTCCTTCTTCATTCATTCTCCCCTCATTTCATTCACTGAAGCAAGAAAGCAAGAAAGCAAGGACGATCAAGAGAGCAAGGAAGGAAGAGCAAGAAAGCAAGAAAGAGCAAACTTACAAACTTTTTCCAGGTACTTGCAAACTTTTTTGATTAATTTTTCTAGTTTCTTTTTTAAAATTTGAAGAGAGAGGAACTAGAGAGAGAAAGGTTCAGGGGAGGAGAAGAAGAGGATGGAGGGAAGGGAGGAGGAAGGGAGGCAGAGGGTGGGGCTGAGTAGAGGAAGGAAAGGAGGAGGGAGGAGGGGAAGGGAGACTATGTCTCCCATGGAAGGAGGAAGGGGGGAGGGGGAAGGGGGCGCTGACGGCCTGGAGGGGAGGAAGGGGGCTGGTGGCAGCAGCCGCCAGCTCGGGGCGAAGAGGGAGGTGGGTGGGAGGGAAGCGGGTGGGAGGGAGGGCTGGGAGGGAAGCGGGTGGGAGGAAATGGGGTGAGAGGAGGGGGGAGCTAGCGGCCGCGGCCGCCAGCCCGGGGCAAGGGGGGGTGGGAAAGGGTGAAGAGGGTCAAGAGGGGGGGGGCTGGCGGCCGCGGCCGCCAGCCCGGGGAGGGGGTTGGGTGGGAGGAAAGGGGGTGGGAGGGGCTGAGAGGGGGGGGGGCTGGCAGCCGCAGCCGCCAGCTCGGGGGCGGGGAGGGGGGTGGGTGGGGGGTGGTGGGAGGGGTTGAGAAGGGGGGGGGGCTGGTGGCCGCGGTCGCCAGCCTGGGGGAAGGGGGGGTGTGGGGAAGAGGGAGGGGGAGGGCTGGGGGGTCGCAAAGGGGGGGAGGGTGAAGAGGGGGGGGGCTAGCGGCCGCGGCCAGCCGGGGAGGGGGTTGGGTGAGAGGAAAGGGGGTGGGAGGGGTTGAGAGGAGGGGGGGGCTAGCGGCCGCGGCCGCTAGCCCGAGGGAAGGGGGAGGTGGGAAAGGGGGGAGGCTGGGGGGTCGCAAAGGGGGGGGGGAAGGGTTGAGAAGGGGGGAAAGGGGTGGGAGGGGTTGAGAGGAGGGGGGGCTGGTGGCCGCGGCCGCCAGTCGGGGGTGGGCTGGGGGGGTCTCGAAGGGAGGGGGGGGGGACGGCTGAGAGGGGAAGGGGGTGCGAGGGGTTGAGAGGAGGGGGAGAGGGGGGGTAGGGCTGGGGGGGGGGCTGGGGGTCGCGAAGGGGGGGGTGGGTAAGGGGGGAGCGCTGAGAGGGGGAGGGGGAAGGGTGAAGAAGGGGGGAGCGCTGAGAGGGGGAGGGGGCTGGCGGCCATGGCCGCCAGCCTGGGGAGGGAGTGGGAGGGGTGAAGGGGGTGGGAGGGGTGGGAGGGGTTGAGAGGAGGGGAGGGGGCTGGCGGCCGCGGCCGCCAGCCTAGGGAAGGGTGGGTGGGAAAGGGGGGAGGGCTCGGCGGGGTCAGGAAGGAGGGGGGGGGAGGGTTGAGAGGGCAAGGGTGTGGGAGGGGTTGAGAGGAGGGGAGGGGGCTGGCGGCCACGACCGCCAGCCCGGGGGGAAAGGTAGGGAGGGCTCGGGCGGGTCACCAAGGAGGGGGGGGGAGGGTTGAGAGGGGGGCAAGGGGGTGGGAGGGGTTGAGAGGAGGGGGGGGGGCTGGCGGCCACCAGTCCGGGGGGAAAGGGAGGGAGGGCTCGGGGGGGTCGCCAAGGAGGGGGGGGAGGGTTGAGAGGGGGGCAAAGGGGTGGGAGGGGTTGAGAGGAGGGGGGGGCTCGCGGCCGCGGCAGCCAGCCCAGGGAAGGGGGAGTGGGGAAGAGGGTGGGAGGGTTGGGGGGGTCGCGAAGGGGGGTGGGGAAAAGGGGGGAGGGTTAAAAGGGGGTAGGGGGAAAAAGGGGTAGGGGAGGAAGGGGTTAGGCGATGGGAGAGGGGGAAGGGTAGCGGGAGGGGAGGGGTCGACTGGGGGATTTTGGCAGAAGGAGGGGGGGGAGGGGAAGGGAGGGGTCGAGGGAGGAGTTTTGGCAGCGGAGGGAGGGGAGGGAAGGGGAAGGGAGGAGAGGGCTGGGTCGAGGGATGGATGGAGGGAGGGAGGGAGGGGAGAGGAAGGAGAGAGAGGAGAGAGAGAGGGAGACGAGAGGAGGGAGCAGGAGGAGAGAGAGGGGAGAGGAGGATTTGACTTACTATCACGAGCAAGAACGACAAATAAGATTTGACTTACGAGAAGAATGAAAAGGACTTACGAGAATCGAGAAGAATGTTGAAGAAAGTATCAAGAAGAATGTTGAACACAAATTTGAATTCAAAAGGAACGTATGAGAAGAAAGTATAAGAAGAATTTGAACACAAATTTGAATTCAAATTTATAATGAATTCAAATTTCCCTCTCTTTTTTGAAAATTCAAATTTATGCGTAGGAGGAGTGGGCTAGTTTTAACTCTCTCCTCATTTCATTGAAGCAACCAAGAGCGGAAGAGAAAGGATAAGCGGAGCCTTACTTTTTTCACTTTTTCCAGGTACTTGCATTCTTTTTTATTCGTCTTGTAATTCTTTTTCTTTACTTACAATTCTTTTCAATTAGTTTCTTGTTAAGGTTTTTGAGTTCTATTTCTTAAAATTCGTATTGTAATTCTTTTTCTTTACTTATAATTCTTTTTCAATTAGTTTATTCTTAAAGTTTTTGAGGAGGGTGGTCTTTTAGAAGGCATTACAATTATTTTTAAATTAGTTTCTTATTTGAGTTTTTGAGTTCTATTTTAATTAGTTTTTTATTTATATTTGAGTTTGTAAATTTGAGAAATGAGAGAATAGGGAGGGAGGGAAAGAGAGAAATTAAGAGAGAGAAGAGGGGCTCCTTAAATGAGAGAGGAGAGGGAGAGAGGGAGAGAGAGAGAGAGATTCACACAGAGAAGAGGGGCTCCTTAAATGAGAGAGAAGAGTAGGGAGGGAAAGAAAGAGAGAGGAGAGAGGGGGAGAGAGATTAAGAGAGAGAAGCGGGTCTCTTGGGGGCCATGGCTGCTTGAGGGAGGGAGAGAGTAGGGAGAGAGAGGGAGAGAGAGAGAAAGAGAGAGAGGGAGAGAGAGAAAGAGAGAGAGAGGGAAAGAGAGAGAGGGAGAGAGAGAGACAGAGAGAGAGAGATGTTTATCAGAATGAAACGTGGCGAGAGGAGAGAGGAAAAGAGAGAGAGAGAGAGAAGAGAAGAGGGAGACTTAGGGAGAGAGAGAGAGAGAGAGGGAGAAAGAGGGAGAGAGAGAGAGGAATGAAACTTCTGTGCTAGAGGGAGGGAGAGGGAGAGAGAGAATAAGTGGGATGAGGATAGAGAGAAAAATACTTAAGAGTTGTCAGAGAGAGAGAGAGAGAGATTAAGAGAGAGAATGAGGTGTCTTGACTATGGCGACAAAGAGATTAAGGAATCGAGAGAGAGAGAGAGAGAGAGAGAGAGAAAGTAAAGAGAGATTTATATATTTACATCTTTTATATTATATTTTTAAATGAGAGAGAAGAGTAGGGAGGGAAAGAAAGAGAGAGGAGAGAGGGGGAGAGAGATTAAGAGAGAGAAGCGGGTCTCTTGGGGGCCGTGGCTGCTTGAGGGAGGGAGAAAGTAGGGAGAGAGAGGGAGAGAGAGAGAAAGAGAGAGAGGGAGAGAGAGAAAGAGGGAGAGAGGGAGAGAGAGAGAGGGAGAGAGAGAGAGAGAGAGAGAGAGAGAGAGATGTTTATCAGAATGAAACGTGGCGAGAGGAGAGAGGAAAAGAGAGAGAGAGAGAGAAGAGAAGAGGGAGACTTGGGGAGAGAGAAAGAGAGAGAGAGAGAGAGAGAGAGAGAGAGAGAGAGAGAGAGAGAAAGAGAGAGAGGGAGAGAGAGGGAGAGAGAGAGAGGAATGAAACTTCTGTGCTAGAGGGAGGGAGAGGGAGAGAGAGAATAAGTGGGATGAGGATAGAGAGAAAAATACTTAAGAGTTATCAGAGAGAGAGAGAGAGATTAAGAGAGAGAATGAGGTGCCTTGACTATGGCTACAAAGAGATTTAGGAGTCGAGAGAGAGAGAGAGAGAGAGAGAGAGAGAGAGAGAGAGAGAAAGTAAAGAGAGTTTTATATATTTACATCTTTTATATTATACTTTTAAAAATTTATAAAAGAGTGAATTTATGGTTTGTTTTGAAGGTGAGATAATATTTATATATATATTCATCTTTTAAATTGAAAAATGTTAACTTTTCTTTAGATACTTGTTCTTCATTTATATCACATGCAGGTTTAGCCTCTACATCACAACCCCTTCTTTTGCATATTTAAGCCTCTTAAACCCCAGCACATTAAAATGAACACAGAAAAAGAAATTATTTATTGCTTTTCTTCGCTTCGACGGTTGGTTTAGCATAGTTTAGCATAGATTAGATTGCCTTAGAGGAGAGACAATTCTCCAAGTTGCCAATCGAAGCCATGCTCAAATGTTTCTAACTAGTTCCTAATCGTTGTCAGTCCCTTCGCTCACATGCGGTTTAACACTCATAACATGCTATTAAATAAGACCTTTTACCATTTACCAAGAAGTTTATTAGTGGGCAGATTGCATGAGCAGATATCAGTGGACAGATTACATATATTAGTGGACAGATTAAATGTCATGGGACATATTGGAGCTTGATGATTATTGGTTATTTTTATTGCATTTGTATAAATATTTAAGCTCATTTATTGTCATAAAAATCCTTGTAAAGACTTTTATGCTATTTTTTACATTTATTGTCATATGAAGCGCCTTGTAATAAACCCGACCATCCCGACCATTCACTAATTAACGAGTATCAGTGGGATGCATAAGTGGATATCATGTGGGCTGCATAAGTGGATATCAGTGGAACAGTTTTTAGTGGATAGATTGCATCAGTTGGGTATCAGTGCACAGATATCAATGGATGGACAGATTACATGAATCTTCACGAAGATTGAAGCTTTATCACTAGACGACATTTTATATTACTTGTAAAGCTTTATTGGCCAATTCTTTTACATTTGTACAAATATTTAAGCCTTGTAAAGCCTTTTAGGCCATTTCCCACATTTATTGCCATATGAAGCCTTGTAAAGCTATTTCCCACATTTATTGTATCAAGGGTTGTATATTGTACTTTACTTGTATGTATCTAAATTCTTCATTATCTTTTCTTGTAGGATTATGGAGCAATCAGCTAATGTGATGGCTATCCTAAATGACTCTGAGATCAGAGAATGGGTTTCTTATGTCACTTTGAATTTCAAAGGAAAGGAATATAGCCCCAATGGCTTTGGTAGGTGGACTCAATATCACATGGGTAGAAGAGCTTGGTTTCTTCATCAAAAGGAAAAGAGACTCTTTCTACTTATGTCAAAAAGGGAGTTCAATGGTGTTGAAGATCCATGGGATGCTACTTTCTTCAAAAAAGATATGACTTCAAGCCTTGTAGTAGGCATAATAATTCAGCGAAAAGACACCTTTGTGGATATTTTAACAAAGAGTTCAGATCCTGAAGTTGGCGGTATGCATTTTATTGTGTCAAGGAGAGACGCAAAGACCTTTGTGATGCCTCCTCCTCAACCATCAAAGTTTCCAGAGCTGCAAAGGGCATTGGAGACTCTTTCATATACTTGGGAGCAATTTCCTAGTGTGGTGGCAAAAAGGATGCATGCAAAGATAATGTTTGAATACTTTCAGGATGCAGAATATGCTCCTCATATGTAAGAATCTTCACATGAAGGAGATCAAAAAGCTCAGACTTCGATGCAGGGACAAGAAGAACAGGCACACTGTCACAAACCTGTAGAACATGAGCGCAAACTTCTAGAGCCAGAAATGGTGGATGTAACTAAGGATGATGAAAAACAAGCCTTGAGTGCACGGGAATTAGCAAAAATTGAAGAAGATCAAGGTCGATCCACTGCAGTTATGCTAGAAGCTCTTGCTAGCAAACCACGACGTGAAATGCAAAAGGCTAGTACTGCAAGAGCCACGGTTGTAAGAAAAGACATCGTCCCACTGTAGAGAAAGATAATGTGGATGAAAAATGGTCAAAAAAAGAGAAAGATGAAGAAGACTCAGAATCCGAGGCTGAAGATGATCAGGATGAACTCACATCAATCAAAAATCTTAATCTACGTCTTAATGAAGCAGTTACAGATGATGATGTGGGATATATCTGGGGTTAAAGGACGTGGTTTGTGAATGCCAAAGATGTGGAAGCTGTAGCTCTCTTTACTAATAGCCGAAGCCTTGATATATCCTATGCAATGCAAATATACGAGGCTTTGAGAGATGGTAAGAAACCTGTGGCAAGCAATGTGGTCTTGCGCCCAATAATGTTTTGTCCAACCAAAAATAGTTTTTTGGATCAAATAACATTTATAGGGCCTACACAATTCAAGGAAATCTTCAGTCAATTCTTTAAAGACACTCTAAAAAATATTCCACATGAACAAGGCGAAGAGGCACAAGGAGAGAATATGCTAAAGGAAGTCAAGAAGGAATTTCTCCTTCATTTGCAGATTCCAGCCCATTGATGGTCAACATTAGGCTTATGCTTGTAATTAGATCGCAAGGGAAGCAAAGGAGGGCAAAAGACTCACTCCAGAACAATTTGTAAAGATAAGCTCATTCCATTATTATCCTGCAACAATCTGTATATTCAAGCATGAGATCAAGTATTTGATTGAGTCCGAAAGACTTAATCATTATGTCCATGGAAAGCGTAAGATATCCTCAACATCAGAGGTCTTACAGAAGGCAAGGGTGATATGGACAACATTTGGTTCTCCAAATCCTGATTTGAAGCGAAAGGTCACAAAAGCAGACACCGACACACTCACAAACTTTTATACTTCTTTGAGTGCAGTTGTGCCTAGGGGAACCCAAGAGCGGGAAGAAAGTATGACAAGCCTCAAGGTGGTGAGGGACAGATATGCCGACTACACTTCTATCATATTTCGTCCTGTTGAAGTGTTCAATGAGATGCTTGAAACGTGCATTGCTTGTGAGCGTGGACAGCTGACCTATGAAGCTCCTTTGTTTATCTCCGGCAAGTCAAAGGTAATGGATAAGAAGGAGTTGACGGCAAGGATGTGGAGGCCTGTAAAGTACTTACCTGATAAGTATGCATCCATGGTAGCACAAAAAATTTTAAAGAAAGAATGGTTTTTGGAAAAAAAGACAAAGACCACTGCATGGAAGAATGCATCAATGTACAGGTGAGGCGTGATGCAGTGCATAGTGCCATCAAGTATTTGCTGTCAGAGAAACAAATTCCACTTACTCATTGTAACATTGACTATAATGTGGTGAAGCATATAGCTTCTTTGTCAACACCCAAGGTAAAGCTATGGGCAAACAGGTGGATTGAAAAGGATGAAGATGGGTCGGAAATAGTAATCTCTTATATGAGAAAAGAGATCCCACAACAGGTGGTTGCATATGTGGAAAGATTAATCAGCGAGATAAGAATGCCGACAGATATGCACCAAAGCTTTCAATTCAATGTAGAGGTTACGGCAGAGTCTGGAAAGCTTGTCAACTTCAAGGGAGTCTCAGAAGATGACTTCTTCAAGAATGAGTCAGCATGGGATAAGCCACAACTATTCTTTATCAATGAAGTTTCTAGCGATGATATCCATAACTTCATTGATAGAATAGTATATACCACCATTAGCAAAGTGGCGATTTGCAACATTGTCATATTTGTTGATAAAAAAGACAAAGAAGCCATGCAGGTTACTCTAGAGCGAGCATATTCATCAGATTTGAAGATCTATAGTGGTGTTTATGTAGCAAAGAGAGGCAAGACAGAATGTGGCATAGCGATTCAAACTCTTGAATCATTCTTTCTGTGTATGTGGAGTCCCAACCCTGATCACTCCTTACAAAAGAACATAAGAGGGAATTCAAATAATTTGAGATTGATGCTAGAAGAGCAAGATATTCCCAGGTCCATACATTATCAAAAAAACAACTATGGAAGTCTTGCAAAAAGTGGGAGTCTCTTGCTTACCATGATGGAGAATTTGCTGCCGGCAGGTTGGGAGGTCACCTTATGCAGGATGGGATATTTATTTGAGGATCTCCTAAGAAAAGGCAACTCCACAAATATTATTGAAAATAAGTATTTCATGGCCTCTTTCCAGCTTCAAGCAGATCTAACCACAGGCTATGAAAAAGAGATAGACCACAAGGACACCAATGACATGGATGATTACCTTGAAGATCATAATGTCCCAGTTGTTGATGATGAAAAGATGGACTTACATGACTCGTTCACAGAGAGGTTGGTGGATGAAGACAAACATGATGATGCCTTCTTTGATAATTATGGCTCGCAGGGTTATGAAAAAAGGCCACTACGACAATACTTAGTGGTATGAACTCTCTATTTCTCAACTAAATACAATTTTTTAAATAAGATTTAAATTTAAAGATAATGAATCTAATCTCTCATATTTGTTTACAGGCAATAGAGGGAGAAGAAATGGATGAAGTCAATACGGAGGCACTCCCTTCTACTTCAACAATGCAACCACCTCTAAATTTGATTGAAAAATCAAATTTAGCTGCATTGGATAAAATGGAGAGCTCATTTGAAGTTAGGATCGTTTTGAAACGAGAACCTCAGTATTTAAGCTTTGGCAGAGAGGAGGTTTCAATCCTCTCCAATCCTTTAAAAGAGGTTAATGACAATGTTATCTTGGCCATTCTCAGGTAACGTTTATTTATTTGTTGCTACTTCAATGAGCTAACATTTGTTTATTTATTCACAGTTCAGTTATATATCAGTTTCGTAGTGCAGAATGCAAATCAATTCTATGAGCTAATGTTTGTTTATTTCTTGGTGCAGTGTAGTTATTTCTCAGCTTCCTAGTACAGTCTTCCTAGTACAGTGCAGCATCGTGTCTACATGCTCGATGCTCTCCTTTCTTCTCATATTTGTTTACAGGCAATAGAGGGAGAAGAAATGGATGAAGTCAATACGGAGGCACTCCCTTCTACTTCAACAATGCAACCACCTCTAAATTTGATTGAAAAATCAAATTTAGCTGCATTGGATAAAATGGAGAGCTCATTTGAAGTTAGGATCGTTTTGAAACGAGAACCTCAGTATTTAAGCTTTGGTAGAGAGGAGGTTTCAATCCTCTCCAATCCTTTAAAAGAGGTTAATGACAATGTTATCTTGGCCATTCTCAGGTAATGTTTATTTATTTATTGCTACTTCAATAAGCTAACATTTGTTTATTTATTCACAGTTCAGTTATATATCAGTTTCCTAGTGCAGAATGCAAATCAATTCTATGAGCTAATGTTTGTTTATTTCTTGGTGCAGTGTAGTTATTTGTCAGCTTCCTAGTACAGTGCAGCATCGTGTCTACATGCTCGATGCTCTCCTTTCTTCTATTCTTAGCTCTCCTCAAAAGACTATAGAAGAAGATGTTTGTACCTGGTTAAGCCCTTTGAATTTAGATGGGGTGCGAGTCATCTTAATGCCTTATCATGAGGTGTAAGTATCAACTCTAACCTTATTTTTACTATTTCTTTGGCAAGTTTGTGTAAAACAATAATCATTTTTATTCTGGTCGTGTAGCTCACATTGGAGTCTGATCTTCTGGGACCTTGAACTCAACCATTTATGGTTTGTGAATTCAATAGAAGGCTATCATGCCAACTCCCCAAGGTAATTATTCTCTTAATATTTTTGATACTTTCTTATTTTGTATGTTATGATCATGACATATTAATATATTTCATATGTCATGCTCGACAGTGCTGCATATCGGCTAGTATCTGCTATCAGAACAACCACGGAGCAACAAGATCAAGTAGAATTCAAAAGACGTCTACCAGTGGAGCAAAAAGATGGACACAGCTGTGGGTGGAGAGTTGCCTACAACTGCATGTTGTTTCTTAGAGAGATTTTTGATTTGGAGTTACCAGTCAAAATGGAATCATATACAGAAGCTGATCTGCTAGCATTTCGGGCTGAGAGTATTCAGCATCTAATTACTACCATTGGGAAACAACATGAAAATATGACTACATTGCAGCATGTATAAAACCTTATCTTTATACTTGTATGCTTGTTCCAGCCTTTAATTGGGATTTTAATTGGGATGTGTAAATCTCATAACTTTTTTATATTTTCTTCCAAGAGGAGAAGAGACTGAGTCTAATGAAAGCATGCTATCTTTATACTTTTATGATTATTTAAACCATTAATTTTATTTGGGATGTGTAAATCTCATAACTTGTCTAATGAAAGCATGCTATCTTTATACTTCTATGATTATTTAAACCATTATTTTTATTTGGGATGTGTAAATCTCCTAACATTTTTTAATTTTATATCCAAGCGGAGGAGAGACTCACTCTAATGAAAGCGTGTATGAAACCTTTTTAAATTTTTGCTTCAAGCAGAGGAGAGACTTACACTAATGAAAGCATGTATGAAACCTTATCTGCTTGTTTAAGCCTTTATTTGGGATGTGTACATCGCATAACTTTTTTATATTTTTATGGTAGAAGGATGTGGAGGACATAGCAAGTGAAGAAGAATACGATGTAGACTACTCCCTCAATAAGATGAGTCATAAAAATATGAATCTATTGGAGTAGATTGGAAGTTCATTCACTGCAATGTTGTTAATTCGACAACAACCTCATTTTTTTGAATTTGGTGAAGAAGATATTTCAATCCTCTTGAATCCTAAGAATGAGGTTAATGTCAAAGTCATTACAACCATCCTCAGGTTTGATGCAGCCTTTTCCTTGGCTTTATACTTTGCTTATTTTGATTAAACCCAAGAAGCTAATACTTTTTTTTAAAATATAGTAATGTTATAGCAAATTTTCCGCAAAATATACAAAGCGTTTCATATATGCTCGATCCTCGTATTTTGGAAGTGCTTAGCAACAAAGAAGAAACCATAGAGAATGTTTGCAAGTGGTTGAAGCACGTTCCTATGAATGACGCACGAGTTATTTTTATAGCATATTATGAGAAGTAAGCATCAAACCCTACTTGTTTTTTCTATTGCATTGCTAGAATTGTCTCAAACACAGTAATTATTCTTTATTGATAATGCAGCTCACATTGGAGTCTGGTTGTCGTGGACATCCTTGCGAAGAAGTGCTTCTTTGCCAACTCAATGACATCCGTCCATGGCAATGTGTTAGAGTAAGTATAGACTACACTTGTTGTCACTTCTTGACATATAGATTGATATGCAATGCACATATTCACTATTGTTATATGTTTTGATATGCAGATCAGCTCGAAAATTAGTAGATGCTATCGACATAGTAATGCGGCAATGTGACTTGGCACAACAAATAGAGTATATAACATGTCAGGTATCACATCAAGAGAATAGCCACATCTATAATTGTGGATGGAGGGTGGGCTACAATTGCTTTTTGGTACTTGGTCAAATTTTTGAGATACAAAATGACACCACACTATCAACATATACGGATTTGCATCTCTATGCATTTATAACATGTACCATTCGAGCAATCATTGATTGCGAAATGAATGCCATCAAAGAGTCAAAGAGGATAGAAGACCTCAACTCTACAAACATGGCTTCATTAAAAGAATTGGGAAGCTCTTTTAATGTTAGGGTTATGATTCAACATAGACCTCAGTATCTTGAATTTGGGGGAGAGGAGATTTCAATTCTCTCTAGAGCTTCAAATGAGGTCAATAACAATGTTATGATGGCCATTCTCAGGTTTGATACAAACTTTTTCTCTACTTGATAATTCAATATTTTGATTAAATCTAATAAGCTAATATTCATTTATTTGTTGGTGCAGTATAGTTATCTCACGATTTGGTAGAGTTGTACAAAATCGTGTGTATATGTTGGATTCCCTCCTTTCTCCCATACTTAGTGATAGCAGAAAGACAATAGCTGATGTTTGTAAATTATTACAGCCTTTACGTTTACATGGCGTGTGAGTCCTATTTATGGCATATCATGAGATATAAGTATCATGGCAACCTTTATTTTCATCTTATACTGGCAACATTGTGTTAAATAATAATGGTTCTTAATTATTCGTATAGGGAACATTGGAGTCTGTGGTTTGGAACCTTGAAGACAACTATTGTTGGTTTGTTAACTCAATTGCAGGCTTTCATGGCTCAGTGCAAACGTAAGTATTCTATTAATCTGTTGTTACTTCTATATTATGTACCTTATGTGATAGACACACTAAGTTTTTTTAATATGTCACGATGAGCAGGTCGATTGAGAAGTTGGTATCTGCTATCAGAGAAACAGGACAATACAAAGACTCGGTAGACTTCCAAAAGCGTTTAGTAGTAGAGCAGGATGGAGAGTTGCCTACAACTGCATGTTGATTTTCAAAGAAATTTTCTCACTTAAGCCACAGATCTCATCGGAAGACTCTTTGGAGCTCAAATATTCAGAGGAGGATATACAATTGTTTAGGGCTGAAATCATTCGAGACCTAATTGCTGCCATTAGAATACAATGTTGTGCAACTGAAGCAATATCAGAGCTTCCATTTAAGGAAGAGGAGACTGAGTCTACTATGAAAGCACTGCACACTACAGAAGAAGTAGAGACCCAATGTACACCTACAGCACCATAGCCTCCACTGGAAGCATCAGAAGAGTTGCCACCGCCTCCGCCTTGCATTTAAGGAAGAGGATACTGAGTCTACTCCGAAAGCACTACATACTATAGAAGAAGTAGAGACTGAGTGTACATCTACAACACCACAGCCTCTATTGGAAGCATCTGAAGAGTTGCCACAGTCTCCACTAGAAGCATCACAAGAGTTGTGATGCATGTATGATGTTGTGTTTGTAGTTTTTGTTGATTATACACCAATTTGTGACTTATTACTTAAGTGGCATAATCATGATATTTATATAATTTCTTTATGCACACAATTTTATGATATGAATGTGTGATGATGTGATTATTTGGAAATAAATCCTTGTGTGATGAGAATTTTGATATGAATATGTGATGATGTAATATTTGTAATATAATTATTTCATGCACACAATTTTATGATATGAATGTGATGATGATGTGATTATTTGGAAATAAATCCTTGTGTGATGAGAATTTTGATATGAATATGTAATGATGTAATATTTGTAATACATTTCTTCATGCACACAATTTTATGATATGAATGTGTGATGATGTGATTATTTGGAAATAAATCCTTGTGTGATGAGAATTTTATTCAGTTGGACAGTCTCCACTCACTTAAAGTAGAGCATTCGCAATGCTTCTCTCACTTTATTCCAACCCTTATCCTTATCATCTCCACTCACTTAAAGTAGAGCATTCAATCTCCACTCACTTTATTCCAACCCTTATCCTTATCATAGTGAACACATCGTGCCTCTCACTTTATTCCAACCCTTATCCTTATCGTAGTGAACACATCGTGCCTTAGTGCACTTGTATTCTTCCATCCTAGTCCTTCCACAAACACTCTCTTATTTCTTACATCCTAGTCCTTCTGAGTAACTTGTATTCTTCTATCCTAGTCCTTCTGCAAACACTCTCAGAGTCTTCTTTCATCCATCCTGATAACCAAGTATTCTTCTATCCTAGTTCTTCCACAAACACTCTCTTCTTTCATCCATCCTAGTGCTTCTCATTAACTTGTATTCTTCTTGTATTCTTCTATCCTAGTCCTTCCGCAAACACTCTCAGAGTCTTCTTTCATCCATCGTGATAACCAAGTATTCTTCTATCCTAGTTCTTCCACAAACACTCTCTTCTTTCATCCATCCTAGTGCTTCTCATTAACTTGTATTCTTCTATCCTAGTCCTTCCGCGAACACTCTCAGAGTCTTCTTTCATCCATCCTGATAACCAAGTATTCTTCTATCCTAGTTCTTTCGCAGACACTCTCTTCTTTCTTGCATCGTAGTCCATCTCCCTTTCTTTATCATCTCCCCACCCATGGATGTCCTTGGCATTGTCGAAGACGTGGAGTTCGGAATTAACAATCTCAAAGAATGGATTGCTGACCAAGGAGCATAGAGAGAGGCCAGAATTCGACAAGGTTCTCCTTTGACACACATGAAGAGAGAGGAATTTGCTGCACAAAGGCACGCAGAGAGGGAGGAGACTCTCAAGATAGCAGACAGTGAAAGACTTCTAAGACGTATGATAAAAGCACGACAAGATCTATTAGACTTCTTAAGTAACCTGCGTTATCGCAGCTCTCATCATGGGCGATTTGATGCGGATGCTGAGAGAACAATAAGAGCCTCTCAGAGAAATTATAAAGAAACAATTTGTGATTGCTTAAATTTCTTCTTCGCATGTAATTATGTTGAGGATACAGCTGTGGAGGCAGTGAAAGATTGGGTTGTTGAGAAGATAAGAGAGACCAATGATGAGATCTTCTAGACTTAGATAAGAGAGATTGTATTAAGGTGTTTTTTGACACCATATGGCTTTGAGTAATATGATCTACTTCTTGTACAAATGTGATGTTAAGATGATGTTAAGAGAGACTGTATTAAGGTGTTTTTTGACACCATATGGCTTTGAGTAATATGATCTACTTCTTTACAAATGTGATGTGCTCTTTTTGAAATGTACTCTAGTTTTCATAACATGTCACGCCATTTTTTCTAATTTGATTTTTTAAAATCTTAAAACTTTGTCTCTTTTAACAATGTGATGTACTCTATTTTTAACATCTCACGTCATTTTTTGTAATTTGATTTTTTAAAATCTTCCTTTTTGACTCAATGTTTTGTTTTATAAGAGCCTCTTTTTTTGAAATGTTTTATCCAAAATTATTTCACAAAATGAATTTGGACACTGCAAGAGTCCAAAATTAATGAAATAGGTGTTAAGAGTTCTTTTTCCTCATTTCAAGCATTGAATTCCTTTCAATTTGCACTTTTTAATGTAAATTGATGTTCGCAATCTATGTGGCTCCATGTACACATGGTTGATTTTGATATGGAGAACCAATAAATTTTTTGGTAGGAGTAAGAGGTGCAACGTTTTTGTAGGGAATTTGGGAAGCTAGAAAGCTCCAAATGTGTGTATTAAGGGGAAAGGGGGGGGAGGACACCTCTCTACCTCATAAATATGGTGAGCATGCATTAGCTTGTGAGACATTTTACAAGGGAACGAAAAACGAACACTAGATGAGGGCCTAGGAGAATAGGGCACCACTCCATGAGAGCTAAGGTGGTATCCTGGGGGCCTAGTTGGAGGAACGTGCGACAGCCATAGATGGTGACCTCTTGGATGTGGTCTCCATCTAGTTCCAAGCTGACTTGCGATCTAGTCTCTAATTTATCTCCTCAAGGGAGTGAGGCCAACTATTCTACCCACAATTGCCCTATCCTATAATGATTACACTACTTGCTATACTTGTTGCTTGTCAACTGGTGATAAGAGAACTTTGACGATGGCTGGGGGATTCAATGGGTGCTACCATGGAGCCCCTCTAGCCAAACCATGGGTCACTACCAATAGCCTAAATAGAGGTGGACTCCCTCCCTTGTACCACTGTCAAGTGCTTGGAGAGGTAGCATAACAAGCAATGACATTGGGAGAAGTGCATGGACATTG
Organism: Dipteris shenzhenensis; assembly: GCF_047967505.1. Taxonomy (NCBI): domain Eukaryota; kingdom Viridiplantae; phylum Streptophyta; class Polypodiopsida; order Gleicheniales; family Dipteridaceae; genus Dipteris; species Dipteris shenzhenensis. Next base: position 3,730,914 of record NC_141617.1, on the reverse strand, counting down.
ACAAGAAAGGCTACGGGGCTATAGAATGACATTAGGGATGGCATCTGTAAAATTTGGGGTAGATTGAATTCTGGGAGGAGCTGAGAGTCGAAAGATATTAATAGTGGATGAGGGATTAGAGGATCTGGAGGCAACGGGGGGGGGATCAAAATGTTTGTGTTCCCACTCACATATACAGACACACATACATGCCATCTATGAGGGCTAGCAGGGGACTCGGCTTCTTGAGGGAATCCAATCTATGCCACAACTGGTAAAAAAGAAAAGAAAAGGTCACACTACTCACCATGCTCTCGTGTACCCACCCTTTGAGAGTCTATCGAGAGGCGCCAGTGTAGCGTAGTCGGGCCAAGGTCCCGGCCCCAAATACAAGCAGTGTGTGGATGAGCAGGTGGGAAAGGGTGGCAAAGGGTTGACAAAAGGCCGAAGGGAGGGGCTCTTTACGTAGACTTGAACAAATCTTTCCATTACAACTTCTTGGTTCTTTCTACGTGGACGTCGACTTCCACAATAGAGCTGTAGAGCTGCTCCTTTCTACTCTCGTGCGCGTCCATCTTTAAGAAACAGCGCGCTTCCTATTTCGGCAACGTTCTTCAGTTGACGATAGCGATGGCCACGGCGGGAGAGCTGATGCAAGAGAGTTTGGGAGCCACTGCTGTACGAGTGCACGAAGCAATTCAGCGCATCAGCGACAAATCGGTGCGAGACATGATGCAGTGGCTGGAGGCCAGGAACAACCCCTTTCAGCCGTTCAAAGTTTGGGGAACGTATGGCATGGTGGTGTCGGGCTCACCCAGATTTCCAGCTTACGATGTAGATTTCGGGTGGGGGAAGCCGGAATCAGTGCGTCCTGGGAGGGTTGGGAGAGAGAGAGAGATCTGTATGTTCCCTGGACGAGAGGGGGGTGGCAACGTAGATGTGTGTGTCAAGCTCCAACCCAACGCTATGCAGCAGCTCGTTAACAGCAACTTCGACTGCCTCACAGCTTCAGCCATAGCTGCACCTCCCATCACCTATCGTAACAGAAACTGCTCGTGAGCAACATGGAGCAGAAATACTTTCTTTGGCTTCAACCCAATCGTCATTCGTAGGAGCCGGAATTGCCAACACGCAGTTCTCAAATCTTTCAAAAATTAAAGCTATGCAGCAGCTTCGACCGACCAATCCTTCACCTGCAGCCAATTCTTTACCTGCTTAATCCTCTACGCCAGGTAATAATTAGCTTCAACCTAAGGTATATTCCAGAAGCTATTGATCAAATCCATCAGCACTTTTCGTTCATATTCATAGTATTTTCAACAACCATAGCAGCAACCTTCCACCCCAGGATCGTGTTTAGCTCTTCTTATGACCCCGGTATGAACGCGCAACCGCGTTGTCCTACATTTAGTTTCGCATTTTTTATTACTGCTGGAATTATATATTTTTTGTTATTGTCTAAGAAATGAAGGCTCTACCTGGGTGAGATAGGAGCATGTAGACTGATGAGCAACCTCTCGAGGGAAACCCAATCGGATTCTATGAAAGGTTGTGTGCATGAGTGTGGGAAAAAAACTACAAAAAAAGTAGGCGCTCAAGGTGTAATGATTGACTATATGATGATGGAAGTTTAAGAAATTGGCTACTTGTATGACTTGTAAAAAACACGCACACATACAGAGTGGGTTTATTATTCAACAACTCTAGACATTGAACAAGCCAATAAAAATAGCCGTTTTTACAAAGGTTTTATGTCCTAATCCATAGCACATTCCCAAAAAATCAACTATTGAACCCCTTGTATGGTGTAGTGTAGTAGAAAATTTCCAAATAAAAACCTACTTTTGATGAATTTGTAAGTGCCAAGAGGGGTGCACTACTAGAAAACTCTACATACAACATGAGTTCAAGGGATAATATGGGCAATACATGTCTTGCCCTTTATAGAACTTTGAATTTTGGTGCACTTATTGGATTAAAAAGCCCCTATTAAGCCACTTTGTATGGTTACATATTTTCGGGCACGCACCTTGCAAGTGTAATTACTTTGAAGTACATTATTCACTTGTACATATGTATGTGTTGAAGTGCAAACATGCCTACATACAATATAATATGCACATGTGCGTGCACACACAGACGTCATATATGAAAATGCCACCGCTCAAATTCACAATGATTTTAAAATTTTTGTAATGTAAATTACAATAAATTTTTAAAATTTTGGATTATCATTAAAAAAATCTGTCAATAGTATTGATATAAAATGGGCATTAAATACATATATGCCTTGACTCTAACCCCTTTAGGCATGATGGGACTTGTTCAAACCCCACTTAAAACTCGATAAAAGGGGTTGTAAAATTAATCTACGTAGCCCTAAATATTAGCTAGAACTTCTTGCTAGATCGGACACTAGAAGCTCTCATCCTTGCAGTTGCGCACATTAAATTCAGAGGTAGGCATGAATCAAGCTTGTGCTAACCAACATAGAGCACCATGTTGAGGAACCATCTCAACATCATGTGTTTAATATTGTGCATAGCAGTAACACATAGAGTGCTATAAAGGAAAGGGTTAGATGTCCTAACCCTAAAAGGGTTTCTATATATTCTACATCTTCACAATTAAATCTAAAGTACAATTAGTCATTTATGGTGTGCTCTCTAGCTGTGCCCTCTCTCCTCATCTCCACTCTCTTCCTCTCCTCTCTTCATATTTTGTCATGGTATTAGAGCTTCTTTGCCTTCCGCTGAGGCATTCTGATCCTTGAGAGTGTGAGAGTGATTGAGAGATTGAGAGTTCTATTGAGTGTTCTCCGTGAGAGTCCACTTCTGGTGAGAGATCTTCAACCATTCTTTGAGATAAAATTTTTGTTCATTCCTTTATAGATTTTTGTCCATAATTTCGTTCATTGTTCATGATGAGATTTCACTCTTGAATCTTGTGAGAAAGATACTTAGTTCTCTTGTTGTGAGTTCTTGTGAGAGATCCATAAAGAAAGAGAGATTTTCCTTTTGCCGACTTTGAAAGAGATTACTGAGACATTAGTGGAGAGATTGTTGAGACCTTAGTCTATTTACAAGCCTTTGAGTTGCAAACCTAGAGCTAAGCAACAGCTACCAAAGGTGCATCCATCTACAAGCTCTCGGCTACAAGGGATCCTCAGCAAATTTATTCAGAGCCAGAACAAGTATTTGGAGCTATAGCTAGGCTCTCTACAACTCGATTTAACAAAGCAGGCCATATCAATGAAGAAGGCCGACTCCTTCTTCAACGATGCCAACAACCAAAGCAAGAAATCCACGCTTCAACAAACTCCATCGTTGCTACAGCTCCTCGGCCAACTGAGCTCCAACGAGATTAACAAAACCTCGGGGGGGTCACTATGTATAAACCCTCTATACCATGTGCGTTCAAGGCCTATTTCTAAAGTCCCTTATCTGTAAATTTTTCATTAATAAAATGTACCCCTTTTCTATACAAATCTGTAAATTTTTCCCAAAACTATTTTAAATAGTCCCTTATGTATATTAATTTCTGTAAATTTTAGAAATAAAAAATATCCTTCTGTTGAACTCACGTGATAGGGTTACATATGATGAGTGACCCCCCCGAGAACAAAACTGCAATAAAGGTCTAACTCCCAACTCTCTATAGTGCATAAGGCACCTGGCTTCAACCATCTACGACCTCAGTCTACAACCTTCATCACGACTGACTTATTCTACAACAACTAGCAGCTAAGGCGCTAGCATTCAACCTAGGTCTTGCAACACCGAGAAGTCCCAGAGCAACCTCAAAGCCTGGTGTAATGAGGCAATGTCTGCACAATGACCATCTACAAGGAAGGTGCATCCACGACCTCCAACCGATTGCATGAAATGTACTCTAGCCGTCCTTCTCCGAAGCCTTCACACCAACGATGCCAACACACAGGTCTACGACCTCCCAACCACACAGAGCAACCATCATGCTACAAAGCAACACCTATAAGCTTGCCTTCTACATCGACCCACGAAGCCTGAGCTTCTCCAGCCATGACTCTAAAGTAGAGCTAGCCTTCCACACTGACTCTTGCAACATGGCTAAACTTCCACCGAGATGGCCAGAACCTCACCAAGCTCACGGAGCTTCTCACGTGGCTCCTATGCTTGCACAACGCTCAGCATGCGTAGAAGCCCAAGATGGCTTCAACGACCACCATGGCCAAACTAGCCTTCTCATGCCTCCTACGATGATGACCGGCACACACACAAGAAGATAACAAAATCTTTCAAAGATTTTGGGGCATCTCTCTAGATTCCATCGCATCGAAATAGAATCTTACAAATTTTGGTATCTAGGAGTCTCCACGCAGATTCAACACGTGGAACTTGATCCCTTACCACATCATCAATAACTCAGTGAATGTCACGTCAACCAGAGTTATCCTTCTACCACTTCACAGTTCTATCCAAGCTTATCTTGAGAGTGCTCTCAACGGAAGCAAGAACGGAAGAAGGAGAGAGAGAGAGAGAGGGAGACAGAGAGCCACACAAGTTTTGGTGGGTGCAGAACCACCCTAATCTTCTTTTTCATTCATTTATATATGTGTTTGAGTATTGTACATAACTGGGGTGAAGGCACAGTGACCTTTAACCCCCACAACCTCCCACTTAAAGGACAATGTGCCTTTAAGGGAGAACAACCAGTGAGCATACTATCCAATGCCCATCAATACACGACAATACTCAAACCGCTGACTAGGTAGACTCTTCGTCAGCATATCTGCAGGGTTATCATCTGTATGAACCTTGACAAGCTCTATGCGCTTGTCCTCAAGTACCTCCCTAATGAAATGGTACCTGACCTCAATGTGTTTGGTCTTTGCATGAAAGACCGGATTCCGTGCTAGCTGAATAGCACTCATGGAATCACTATGCAATGTCGGTACACCTGTATGAATCCCCAAATCTCCCACTAGCCGATCAAGCCATGTAGCCTCCTTGCAACCCTCTGTGGCTGCAACATACTCAGCCTCTGTGGTAGACAAAGCAATGCGCACCACCTGCAAAGGTGAACGTTCACATAACCAGAAGTGGATCTCCTACTATCCACATGCCTTGCATAGTCTGAATCTGTGTACCCAAGTACACGCATGTCTCCTTTACCAAAGCAAATGCACATCTCCTTGGTACCCTTCATGTACCTCATGATGCACTTAACTACCTCCCAATGCCTCTTTCCTGGATTAGCCATATACCGGCTAACAACTCCCACTACAAATGCAATGTTTGGTCTAGTAGCTATCATAGCATACATAAGACTCCCAACCGCTGATGCATAAGGAACCTTGGCCATCATGGCCCTTTCCTCATCTGATTTGGGACTATCTGTATGACTCAGTTTCACATATGGAGGCAATGGAGTACTCACTGCCTTCCCCCCCTCCATATTGAAACGTTGCAATACTTTTGTAACATACTCTTTTTGTGAAAGCCAAAGGAGTTTCCTACTTCGATCACGCGTGATGCGCATACCAAGAATATGACCTGCAAGTCCCAAATCCTTCATATCAAAGGCCTCATGCAACTTGGCCTTTAATGCATCTAGCTCATAAGTATTCTTGCTAGCCAATAGCATATCATCCACATATAGTGCCAAGATTATCAGGCTATTATCCTTAGCCCTTTTAGTGTAGAGGCAGTGATCAATTTCACTCCTTCTAAAACCCTGGGACCGAATGAAAGCATCAAACTTCTGATACCGTTCTCTAGGTGCTTGCTTAAGACCATAGAGACTCTTTTTCAGCTTGCAAACTAAATGCTCTTTGCCCTTTTCTTCAAAGCCTTCCGGCTGCACCATGTAAATTTCCTCATGCAAATCCCCATGCAAGAAAGCTGTCTTAACATCCATTTGCATAAGCTCCATATCCTCTACTGCCACTAGTCCAAGCATGCATCTAAGTGTGGTCATCTTCACAACTGGAGAGAATATCTCATCAAAGTCCACACCCTTCTCTTGCTTGAACCCTTTAGCAACCAAACGGGCCTTGTACCTAAGCACATCATCACCTGTGACCTTCATTTTGTAGACCCATTTACATGGCAATGCTTTCTTTCCATGTGGTAAAGAAACCAAGTCCCAAGTCTTATTCTTCATAAGTGAACTCATCTCTGATTGCATAGCATACTCCCACTTGCGTTGATCCTCGCGCATCATAGCCTCTCTGTAGTAAGAAGGCTCCCCGCAATCAGTAAGGATCACATAGTCTACCCCTGGAACAAACTTATCAGGTGGTCTAGACACTCTAGATGATCTTCTCAAGGGCATTTCAGCTTGCTGTCCCACTTGCATATCAGCCACATTTGGCTCATCATTTCCACCAATAGATGATCCATCATCTACCCTTGATTGTATACCTGTGGGAGTACTTGGTTGTACCATTTCTTGCAAATTTGGTGCATGGACAGCTTGTTTTCTATCAACATATGCAGGTGGATTCACATCCTGGAAAGTGATTCTCCTCATTTCCACATCCCTCATGGGTGCCTTATGCATCTTCTTCTCATTGAAGACCACATTATGGCTGCGTATGATCTTCTTTGCTTCTGGATCCCAAAGACGATAGCCCATCTCTCCACTTTCACCATAACCCAGAAAGATGCATTTCCTAGACTTAGGATCTAGCTTCTTTCAAAGCTCTTTTGGTACATGTGCATATGCCTCACACCCAAATATACACAAATGAGAGTAAGAGGGCTTCTTGCCACTCCATGCCTCTTCAGGAATACCACCATCCAAACTCTTACTAGGTGATCTATTGATCACATGCACTGCAGTCTTCATTGCCTCAGCCCAAAAACCACCAGAAAGACTTGCATTGGAAAGCATGCATTGCAACCTTTCTTGAATGGTACGATTCATCTTTTCTGCAACTGGATTTTGCTCTGGAGTATGAGGGGATGTGAGCTCCCTCTTAATCCCACGTGTATCACAGAAATGTTGAAAGTCATGAGAGAGATACTCTCCACCATTGTCAGTCCGTAGGCATTTAAGCGTTCTACCTGACTGATTCTCAACCAAGGCCAACCATTTCTGAAATACCTGGAACACATCACTCTTCCGAGCTATAGCATAAGCCCACACTTTCCTAGTTGCATCATCAATGAATGTCACATAGTATTCAGCCCCGCCTAATGACCGTGTAGGCATGGGACCACATATGTCTGAATGCACCAAATCAAGCTTTTCAAACTCTTTCTTTCCCCTTCTTTTATGGGCTGATTTAGTCTGCAGTAGATCCTGCCATTGCCCAAGCACAGGTAGAATGGGACAAGAAATACAAATATGCATATCATTTGATCAAGGAGAATGTGCAAGATGTCATGCTAGGACAACTCAACATAGCAAAGACATCAAAAGAAGCATGGGATATGTTCACAGCTCTTTATGAGTCCAAGAACACTTCCAAGATTCTCACACTGAGAAACCAAATCAACCAGAGTTTCTGACAAAATATAAAGAGGGGAGAGGAGAAGAGTGGAGATGAGGAGAGAGGGCATACCTAGAGAGCACACCACAAATGACTAACTGTACACTAACTGTACACTAGATTTAGTTAAAAGTGTAGAATATATACAAACTTATTTAGGGTTATGGTTAGGGCTAGGGTTAGGGCATCTAGCCCTTTCCTTTATAGCACTCTATATGTGTTGGTGCTATGCACGTGTAATAACATAATGTTGAGCATGTTCTCTCAACACCTTCCCTCAAGATCAACATCATGAAGTAGGCCTTCCCTCAAGAAGGACTGAGCATTACATTCCATCACACCCCTTTAATGGGAATGTCCTTCCTCTGAGTCAAACTAGGAGCTTGTCAATGTTTCTAGCTCTTTACTGAGTGGTTTGGTAAAGATGTCTGCAACGTTCTCTTGCTATCACAATGATGTAGTGTGATGTCACCAAGGAACACTTTTTCTCTAATGAAGTGCTCTCTGACGCCTGGATTCTTGGCCAATGCTTGAGCTGATTGATTATCACAGTATATTTTTGTTGGCTTTGATTCATCAAATAAGTCTGTTTCTAACAATAGTTTTCAGAGCCATGTAGCCTCACATGCACCTGTATGAGTACTCTATATTCTGCTTCAGTCAAAGATAAAGAAACAGTTGGTTGTTATTTTGACAACCATGATATAGCACCTTGACTAAGGAAAAATACATATCCCTATGTTGATCTCTTGGTCTCATGGTCTCTGGCATATTCACTGTTTTGGATTTGCCATAAATTGTGCAAGTGAATTTACTGCATAACAAATATCTGGCCGTGTGATAGTCAGATATATAAGAGATCCGATGACCTGCCTGTAGTACATGTCATTGACCGTAGGCTTTTCTGAATCTTTAGTAAGTTTTAAACTCTGTTCCATGGGAGTGGTTGCAATCTTGCAAGACTGTCAACATATTTCAGCTGACTCATAAAAGTGTTGTCTAAATCTCTCCAGAACTCAATTCCAAGACAATAGTGCATAAGTCCAAGATCTTTCATGTCAAACTCTATAGATAAGTCTTGTTTTAGGTTTTTGATGAAGTTCCGGTCACAATCAGATGATCTACGTACAAAAGTGCAATAGTAGTGTCTTCCCCTTGAACTTTGTAGTAGAGTATGATCTGCATTAAACTTCAGGTATCCTAGATCAGCAAAATACTTGTCAATTCTACTGTACCAACTTCTAGGTGCTTGCTTTAAGCCGTAGAGGCTCTTCTAGAGATGGCAAACCTGATTTTCTTTTCCTCATTCAACATAACCTGCTAGTTGTTGCATGCAGACTTCCTCGTCTAAGTAACCATTGAGAAATGCATTCTTAACATCGAGCTGTTACACATTCCATCTACTGAGTGTTGCTAGTGATATCAAGAACCGTATGGAATCTATCTTTGCTACTGGAGCATAAGTCTCATCATAGTCTTGACTATATTGCTGTGCAAATCCTTTTGCAACTAGTCTAGCTTTGTATCTTTGAATGCTTCCATCTGGATTGTACTTCACTTTGTATACCCATTTGTTTCATTAGGGGAGAATTGGGGTCTCCAAAGGGCCTCCAATTAGTGTTTCCTAGTTTCAAGGGATTAGAGAGTGATTTGAGGTGTACCAATGAGAGTGCTAGAAGGTATGGGGCAATGGTATGTTGGGGTGGAGGGTGGGCAGGCCTGTAGAGAGCCCCTATTGGTTGCTCCCCTTACACTAGGGACCACCCAAACCATCCCCCCCCTCTTAACCCATGTTTGACCCTCCTACCAGGTGCACCTCCCCCACATGAGCCCAAAACTGCCTTCAGTGGGATGGAAGGGCCCTTGTGGCGAATTTTTCTTCTCCCCTCCCTCTTTCTAGGGCCTCTGCCCCCCACTGTTCTAGTCCAGCTTGCCAAATCACTTAGATTTGAACCAAATCCTATGCATTTTCCCTCTTCCCCCTCTTCTTTGCTCCCTCCTGCTCTAGCCTTCTTGCTGCAGCTCCTCTCTCTCTCTCTATCTCCCTTCTCCCTCTCCTGTGCCTTTGTTGGAGCTGCTCTGTCCCTCTTCTTCTCCCTCTCATGTGCCTTTGTTGCTGTTGCTCTGTCCCTCTCCTTCTCCCTCTCCTGTGCTTCTATTGTTGCTGCTCTGTCCCTCTCCTTCTCCCTCTCCTATGCCTCTATTGCTGTTGCTCTGTCCCTCTCCTTCTCCCTCTTTTGTGCCTCTGTTGGAGCTGCATTGCCTTAAGTAGGAGTCCCATTCTTGCTATTGCAACCTCTGCAAGCATGGTGAGGAGAAAGGCTACAAGACCATGCAATGCTGTGACCTCTTGTGTCTTCCACAACACCAGAAATGCATTGGATGAGTGGATCCCTTGCACCTACAGCTTAAATCACTAGATAGTGATGAAAGGATCAGCCAAAGGTCCACATAAGCTTCCCAAGAGCAAGAGAGGTGACATCTTGCATGAGTGGAAGGGGTGCATCTTGAAGTTCAAGTTTGGGAAGAAAGGATGGCTCGCAAAAGTGCAACATGTTTACATGGGAAAAGATATGCAGCTTCCTCCATCATTCAATCAATCTAGGATACCATCACACTGTGAGCCTTTCTATCTATGTACCTTTTTCACCTATAAGTGTAATGATTCCATTTGGAAATTTCGTGTTTGGTTTCTAAGAGCTCTTATTCATGGTGGCAGATGTCTTCCCTTCGGACCTCGAGGAGTGGGAACCAGTTGAATCATTCATAGATAAGTTCACTGTGATTCATGAGGATTTAGGTAAGCAAATGCATGCTGGGGAGAAGTTGGCCTCCTTGCGAATGAAGAATGTGTATTGGTATAATGCAACCAAGCTATGGCCATCTGCAAACCATTGCACCACCACAACTTCAAGACATGGATTGCAGTAATGTGGACTCGAGGACATTGCAATCGTACAAGGACAAGATTGTAAAGGATGTGGGCATGGCCATGAAGTTTACATTTGGATCCAAATGGGCAAGGTTATCTTGGTTGATGCCTCTACACATTTTTGCTTCTTTATTTTAGAATATACATATGCATAGAACAAAAACTATGTGGTCGTACAAGCATGTAGATGAAAATGCTCTTGAAGATTTACTTGGGATGAATTGGGGAACCAGGTCAGGTGACCAAAAGGTGATGTGTTTCAATGTCATGCATGTAAAGACAATGTGGTTATTAGATAGCATTTGTCACGCCAAATTTTGTATTTAGCTTTTCAGTACAAGTGCTGGAAGAAAACAAATGGCCGATGGCTTCCCCTAGACTCTAATGATGAAGACAATACAGGGGTAAGTTTCTCTATTGATGTTGAAGAGGGAGATGTCAAGAATGTGAATGTCACATCGCAATGGACTCTAAGGGATGTGCGAGAACACCTATTGGTCATGGAGGATGGCATGTCAGAGTCCTTCTACTTTACCTTAAAAGGTGGTAAGATCAGTCGCCATGTGGAGAAGTGCATGCATAGTGCCAATTTCATTCCTCTTGCAACTTTGAAGATTGCTAACAATGTGTTTGACTAGTGCAGCATTTAATTTTTTGTCTGTCAAATCCTAGTTATTGCTTCAAAAGATGATGGACAATTAAATTAAAATGTTATTTCTTTTAATGTTTTCTCCTTTCAGTTCGTATGTTTTTCAAAAAATTTGGGGATTTTATGATTAATTTTAATTTTTAGGGTTTTGATATATATTAAGGGGTAAGAGCCCTTTTTACATCACATTCTCACTTTCACATTTAGAGAGCCATAGAGACTCCCCATCCTCAGAAGTTACTTTCCCCATCAACTGCTATTTGCCATGGATTCAGCTAGAACTGCGTTCCATGACTTCATCTCACGAACTACATTTGCAGATTGTGAGGAAGAGCTATTTTTAGTGTTTGATAGGACTTTAGATGTCCTAGGCACATATATGCAAGCCAAGGATGACTTCTCAGATCTCATCCTTTATATGCAAGATAATTTCTCAAATTTTGCCTATACACTTGACCTCACTTCAAAGAGATGGGTTCCCATAGATTACATAAAGTATCTATTCATAGAGGAACCCAAGTTTGTAAGCGCTTGGCCCGCTTTTGTGACAACCTTACAGACTAAGGGTTTAGGACAGTTGAAGCTCAAGACATCCTAGATGCACGGATCACATGAAATACAGGCACCAAATTCCTTTCATGGGAGACGACTTTCATCTTCCTTCTCCAAGAAGGAAATTTAGAGGAAGAAGCCTCATTGTCTAGCACCCCCTCTATTAGAACTACTGATTTGGACGTCCCTAGACTAGACTCGGATATCTACATGGAAGAGAGTCTTGATGATCCAATAGAGAAGATGGATGCAGCTCAAGCATTGAGCCTACTTCAAGAGCCCCCAGTAGAGCAAGAATCTGCATCGGAGACCGTTGACCCAGACTCAAAATTATGGTCCTTGTCCCCCCTCATCATCGATAGAGAAGAGTACGTATTCCTCCATGAAATAGAGATTCTTTTTGGACTACGAGAGGATGAGGCACTCGGAGTCCTATCGGGTTCGATGTTGACACGTGTCAAAGATCCTAGGGTTTTAGGTACTGAAGACCAGACAATGGAAGACTTTCTCTTGACAACACTGGTTTCAATGAGGGATGTAGACATGTCCGTATATGATGCACAACCCTCTCATGTAGAAGCTTCCACCTCCAACATAGGTTAGGAGAAAGCGTCCACCTCCCAAATGGAACATCACACAGCACCTGGTTCCATCAACATTGCAAATGAGGAAGGGATAGAAGCTGACGACATTGTAGTGGTAAGTTCGAACAATATTTTTTATTTTGATGTTCTTTCAGTATAATTTGTTTTGTCGGTCTTCTAATGTTTGTTGAATTATTGCAGGATGCATTTGAGCTTGATGAATTCTCATCTCGATGGGGTAATGTTTGCAGCACATTTGGGCGAGATCATTCTTTGGCCCATTACCTTGGCAAAGTTGCAGAGCATATCGTGGTCTTTCATGACAAATTTTATCCTCGAGGTCCTTCGGAGCTGCTGAAGTGCAAGGCATTGTCGTGCGCAATCGGATACTCCAACATTACTCGGAATGCTGACAAAGTCATTTTGGTACACCGCCTGGCCGCTATCAATGCCTTTGGATCGAACATTCATGGCAAGGCATTGATGGCAACGGCTATGTCTTTGGCAACAAGAGAGGAGGATGTTAGTGCTGTTGCGGCTAGATTTATATCTAGGAATCCACTAGGGGATTCAAAGACCCTTATTCTCAATGTACTCAAACTAGCCAAGAAGAAAGATAGCCTATGAGGCCTTTTGTATATATAAACATATATTTAAATAAATATTTCAATGGATACATGACTACATGTCTTTATTATTTTTTTAAAGTTATCATTGCTCCTCATGAATTCCATTGTATTTTGTTTAAGTCGTTGATGATATATTTTCTCCATCATTTTAATTGTGTTAATTTAATAAATTTCTAGCCAATTTAGTATCATTTTCACCAATTCTGGGTATCAAGAGTTCATTTCTGTCAAATCTTGAAGGAATTTCACCGTCGCGCAGAAGGGAAAAGTGTCTGGCACGTCGCCATGCCAAAATGCCCAAATTCGTGTTGTGGTGGGTTTTGGGCTTTCTGGGGTCCTGGCGACATGCCAGACACTTTTCCCTTCTGCGCGACGGTGAAATTCCTTCAGGATTTGACAAAATTCAAAACTTAACTTAAAATGATCATTTACTACAAGCATTGAAATGGAAAATATATAACAATGCGATAGTGTAGAGAATGTTGATATATTTTATTTAAAAAAATCGACCCTTGGGCCTTAGATATAAGATAGTGCCTTCAAGGGCAGGGGGTGGTCTAAGTCCTAAGAGTGGGCTGCAAGAGAACCTAGGGCTTCAAACTTGGGTCACTCCATAGCCACTTCGCCAGAGCCATGTCCTTGTCCATGACCATGATGCACTTTGCATGGATGGCACACAAGTTGGCGTCCTCGAACAAAGCAGTGGTCACTTGCTCTACAGCCTCATGGAGTTTCCCCATAGCTCCTATGATGAAGTGCATGTCATCCTTGTATCCTTGTGCAATCTCTTGTACCACATGTTGGAAGGGAGCACGCTGGATCAAGTTGTCGGTGGTCTTCTACATTTGCCTGATCTCCCTCAAGGCCCACGCTCCTTGTTTTGCTCAGCACGGCTTCCTGACTCTTGGTGGGGGCCTTACAGGTACCCAAACACCTTCCCGCAGCCTCCTGTTTGCCATGAACTTCTTCTGCTGCTCCTGTTTGCATTGGTCCTCCTCCGAGTCCTCCTCTCGCTGACGTTTGGCGCTTTGGCCTTCTTTGGGATGGGGCTTCCTTGGAGTCTGCTTTACCCTCCTCATGAGCATAGGGGTCATCTCTGCCATGGGCTGTATCTCCAGGAGAGGGAAGATGGTGCTCTTCCTGGCAGTATGTTGACCCTCAGGAAGCCTCTCTATATCCGGGAGGTTATCAAACACATTTTGTTCGCTTGGGAGAGGGATCTCATGGGGAGGGGAAGGCTGAGGGGAAGGTTGAGGGGAAAGCTGAGGGGAAGACTGAGGGTCAAGTTGAGGCTGAGGCTGAGGGGAAGGCTGAGGGAAGGTTGAGGGTCATGCTAAGGCTGAGGCTGAGGGGAAGGCTGAGGGGAAGGTTGGGGAGAAGGCTGAGGGGAAGGCTCATGCTCTTGGGGCTAGGGAGTGGGCTCACGAGACTTGGAAGGAGATGAAGGCTTAGGAGACTGGCGAGTGGGCTCATGGGACTTGGGGGAGTTGGGGGAGGGCTCACGAGAGTCAGGGGAGGCACCACTATAGAGCCGGATAGGTTCATGTGCACAGATGCCATGGAGGTGGTGGAGCTAGAGGAGGAAGGGTGGAGGTGGCGTCCAGTGGGTCTAGTAGTGTTCTTCACTCTTGCCATTGAATAATGAGAGTTAGGGTTCTTTTAAACTTTTTATAAGGGCCCATCATGTTTTGACATCCCTTTTAAACACTTATTTCATTAATTTTGGACTCATATGTCTACTTTTGGACTATTCCTTAAAATCCTTCCCAAATGAAAAGTTTACTTTATGAAACTGTCATTCGAGAATAAAAAGTTTACTTTCTGGCACTATCATTTTCACATAATACATTTCAAAATATCTCTCTACAATGATGTACAAATAATGCAAAAACTACTATTAAATCCTAAATTTGTATTTCTTGTTTATAAGAATCATATTCTTAAAATAAGAAATCTGAGTTATTAGTTTAAATCCATGAAAAACCATGCTATTGAGGGTTTACAACATTTTAAAAATGTATACATAAGAGACCTATAACATTCTTTTTACTTTCAATGCAAAAAACTATAACACTCTTGAATATTCAAGAAATTAAAAGGTTTATATCGACATGAGACATGATGGAAGCCTCTTTTGTACTCCAAAAAATAGCAATAGCTATGCTTGCAATTTTACATTATCATGTCATAAGTTTTACAACAAATATTGCTCTGGATGAGACTTTGTACAAAGGATCTCTTGTGGCCTTTTCAATAATTTAAATTTTCCTTTACAATGAGTTTAGTACAAATGGGCGATCCAAACATTTGCTTGTTTAAATGTCCTTTTCTATCATGATCACAGAAATGAGTGATCCAAACATTTGCTTGTTCAGAATGTCCTTTCTGTCGTCACTTGTCGCTTGGGTGCCATCTTCATTCACTCTCATCTGACTACCACCACCACCTTCACTCTTTCTCGATATTTGAATGGTGTTATCATGGGCATTCTTCATTTGCGCTATCTTCTTCTACTTCCTCCTGGGCGAGCATCTTTATGAACTCTGTAATGTGCGTAATAATTGGTTGTGGTAATTTTATTTTGTCTTCTACATCATACCCCATGTGCTTCTTTGTTTTCTTTGACCTTGATTTCTAGGATACTATGACTGTCTCTGTGGAAAGTCTTGAAATTGCATCATGGTTTGGGACCCATTCCTTTTTCAGACAACTACTATACAATGTACTGTTATCTTGGTTCTCCTTCCTATCCCTTGGCTCATACCATACCGCTGTAAATGTTGTAGCTCTCCCCCGGTCATCCATGCTCACGTCAACTACTTTCACAACCCAAAACTTCACGTTCTCATTTTCATCATCTGATGGTCAAACTACAACAAAACAATGGACATCTATGTCTATTTGTGGCATAAACTCTCTTCTTGGGTCCACAATATGTATGTGGGAGCAACGATTCAAACTCATTTTCAAAGAGACCACACGCTGGACGCAAGTCATTACCAACATTTGGCCAAAATAAAGGCCGTTCTGCATTAATATCATCTTCTCGCATTTTTGCAAGGTCCTTTATCAATTGGTAGGTCTTGCTAATTACAACAGTAGTGTGTTCCTTCCAAGAGGGCTTCCAATCAGGAAATCTCCAGAGCATTTCCTCTTTGTCTGTAATAAAAGCTTTTAAGCCTTCTATTTCACCTTTGGATTTCTCGTTGAATTCTTTTATAGGAGCCCATGTTGGATGCATTTCTTTGCTCAGGATTGAAGTTAAGAGAGAGTAAGGTTCTTCAGGTTCCCATTTTGTATCAAGAGAATAGTGTTGCCATTGCATCACTGGTTTTTCATCCTTTAAGAAAAAGCGAAAATAGTGTGGAGCGCTATGACCTATCAGGGCATCACCACCTTTTTGTATGAAAGGTAGAATAAAGCTCTTCCAATCATACATCCTCTCAACCATTGAGCATATTGTTCCTTCCTTACGGCCACCAACTTGCCTCCCACATTTTCTTATCAAGTCATCCATCATCTCCATGTCCTTGTGTTTTAGTTCTCTTGAAACTGTGCTAAATACTTGATCGATATCCTCATGTGTGTGCCCAACCAACAAAAACCCAACTTCAATCTCATTGAAGACTCTATGAGTGATTAGCATTGAGCAAAATGCAAAGAAGAGTACATTCTTATTCTCTCGTCTGCAATTGTCTGCTTGTATTCTCAAAGTTGCTGGTAGGCGACCTTTTTCTGCATGTACATTGTGAATTGCCTTCATAATGGATGTTACAACTTGATTGCTATCATGTAGATGCAAGGAATCAATCCATATGTCTGCAAAAAACTTAAATCCGTGCACTAACACTCGACATAGATGTGTCTTTAAAAAGTATTTGCCTTGTAGCTTAGGTGGAGTGTTAACGAATCGAGGTAATGTTGTTGTATTTTGATCCATACCATCTACAATAACGCACATGTACTCATTTGGGTGAGAAATAGCTTGCTCCTTCCAAAATGCATATTTTATTCTAGAATGTCGAACAAGTCCATGATGAAATTCTCTCTTTTTTTGTAAGCTTCTTTTTGTTTTGGAGATGTTGCACTCTCAAGTGCTCGCTTTAGATCATCACAGTCATTGCACTTTGACATTTTTTGCCTCTTTGGGATTTTAACACGTCCAAAGCTTTTTTTCCAAAGAGTATACAAAGTATGAAAAGATGCCGGTGCATGCCCTCTTTGCCTCTGTGTTTCTCCAATAGAGTTAAATACTTCTTTTTTGGTCAAACCTATCAGAAGATGCATTTCTGATAGGTGGGGTTGCGGTAAAGCATTTTCATAAATGTAATCTTTCAAAATTGCTGTTGCCGCAACCATTGAGGCTCTTGTTTTGGGCCTTCCTATGTTTCCATGAATGTTAAATTTAACTCCATACTTTGCTTTATTAGCCAAATTTTAATATGTGCCATGTGATAATCCTATAATAATGCGATATGCATTATTGCAAATACTTTTTCCATTTATAAGAGGCCTTATC
This sequence comes from Dipteris shenzhenensis, assembly GCF_047967505.1. Lineage (NCBI taxonomy): Eukaryota > Viridiplantae > Streptophyta > Polypodiopsida > Gleicheniales > Dipteridaceae > Dipteris > Dipteris shenzhenensis. Next base: position 3,713,593 of record NC_141617.1, on the reverse strand, counting down.
TGCTGTCCTAAACTTCGCCTTCTCTTATCATTTACAAGAAAGAAAGACAATCTCGTGAATAAGAAAGAAAGACAATCTCGTGAGTAGGTATTCATTTCTTCTGCTTCCTTTCCTTTGCCAGACATGTTCTCTACAACCCTTGATGTCATGTAAGTTAATGGATCGCATACATGTACGCTTACAACATGTAGATCGCATTGCAGCTTTTAGCATAACATCTTCATTCATTACTCTTATTCTCTTTGGTTGCTTTTCTGGATCTGCCTGGACTCGTTGTCTTTTCATGCATCTGTATGTCTGTTTTGGGACCTTCTGTACATTCTTATTTGGATTTGTGTAGTTCTCCTTGTAAGATTTATTTGTCACGTTGTTTTCATGAGATGTTGCATCCTTGATCTTATCACTCTGACAGTTAAATACTGAATATTTCTTTGTTGATGTCATCCTTGCTTTTGATACATTTGCCAAACCATTTGTAACATTAACTATTTCACAATCAAAGTCAAATACCGAATAGTCCTTTGTTGATCTCATCCCTACTTTTGATACAATCGTAGAACCACTTGTCACAATGGCATTAGAGTGTCCCGAATGATCTTCAAACTCATCTATTCCTGAGAACATCACTCATTGATGCACTTTCTATGGATTTCATAACTCCATAGTCAGTGGTGATAGAGTGTCCAGAATGATCTTCAAACTCATCTATTCCTGAGAGAACATCACTCATTGATGCACTTTCTATGGATTTCATAACTCCATAGTCTTGAAACTCCTCTACTCCAGAGAGAACATCACTCATTATACTATCGTGCATGATTTCCATAATTCCATAGTTACTTGGTTTGACTCCAAGAGCTTTATCAGTATCCATGAAGCCATCCATGCTTGAAAATATATCACTTTTGACATCTTTGTCCAAGTTCTCAATGTGCATGAACTCATCCACCACCCCGGATAAGGCAGCACTTGTGAAATATTTTTCTTTCTCAGTACCAATGAACTCATCGACTTTTGATAAGACGTTAGTGCTATAGTTGAGTGCATTGGAATCATCCATCTTTGAAGGAATAGAGCTTGGTACATTGGCATATTCTTTCAATTCTTTGATGTTGTAGTATACATTATGTTTATCATTGAAAACCACATGCCGAGTCTTTCCAATCTTTAAAATTTGCATGCTCCATCTCAAATCCTTACCTACCTCATAGTAGGGACCATCCAATGACATTGAGTTATCATCCATACCATCATCAGTAACTTTTTGAATTCTCATCTATGCAAATGTCCAATGTTCCACTTGTTCAAATCCCAAGACTTGACCTTCTGCTACATTCTTATTTGCAAATGATAACATTTGTAAAATATCTCCCACTCTAAAATCCAAAGATATGCACTTTGTATTCCTGATGACATGTGTTGGACAAGTCTCATCTCTGTCCCATGCAATAAATGCTTTGTTGGAAGTATTATAGGGCATAACATCTCCAAGGATTTCCATATCCCAACACTTATGCTTTAGCTCAACATGTGCACTAAGAATCCTTGATACGATAACCGCCACCTTATCTTCGCCAAGTCTTCTAAAGTGACAAATAGAATTTGGATCACTTTCATGGATTGTAGCAAATGCAACTACTTCTCTTTTGTAACATAGAATCACCTCCATCCCTGGAATAAATTTTGTAGCCATCTCCTTTGTGAGTTTCCTTTGCAAACAAGCTGTAACAACCATTATAAAGAACATTAGTCTCTTCTCAATAATCTACTTTATTAATGATTTAAAAATCTAGATCTTGTTTAAAAATTTAATCAAACCCTAAACCCTAAATCCTAACCCCCAAACCCTAAACCCTAACTCGACCCTTGAAACCATAAACCCTAATTCCTAAACCCTAAACCCTAACCCCTAATTTCTAAACCCTAAAGTCTATACCCTAATCCCTAATTCCTAAACCCTTAAACCCTAAGCCCTAGATCCTAAACCCTAATTCCTAAACCTAAATCCTAAACCCCTAAATCCTAATCCGTAAACCCTAACCCCTAATCCCTAATAAAAAAATCCTAATCCCAAAACTCTAATTCCTAAACCTTAACCCTTAAACCCTAAACCTAAACTCATAAACCCTAATTCCTAAACACTAACTCATAATCCCTAATCCCTAAATATTAAATGTTAATCTTAACTCTCTAAACCCTCAACCCTAACCAATAAAAACCCTAAACCCTAATTCCCAAACCCTAAACCCTAAACCCTAACTCCCAAACCCTAACCCCCAAACCCTAAATCCTAAACCCTAACTCCCAAACCCTAAACCCTAAACCCTAACCCCCAAACCCTAAACCTAACCCTAAAACCTTAACCCCCAAACCCTAAACCCTAAACCCTGCCCCCTAAACCCTAAACACAAACCACGAAAACCTAAACCCTAACCCCCAAACCCTGAACCCTAAACCCTAACCCTCAAACCTTAAACCCTAAACCCTAAACCCTACCCCCCAAACCCTAAATCCAAACCACCAAACCCTAAACCCTAACTCACAAACCTAAACCATAACCCTAACTCACAAACCCTAATTCCTAACTCACAAACCCTAAACCCTAAACCCTAACTCACCAAACCCCAAACCCTAAACCCAAACCACCAAATCCTAAACCTTAAATCCGATGAGTGTTTTCAGTAATATCATTTATTTAAGTAATAGTTTTAATTAGAATTCATAAGTAGTAGTGGAATTGATCATAAGAATGTGGGAATGGGGGTGGGAGTTGGGAGGGTGGTAGTGGGAGAAAGGGAGAGTGGGAGAGGGAGTGGGAATGGGGGCAGTGGGGGTGGGGGTGGGAGGATGGGAGTGGGAGTGGGAGAGGGAGTTGGAATGGGGGAGGTGGGGGTGGCGGTGGGAGAATGGGAGTGGGAGTGGGAGAGGGAGTGGGAATGGGGGAGGTGGGGGTGGGGTGAGGGTGGGAGGATGGGAGTGGGAGTGGGAGGGGTGGGGAGTGGGAGTGGGAGGATGGGAGAGTGGGAATGGGGGAGGTGGGGGTGGGAGTGGGAGGGGTGGGGTGGTAGGATGGGAGTGGGAATGGGGGAGGTGGGGGTGGAAGTGGGAGGGGTGGGGTGGGAGGATGGGAGAGGGAGTGGGAATGGGGGAGGTGGGGGTCGGAAAATGGGCATGGGAGTGGGAGGATGGGAGTGGGAGGGGTGGGGTGGGAGGATAGGGGTGGGAGAATGGGAGTGGGAGTGGGAATGGGGGGGGGAGGGGTGGGGGTGGGAGGATGGGAGTGGGAGTGAGAGGTGGAGGTGGGAGGATGGGAGTGGGTGGGAGAATGGGAGTGGGAGTGGGAGAGGGAGTGGGAATGGGGGAGGTGGGAGGATGGGAGTGGGAGTGGGAGTGGGAGGGGTGGGGTGGGAGGATGGGAGTGGGAGAGGGAGTGGGAATGGGGAAGGTGGAAGAATGGGCATGGGCGTGGGAGTGGGAGTGGGAGAGGGAGTGGGAATGGGGGAGGTGGGGTGGGAGTGGGAATGGGGTGGGAGGATGGGAGTGGGTGGGAGAGGGAGAGAAGATAATCTAATGGAGAGGCCAATGGGAGAGGAGATAATGATATAGAAGGACCAATGAGAGAGAAGCACTTAAAACCCTAGTTTTTCTTATATATACTCTCCTTCTCTCATTGTTTCTCTCATTTCAACAAGGAAGAGCAAGAGGAGAAGCAAAAACAGGAGGAAGAGCAAAAGCAAGCACAAGCATAGATCTCAACTTTTTTCCAGGTACTTTTTTTAAAATTTGTATTCTTTGAAATTTTATTATAGAAAGAGAACTTAGAGAGAGAGAAAAGTGAAGGAAAGACTTTTAGAGAGAGAGTCTTGCTGCCTCAGTAGCAAAAGAGAGAGAGAGGGAGAGAGAGGAGAGACTTTTAGAGAGAGAGAGAAAGAGAGAGGAGAGACATTTAGAGAGAGAGGGTGAGAGGTAAAAGAGAGAGAGAGGGGAGGGCCGCGCGAGAGGAGAGAGAGAGAGAGGGGGGCCACGAGAGGATAGAGAGAGAGAGAGAGAGAGAGGGAGGGAGAGATTCGCAAGACAGAGAGAGAAAGAGACCGCACGAGAGGAGAGAGATGTGAGAGAGATAGAGGGAGAGAGAGCGATAGAGGGCTGCGGGAGATGGGAGAGATGAGAGGGAGAGAGAGGCGAGAGAGAGAAAGGGAGAGAGGGAAAGGAGAGAGACCGCGAGAGAGGGAGGGGGAGAGAGAGAGAAAGGAGTGCCAAGAGAGAGAGAGAAAAGAGAGAGAGAGAAAGGAGTGCCGAGAGGGAGAGAGAGTCCATGAGAGAGAGAGGGGTAGAGAGAGAGAGGGGGGAGGCGCAACGAGAAGGAGAGAGAGAGAGAGAGAGGGGGAGAGATAGGGAGGGAGAGAGTGGGGGCGTTGCCGTGGCAGCGCGCAAGAGATAGAGGGAAGGGAGAGAGAGAGTGGGGACAGAGAGAGAGAGGGGGGGAGGCGCAGCGCGAGGGGGGGAGAGAGAGAGTGGGGAGGGAGATAGGGGGGAGAGAGAGAGTGGGGAGAGAGAGAGAGGGGGGGAGGCGCAGCACGAGGGGGGGAGGGAGAGAGGGGCGCGCTGCCACAGTAGCGCACGAGAGAGAGAGGGGGGAGAGAGAGAGTGGGGAGAGAGAGAGGAGGGGAGGCGCAATGCGAGGGGGGGAGAGAGAGAGTGGGGAGGGAGAGAGGGGCACACTGCTGCGGCAGCACGTGAGAGAGAGAGGGGGGGAGAGAGAGAGTGGGGAGAGAGAGAGGTGGGGAGGCGCAGCACGAGGGGGGGAGGGGAGGGAGAGAGGGGCATGCGAGAGAGAGGGGGGGGAAAGAGAGAGGGGGAGAGGTGCAACGCGAGGGGGGGGAGGGAGAGAGAGGGAGGGAGGGAGGGGCACGTTGCCGCGGCAGCGCACGAGAGAGAGAGGGGGGGAGAGAGAGAGTGGGGAGAGACAGAGAGGGGGGGAGGCGTAGCGAGAGGGGGGGAGAGAGAGTGTGGGGAGGGAGAGAGAGGGAGGGAGAGGGGCGTGCTACCACGGCAGCACGTGAGAGAGACAAGAGGGGGAGAGAGAGAGTGGGGAGAGAGAGAGAGGGGGGGGAGGCGCAGCGCGAGGGGGGGGAGAGAGAGGGGGAGGGAGAGAGGGGCGCATTGTCGCATTGCCACGGCAGCACACGAGAGAGAGAGGGGGGAGAGAGAGAGTGGGGAGAGAGAGGGGGGGAGGTACAACGCGAGGGAGAGAGTGGGGAGGGAGAGGGGGGCGCTGCCACAACAGCACGCGAGAGAGAGAGGGGGAGAGAGATAGGGGGGAGGAACAACGCGAGGGGGGGAGAGAGAGGGGCACGCTGCCGTGGCAACGTGCAAGAGAGAGAGGGGGAGAGAGAACGAGAGGGGGAGGCGCAACATGAGGGGGGGAGAGAGAGAGGGAGAGAGAGAGAGGGGGGAGAGAGAGAGAGTGGGGAGAGAGAGAGAGGGGGGGACGCCGCTGCCGTGAGAGAGAGGGGGGGAGGCCGCTGCTGTGAGAGAGAGGGGGGGAGAGAAAGAATGAGGGAGAGAGAGGGGGGGAGAGAGAGGGGGGGAGAGAGAGAGTGGGGAGAGAGAGAGGGGGGAAGGCACAACGCGAGGGGGGGGAGGGAAAGAGTGGGGAGGGAGAGAGAGGGAGGGAGAGAGGGGCGAGAGAGAGAGAGAGAGAGTGGGAGGAGTGGGAGAGAGAGGAGAGCGAGAGAGAGAGAGAGAGAGTGGGAGGGAGAGAGAGGGGCGTGGGAACCGCGAGAGAGGGAGTGGGAGAGAGAGGAGAGAAAGAGTAGGAGAGTGAGAGAGAGTGGGAGGGAGAGAGAGGGGCGCACTGCCGCGGCAGCAAGAGAGAGAGAGAGAGAGAGAGAGAGAGGGGAGTGGGAGAGAGAGTAGAGAAAGATAGAGTGGGAGAGAGTAGGAGAGCGAGAGAGAAGAGAGAGAGGCACATCACACAAGTGAGAGAGAGAGAGAGAAAAAGAGAGGAGAGAGTGGGAGAGAGAGAGAGGGAAAATGAAGAGGAGGGGAGAGAGTAAATAAAGATGAGAGGAAACGTAGACTAGAAAGGAGAGGAAATAAAAAGGAGAGGAAAGAGAGAGAGAGAGAGAGAGAGAGAGAAGAGAAAAAGAGAGGGAGAGGAGAGACGAGAGAGAGAGAAGCGTACTAGAGTGAGAGAGAGAGAGAGACAAGAAGAAGAGAGAAGCGTACTAGCGTGAGAGAGAGAGAAGAAGAAGAGAGGAGATGAGAGAGATTGACGAGAGATGGACGAGAGATGAAAATTTAGAGAGGGAGGGCGCAAGAGAAAGTACGATCAGAGATAGAAAATCTTACCAATGAGGAGAAGAAATGAGTGGGCGACGATCAAGGAGAGATAAAGGAGAGATGTTTTGATGGAAGAATTTGGGAGCTACGATCAATGAGGCATATTAGAGGAGATTGGTGTGTGATTTAGTCGAAACTTAAACAAATAAAACTATAAACCTTGGTGTTTGAAAAGAGAAACATGTGGAAACTTGAATTTCAAATTTCCCGCCTTTTTTTAAACTATGAATCCTTGTGTTTGGAAAGATAAATGTGTGGAAACTTGAAAATTGTGATAAAAGACAACCTTGTGTTTGAAAAGACAAACATGTGGAAACTTGAAAAGTGTGAAAAGACAAACATGTGCGAAAAGGAAAACTTGTGGAAACTTGAATTTTAAATTTTCCTTTGTTTTTAAATTTAAAATGAGTTTCACTTCTATTTTCAATTTACTAGTTTAATTTCTCAATTAAATTTTTTGAAATATAGTTTACAAAAATGCATTTTGTTTTGGAATATAGAAAGTATAATTTTAATTTTATTATATTTTTTAAAATTTTAAAAGTAGTTTAACTTACATTCGTTATTATTACTTTAATTTATTTCTTTTTAGGGAGAATTAATATATTCTTCTAGGTAAATATTAAAATTTTAATTTTAAGTCTTATTTTCTTAATTTTACGTTATTTTTTCATAAACTTTAAGTTAAATTGAATTTATTTATATTTCAAATTTTGTGATTTCAAAATTTTAAGTCTTATTTTCTTAATTTTCTGTTGCCGCTGCCGCGAGAGAGAGGGGGGGAGGCCGCTGCCGCGAGAGAGAGGGGGGGGAGAGAGAGAGTGAGGGGTGCACTGTCATGGCAGTGCGCAAGAGAGAGAGGGGGGGAGAGAGAGAGTGGGGAGAGAGAGAGAGTCATCTCTTTCTTGTGAGGGTCTCCTTTCTTTAATGCTTAGGGTGTCTTACAAGAGTCACAAACGAGGCTCTGATACCATGTCAGAGATCAAGTGCTTGCTATAGCATTTCTATGTAGTGGAAAACAAACACAAACTCATTCCAAAACACACCCAATGGTACAAAATGAACTCATAGTAACATAGATATGCAAAAAATACTCAGTCTATTCATCACTGCTGTGGAATAAAAGGAGCTCAAGGGTGAGCACAAACATTCAGTGGGTGTTGGGTAAAACACAGCCAGTTATGGGGTAGGATTCAAGATTCCTCATATGGCGTTCTAGCCAAGGGAGCATCTTTTTTAAGGGAATAGGACCATGGTTTGTTTTGCACATACATTATCATGTGACCTTCATGGCATTTTTACTCTTTGAATTCATTGCGACAATCTCATTTCTTTTCTACCTGATTTTGTATGAGGTTCTCACATCAATTTATCGTGGCACATACCAAATCAATTGGAGACCAAATCTTGCATGGATGTAGGTCTAGGGTAGCCTAAGAGCCGTGCAAAGTTTCATCCCCAACAGATTGTGGGGGTTAAAGGTCACTGTGCCTTTACCCCAGTCTCACCCCAGTTATGTACAATACTCAAACACATATATAAATGAATGAAAAAGAAGATTAGGGTGTTCTGCACCCAACCAAAACTTGTGTAGCTCTCTATTTCTCTCTCTCCCTCTTCCGTTCCGCTTCCGTTGAGAGCACTCTCAAATGGTATCAGAGCACGGGTGATTTAGCTGAGCATGCGTGAATGCCTCAAAGCTCAGCAGCTCTATGGGAGGAAGGAGAAGCTCTGTGGGAAGCTTTATGGGTGATTTTACTTGCATCTGAGTGCGCAAAGATCTTGAAGGAACCTTTGGAAAAGTTACTTTGGTTTTGCGAAGTGGTTTTGAGAGCTTGTTGAGTGTTTTCAAAGAAAACGTCATTTTTTAAGCTTTTCCCTGTTCCATTCGACGACAGAGACTCCGTATTGACTTGTAGAGGCAACTATTGCTTGCTTTTGGTGTCCACTTCACTTCAAGAGCTTGGAAACACCTTCATTCTTGAATCTGGGATCATTTCATTGGATTTCTGACTGACTGTGTCAGTTCCTATGTTTTTTTGCCTGGGTGTTGGAACTCAGGTTCGGAGCAACCATTTGCAGATCTGTCAATTCCGGTGGACTCAGGAGGTTCTAAAACTTCTATGTTGCTCATCATTTGCACTCCAGTGGAGTTTACAAATAGTTATGTTTCCAAAAACGTTTTTCAATCCGTGTCTTGGACCCAGTGATTGAGACCTCGTTCTATCCCATTGTGTTCCGGAAACCCAAAGACCCCTACCTGTTAGTTCTTGCGCATTTCGATAGAGTATTTTCAGAGTTATAGATCTCTGAGTATTGGATTTCATCTCTCTGTTATGCATTTTTCATTCTAAGGTTTTGAAACCTTAAATTTATGCCACATGGCAGTGGATAAGTGTTGACTCCCATTTCTCACTCATTGGTCGGGATTTTGGAGTTCTGACAGAAGAGAGATATTTGCAAATTTTCTTACTGAGTCTCATATGCAATGGCGCCCATGTTTTGAGGCATCTCAGGTTCTATTTTTAGTAGCAATCATTATTATGTGACCATGATTTCTTGAGCATACATTATGTAGATCACTCTAGTTCTAGTTTGAGCCATGTGCACTCATTCGTGGTGTGCATTGGGTTGCAGTAAATGATTTATAGGCCATTTGGATGCATTGCAATCCTTATTGGATGCGCTGATAGGCCCAGATTGCCTTGTGGGATGCTATTTTTATGGACGCTTTGCACATGGATGCTATTTTATGATGAGGGATAGCTTTGACACATTGCAGGTGATGCACTGATAGTGTTATGCTCTCTTGGATGAGATATTGGTAATGCATATGCCTATGGATGGTGTTTATGCTTGAGCCATTTGGCACTTATTGGCATTTTGGATTGCCATTGCAATTGGCATTTTCTTTTGGGCCAGATTTGCTCATATTGATGCATAGTATATGCAAGAGTTAGATGCATTTTTTGATGCTTTGAGCTTTGAGTTTTGGTGATATTTCACAGTATTGTGGCATACACATTTGGGTGCCCCTGATATTTGGTGTGATTCTCTCTTGTAGGCACTAGCATTTGGGATTTTGCTTCATTTGCATCATGGCATCCTCTTCCATGTCTGAAAAGGAGTTTTTCAGCATTAAAAAGTTTGATGGGACAAACTTTTCTTTGTGGAAAGAACAGATAAGGGATGTGCTTATTCAAAAGAAGCAGATTAAACCCTTGGCAGGTATTGAAGCTAAGCCTGCAAATATGTATGAGGATGATTGGAATGAGTTGGATGCATTAGCAAAGTCTACTATTAGACTTCATCTTGTGGAGTCAGTTTATTTCACAGTAGTAAATGTGCAGATTACAGAAGATTTGTGGAAGAAACTGTGTGCCACTTATGAGAAGGAAACTGCCTCTGATAAAGTTTACCTCATGAAGAGGTTGTTTGAGCTACAGATGAAGGAACGGGTCTCCATCGCTTCTCACTTGAATGAATTCAATATTATTTTCAGCCAGCTTCAGGCTCAGAAGATGAATTTTGATGCGAAGACTAAGGCAATATTTCTCTTATGTTCATTGCCATCCTCATGGGATACCTTCCGTACAGCTGTGAGTAACTCTACACCTGGTGGAGTATTGAAATTTGATGAGCAGGAAAAACCTTGCCACCTTCAGCCCACACATTTGTAAATCAAACCTGACCACCTGAGAGTAGCTATGAAAGCACCCAGGGGAGTGTACACCTTTGCAGGTGGTGCAGTGTTGTGGATGTCTCGTGCACAGAAGTGTGTTGCTTTGTCTACCATAGAGGCTGGGTATGTTGCAGCCATAGAGGGTTGCAAGGAGGGTATATGGCTTGATCAGCTAGTGGGAGATTTGGGGATTCATACAGGTGTACCGACATTGCATAGTGATTCCATGAGTGCTATTCAGCTAGCACGGAATCTGGTCTTTCATGCAAAGACCAAACACATTGAGGTCAGGTACCATTTCAGTACCATTTCATCAGGGAGGTACTTGAGGACAAGCGCATAGAGCTTGTCAAGGTTCATACAGATGGTAACCCTACAGATATGCTGACGAAGAGTCTACTTAGTCAGTGGTTTGAGTATTGTCATGTATTGATGGGCATTGGATAGTATGCTCACTGGTTGTTCTCCCTTAAAGGCACATTGTCCGTTAAGTGGGAGGTTGTGGGGATTAAAGGTCACTGTGCCTTTACCCCGATTACGTACAATACTCAGACAAATATATAAATGAATGAAAAAGAAGATTAGGGTGGTTGTGCACCCACCAAAAACTTGTGTGGCTCTCTGTTTCTCTCTCTCCCTCTTTTGTTCTTGCTTCTGTTGAGAGCACTCTCACTTCCTCCCTTGTCCAACAATAAATAGCTCCCTCTCTCCTCCCTCTTAAGGCATCAAAGTGTGCCATCTCTGAATAACTTTATATTCACGCAAGGCTTTTAGGATAGTGGCACAACATAGAGCACAGTGGGAGCCTTCAACAACGTTTTTTGCACACTATGGGTCCTTATAATATTGATGGCCTTCCCACAGTTCCTCCTACAATCGATCCATCTTCCAAATGAGAATCTTGGGTTGACATTATGGGAACACTAAGTTTCTCCTCTAAGCAATCACTCTCATTTACAACAAACCTTGGGTCACCGAGGGACCCATTGCAAAATGGCTTCATCTTCCACAGGACAATATGCTAAAGAAATGTCATTGCTATCATGGCTTCCCATCTTTGTTCCTTTGCTATTCCTTCACTAGTTCTATTGAAGATCATGTAACTTTCAAGGAGCTTTGTACAACATCACTTTGAGAGCACTTTGATCACTTTGGAAATATTTTTAATGTTGGATTTATATAGACATATATATATATATAGATATTCAGAATCTTTCATCTGACATTACTTTCCTTGGCCTATCAAAGGACACTATCCAGACTCAGAGTATTCTCTTGCTGCACTAAGTCTACTGTCATCATAGTGACATCTCTTCCTCTATCATTAGCATTATCCAACTACCTTAATTCAAATCTTCAACTCATTAAATTCGAAATATTTCGTCTCACATTATGGTTCTTGGCATATCAAAGGACACTATCTAGTCACATAGCTGAGAAAACATCACTTCAATCACTTTGGAAACATTTAAATATTGGATATATATATATATATACACACACATATGTTATTATATGTATATATATATATATACATATGTTATTATATGTATATATATATATATATATATATGTATGTATATATATCTTAACAATTGCACTTACATTGAGAAATATTTTACAATGCCAATCCTCTCTACACAGCTAGTTGGTGGATACTAGTTCGAAACTATGTATACAAAATTTTCACCAAATTCCATTTCAAAATTAAATGGAGTAGGAGGTGGTATCCACACTCGTGGAGGAGGGGTACCCAATCAGGAGGAGGGGCATTGTCTAGGTGAGTCTAGATTTTGTTGATATCATCAACACATTGTTCTCTGAACAAAGTTCCACATTTAGGTCAGAGTAGCCGTTTAATCATGGAAGCTACATGAAATGCAAAATACAAAGTAAGAGCCTATAGAATAAGAAATGAAAGTTATTACATCATTAAAACACTTCATATATATATTTTTCGATGGCAAACTAAAATTGTGTGTAACAAAAATCCAGCATTCAGGGCCGAGTCTCTAGCCACTGCAACTGTAGCCATCTTGTTGAAGTGGACTAAAATCGAAAAAATGGGTCAAATACACGTTTTTTCCTATTTAAAATGGAGCACCTATAGGCACGTCTTATCTGCCACGTCAGTAGGATCGGCCCTACTAACATTACACCAAACACATCATCTGGCCACATCTGCAACACCGAGTCCCCACAGTGCCACATCACTTAATCTGCCACATTAGCTATCAATTTGCCACATCATCAGGTTGACTAGTCAAAGTGACACATGGTAGCTCCCTGCACATCATGCACATACACATGTTGAATTAAAAATACAGGAACCTATTGGTTGTTCGACATGTATCCCTCTACCTCTATGAGCCTCTGCAACAAATTTTGTGCTAATGTCTTATCTCTCAAGTCTTAGAGGTCTGGTTGCAAATACATATTTCTAGCAATCCGAGAATGAAGAAACAACATATTTTGCACAAACTTGGTTGGGCATAGCTTCACGACTTCTCAGAGTCTCCCATCATTTTCTCATTATTCAAGGGGCCCATAGAAAACACTCCTAGGCTCTTCTTTCTCTCTACTCTCGCAATATAGCTTGTGCCTCCTCGTGATTTAGCTGCTCACCTAGGTCTGCCTCTTCATGCCCAAAACCTATCGAGACATCTAGGGGGGGTTTGGCACGTTGAGGTGGGGGTTCTCATCCATGAAAATAGGGTCTCCCTCGGCGCTCATTGTGTAGCCTAAAAATATGTGACTTAGGATGTAAACCTAGGATGTAATACAAGCAAGCATTTGAGTTGGAAACATATTAATACAAATTTTAAACATACTAAAATTTAAAATGCAAACACATTGATTAACAAATGGAATCATAAACATTAAGATTACATCAAAGACTTCACAAGTTCTTTCAATCGTAAATAATTGCGTTAAATCATAAAGTTGCATCAAATTGTAAATGGTGCAGTATATTGTAGACTTGCATTAAACCGTAAACACTTGAATCCCTAGTTCATGTTTGCTTTAAATCATAAATCACATGATAGTTTCACGTTTGAAAGAAATATAAATGCTCATTACATAGTCATCTTGAAAAAAACTAAAGTTACAAATATATGTAAATAGAGTCATGTTTGAAACTTGTACATGGCCGCAATGTGATGGTATACAACAAATATTTATTTGTTCATAGGCCTAAGTCTTGCATTTGGCATGAGAGCCAATACCAACCTTAGGTAAAAAATAAACATTAGAATAATTTTTTTGGCCTACCAGGAGGAGTAAGTATTGTGACATATCATTACTATATGCATATAAAGTGTTTTCCAATTCACATAATCAAAGATTGTTTTTGTAGTGGGCAGTGAAGTTTGCTCGCATTGGATATTGAAAGTAGACATTATTACCTAGCAAATTCAGCTCAAGGTGACCATGGCCACATAAGAGAGTAAGTCCAAATCTCTGGGGGGTCATTCATCATATGTAACCCTATCACGTGAGTTCAACAGAAGGATATTTTTAATATTTAAAATTTACAGAAATTAATATACATAAGGCAGTTTTTAAAATGAATTTGGAAAAAATTCACAGATTTGTATAGAAAAAGGGTACATTTTATTAATGGAAAAATTACAAATAAGGGATTTTACAAATAGGCCTTGAACGCACGTGATATTGAGGGTTTATACATAGTGAACCCCCCGAGGTCCAAATAATGTATGAGAGAGAGAGAGAGAGAGAGAGAGAGAGAGAGAGAGAGAGAGACTCCTATAAATTGGCATGTAGATCGATAAGGAAACTTATAAGTGCTTTAGAGTGTGTCACCCAAAAGACGGATAATATTTTTTAGAACACCATGACAATCAGAGTAAAAAATTGAATGAATTAATGCAACTTAAATCTTGCTATGAGTACGATGTTTTGTATGGAAAGATGAGCTACATGGGATCCTTGAATAGGAGAGATTAAAGAATTAACTGGAGGTAAGTGTTTAAAACCCTTAATGCAAAATTTGAAAGGTCTTGGAATTGAGATGGTTGTTGAGCCCTAAATGCTCCAGTGAAAGTGTCAGAGGATAGGTTCATTGTTGTTTGGTTTGTCTATTGGGGTTTGCCGTGTAGTATTTGAGATGGAATTTAATTTTAAGAAAATTATATTTGTAATATTTGAAGTGGGTTTTAGCTTTAAGGTACTTATGTTTGGTCACTGCTCTTAATGTGTAGCTTGCTTTTCTTTTCTATCTCCATTTAAAGGAGATGTTGGAAAGAGGAAACAATTTTGTGTCCAAGGTCCTTTTCTTAGAGAGGTGAGAGATAGGTCTCTTAAATGTATGACAAGAGATCCACTCTGGATTACATGGGTCTCCACTCCTCATGATTTTGTACACCTTCGAGTCCCATGTTCTACTAGTTTCCCTTTTCTCACTCTTTCCGCATCTCTCACTTTTCACTTTGCCTCTTTTCCACATCACTCTCTTTTTCTTATTTTCCCTCTTTCCATATATCTGCACTTGATCCTCACTAGCCAATTATTTCTACTCACTATAGTGCTCCCTTGCTTGCTATTTCTTCCTTATGGGACTTTGGTCTTGTATTCCCCTCTAAGAATTTTTTATATATAGCACTTACGTCATTATATTGTATCCCTCTTTAAAGGCATCTTTGTAATACATGATGATTATGCTTTTGTAGCATTCTAATTGGGTGCACTCCATTCCCCACAAGATCTTTTGATATATACACAATGTTGGTACTAGGTGACGTGTATACCAACATTAACTTTGCTAGAAACAGCATCGATGGCAATGTTGCCATATTATTTACAATTCTTTTACTCATGTATATGCCAATGGTTTTACACTTTTTTAAAATTCAAATTATTCACAAATTCTCTCAAAATATGTGAAAAAAATGGGCAATATCATTGCCTTATCCCTACATTGTTTACATTACCTTCCTTTGATTAAAAGATTTCTAGATGATCACATGTTGGTACCACTCTACAAATATATGTAGTTATTTTCCTAGCAATCAACCTGATCTCCTTTATTGATTTGCTCCCTTATATAAAGTCACACTTTGTCTCCTCACATAAGTAGAAAATCACATTTAGCAAAAGCTGAAAACATTCACTAATTGCAAAAAGTCTTAGTAGCCACTGCTTATCCAAATAAATTTTGTTGATCCAAAAGTGCATTCCAGTACAAATAAGGTCGTAGATATTCCACTTGATCTCCATTAGAGAGGGCTCTAGAACGTGAGGCAATGGAAAGAGAGTAAAACTTGTGAAAAGGGAGGAAAACTTGTGAAAAGGGAGAGGAAAGAGATATGACTTCTACATTGTCCGTTATTGACAATGTATATATATGCACCACCATTAAGAACGAGACTATCATACACATGGTAATGTCCTACGAGGAGCTCTCCTGAACAATCCAAGCCTAATCCCTCACCCTTGCAGGCCTTGATCTTATGCTTGCATCGTGTAGGCCTCGCGCTCATCCTCATTAATACATGGGGGTAAAAAGGAAAAAACTTCTTAAGTAGGCTAACATTTTTCAATATGAAAGTAGCTTGGTTAGGAAGCAATGGTTGGAAGAATTACCTCATGCATTTCTTCCCAATTAAGTGGTATTCCCTTTTACTCTAGCTTGCCTAAAAGGCTTTGCATGTGTTATAAGACCATACTATATGCTCCTCCTTGGTTGGAAAATGGCCAACACATGATGCTAGAATCAAGAAAGGTTATTCATCTTATATTGTCATACTAAGAATTAAAAAAATAAGACCAAATGCATAGATTGATTTTTTATAATAATAAAGACACTTACAATGTGGGATGTGAAGGGACTTTTAATGCCACCACTTCCAATGTGAGGAGTATAGAAAATTAGAGGGAAATTTCTTACTAAAGTCCAACTTCCCAGAGCAAAAGAATTAGCTAAGAATCACATGTCACGTGTATGAAACACAACTCAACTCTATGTCTTGGATAGACAAAGGACTCGACTGTGTGCCCAAGAGCCTTTTGGGGAACTTTGGATGGTGAACGATCACCCCTAAATGAATCAAAACATGATGGGTTGCAAGATTTGTGATGCTCATGCTATAATACCATACCATGCAACATCTTTTCAATCACGCTCGTGAATGCAGATGCCAAACTAACAAACAATGCATCCCATGGGGCATTTGTGATAAACATGACAAATCTTGCTCTCGATTGCCATGCCATAGGACTCTTAATCAAAGTTCATATAAGCTCCTGACAGTGAAATATCATGTAGTTCATCAAAAAAGAATGCACAAGGGTTCTCCCAAGATTCACTACCCATTGCCATCAATCTTTAAGTATTGCCTCCCTTGACAATAACATAGTTTGAATTATCCTCTGACAAACCAATATTGTAAAACAATGAGAAATACTTGTTAAGGACTTGAAGATGCATTTTGTTTTTGAATTTATATCTGCATACATAATCTTTATGTAGACAGACATCTTTGCTCGAACATCCTTTGTTGGTGCCACCACATCACTATCCCACGATTCCATCAACTACATGGCCCAATTCTTGTCAACCATTTTTCCTAGCTCCTACATGCTTTTAAGCTTGCCCAACTGATACTCTTAATCCACCAACATTTCATCTGACTAAAGCAAAAAATTTAATGTCCCATATGGCGCTTCAACCTTTACTACATGTTTGACCATTTCTTCAATGCTTCCCCACTTGTTCTTCTTACTAGAAAAGCATTCATCATTTAATAACTTTTGGAAAGCCACCGTTACTATCTTGTCAGTCCAGTATCTCAGTGACCTCCACCAATTAATTGACATGACCCTAATGACTTTCTTCTACTTGCTTACCTTGTGTTTAGGTGACTCAAACAATACCATACCAAATTTTTGTGCAATGCATACATCTACAATACATCCAAAGTCTGGTTCAGCACAAAAGACGATGGATGTGTAATCCCTATATTTCATAATGGATCCTTTTAGATCTTGAAGCTTTAGCTGAACATCATTTATGACACCTATTAAGCACCTACAAATCTCTTCTGCCTTCCTAAGAACTTTGTAGTGCATCTCCTACCCTTTGCAAGTTGTGGCTTCCTGCACCTAAACCATAATTCCCTTGCTTTAGTGAGAACCTTAGAAGATTTGACTTCTTCTTCTGTTGAAAAGGTTCATCATTGAGCGTAATGGATTCCAATATATACTTCAAGCCATCTTTAAATAAACAAAGATAAGCTATGACTCTTGCAAACTTTTGCATATACTCATTTGATTGGTAAGTTTCCTCTTTTGGTTTCCTGGCATGTGAAAGCATGCTTCACAGAAGTGTTGCCCATCAGTGGGCTCAAACCTACACCTTTCAAGGAATTTATTTCCAGAGACCATGTAGTTATTTTTATTGTTGTCCTTGTATCTACTCTCATAAGGTGCCACTTCACAGATAATGTCAATCCGTCTATTAAACTCTTCAAATGTTGTGAAGAAGTTTGCACGCTTTCAAAAAGTCACATCACCCAACGTTGGATCATCACTTACAAATCGACATTGGACATAGGGTAATACTACTGGTGGGAACTAGTGTTTTGGCTTGCTTGGTGTCCTCGTATAACATTTTTGTCAAGCTTTCTTTGATTGGTAAACAAAGGAGTCTGCACACTTTTAGAAAGTCACATCACACAATGCTAGATCATCACTTACAAGCCTCCTACATGACATTGGTCATACAGTTATACTACTGGGAGCTAGTGTTTTGGCTCACCTTGCATCCTCGTATAACCTTTGGGCAAACTCATCATCAAGATTTCTTTGATTGGTAAACAAAGAAGCTCAATTGATATGTAATGACTACACTGAATACTGAGCAGTTTCCCATATCTACCCCTCATCACTTTTAGAGTGTAGATCTGTGGCTATAAATGTATCTGCCTGAAGTGACTTTGAAGGCTTGTCTTTTGCAACTTCTTCATCTTCACTATCATTTTCATCATCATTCAAACCCTCTCACCTTGTTGTAATTGGGTTAATTTTTTATGAGCTCTTTCAACTTAAGGTCTTTTTTCTCCTCTTCAAGGTACAATTGTAGCTTCCACACAAGCATCAAACTTAGATGGCATCTTTCTCTTTTCCTTGCTCATTGCAATTTGCATCTGTAGTTGGACAATTGGGGCCAAAGTTGAAGGTTGTACAAAACATTCAGAAGATCCAAGTGCACCACCATCCTAAATATCTAGAAATGCATCCCATATAGCCTTCAAAGAACACAAGGCATCACCTATATAATAATACTTTGCGAAATTGGTCAGCCCTGCCACAAGCAATACTTCTTGGAGTTTGTCCACAACTTTATTACACATTGGCCCTTCATGTTATCATTATATATGGCTACCATGTAGTCCCCATGTGGAAGTAAATCCAACCTCAAGACTTCCAACTATTTGGGTAGGAAATTTTGGACTTGTCACTTTTCTCGAAATGATAACGAGGTGACAACTCTTCGGCTTCTCCATCATATACCAAGCATGATCAATGTATTTCTCATGAATGGGCACGGCCATTGCAAAGTCATGAAATTGTAAAAAGTATTACGTAAGGGATCTTAAGCTTTTGTAGACTCCTCTTCTTAATTGAAACATATAATTGATAAAAGGCCATTACAAATAACATATCTAATAAATACTCAAATTTAGATTTATAAAATCATATCAAACTACCGAGACATTGCACAGTGTAAACTCTTTTACTTCTACAAGGTGTTCTCTATAATATTTGTAACACTAACGAGGGATTTTCTATGATATTTCAAATTAGATAATATACTAATTATTAAATTTACTTTAAATATACTTATCATTTACACCTTAGATTTTTAACTGATATAACTTATTAATGTAGCTCTAATATAATTTATATCAATTTAATATATTTTAGATTTACTTAGATATATTATTTTCATTTAAATAAATATGTACTTTATGTTTTTTTCAAAAAAAAGGCTTCTATTAAGTATGAACAAACCTGTGAGAGCAAAACCTATATACTTTATATTTTTTTTCAAAACAAATACTTCTATTAAGTATGAACAAACCCTGTAAGAGCAAAGGCTCAACCTATAAACTTTATATTTTATTTCAAAACAAATACTTGTATTAAGTATGAACAAAACCCATGAGAGCAAAGGCCCAATGTGGAAATATCTCATGTAGTGCAAGAAAAAATACTCCTTAGAAGGAGTTAGAAAACAACCAAGGTTGAGACTGAAAATGTCATCTCAACCTTGTAGTAGTTTCAGAGAAGAAAGGGGAGCCCCTTCATTCTCTAAAACACATAGCTCTCCTAGTAGAAGCTACACGTGATGACCCCTTCATGGTCACCCAAATCGCCATCCGTGTATGTATAGTATCCATTCGTATATTGGCCAAGGTATGAGAGGGGTGGACCTAGGATCCATCCAATGCCTCTATGCATCTGGCTCTCCAAATATGTCACCTTGCAATACTCGCCAATATCTCCCAAGAAAAGTCAACAGATGCATGTACAGCTCTAAAGGATGAAGGAGGAACATCATCCACAGAGCATGGCTCAAGTAAGTGGCATTGAATCATAAAGCGCAAGAAGAGTCATGTTTCTCATAGAAGACCTAGGGCCCCAAGAGAGGGAGGCAAGAAACTAAGCCCCAAGTCATGAAGAAGCAATAAAGGTCCTAAAAGTCCTTTCTATCCCCTTCCAAATAATCATGGCCTATCTACAATCCCATAGGCAATGCTGAACTGACTCCATAGCACAAAGGAAGTTGAAGAGGACAAGTATGGTGAGCCCCAAGCCTACTGGATCTCCCTAGGTTCACTACAGTCTTGCCATGAATAGAAAGCCAAAAGGATAGAGTGATTTTTCTATTCTTGCGAGATTTCCACACTCTCCCTCCAAAAGTTCTTTTGTATGTCAATTCAAATCTCATAACTCTCCCAATGGCATGCTCTAGAGGGCTTCCAAGATCTATAGCTCAACTAGAGTCTTAACAGTACTAACAATATATTTTAAATTAATATACCCTATATTAATTTAAATCTAACTTATAAATGTATTAATATTAGGTTAGCACACCAAATTATAATAAAGAAAAAAGTTTTTATTTAAATATATATAAGTGATATACCTTATATTAATTTATTACACTTTAGATTTACTTACATATCTTGTATTAATTTAAATAAATATTGTAGATCTTGTATTTTCAATTAATATAGTATTAATTTTAATCTAGTTTATAAATAAAATATCTTAAATTAATTTTATATTAAGGATATTTTAAATTAATATAACTTAAATAAATTTAAATCTAATTTATAAATATGTAATATTCATTAAATACAAATGTATTATAAAAATAAAAAAACATATGCTTCCAAGAGAGTGTCCTACTTGTGGAGAGGCAAGATATAGAGCAGATCTCAAAACCTTGGATGTGCCTCATAAGGTATTGCGACATTTTCCCATAATCCCTCGCATCCAACATATGTTCAAGTGCAAATCTATTGCAGAGCTCATGTCATGGCATTCGTCCCATCTATCAACCGATGGCAAGTGGAAAACTCCCGCAGACTCTCCTACGTGGAAGCATATTAAAGACACATGGCCAAGCTTCAAGGAAGAACCTAGGAGCTTGAGACTTGGATTGGGTATGGACGGTGTGAACCCATTTGGTCTCAAAAGCACGTCTTACAGTGTATGGCTAGTGGTATTGGTGAATTACAATCTTCCACCCTCTATGGCTATTAAGAAACATAAAGTCAAAAACCTTGATGTTTATTTGGAGCCTTTGATTGATGAGCTAGAGATACTTTGGAGAGGTATCGAGGTGCATGATGTGAGCAAGCCTCCCTCGTCACGAGACTTCAACTGCAAAGCAGTCTTGATGTGCACGATGCATGACTTCCCAGGCTATGGCGAGTGTTCAGGTAAGCATTGCATTTTTAATTATGAATAGGCAAAGGATGTGGCACCCTAAAACCCACCTTCCACTCTTAATTGCATCTATTGTTCAGGTCTCACTACATCGGGTTACCATGCATGTCCTATTTGTGGTCCTTCACTAGTTGCCTCACGGGCAAACGCATTGAATAAGGTCATCTATGAGAATCACCATCGATTTCTCCCACCTGATCATCCTAGATATGTTGCCCCTTGGAATGAAGTCCTCCCACAATCACTCACCGCGGGAGATTGGATGAGAATTTGGGACGGTTCCACGACTCCTCCACCACTTGGCATGAGCCGGTAAGGGTTTTTAACTATTGGCTGGAAGTAAAGATTGGCTATATTGGCTGAAAGTAAAGATTGCACGCTAACACTTTATTCTGTTTAGATACTCCATCTTTTATCATTTACCATATTGGTCCCATCTCAAGATCAATCACCTGCTTGATCCCATGCATATATTCAAGAATGTGGCATCTACCATTTGGGAGCATTTGAATGGGACACGAGATTCGGCAGGCATAAGGGAGGATCTACGTACCACAGGGAGGATGCGTGAAGCTTGGCCTCAAGAGAGACCAAATGGGCGTGTTTTTTTACCTTGTATACTGTGGATGTTATCAAAACTAGAGATGGCGACGGTGAAGCGCGCTATTACTACAATTCGTACTCCCATTGGTGGATGCATGAGGTGTTTGAAGGGAGCCTTTACAAAGAGCACGAAAAGAGGTGTAAAGCAATTATATGGCTTGAAATCTCATGATTGGCACAAGATGCTCCAAGTAAGTATTTTATGTGCATAATATCTTTTTCCTTTCAAATTTGTGAGTGAATAGCTATAAGCAACTAATCAACCACCTCCTCGCGGGTTCAGTTCATACTACCTACTAGCATTTCACGTAGTGCATCAAAGGACGTGAAAGATTGTATTTACAAGATGGGCGAGCTTGTGAGGTATGTGAGCTCAAAGGAAATAGATCCCACCACGCTTGAGAATGCTCAAGTTATGTCAGTGGAGGCGGTTTGTTTAGTGGAGGAGACATTTCCACGTTCTATTCTCACAAGCCAACTACATCTCATAGTGCATTTGGTGGATGAGATTGCTATATGCGGTGCACGATGGTTGTTCTTTCTGGAGCGCTTCATGAAGACCTTGAAGGGCTTTGTGAGACAAAATGCAAGACCCGAAGGTAGCATGGCCGAGGGTTGGTTGGTACAAGAGTCACTTGTATATATTTCTGAGTTTCTTGTTGATGTGGATAGCTCTCTCCCACGACTATGGAGAGATGATGAAGACCTAAGGATGACCTCTATTGTGCCTCAAGGGAAAGGATGCAACAAAGTAATAGACACGGAGTTGCATAATAGTATCAACCTCTTTTGCGTGCTTAATAGTGATGTGATGAAAAGATGGGTGACAAGATACGACGATGCAAAGGCAAGAAGACAAGAAGAAAGGGCCCTCTTTCGTACACACCACGGATCTCGTGTGCCATACCCTCAGTATCTAAGAGCACTTCCAAAGGATATTCATGTGGATTGGCTACTTGATGAAATGGAGAAAGCAGAGAAAGATGAGGGGATGCATATCACAATGGAAGAATGGGAGTATGCTAGGGCATGCATGAGCAAGGTCGGTATATAGAATGTTATGCATAAGTTAGGAGCTTTTAATAATTTAGATTGCTTATTTAATTGATTTTTTCTTGGTGTAGTGCACTATGTTCAATGCTATATGGTGTGAGGGCAAGCATTTTCGAACACAACGGATTGATGATAAGAGAAACACACAAGATTGCGGCGTCATTGCTAGCTTTGAGGGAGCCAATGGAGCCATGGATGATTATTGTGGCATAATCCAAGATATTATTATGCTTGACTTTCGACGCTTCTTTGTGTATGTTTTGGACATAAAGTGGTTTAAGGACGTGGTGGAAAGAGGCCCTAATGCAACAATCAAATGCCATGCAAGTGGCTTTGTAACTATTGACTCCACAAAGGTGATGTGCTCTCTTTGAAATGTACTCTAGTTTTCATAACATGTCACGCCATTTTTTCTAATTTGATTTTTAAAAATCTTACTTTTTGTCTCTTTTAACAATGTGATGTACTCTAGTTTTAATAACATCTCATGTCATTTTTTCTAATTTGATTTTTTAAAATCTTCCTTTTTGACTCAATGTTTTGTTTTATAATAGCCTCTTTTTTTGAAATGTTTTATCCAAAATTATTTCACAAAATGCATTTGGACAATGCAAGAGTCCAAAATTAATGAAATAGGTGTTAATCAACAAAAACAATTCAACTTATTAGAGGAGCTCTATGTGGATCTATTCTTTTTGTATATGGCTTTGGAGGCTTTAAGAATTTCTTTTGTATCATTGTGTTCTTTTGGACATCATTGTGATGAGGACTCTCTCTCTGTCTCTCTCTCTCTGTATATATATATATATATATATATATATATATTCATTTCTCTCCCGTACCATACATACATGTGAGCATGTGTGTACATATGTGATACACAAATGTATATATATGTTCATATGCATATAGTGAGTGCCCCCACCCAAACACACACACACACACACACACACCCCACACATATCAGAGAGAGAGAGAGAGAGAGAGAGAGAGAGAGAGAGAGAGAGGCTCCTTTTAGCACATGAATTGATCGATTCTTAAATTGCTAATCAATTCACCTTGCATACTTGGATTGGATTTCGAAATTTTGGCTAAGTCTTAACCCATGTCTCTGAGACCTTCCATCTCCTTCTTTCATTCCATTGACCCTCCATCTCCTCCTTCCTCCCAAAGCTGAACTTCCATCTCCTCCATTCCATTGACCTTTTGTCTCCTTCTTCCTCCCAAAGCTGCCTCTTGTCTTTCCACCTCCTCCAAAGCCTACCTCTTGTCTTTCCACCTCCTCCCCTCTCCAAGCCTCCATCCTAGAGCTCTTTCTTTGTGACACGTGATAGGCTCTTCTCCTCCAAGTTGCCATACGTCCTCTTTTTTTTTTTTCTCCTGTTCATGGTTAATAGGTTAAAGATGTGAGAGTGAGGACCCAATCCCATACCTAAGGCCCACCAAGGAGGGTTTATATATTCTGATCAAAACCATCCAAGCATCTGAGCAAATTGAATTGTGAATGCATATTTTTGTCTCAAAGTTCATGAAATGAAGCCATACATAGGGACCCCTTTTGTGAATAAAAGGGACTTTGGGCCTCTTTTGTTTACATTGCCCATATTGGGCAATAAAAAAACAGAGGCTCAAAGACCATTTCTTCAAAGAAAGGGCTTTTTGGGGCTATTTTTTCATGGACCATGTGAAAACAAAGGCCCAAAAACCCTTTTCATTGAAGAAAGGGGTATTTGGGCCTCTTTAGACCCAAACGAAAGGGGTCTTTGGGCTGAGTCTTTTTCACATGAAAAGGGGTTTTGGGGTTGTTTTCTTACCTTAACCCTAAACTCTAAACTCTAAACCCTAAATCCTAAACTCTAAATTGTAAAATCATAAAAGCTAAAAACTAAACCATAAAGTCTAAAATAAACTACTCCATTAAGAGCAAACACTAATTTTATGGCCTAAAATTGAAAAAAATTTAAAATGTGCAAGTATTTTTTAAAAAACCCTCTTTTTTTTGTATGAATTTAATGAAAAAATCAAACTATAAAGAACACTTTTAGAAAACCCATATTGTGAGATATGTAATTGGGAAAAAATTTCCAAATGCGAAACTATGCTTTTTAACAAAAAGTTCAAAAGAATTCAAAATGTAGAAACATTTTTTGAAAAACCCTCACTTTTTGCTATTAATTTGAAAAATGTGAATACATTTTTTGAAACGTTTGATTTTTGGTATTAGATTTGAAAATAAAATACAAATGTGATAGCATGTTTTAGGTTATCTAATTCAAGTTTTATTGAAAAATAAGAGCCTTGTCTATGTGAAGGTATGGTGTATGCCATATGTTTCCAAGAAAAAAAAGAAGAGAAGGTACCAGATGTTCTTAGAATAATGTAAAGAATTTGAATTTTCTTCTCAAAATTAGAACTATTTATATGAAGGTGTGGCTTGAGCCACACCTTCACAAGAAGCATTCCTTACGTGAAGGCGTGGTGTGAGCCATATGTGGAGAGGAATCTACATAATTTTTCCATTTTTACTCTAAACAAGCTACAAGTTTAAAAAAAAGTTGAGATGTGGCTTCAACCATACCTTCACAAAGGGATCCCTAGGCGAAGGTGTGGCATTTGAGAGGAACACACTTATTGCTTAATTTTGCATTCTTATTTGAAATGAGAGTTGAGATGTGGTGTACCCCATATTTCCATAATTGTACCCTCATATGGCATACACCATATGTTCCATAATTGTACCTTTATATGGTGTATGCCATATGTTCCATAATTTTAACTTCATTTTGGATTTCTTCGAGAGCTAAGCCCCACGTTGGAAGCCTTCTTCTCACAAAGTAGTAGGAGAAGAATGAGGGGGAAGAGTAACATCACTCTTTATATATTACTAACCCCTAGCTTCTACAAATTTCTAACATTAAAAAAAAACTCTTCTCGGCAATTCTCCTCTCCTCCACTCACTGTCACCAATAGCACTCTTTCCTCTCATATTATATCGTATCCTCTCGTTTCCCCTCTTATCATATTATATCCTCTCCTCTCCCTTCCACTCTACCTTTCCTCTCCCCTTCACTCAGCCTTTCTCCCTCCCTTCTGCCTCGGCTCGTTCGCCTCTCCCTCCTATTCCTTCCTTCTCCCCCTCCCTCCTCTCTCTGCTTGTCCTCGCCCTCCTCTCCACTCCCTCTCCTCCCCTTGGCCTCACCCTCCTCTCCCTTTCTTCTCTCTCTCTCTCTCTCTCTCTCTCTCTCTCTCTCTCTCTCTCTCCTCTCCCTCATCCTCTCACTCATTGTCGTTCCTGACCCCCTTCTCCCTCACTCTCACTCATCGCCCTATCTCCCTCTCTTTTCTCCCATCCCTTTCGCCCCTCTCCGCTTGACCTCTCCCTTGCTCTCCCTGTCATTCATCTCCCCTCGACCTCCATCCTCTCCTTTCCCTCTCACTCCTCTCTCCCCTCCACTCGGCCTCTCCCTCCTCTTCCTCTCTTCTTTCAGTTGAACCTCACCCTTCTCTCCCTCTCGTTCCTATCATCTCCTCTCCATCCTCTCCCTCTTCCCTCCACTTGGTATTTCTCCCTCCTCTCCCTCTCCTCTCCCTCTCTCCTCACTCGGCCTTGCTTCTCCATCTCCTCACTCGGCCTCGCTTCCCCCGGTGTTGGGATCAGGTTCAAGATTTGTTGAAATATTTTTATAATTTTTACAAGGTTAGAGGTAGTGGAAGGGGCCGAGGGTGGAGCCTATGTTGGATGAGGGTGGAGGAGATTGGAGGTGGTGGGAGGGGGCCAGGGTGATAGTGGAAGTGAGAGAGGGAGAGAGAGAGAGGAGTGCCCATGATATAGCTACCTATACACTAAGTTGTATTGAAGATAAACATGAATATATACATGAGTAACCCCTTAGGTTTAGGGTTAGGGTTTGCCCCTATGCCCTATGTAGATGGTGCAATTTACACCATCCTCAACACCCCCTCTCAAATTGCACTGGGTAAGTAGAAGGTGCATGTACAAATCCTTTTTGTGTTTTTGGTTTGATGCATATGCTAGCATCCAAAACTAAAGTAGTATGTGCATGTGTGAGCACAGTGACTACGTAGCGGAAGCATGTACAATGAGTACAACTTATGATCCTATACATAATGTGGATTTTCCCGTCTTAAGTTGTGGATCATCCTTCACCTTTGGGAACAAATCCCAAGAGATAGGCTGAAGGGAAGAGGAAGGAAATATGCAAAAAGTAAAGTCCACCTAGATCAAAGACTGGTCGATCAAAAGATGACTGCATGTATGGATGTGTACTAAGAACATGTCATAAGTCATCATGGATTGTGCAGCTAGTCTGAAGAAGAGGCATCTGGATGTGAGGCTAGTCAATGTAGCGATGGAGAAAGAATCTAGTAGGTTGTGACATACGAGGGCATCACGAATCCAAAAAAACTGATAATAATGGCGGATGTATGTTGCAGTAGAACTATGATCTCTGTCGAATGATGTGGTGTCAAAGAAGACTACAAAGTCAGTGTGGACAGAGTGATCTAAGGGTTGAAATTTTGGGGCTGAAGGTCCAAATATGATATGTTGCTCTACTGATGAAGAATAGGCTTGTAAAACTGACAAGGTATGACAACCTGTCAAACCTATATGCTCAACTATCATGAGATGAAGGTTGTCTAATGTGTGCATGGCTAAACATCCATTAGCATGGGATGTAGCATATGTCATAGGCTTGTCGAGAAGGAGTTGACAGTATAAAGGCCTAGAAGCCTGAAATACAACTGAAAAACATATGATGTCCTCGAGGAATATGAGGTGCCGAATGCTGATGTAGGGAGTGATATGAAGTCGTGGATCCAACCACTAATTTTCATCAACTATGGTCTGTATTATGACAACCATAAGTGCCTGCTGAAACACTGAGTCTCCCTTGGTTTTGCTATGGCTAAACCTGATGATGTCTACTGCACTAGGGACAACTGCACTAATGCATAAATATCCTTGTGTTGAGGAATTATCTCTACTGATGATCGAAAGAGGTGGTGATCATTGGATCCAAGGGTGCTGCAATGTAGCAAAATTGAGCTGATGCTAGAATGTCCTAAAGATTGATCTAATGATCTGTACTGCTAATGGAAACCATATCCAAGGTATGCTCTATATCAAAGGTGAAAGCATTAGTGATGGATGCTCAAATGGAATCACCTAAGGAGGTAGATGCGATGTGACATGTATCTTTGTATGCAGCTAGAGATGTGAGTGCCTCATACTGAGAACTTACCTGTTGTAAGGCTGCATGATCAATGGTGAACTCTTGCTCTATATCTGCATCTGATGTAATAATAGATGGAGTCGGATCCATGCATGAAGATGATGGATGTGCATCATAAGAATTAGACTGTGCTAATGTCGATGGGACTGCCTTGTGCTAAGGGCTTACCATCAAGTATGCCTCATGCTGAGGGCTTATTGCTAAATGTGCCTCATGTTGAGGGCTTACCATTAAATGTG
The DNA here is from genome assembly GCF_047967505.1 of Dipteris shenzhenensis. Taxonomy (NCBI): domain Eukaryota; kingdom Viridiplantae; phylum Streptophyta; class Polypodiopsida; order Gleicheniales; family Dipteridaceae; genus Dipteris; species Dipteris shenzhenensis. The sequence continues at coordinate 3,685,436 of NC_141617.1, read as the reverse complement.
TATGATAAAAAACTGCGGGTTAATCCATGCTAACATGTGGAACATCTGTGTCCACTCACTCAAGGCCAATGAGGCTCGAGTTTGCATCATAAACACCATGGTACATATCCTGTGGCAATAAATGGTTGAAGAAGGTTCTCTTTCCACTCACAAATCTTGTTTAGAGTCACGACTGGTGTATCATCAACTACATGATGTGAATAACTCCATGCTAGAGGCGGTTTGGTGCTCTGTGCATACCATGAGAGTGTCTACCCATGAGAACACTGTGTGAGAGTTGCCACTAGGGGGCTTAAGATAAACTGTCAAAACCAAGTCATATGAGATCAATTGTGTATGCCAAAGATCAAGCCTGTAGTGAAAGTGATGACAACTATGCGTTGGAAGTAGCCAAGAGGCTGTACAAGGCTGATATGTATGTGCAGGAACCAATGCCAAAAATAGTCAACAAGTGTGACTTTACATGGGCGACATGTATGCATGTAAAGAAGCATGCAACAATCCTTAATCCAAGAGAGGGATAACTTTGCCAAGTGTCACCAGTCGTGATGAATTGCTGAATGCCAAGATAATTGAACTGGTGTCAGATGTATACCGATGATAGATCCGATGGGGATGACACCGCTAGGAACTAATTGGGTAATGTGGCAATGGCTGACTTAGCTTGGTGGATTTGGATCTCCTCTATGGTGGTGCTAGTCTATAGCTAGACTACATGTCAAAGAGTCAAATACAGCAAAATGAGTTTTAGTTCATTCATTTTATGTGTTGGATGCACTGCAATGGATCACGAGGTGGTTTCAATAATGAAGATTCAGTTATTCTTACCTATGGATAAGTCATATGGCTGAATTGAGGTGCTCAGTGCGTAGAGCACAATTTGGCAATCATTCTTGGTTTTTGGATCACCGCAAAATTCCTCTGGATCAAAAGTTATGGCTCCTAGAAGGATGGTGAAACTTTGATCACAAGAGAGGGAAAAATGATGATGACATGTGATGATGTGGCAATGTGACATGGCAATGGTGGTCACATGCTGCTTACAAGGTGTTCTTGTGAAGAGAATACAGTGCTTAGAAGGGGACTACCACGTGGCCTTGAGGAGGTGGCATGCTGACTAGGCAGACAAGGATGATGTGGCAATTGTGGATGAGGCTACCACGTGGCATAGTCTTAACCAGACTTATTAACTCATGGTTCATTGAACCTGACCAAGGTTCAAGCTTATCTTTGACGTGTTAGTTGGCCCAAGCTTAACTTACCAGAGTTAGTCTCCACCACCCTATCTCCTCACGGCTCGGTTAACTTGTGCCACATGTCATTTCTCAAGGTGGGGGAACCTTGGAGATGAGCTATGGCGACGATAGAGGTGAAGGCATCAATGGTGCTAAGTCGAAGCGTGATGTGGAGGAATTGAGAGCCTAGAGCTTTCTTTTCTTGTGGTTGTCAAAGAGACTGCAGTGAGTCCGGGCATTCAGACATGGCATTGGATGCCGCCGTGCCAGTCGTTGTTTGTAGGAGGCATTGGGTGGAGTGGAAGCTGTGCTAGCGATGGTCGGTGGAGATGCGCTTGAGAGCCGGTGCTCGTGACCTAGTGGAGTTAGGAGCTGGAGCTTGGTTGGAGGCGTGCAGAAGGCTCTTCGCAGGAGTTAGCGTTGTAGCATCTGCTGTGAGTCAACTGTTGGTGGCTGGGTCATGGATCTAGTTGCAGTTGAGCTTTTGTGAGGAGGTGTTGAAGCTTGGCGTGTAGGGACGTTGCACGTCGTGTGCCGATCGTTGGCTTCGCTTGTCGATGGCACTGTAGCAGAGTCGTGGAAGCCGCCTATGGAGACTCGTTATATAGGCGGTTGACTTGCTGTTACAGCTATGGCAGAGCATTGATGGCGGCTTTGAGCTTCGATGGTGGCCTTCTGTGAGGATCTTGAAGCGAGTAATTGGTGGAGCTTCAAGGTTGAGGACGTTATGGCTGTGGAAGGAGCCACCTGTGGAGATCAGCTTGCAAGCCCTGAAGCTTGGAGAGCTAAGCCGGTGTAGATGGCATTGGAGGAGGCTCGCTGGAGGTCATTGATGAGCAGGTAGTTGAAGACCAGGAGCTATTGTCGGTCACTGGAGCTAGGAGCCTGGAGCTATTGCTCCTTTTGCTGTAGGTGGAGCTTGAGCTCGATGAAGCCGTGTGTTGATATGAGCATTGGAGGTCGGGTTTCAGTTGACGTGTTTGGAACTTGTAGCTTGCTGTAGAAGTCTAGTGTAGATGGTGGCCTTGTTGTTGAAGCTGCCAGGCGGGCTGATGGAGATAAAAAATCTACCTCTCTTACAGACAAAGAGCTTGATTCAGAATCAAGGATCTAGCTACAAGGTCTCTCCATATCTCTCATAAACTGAAATCTCTCATAACAAACCATGGAACTTGAAGACACCATAATAAGAGCTCCAAATATCAGATTTGGGAGCTCTCTAAAGCCAAATGAAGGTGAATATGAGCTCTATGATGAGAGATGAAGAAGGAATGAAGATGCCTCAAATAGAGGGCTTAGGTCTTCACAGAACAAGGGCTTACGGGTGGAGCACAACACAAAGCAACTATAGACGCGCTTGATAGATGCGCAAAATAGTAGGTGCGTCTATAGGCGTTGCTTGAAAAGAGAAACTACGAGCACGTTTAAAAGTGCGTTTAATAGCGCGTCTACACTGAGAAAATATGGGCCTGTCTATCACTATGTTTAATAGCGCGTGTATTTGCATGTGTATAGGTATGTCTATTAGCGCGTCTACACTGAGAATTAGACGCGTATTTAGACACAAAACAGAGAATACAGAAAGTGAGATTTTGGTGTACATCACTGCTTTCCAAACATTGCCCATGATTACCAAAGCACATAATTTTAACAAAAACATCAATGCTTTTTTGCAAACCCACATATACAAAAATTAAGTGAGGTGAGGAGAATAAGACAATATGTAAAATAGTTTTGGCAATATCAATGATGGGCTACGGTTCAATCTCATCCTCAATGAGATCAACCCTTGCCAAACTATCTACTTCAAAATCCAAATAAGTGTTTAGATCTACAAATACATTTAACCCACTACTACTTGTGCTACTCATGTGCTCATCAAAATCAGCATCACCAATGGTAGGCTCGTCCTCACGGGTAATGGCCTCAATATCTGTATCTCCTATCTCATGATCATCCTCCTCTCTCATATCACGGTCATCATCACCTCCATGGCCATGATCATCCTCCATACACTACATATTAGTAAATGTACTATACATCACTTTGGAATGTGGCATAATAGGTGTGACATGCCACCATCTATTATTATCCACCATTAGTTGATAGACAACTTAATTCAAACACAAATACAATCATGTTATTTTCCTTGCATCGAAGGTATCAAATATTTAAAAGTGAGTATTTTTATATGTGTGTACAATACCTGTTCACATTGTTGCGGTAGTACTAGTGTGTCCTTCTTACTTTGCCAAAACTTTGTGGAGTCAATAGTTACAAAGCCACTTGCATGGCATTTGATTGTTGCATTAGGGCCTCTTTTCACCATGTCCTTAAACCATTTCACATCCAAAACATACACAAAGAAGCGTCAAAAGTCAAGCTTAATAATATCTTGGATTATGCCACAATAATCATCTATGGCTCCATTGGCTCCCTCAAAGCTAGCAATGATGCCGCAATCTTATGTGTTTCTCTTATCATCAATCCGTTGTGTTCGAAAATGCTTGCCCTCACACCATATAGCATTGAACATAGTGCACTACACCAAGACAAAATCAATTAAATAAGCAATCTAAATTATTGAAAGCTCCTAACTTATGCATAACATTCTATATACAGACCTTGCTCATGCATCCTATGCATCCCTTCATCTTTCTCTACTTTCTCCATTTCATCAAGTAGCCAATCCACATGAATATCCTTTGGAAGTGCTCTTAGATATTGAGGGTATGGTACACGAGATCCGTGGTGTGTACGAAAGAGGGCCCTTTCTTCTTGTCTTCTTGCCTTTGCATCCTCATATCTTGTCACCCATCTTTTCATCACATCACTATTAAGCACGCAATAGAGGTTGATATTATTAAGCAACTCTGTGTCTATTACTTTGTTGCATCCTTTCCCTTGAGGCACAATAGAGGTCATCCTTAGGTCTTCATCATCTCTCCATAGTCGTGGGAGAGAGCTATCCACATCAATAAGAAACTCAGAAATATATACAAGTGACTCTTGTACCAACCAACGTTGCCTCAGCCATGCTACCTTTGGGTCTTGCGTTTTGTCATGCATCGTCCACATCAAGACTGCTTTGCAGTTGAAATCTTATGATGAGGGAGGCCTGCTCACATCATGCACCTCGATACCTCTCCAAAGTATCTCTAGCTCGTCAATCAAAGGCTCCAAATAAACATAAGGATTTTTGACTTTATGTTTCCCTGGAATTAGAAGAGATAACATAACATGTCCTTTCTTAATTGCCATAGAGGGTGGAAGATTATAATTCACCAATATCACTAGCCATACACTGTAAGAGGTGCTTTTGAGACCAAATGGTTTCACACCGTCCATACCCAATCCAAGTCTCAAGCTCCTAGGTTCTTCCTTGAAGCTTGGCCATGCATCTTCAATATGCTTCCACGCAGGAGTGTCTGCAGGAGTTCTCCACTTGCCATCGGTTGATCGATGGGAGGAATGCCATGACATGAGCTCTGCAATGGATTTGCACTTGAACATATGTTGGATGCGAGGGATTATGGGAAAATGTCACAGAACCTTACAAGGCACGTCCAAAGTTTTGAGATCTACTCTATATCTTGCCTCTCCACAAGTAGGACACTCTTGCATCCTTATGTAGTCCATGAAACAAAACGCAATCGTTGATGCATGTATGGATGCACTTGTAATCTAATCCTCTAAGAGAGGTCACATGTTGCCTTGCCATATCTCTTGAGGTCGGTAATTTATTCTCCCTTGGAAGCATTTTACACAATAGCCTGTACGTGAAGACCATAAATGAGGAAAAGCATTCGAGTAATTGACCCACTAGCATAATTCACCATGTTTGCAAAATAGACTTGAAAGCTTACTTAAGTAATGCATTCAAACTTGCATTGCTCCATCCATAGATGGTTTGCAACTCAAGGGAGGCACATAGAACAGAGAATGTGCACCCCTCAAACAGTGGAGTCGATGCTATGGTAAAAAGATCATCCTGGTCCATGCTATCATCCCTCCTTTCAGATTGATGGACATATAAATCCTGCACCATATCATCAAACACCTCCTCCTCCACGGCTTCATGAGGTAATGGCGGAGGGCTACTATCACCATTACTCCATGCATCCGTAACGGTCCCTCCTGAAGATCCCACCTCATATCGCCGACGCTTTGCCTCCTCACAACGAGCATAGGGCAACATATGCAGGTGTGGCACTGCATCCTGTATCAAATTAAAACGGGATCATAACTCAAACGTATGAACACCCATAGGTATCTCAATCAACCTTAACTCTTTAACACTTACCATGTTTACGGTCACATCCCATTCTCCATACTTTGAGATGTGATTGAGTGTAATCCTGCATGCACGATACTTGTTTCCTCGACATCAATCACACATACATTTGATTTTTTGTTCCAACCACATTTCGCGATGGTGGATATGGAGGAATTCATCCTCATTGGAGCTATTTGTTGAAGATGAAGACATCCTATAAATAAACAACCCAAAAATTTTGCTCTTGTATCAAATATTTAATCTTAAAACTCTGTGGCGCGTCTAATACCATGTCTAAAACTGCGTCTGTTTGTTTTGTGGTGCATGTCTAAAAATGCGTCTAATTCTACATCTAAAACTACGTCTGCCTATTCTATGGTGCATTTTAGACGTGCAATTAAACATGCATTTAGATGCGTATATAGACGTGCAATTAAACGTGCCTATAGATGCACTTATAGACGCGATTTTCAAACCTACTTTTAGCATGCTTGCTTTTTTTCACATACTTTTAGCGTCGTGCGGCTTACTTTGCTATTAACAGACACAGTTCCGAGCATCCACACTTATCTCCAAGCACCCACACTTATCTCCAGGCTTGCACAATCATCTCCAAGCACACAAGAGAAGAGGGTGAACAAGGAAGAGAAGAAAGAGAAGCAAAGGGTGAACAAGGAAGAGAAGAAAGAGAAGAAGCTTTGAAGAAGGACCAGAAGCTTCCATACCTCTATCCAAGGTAAGTCTCTTTACAGTTGATCTTCTTTTAAAGTTGCTCTCTTTGGATTCGTCCTTTGTCGTATCCAAGAAATGAATGTTTTTGGTACTAGTGTTGTGCTTTTGTGTCGGGCGCATGTCCTTTTTGAGTTTTTAGAATAGTCCGTCTGTCAGAGCGCATTTATAGATGCATCAAAGAGTGCATCTAAAAGCGCATCTATAGACGCATCTACTCTATTTTTTGGAATCAGATAGCCGCGTCTATAGACGCATTGTTATACGCAAAGATAGACGCGCTTTGTTATTTTTCCTTGGCCTAGCCTTCCCTTCCCTTCCCTTTCCTTTCCTTTCTCTTTCCTCTTCCCTTTCCCTTTCCACTTCCACTTCCAAGAAAAGGATTGCATATTGAATGATGGAAATAAGTGATTGCATGAATGAAGAAAGGGATTGCATGAATGATGGAAAGGGATTGCATGATTGAAGAAGGGGATTGCATGAATGATGGAAAGGGAAAGCATGATTGAAAAAAGGGATTGCACTCTATATTTTCCTCTCTTTTTCCTTCTCTCTTTTATCCTCGCTTTCCTTCTCTTTTCGTCTCTCTTTTTCTCTCTTATCTCCTCTCTTTTTCTCTCTTTTTTTCTTCTCTCTTTTCCTCTATTTTCCTCTCTTTCCTTCTCTTTTTGTGGTAATTTTTCTCTCTTATCTCCTCTCTTTTTCTCTCTTTTTTTCTCCTCTCTTTTCCTCTCTTTTCCTCTCCTTTCTCCTCTCTTTTATCCTTCTTTTTCTCCTCTCTTTTCCTCTGCTTTCTCCTCTCTTTTATCTCCACTTTTTCTCTGTTTTTCTCCCCTCTTTTCCTCTCCTTTCTCCTCTCTTTTATCCCCACTTTTCCTCTCTTTTCTACTCTCTTTCCTTCTCTTTTTTTCTCTCTTTTTCTCTTCTTTTTCTCTTCTCAACTCATCAGTAATCTTCTTTTTCTCTTTTTTCTAGTTCATCATGTGGCCAGGAAGCTCTTTAGGCTCACCTGATCTTCAGGAGACCATTTTTTGGGAGTTATATAACATTTTGGAACACCCTCCCAGTCCTGGGGAGTTATACGGCTACATGACGGGTACTCTAAACACCCCCCAGGAGTTGGCACTATAGACTCCAAACCACCCCAACCCCACACCAGCTGAGATTACCCCAGCGGAATTAACACAACCCAGCCAGCTACACAGCTGAGTCCCTTTCCCCATGCCATCCTATGTCCCTTCCCCCATACCACCACAGCCAAACGAGCCTTCTCGTGCCTCCTACGATGACGATTGGTGCACACACAAGAAGATAACAAAATCTTTCAAAGATTTCGGGGCATATCTTCAGATTTCAAGGCATCTCTCCATATTCCATCGCATCGAAATAGAATCTTATAGATTTTGATAGAGGAGTCTCCATGCAGATTCAACACGTGGCACCTAATCCCTTGCCATATCATCAATAACTTGGTGAATGCCATGTCAGCCAAAGTTATCCTTCTACCACTTTCATCCCAATTGTAACATGTATTCAGACGAATACTCCATCATTTGCTTCCTGCCTACCTTCCTACTAGTGCCCCACCTGCCTACCAGTGCACCAGTTTTGCTCTCGCATAGCTAAACTTATCTTCCATGTTTGAGATTGGCACTCATACCTCTTATGAGAGTTGTGTGTTCAATCTCGGTTTCACTATTCATGTGTGCATGTTTACGAGAGTTGTGTGTTGTAGTCTCCGCTTTGATTTTAATGTTTATTTTTTACCTAAGGTTGGTACTGGCTCTCATGCCAAATGCAAGACTTAGGCCTATGAACAAATAAATATTTGTTGTATACCATCACATTGCGGCCATGTACAAGTTTCAAACATGACTCTATTTACATATATTTGTAACTTTAGTTTTTTTCAAGATGACTATGTAATGAGCATTTATATTTCTTTCAAATGTGAAACTATCATGTGATTTATGATTTAAAGCAAACATGAACTAGGGATTCAAGTGTTTACGGTTTAATGCAAGTCTACAATATACTGCACCATTTACAATTTGATGCAACTTTATGATTTAATGCAATTATTTACGATTGAAAGAACTTGTGAACTCTTTAATGTAATCTTAATATTTATGATTCCATTTGTTAATCAATGTGTTTGCATTTTCAATTTTAGTATGTTTAAAATTTGTATTAATATGTTTCCATCTCAAATGCTTGCTTGTATTACATCCTAGGTTTACATCCTAAGTCACATATTTTTAGGCTACACAATGAGCATCAAGGGAGACCCTATTTTCATGGATGAGAACCCCCACCTCAATGTGCCAAACCCCCCCTAGATGTCTCGATAGGTTTTGGGCATGAAGAGGCAGACCTAGGTGAGTAGCTAAAAATCATGAGGAGGCACAAGCTATATTGCGAGAGTAGAGAGAACGAAGAACCTAGGAGTGTTTTCTATGGGCCCCTTCGACAATGAGAAAATGATGGGAGACTCTGAGAAGTCGTGAAGCTATGCCCAACCAAGTTTGTGCAAAATATGTTGTTTCTTCATTCTCGTATTGCTAGAAATATGTATTTGCAACCAGAGCTCTAAGACTTGAGACATAAGACATTAGCACAAAACTTGTTACAGAGGCTCATAGAGGTAGAGGGATACATGTCAAACAACCAATAGGTTCCTGTATTTTTAATTCAACATGTGTATGTGCATGATATGCAGGGAGCTACCATGTGTCACTTTGACTAGTCAACCTAATGATGTGGCAAATTGATAGCTAATGTGGCAGATTAAGTGATGTGGCACTGTGGGGACTCGGTGCTACAGATGTGGCCAGATGATGTGTTTGGTGTAGTGTTAGTAGGGCCGACCCTACTGACGTGGCAGATAAGATGTGCCTACAGGTGCTCCGTTTTAAATAGGAAAAAACGTGTATTTGACCCATTTTTTTTATTTTAGTCCACTTCAACAAGATGGCTACAGTTGCAGCAGCTAGAGACTCGACCCTGAATGCTGAATTTTTGTTACACACAATTTTAGTTTGCCATCAGAAAATATATAAATATCTTTCATTTCTTATTCTATAGGCTCTTACTTTGTATTTTGCATTTCATGTAGCTTGCATGATTAAACAGCTACTCTGACCTAAATGTGGAACTTTGTTGAGAGAACAATGTGTTGATGATATCAACAAAATCTAGACTCGCCTAGACAATGCCCCTCCTCCTGATTGGGTACCCCTCCTCCACCAGTGTGGATACCACCTCCTACTCCATTTAATTTTGAAATGGAATTTGGTGAAAATTTTGTATACATAGTTTCGAACTAGTATCCACCAGCTAGCTGTGTAGAGAGGATTGGCATTGTATAATATTTATCAATGTAAGTGCAATTGTTAAGATATATATACATATATATATATATATATATATATACATATATAACATATGTGTGTATATATATATATATATCCAATATTTAAATGTTTCCAAAGTGATTGAAGTGATGTTTTCTCAGCTATGTGACTAGATAGTGTCCTTTGATATGCCAAGAATCATAATGTGAGACAAAATATTTCGAATCTACTGAGTTGAAGATTTGAATTAAAGTAGTTGGATAATGCTAATGAGAGAGGAAGAGATGTCGCTATGATGACAGCAGACTTAGTGCAGCAAGAGAATGCTCTGAGTCTAGATAGTGTCCTTTGATAGGCCAAGGAAAGTAATGTCAGATGAAAGATTATGAATATCTACATATATATATATGTCTATATAAATCCAACATTAAAAATATTTCCAAAGTGATCAAAGTGCTCTCAAAGTGATGTTGTACAAAGCTCCTTGAAAGTTACACGATCTTCAATAGAACTAGTGAAGGAATAGCAAAGGAACAAAGATGGAAAGCCATGATAGCAATGACATTTCTTTAGCATATTGTCCTGTGGAAGATGAAGCCATTTTGCAATGGGTCCCTCGGTGATCCAAGATTTGTTGTAAATGAGAGTGATTGCTTAGAGGAGAAACTTAGTGTTCCCATAATGTCAACCCAAGATTCTCATTTGGAAGATGGATCGATTGTAGGAGGAACTGTGGGAAGGCCATCAATATTATAAGGACCCATAGTGTGCAAAAAACGTTGTTGAAGGCTCCCACTATGCTCTATGTTGTGAATATAAAGTTATTTAGAGATGGCACACTTTGATGCCTTAAGAGGGAGGAGAGAGGGAGCTATTTATTGTTGGACAAGGGAGGAAGTGAGAGTGCTCTCAACGGAAGCAAGAACGAAACAGGGAGAGAGAGAAACAGAGAGCCACACAAGTTTTTGGTGGGTGCACAACCACCCTAATCTTCTTTTTCATTCATTTATATATGTGTCTGAGTATTGTACATAATCAGGGTAAAGGCACAGTGACCTTTAATCCCCACAACCTCCCACTTAAAGGACAATGTGCCTTTAAGGGAGAACATCCAATGAGCATACTATCCAATGCCCATCAATACATGACAATACTCAAACCACTGACTAGGTAGACTCTTCGTCAGCATATCTATAGGGTTACCATCTGTATGAACCTTGACAAGCTCTATGCACTTGTCCTCAAGTACCTCCCTGATGAAATGGTACCTGAACTCAATGTGTTTGATCTTTGCATGAAAGACCAGATTCTGTGCTAGCTGAATAGCACTCATGGAATCACTATGCAATGTCGGCACACCTGTATGAATCCCCAAATCTCCCACTAGCTGATCAAGCCATATACCCTCCTTGCAACCCTCTGTGGCTACAACATACCCAGCCTCTGTGGTAGACAAAGCAACACACTTCTGTGCACGAGACATCCACGACACTGCACCACCTGCAAAGGTGAACACATAACCAGAAGTGGTGGATCTCCTACTATCCATATGCCCTGCATAGTCTGAATTTGTGTACCCAAGTACATGCATGTCTCCTCTACCAAAGCAGATGCACATCTCCTTGGTACCCTTCATGTACCTCATGATGCACTTAACTGCCTCCCAATGCCTCTTTCCTAGATTAGCCATATACCGACTAACAACTCCCACTGCAGATGCAATGTCTGGTCTAGTAGCTATCATAGCATACATAAGACTCCCAACTGCTGATGCATAAGGAACCTTGGCCATCATGGCCCTCTCCTCATCTAATTTGGGAATATCTGTATGACTCAGTTTCACATATGGAGGTAATGGAGTGCTCACTGTCTTCCCCCCCTCCATATTGAAGTGCTGCAATACTTTTGTAACATACTCCTTCTGTGAAAGCCAAAGGAGTTTCCTACTTCGATCACGCGTGATGCGCATACCAAGAATATGACCTGCGAGTCCCAAATCCTTCATATCAAAGGACTCATGCAACTTGGCCTTTAATGCATCTAGCTCATAAGTATTCTTGCTAGCCAATAGCATATCATCCACATATAGTGCCAGGATTATCAGGCTATTATCCTTAGCCCTTTTAGTGTAGAGGCAGTGGTCAATTTCACTCCTTCTAAAACCCTGGGACCGAATGAAAGCATCAAATTTCTAATATCATTCTCTAGGTGCTTGCTTAAGACCATAGAGACTCTTCTTCAGCTTGCAAACTAAATGCTCTTTGCCCTTTTCTTCAAAGCCTTCCGGGTGCACCATGTAAATTTCCTCATGCAGATCCCCATGCAAGAAAGCTGTCTTGACATCCATCTGCATAAGCTCCATATCCTCTGCTGCCACTAGTCCAAGCATGCATCTAAGTGTGGTCATCTTTACAACCAGAGAGAATATCTCATCAAAGTCCACACCCTTCTCTTGCTTGAACCTTTTAGCGACCAAACAGGCCTTGTACCTAGGCACATCATCACCTATGACCTTCATCTTGTAGACCCATTTACATGGCAATGCTTTCTTTCCATGTGGCAAAGAAACCAAGTCCCAAGTCTTATTTTTCATAAGTGAACTCATCTCTGATTGCATAGCATACTCCCACTTGCATTGATCCTCGCACATTATAGCCTCTTTGTAGCAAGAAGGCTCCCCACAATCAGTAAGCATCACATAGTCTACCCTTGGAACAAACCTATTAGGCAGTCTAGACACTCTAGATGATCTTCTCAAGGGCATTTCAGCTTGCTATCCCACCTACATATTAGCCACATTTGGCTCATCATTTCCACCAATAGATGATCCATATTCTACCCTTGATTGTATACTTGTGGAAGTGCTTGGTGGTACCATTTCTTGCACATTTGGTGCATGGACAGCTTGCTGTCTATCAATATATGTAGGTGGATTCACATCCTGGAAAGTGATTCTCCTCATTTCCACATCCCTCATGGGTGCCTTATGCATCTTCTTCTCATTGAATACTACATCATGGCTGCATATGATCTTCTTTGCTTCTGGATCCCAGAGATGATAGCCCATCTCTCCACTTTCACCATAACCCAGAAAGATGCATTTCCTAGACTTAGGATCTAGCTTCTTTTGAAGCTCTTTTGGCACTTGCGCATATGCCTCACACCCAAATATACGCAAATGAGAGTAAGAGGGTTCTTGCCACTCCATGCCTCTTCAGGAATACCACCATCCAGACTCTTACTGGGTGATCTATTGATCACATGCACTGCAGTCTTCATTGCCTCATCCCAAAAACCACCAGAAAGACTTGCATTGGAAAGCATGCATTGCAAACTTTCTTGAATGGTACGGTTCATCTTTTCTACAATTGGATTTTGCTCTGGAGTATGAGGGGATGTGAGCTCCCTCTTAATCCCACGTGTATCATAGAAATGCTGAAAGTCATGAGAGAGATACTCTCCACCATTGTCAGTCCGTAGGCATTTAAGTGTTCTACCTGACTGATTCTCAACCAAGGCTAGCCATTTCTGAAATACTTGGAACACATCACTCTTTTGAGCTATGGCATAAGCCCACACTTCCCTAGTTGCATCATTAATGAATGTCACATAGTATTCAGCCCCGCCTAATGACTGTGTAGGCATGGGACCACATACGTCTGAATGCACCAAATCAAGCTTTTCAAACTCTTTCTTTCCCCTTCATTTAGTCTGCTTCCCATAGAGACAGTGCTCACAAAATTCAAAATCAGAGAAACTCAATTGCGGTACATAACCCAAACGGCATAAGAGTTTCATCCCATTTTGGCTCATGTGCCCCAACCTGTAATGCCACAAAGAAGTACTTGGCTGCTCGGATATTGCAACAACATGATCAAACACCCCTGATTCATCCCACACTTGGCACCCCTGGCCAAAATCATAGAGCCCTTTTGAATTTTCCAACTTCCAAAACCAAAGCTAGCATCATCTAGCTGACCCGTTGAAATGAGACTCTTGGTCAGCTTAGGCACATGTCTCACATTTTTCAAAATAAATGCAGACCCATTCGCAAAAGAAAACTTTATGTCACATGCATAGTCATTTCCAAGATGCACACAACCTGTCTTTCCACTGTCATAAGTGGAGAACCATTCCCTATGGGGAGTAACATGGAATGAAGCAGCAAAATACAAAATCCAATCCTTGGAATATGCATCATTTGAAGTGGTAAGCAACTCTACAAATAAACTAGACATGAAGAGAATGTCATTGTCACTATCATGTGTGACTGCATTGATCTCCTCGATCTTCACTTTTCCTTTGTCCTCCCTTGGACTCTCTTCCTTCTTATTTGCACCCCAATTTGCATTCTTTTTCTTATCCTTTTGCTCTCTTTTTAGATTGTAGCAATCCTTTTTCATATGGCCCTTCTTGCCATAGTGGTAACACTCAATGCTCTGTGCCCTAGATTTACGACGAGACTTCCCTCTTTCTTGGGACTTCCCCCTGAACTGTGATCTGCCCCTTTGCACATTTAAGGCTGCATCCTTCTTGTTGCCATCCATAGACTTTCGTCTAATCTCCTTGGCCAACAAGCTACCCACAACATCATCAAATTTCAGTACTCCACCAGGTGCAGAGTTATTGACAGCTGTACGGAAGGTATCCCATGAAGATGGCAATGAACATAAGAGAAATATTGCCTTAGTCTCTGCATCAAAATTCATCTTCTGAGCCTAAAGCTGGCTGAAAATAATATTGAATTCATTCAAGTGAGAAGCAATGGATACCCGTTCCTTCATCTGCAGCTCAAACAACCTCTTCATGAGGTAAACTTTATCAGAGGCAGTTTCCTTCTCATAAGTGGCACACAGTTTCTTCCACAAATCTTCCGTAGTCTGCACATTTACTACTGTGAAATAAACTGACTCCACAAGATGAAGTCTAATAGTAGAATTTGCTAATGCATCCAACTCATTCCAATCATCCTCATACATATTTGCAGGCTTAGCTTCAATACCTGCCAAGGGTTTAATCTGCTTTTGAATAAGCACATCCCTTATCTATTCTTTCCACAAAGAAAAGTTTGTCCCATCAAACTTTTTAATGCTGAAAAACTCCTTTTCAGACATGGAACTGCCATGATGCAAATGAAGCAAAATCCCAAATGCTAGTGCTTGCAAGAGAGAATCACACCAAATATTAGGGGCACCCAAATGTGTATGCCACAACACTGTGAAATATCACCAAAACTCAAAGCTCAAAGCATCAAAAAATGCATCTGACTCTTGCATATACTATGCATCCATATGAGCAAATCTGGCCCAAAAGAAAATGCCAATTGCAATGGCAATCCAAAATGCCAATAAGTGCCAAATGGCTCAAGCATAAACACCATCCATAGGCATATGCATTACCAATATCTCATCCAAGAGAGCATAACACTATCAGTGCATCACCTGCAATGTGTCAAAGCTATCCCTTAGCATAAAATAGCATCCATGTGCAAAGCGTCCATAAAAATAGCATCCCATAAGGCAATCTGGGCCTATCAGCGCATCCAATAAGGATTGCAATGCATCCAAATGGCCTATAAATCATCCACTACAACCGAATGCACACCACGAATGAGTGCACACAGCTCAAACTACAACTAGAGTGATCTACATAAGGTATGCACAAGAAATCATGGTCCCACGACAATGATTGCTACTAAAAATAGAACCTGAGATGCCTCAAAACATGGGCGCCATTGCATTATCAGACTCAGCAAGAAAATTTGCAAATATCTCTCTTCTGCCAGAACTCCAAAATCCCAACCGATGAGTGAGAAATGGGAGTCAACACTTATCCACTGCCATGTGGCATAAATTTAAGGTTTCAAAACCTTAGAATGAAAAATGCATAATAGAGAGATGAAATCCAATACACAGAGATCTATAACTCTTAAAATACTCTACCGAAATGTGCAAGAACTATTAGGTAGGGGTTTTTGGGTTTCTGGAACGCAATGGGACAGACCGTGGTCTCAATCACTGGGTCCAACACACGGATTGAAAAATGTTTTTAGAAACATAAATATTTGTAAACTCCATCGGAGTGCAAATGATGAGCAACATAGAAGTTTTAGAACCTCCTGAGTCCACCGAAATTGACAGATCTGCAAATGGTTGCTCCAAACTTGAGTTCCAACGCCTGGGCAAAAAAACATAGGAACTGACACAGTGAGTCAGAAATCCAATGAAATGATCCCATATTCAAGAATGAAGGTGTTTCCAAGCTCCTGAAGTGAAGTGGACACCAAAAGCAAGCAATAGTTGCCTCTACAAGTCAATACAGAGTCTCTGTCGTCGAATGGAACAGGGAAAAGCTTAAAAAACGACTTTTTCTTTGAAAACACTTAACAAGCTCTCAAAACCACTTCGCAAAACCAAAGTAACTTTTCCAAAGGTTCCTTCAAGATCTTTGCGCACTCAGATGCAAGTAAAATCACCCATAAAGCTTCCCACAGAGCTTCTCCTTCCTCCCACAGAGCTGTTGAGCTTTGAGGCATTCACGCATGCTCAGCTAGATCACTCGGGCTCTGATACCATTTGAGAGTGCTCTCAATGGAAGCGGAACGGAAGAGGGAGAGAGAGAAACAGAGAGCCACACAAGTTTTTGGTGGGTGCAGAACACCCTAATCTTCTTTTTCATTCATTTATATATGTGTTTAAGTATTGTACATAACTGGGGTAAAGGCACAGTGACCTTTAACCCCCACAATTTGTTGGGGATGAAACTTTGCACGGCTCTTAGGCTACCCTAGACCTACATCCATGCAAGATTTGGTCTCCAATTGATTTGGTATGTGCCACGATAAATTGATGTGAGAACCTCATACAAAATCAGGTAGAAAAGAAATGAGATTGTCGCAATGAATTCAAAGAGTAAAAATGCCATGAAGGTCACATGATAATGTATGTGCAAAACAAACCATGGTCCTATTCCCTTAAAAAAGATGCTCCCTTGGCTAGAATGCCATATGAGGAATCTTGAATCCTACCCCATAACTGGCTGTGTTTTACCCAACACCCACTGAATGTTTGTGCTCACCCTTGAGCTCCTCTTATTCCACAGCAGTGATGAATAGACTGAGTATTTTTTGCATATCTATGTTACTATGAGTTCATTTTGTACCATTGGGTGTGTTTTGGAATGAGTTTGTGTTTGTTTTCCACTACATAGAAATGCTATAGCAAGCACTTGATCTCTGACATGGTATCAGAGCCTCGTTTGTGACTCTTGTAAGACACCCTAAGCATTAAAGGAAGGAGACCCTGATCACAAGAAAGAGATGACTCTATTTTTAGCAATGTACAACAATCAGCATAGTTCTGAAGAAGTGTTCACTTTCCTCCTAATCCTTTCATCTTGTTGTCATGACTAGTAGGTTACTCATCCCAACACTACTACACACGCATCCTATTGCGACGTTTACGTACCGACGATTAGCGCCCGCTTAGCGTTAATCGTCGGTATAAAAATCAGGTGTCGTAAATCGTCGCTATATAGCGACTTTTAAGAAGCGTCGCTATATAGCGACGTTAGTAATGGTCGCTATATAGCGACTTTGAAAGGTCGCTATATAGCGACTTTAGTAAAAGTCGCTATATAGCGACTTTTAAAGGTCGCTATATAGCGACACTGAGACTATATTATAGCGACGTTTTACAGAGAGGTTTTTTTTTTTTTTAAAGTCTTAAAATTTATTTTCTTCCAATGACAAAATTTTTTAAATTTTCATACATGTTTGAGCTCATAGAGAAATAAAAAATGAGAGCATGTACATCAAGCCTTTGAAGCTCATATATTCATGTCCAAGTTGGAGATGAGAAAAATCAAATTAAATAAGAGCATTTACATCAACTGTTTCATCTTGAGCCAAGTCTAAGGCGCCAAGCAAGTCTATCTCCAACTCTATACCGAGTTGATCTCCTATATCATCATCGTACTCTAGCATCGTACGTTCACCTAAAAGTATTTGATCATCTTCTTCAATTAAGCTTAAGTGTGGTGATCGATCTTGACGATTGTTGTCTTCCTCGTCAATATCGTGATCTCCATCCTCCTCCCGTGCGATGTCATTATGCGCATCTTCCTCTTGCCTCATATGGTGATCTACATCTTCTTCGCTAGATTCATCAATTGGATCCGGATTTGGTAGTGGCATCTCCATATCCACATCTCGATCTTCAAAAATCTGCTTACTTCGTGGTGCAACTTGGATCACGTACCACCATCTTGGATCAGAACGATCCGAATGAAAAACCACCTATATTGAAGATGAAAAATCACGTGCCAAATGTCGTCAATTATATATATATCAATGGACTTAAAAAACGAAAGCTTCGACTAATTAAATCATTAGTATGCACCTGCTCACAGTGCTCGGGAAGAACAAAAGTATCACTTTCATCGGTCCAATGTTTGGTGGAGTCTATTGCAAAGAGACCGCTACCATCTTTTCTCACAGTTGCATGGGGACCGTTGTAAGTAGTTCTAAACCATTTTACATCAAGAATGAAAATAGTAAATCGTCTGAAATCAATTTCATAGATGTCGCGTATGGTTCCACAATAATCCAACTGTGAGGAGAGAAGATTGGTATCCGAAGCACTTGCTCGGCTATCTTGTGTGAAGTTAGCCATGACTCCACAATCATACGTGACTCTCTTTGAATCGATGCGTTCTATGCAAAAATGTCGTCCATATGACCATAATGCACTGTCCTTTTTGTACTGTAAAAGAGCATCATTAAAACAATGAAGATGCACCTATTTTATAGCATATATTGCCACAAATAATTACTTAATTACATCAAGAGATAAGAAACTTACATGCACCATACATCCAGATGATAACTCCCGCTCGCGCTCGTTTATTGTCTCTCCATCACGTTCGGCTTTACGTATAGCTAGTTGTAGCCAATCAAGTGACATGTGAGTAGGGAGAAGAGCCAGATCTCGTGGATATGGTTGTGATCGCCTGTACATTACTCTGAATCTCGTCCTTGCATTTATTCTTTCTGCTTTGGCCACTTCATATCTCTCAATCCACTTCTGCATCTCAGGGCTATTGAGGATACAAAACTTATTGAATTTCTCCATTTGCTCTTCGCTCATCTTTCTTTCAATCCCTTTTCCTTGGGGGACCTCGCCAATGATGCGATCATCATCCTTGTTGTGCCAAGCTTGCGGCATATCAGGATCCGTGGATGCAAGAAACTCTGTGATATATACTAATGACTCTTGCACAAGCCATCCCTCTGCCATGCTTGCTTCTGGTCTTGCTCTTTGTCTTACAAACCCCTTTAAAGTTTTCATAAACCGCTCGAGAAAAAACATCCATCGATTATGAACGGTACCTGCTATAGCCACCTCATCAACTATGTGCACAAGCAAGTGGACTTGAGTTGTCATAATGCTTGAGGGAAAGTGCTTCTCAAGCAAGCATACGGCTTCGATGGATTCCACCCTAGCCTTCTCGATGCTCGATATAGAGATCTCTTTTTGAGATATCCACCTATTTCACATGTCCATGCATATGTAAGATATTTGAGATATCCACCTATTTCACATGTCCATGAAGAAAATAGATAATGCGAATTGATAGTAAGCATACCTCACAATACCACAGATCTTGAATATAGCATTTCTAACATCTTCTTGTAAGCACCCTTTTATTGTAATTGGAAGGATGAACTATCAAAGCAACAATGAAATCATGTCAACAATATAACATAATAATAATTACGCTAATGCATCACTATTATCGGTACACTAATTCTACTTAGAATACCTGTAAGACCTTGTGCCAATCATGGGACTTGAGGCCACTAAGCTTATTGTCCTTTGAAAATGCTCCTTTCAAGCAACGCATGTACCCTGTCGGTGTTTGAAAAGAGGCAATGTCTGCCTTGATCGCTGCCTCCTCCCTCGTAGAGAGGATCCACGTTGCTTTCGGGAGGACAACTTTTCCTGAAGCATGCACTTGGGGCCACAAACGAGACATCCTATTCATAGCACGCAAGTCTTCTCGCACTCCTCTCGAGTCCTTGGAACCAACCAAGTGTGCCCAAATGGTAGCCCCCACATTCTTAAAGATATGCATTGGATCCAAGAGATGATTGATTTGTAACTGACCCCAATAAGGAAGCTCGTGAAAGATCGATAGCCTCTTCATACCAGGAGGAGGTTCCTCTCCATTCTCCCTCCAAGCTTGAATCCAATCACTTGCTTTTAAATATGATGGTGGTGGATCAAGCTGACCTCCACGTGCGAGATGGTCGAGCGGAAGGTATCGAGCATGACCTTCATAAACATTTTTCCTCATGTGTTTGGAGTAGCGTGCAAGCGATTTCAGAGCGGGTCCACAAACAGGACAAGCATGGTACCCACTTGTAGCAAGCCCTGCACGCGTGCATGAATATGTTAGTACAAGACATGCGTGCAAAAGAGAGTAAAAAAAGCATAATACCTCATTATACATGTAAAGACATAACCACGTACCTGCGTACTCTCCATATCCTGGGTAGTCATGCATGGTCCACATCAAGATACCCCTGACGGAAATATCATTGGTATGCCTAGGAGCTCTGGAAATATCAAAGACCTGCACTCCTCTCCATAATATCTGTAACTCCTCTATCAAAGGTGCCATGTACACGTCCATGTTTCTTGCCTTGTACTTTCCTGGCACAAGTAGTGCAAGCATGAGGTGTCCCTTTTTTATTGTTAGCCATGGTGGGATATTGTAATTCACCACGACTATGGGCCATGTCGACCAAGATGTCGAGCGTAACCCGAAAGGATTCACGCCGTCCATGGCTAGCCCAAGATATAAGTTGCGTAGCTCTCTCGCAAAGTCCGGCCACTGATTATCTATGTGCTTCCAAGCCGCACAATCTGCGGGAATACTCAATGTGTGATCAGTGGACCGATGAGATGCATGCCATGTCATCAACTCCGCTATGGTTTTGCATCGAAACATGTGTTGTATTCTTGCAATGATGGGAAAGTGTCTTAAGACCTTTACCGGTATCCTCTCACCCTGCAAGTCATCTCTATATCGTTGTTCCCCACACTTTGGACAACTAGCCAAATCTCCATGCTCACGACGAAAGAGAATACAATCATTACGGCAAGCATGGATGGTATCATAATCCATACCCACCATTGTTAGCATCTTTTTCGCTTCATCTCTTGATGCGGGCATGGTATTTGGTGCAGGCAACATCTTTTGGAGCAACCTATGACAAAGACACTATCCAAATGATGATTCTCAAAACAAACAATATCCAAATAATGAGTCAATCAAATTAATGCAAGGGCTAACCTCATTAAGGCCGAGACACTTGTATCCGACCACCCATACTGTACTTGTAGATTCAAGATTGAGAGACAAGCACGTAGTTTAGACATCCTGGCACCCTCGTACAATTGTGTTGATTGCAACTCTCGCATTTTCACCTCAGACTCTGACATCACGTGTACGTGGGATGTAGTGCCCCTAAAAATGGAATCCATCATGTCGACCATACCCTCGTCGTCATCTGGGAGACTATAGTCTTGTTGAAAGTGAGAAGGTATATGTGTACCCTCGTCACCCTCGTCATCCTGTCATAAGCTCATTCGTGTAAATAGAAGATCTTCTAATTCCGGGTATACAATAAGATTACGAACTTAAATAGCTTTGACTTACCGATGATGCATCAACATGTGCAACACCAACGGGGGGTACTGGTTCCGGCTCCTCCCCATACATCCGCAAGTGGCGCATGATAATACGACGTTGATGTCGTACTTCTCGCTTGCAATGAGTGCAATGACAATATAACCTCTCCGTAAGCCACTTCGTGCTCCCGGGCGTTGGCGCATCATCGGATGAGCTTCCACTCGTCCCTTCCATCTACACTTATAAAACCAAAACATAAGCATGAAGAGGAGATGTACACAATTATGAGCATAGCATGTTTAATTTGAGCTTCTCTTGAGGCTATATAAAAAGAATGACATCGCTATATAGTAAGGATTGAAACAAAAAATCCTATATAGTAAGGCTATGTAGTAAGAGGAGATATTGACAATTATAGGCATAGCATGTTTGAGTCACAAGAGGCCTCATTAAAAAACAAACAGTAAGCGTCGCTATATAGCGACGCTCTGTTTCGTCGCTATATAGCGACGTTTTTAATTGAAAGCGTCGCTATATAGCGACGTTTTCAATTAAAAACGTCGCTATATAGCGACGAATAAGCGTCGCTATATAGCGACGCTGTGGGTTAAAACCCGAAACGGCGAAACCCGCGGCGTTTTGCTCAAAGCTTTCCTAATCTCTAAACTAAGCTCTCCAAAATCTCCTCCCACCTATTTTCACTGACCTCCCATCTATTCCAAGCAACCTCCTACCCTATTTCCCACTCCTCACCCTCCTCCTACCTCTTGTGCACCCTCTCTCTCCGTTTTCCCTCTTTGGTTTCCAGAAAGAAAGTTCTTCAAAAGGTGAGTTTTTTTCAACAATGTAGGTTGTTTGTTTGTTAGCTTTGGTTTTGTGAGTGTTTCTACTTGTATTGCTAAAGTTTTAAACTAGTTTTCATGCTTGATTAGAAAGGATTCAAACAAAAAACGAAATTTCAAGAAAGAAAGAAAGAAACTCACCTCTTCTTTCTGTATTTCTCTTCCTTCTCTTCCTTCTCTTCTCCTCAATCTCCTCCTTTCCTTGTCTCCTCAATCTTCTCTTTCCTTGTCTCCTTTCAAGAAGTTGCTTTTGTGATCTCCTCTTTCCACTAACATCTTATTTGAAAAAATGGGTTGTTTTCTCTCTTTTGTAGGGCCAGTCCACTACACCGAGCGGGACAGTCTCTCTTTTGTGGGCCCAGTCCACTACACCGAGCGGGACATACTTTTACAGGTAAGTGCTTCCTCTTCTTTCCATTTAAGCTTTTTGTTATTTGCATTTGCCTGCAGCTAGCGCCTTAAGCGCTAGCTGCAGTGATGGGCGTAGGAACCCTCTCTTCCCCCTTCTCTTTTTCTCATTTTCCCCCTTCTCTTTTTTCCCTCTTCTCTTATTCTCTCTTTCCCCCTCTCTCTTTTCCCTTCTCTCTTTCCTTTCCCCCTTATTCTCTATTTCCGCATCCCTCTTATTCTCTTATGCTTATGCTTCTCTCATTCCGCATAAGCTCCTCCTCTATTTCCGCATGAGCATAAGCATGAGCTTATGCTTATGCTTATGCATAAGCATAAGCATAAGCATAAGCTCATGCTTATGCTCATTCATGAGCATGAGCTTATGCGTAAGTTTCCGCAAGAGCTTATGCGGAAATAGAGAATGAGAGAAGCATATGCTTCTCTCATTCTCTTTTTCCGCATAAGCTCCTTCTCTCATTCCGCATAAGCTCCTTCTCTATTTCCGCATGAGCATAAGCATGAGCTTATGCTTATGCTTATGCTTATGCTTATGCATAAGCATAAGCATAAGCTCATGCTTATGCTCATTCTTCCGCATAAGCTCCTTCTCTCATTCTTCCGCATAAGCTCCTTCTCTCATTCCGCATAAGCTCCTCCTCTATTTCCGCATGAGCAAGTGCTCCTTCTCTTTTTCCGCATAAGCTCCTTCTCTCATTCCGCATAAGCTCCTTCTCTATTTCCGCATGAGCATAAGCATGAGCTTATGCTTATGCTTATGCTTATGCTTATGCATAAGCATAAGCATAAGCATAAGCTCATGCTTATGCTCATGCGGAAATAGAGAAGGAGCTTATGCGGAATGAGAGAAGGAGCTTATGCGTAAGCTCATGCTTATGCTCATTCATGAGCATGAGCTTATGCGTAAGTTTCCGCAAGAGCTTATCCGCAAGTTTCTGCAAGTGCTCCTTCTCTTTTTCCGCATAAGCTCCCTCCCTTTTTCAGCATGAGCATAAGCATGAGCTTATGCTTATGCTTATGCTTATGCATAAGCATAAGCATAAGCTCATGCTTATGCTCATTCTTCCGCATGAGCTTATGCGTAAGTTTCCGCAAGAGCTTATGCGGAAATAGAGAATGAGAGAAGCATATGCTTCTCTCATTCTCTTTTTCCGCATAAGCTCCTTCTCTCATTCCGCATAAGCTCCTTCTCTATTTCCGCATGAGCATAAGCATGAGCTTATGCTTATGCTTATGCTTATAAGCTCATGCTTATGCTTATGCATAAGCATAAGCATAAGCATAAGCTCATGCTTATGCTCATGCGGAAATAGAGAAGGAGCTTATGCGGAATGAGAGAAGGAGCTTGTCATGAGCTTATGCGCAAGTTTCCGCAAGAGCTTATGCGCAAGTTTCCGCAAGTGCTCCTTCTCTTTTTCCGCATAAGCTCCTTCTCTTTTTGCGCATAAGCTCCTTCTCTCATTCCGCATAAGCTCCTTCGCAAGTTTCCGCATGAGCATAAGCATGAGCTTATGCATGAGCTTATGCTTATGCTTATGCATAAGCATAAGCATAAGCTCATGCTTATGCTCATTCATGCTTATGCTTATGCTTATGCTTATGCTCATGCTTATGCTCCTTCTCTATTTCCGCATGAGCATAAGCATGAGTTTCCGCAAGTTTCCGCAAGTTTCCGCAAGCATAAGCATAAGCATAAGCATAAGCTATCCGCAAGTTTCCGCAAGAGCTTATCCGCAAGTTTCCGCAAGTGCTCCTTCTCTCTTTCCGCATAAGCTCCTTCTCTATTTCCGCATGAGCATAAGCATGAGCTTATGCTTATGCTTATGCTTATGCTTATGCATAAGCATAAGCATAAGCTCATGCTTATGCTCATTCTTCCGCATGAGCTTATGCGTAAGTTTCCGCAAGAGCTTATGCGGAAATAGAGAATGAGAGAAGCATATGCTTCTCTCATTCTCTTTTTCCGCATAAGCTCCTTCTCTCATTCCGCATAAGCTCCTTCTCTATTTCCGCATGAGCATAAGCATGAGCTTATGCTTATGCTTATGCTTATGCTTATGCATAAGCATAAGCATAAGCTCATGCTTATGCTCATTCATGAGCATGAGCTTATGCATAAGTTTCCGCAAGAGCTTATCCGCAAGTTTCCGCAAGTGCTCCTTCTCTTTTTCCGCATAAGCTCCCTCTCTTTTTCCGCATGAGCATAAGCATGAGCTTATGCTTATGCTTATGCATAAGCATAAGCATAAGCTCATGCTTATGCTCATTCTTCCGCATGAGCTTATGCGTAAGTTTCCGCAAGAGCTTATGCGGAAATAGAGAATGAGAGAAGCATATGCTTCTCTCATTCTCTTTTTCCGCATAAGCTCCTTCTCTCATTCCGCATAAGCTCCTTCTCTCATTCGCATAAGCTCCTTCTCTCATTCCGCATAAGCTCCTTCTCTATTTCCGCATGAGCATAAGCATGAGCTTATGCATAAGCATAAGCATGAGCTTATGCTTAAGCAAAGCATGAGCTTATGCATAAGCATAAGCATGAGCTTATGCTTATGCTTAAGCATAAGCTCATGCTTATGCTTATGCATAAGCTCATGCTTATGCTCATGCGGAAATAGAGAAGGAGCTTATGCGGAATGAGAGAAGGAGCTTGTCATGAGCTTATGCGCAAGTTTCCGCAAGAGCTTATGCGCAAGTTTCCGCAAGTGCTCCTTCTCTTTTTCCGCATAAGCTCCTTCTCTTTTTGCGCATAAGCTCCTTCTCTCATTCCGCATAAGCTCCTTCGCAAGTTTCCGCATGAGCATAAGCATGAGCTTATGCATGAGCTTATGCTTATGCTTATGCATAAGCATAAGCATAAGCTCATGCTTATGCTCATTCATGCTTATGCTTATGCTTCTCTCATTCTCTTTTTTCGCATAAGCTCCTTCTCTTATTCCGCATGCAATTTTCCGCAAGTTTCCGCATGAGCTCCTTCTCTTATTCCGCATAAGCTCATGACAAGCTCCTTCTCTCATTCCGCATAAGCTCCTTCTCTATTTCCGCATGAGCATAAGCATGAGCTTATGCTTATTCATGAGCATGAGCTTATGCGGAAGTTTCCGCAGGAGCTTATGCGGAAATAGAGAATGAGAGAAGCATATGCGGATCTCATTCTCTTTTTCCGCATAAGCTCTTTCTCTCTTTCCGCATAAGCTCTCTCTCTTTCTCTTTTGCGTGAGCATATGCGGAAATAGAGAATGAGAGAAGCTTATGCTTCTCTCCTCCTCTATTTTCGCATATGCGGAAACATGAGCATAACCTCATGCTCACCCATGAGCATAAGCATAAGCTCATGCGGAAAAAGAGAAGGAGCTTATGCGGAAATAGAGAATGAGAGATGCTTCTCTCCTTCTCTTTTTCTGCATAAGCTCCTTCTCTTTTTCCGCATGAGCATAAGCATGCGGAAACTCATCCTTCTCATGCTTATGCTCATGCATGTGCATGAGCTTATGCTTAAGTTTCCGCATAAGCTCATGCACATGCGTGAGCTTATGCGGAAATAGAGAATGAGAGAAGCATAAGCTCATTCTCTATTTTTGCATAAGCTCATTCTCTATTTCCCACTCTATTTCCCCCTTCTCTCATTTCCCCCTTCTCTCATTCTCTATTTTCCCTCATCTCTTTCCCTTTCTCTCATTCTCTATTTCCTCGTTCTCATTCTTTTCTTTCCTTTACATCTTCTTTCCCTCTTATCTTTCCCTCTTCTTTCCCTCTTTCCTTTCCCTCTTCTTTCCTTTCCCTCTTCTTTCTTCTTGCCTATGCCTATGCCTATGAGAATGCTCATGTTTGTTTATTTGTTTTCTGTTTTCGTGTTTGTGTCTATGTTAGACATGGGATCACGTCGCTCATCCGACGAGTACGGACAGCCTCGCAGGAGGAGAGCTCACGATCTATATGCTCCAGAGGACTTTGATTCCTCTCAGGCGACTACCCCGAGGACTACCCCTGGTCCGACTCCTCTCGGTCCTAGCACTGTGACTACCCCTGGTCCGACCCCTCTTCCACGTAGCACTGCCACTACCCCTCAGGGGACTCCTTTGCTAGCCGCGCATGGATTTGTTGGGACTCCCGACGAGTTTGTAGCACAGATGAGCGATGAGGAGGCAGCGAGATTCTTCTCTCTGCTCTCTCAGAGGACCTCCGCAATTCCTTCCCCTACACCGACGGGTGGACGTACAGCCCAGCCATCCCCTCGCACCCCTTCGACCGCGGGATCATCACCTGCGCATGCCTCCCGCAAGGGAAGGAAGAGTAGGATGGGCGGCTCATGTTGTGCTGACTCAGGAGATGTAGACGAGTCAGCACACTCACGCTCCTTTAGGTCTCCACTTGGTCCGGAGACACAGTATCAGTCAGGTCCCTTTCCCTCTCCTACTCCCACAGCTACTCCTCGATCCGGAAGCGGTCGCGCAGCTTCCACTCCTTCAGACTCTGCTACCGTCAGTCCCCCTTACTCATCAGGGGATCTCTCCTATCAAATCACATCTGCCGGAGAGATAATAGAAGACAAAAAGGGCAAAGCAGTGATGGCCGCCATGAGGCGGTTGATGAGTCATCACTTCAAGAGCGGCATAAATATCGATTGGCGGTATCAAGATGGCCAAAAGAAGCAGGCGGTGATCGATGAGTTAAAACTCAGATTTCCTAATCCGCCAAATGTGGAGTTTAATAACAGTTATATGCTCGAGCACATGGGTTTGGTCCTAAAGCATCGCAGATCAACCATGCGTACTTCCATTACAAAGGGGTTGTCTAAACCCAGCTGGGCAGACAAAGCTGATTGGAAGTTCTTGAAGAAGCAGAATAGGGACCATCCTGAAATGTTCGAGGGTCAGAGGAGGGCTGCGAAGAGACGGCTGGATGTCGTAGGTACTTCGCACTTTGGTGCAGGTGGACGGTATGCGTTCGAGGCAACCGTGGTAAGTTTACTTCTTTCCATTTAATGTATTGTTCTATTTGTTTTACTTACATATTACATGCACTTTAGCTAACTCTAACTCTCGTAAATTGGATCCACAGCAAGCTGCGATGGGTCGTCTTCCTACGGATGCAGAGACGCGGCGCGCATTTCGGATAGGAACCAAGCCGTGGTTCATTGAGCAAGAGGCAATGGGAGCGACAGTCGATTGGGCTGAGGTGGCTGCTCGCACGGTATAAGTTTACTCCTGCTTGTAATCTCACTTTTTAATTTAAGTTCCAATCTAATTTTCGATTTATTTGGTTCAGTCTCAGGGTCAAAGCTCAAGCGTCCCATCATCAGAGACGAGCGATCAACAGGGGCAAGGATCGGACGCAGGTGCCGATGACGAACGAGAAGACGCAGGTGTCGGGGACGAGGGAGAAGATGCAGGTGCCGAGGACCAGGGAACAGCCCAACAAGACGATTCGGATTCGGATTT
The DNA here is from genome assembly GCF_047967505.1 of Dipteris shenzhenensis. Classification (NCBI taxonomy): domain Eukaryota; kingdom Viridiplantae; phylum Streptophyta; class Polypodiopsida; order Gleicheniales; family Dipteridaceae; genus Dipteris; species Dipteris shenzhenensis. The sequence goes on along the minus strand of NC_141617.1, from coordinate 3,657,458 downwards.
GGATTAGTAGTGTTAGTAGCATTTTTCATATCCGCTCGTTAGAGCCATTTTGTATCGCCCTTTCACAGGGTAATTTTGTTTCAAACACAGTTGTATATGTATATGCATTTCTTCCTCATCGTTCACAAGAACAATTTTGTATCGCCCTGCAAGCAAGGGAAATTTTGTTATAAAAAACTTTCTTTTGTAATTACAAAAAAAAAAAAATGGTTAGTGGGGCTAAACAGGGCTTCCTTTTGGCCCTGTTTAGCCCCACTAACCATTTTTTTTACCTTCTGTTAATCGTCGCTATATAGCGACGTTTACCAGTGTCGCTATATAGCGACGATTAACAGAGTCGCTATATAGCGACGATTAACAGAGTCGCTATATAGCGACGTTTATATCGTCGCTATATAGCGACGTTTACATCGTCGCTATATAGCGACGATTAACAGCGTCGCTATATAGCGACGGTTTATAGCGACGCTCCTTTTCCGACGATTTTAACGACTTTTATAGCGACCTTTGCGCCCGTGAAAAAAAAAATTTTTAATGTAAAAAGCGTCGGTATTTCCGTCGGAAAATGGCCTATGCCTTGTAGTGCAAGCTTCAGAGATTTGGGAAATCTTGATGTACAAATTACCCACTCTTGAAGATAAAGGTCAGATCCACCTTGTGGTGGGGATGATTTGGGAGATAATGATAGGAATATATCGGAGGCTCTAGGACATAAAGAACGATGTCAAAGTAGTGGTGATACCAGGAGATCCTATTGCTGCCATAGATTAAAAGCTTCATGATGTAGAGGCCCTAGCCATAATCATTGGCAACCAGGAGATCATGTTGTTGCCATAGATTAAAAGCTTCATCAAGTAGAGGCCCTAGCCATAATCATTGGCATGACTATAAACTTGGTCCCCTTGCATATTCATATAGCATTTCAAGCATAGACCATTCTGAAGGACATGCATGAGATAAAGAATGTAGCCATTGTCCTCAACCTCGAGACCGAACTCTACAACATGAAGATGGATGAGGGGCCTTAGTATAGGACCACATCACAAAGATGAAAATTGTAAGGAGTCATATCCCAGTAGGTAGTCAACAAGTGGCTTTGTCTCAGGTTCCCAGGCTTTTGACTTGGCATGCTGCCTAGGAGTTACAAAGGTTTTTTTACCATCATGATTGTAATAGTTGGCACTAGTTACATTCAAAGAGCTACTTCCTCTACTCCTACATGAATAACCTTGAGAGAAGAAGCTCAATGAATCAAGTGAAAAGGCCTTTCTTGAGAAGGCAAGGGTGATCCTACCAAGGGTGAGCCTCAATCTGATATAGGCTCCAAAGATGACAAGTTGAGAGATTCTAAGAAAAAGAAGTGCTTCTACTGTGAAAAACTAGGACACTTTGCAAAGGACTGCCGAAAGAAGTTGTCATGCCATAAAAAGAAAGATTGTGACAACCAAATCCGAGGCCACCAACATCATCATAGAGGAACTCTTCCTGGTCAAGATGATTGAGAAATACTCATCATTTACAGTGATAGATGGAGGAGATGATGAATATGCTGCCAGTCAAACCACATGTCAAAGACAAAGCAATTGTTTAAGAACCTAGCTATAGTATTAGTGCCAGATCACCTGTTACAACGGGGGACAATCGAAGCTACCCAAATCAAGGGTACTGGGAGCATTGCATTCATGGGTGAGGGAGACAATATCAACAAATATCTTGTATTGCACTTGACTTATGTAGAAATTAAATTTGCTTTCTGTCAATCAGTTGGCCGAGCAAGACAAAGTAATTTTCAATGAGGAAAAAGTGATCATCAAATTGGATAAGATGATTGCTCAAGCCTTGAAGAAGATGGACTCTACAGAATTAGTAAAATGATGATCTAAAGAGATGAAGGGATGTCTAGACTATGGCATGAGAGGTTCAAGCACATTGGATACACCACTCTAGAAGAGATGTGGAAGGCATACATCGTGGAGGGACTTCGACAATTGACAAGCAAACAAGAGGTTTCCAGAGCTTGCATGGAAGGCAAGAAAGACCAGACATCATTATCAATAAATCGGGTCACTGATCCATTAGAGTAGGTTCATTCGAATATATATGGGCTTATGCCTACCATATCACTTTTTGGATTAGAATACTTCCAAACATTTATCAAATGATTTCAGTAGAATGACTTAGGTCTTCAAAGGTAGTAAATACAGTTGTCACATCCTACGTAGGACAGTGACTACTTGAAGCCTATGATAAAATGCATGGGTAAGAGTTTTTGGTCCTAATGCATCGGTGCATGTCCATGATGACACCGAGGAATAAACTAGATTCAAAAAGCAAGAAGTGCATCCTTGTCAGATACAACGACGAGTCCAAATCTCATTCGTTGTACGACCAGGCACATAAGGTGTTGGACTATAGGGACATAGTCTTCAAACATACCCCTAACTAGATAATGAAACAATATCATCATCTGTATTACCTCCAACAGTGCCTGAGCTCAAAGAAAGGAAGAGTAAGTAGGTCCAACAAGTTCAGAATCAAATTTGAAAGGAGTAGAGCTAGAACTGCCAGAGAAGAAAAGTCTTGCAAAGGAGAGAGATTACCACCCTGAGCATGAGGGTGATGACGAGGCCCAAGATCACAATGATGAGGGTCAAGAGGAGGGGGAGACCTCTATCACTATGCCACATTCTGACCTTTAGGGTTGATTGCATGACTCTCTCTTTTTCTATATAATATTATGTACTTGACTCTCAAGTCAATTCTTCCTTTTTGGATGCAGGGCTTAAGACTCGAGGCTGTAGGCATGGCCTTCTTTTCTTATATTTTCCATATTTATATCTCTTTGATCTATAGTATTTTGCATCTCTATGGCAGTATGAATGTTGCAAACATCTTCATCAATGTATATTTTAGGTTTCTTGTGTGTTTTTAAAAGTATAAAGCCTGAAATCGAAAGTTTAGAGCTGTTAAAAGTGATTTTGATGACATGCCATATCATGTGCTGCTCCTTCTCCCCCTTCCACTTTCCATCTTCCCAAAACGTTTCTGTTCCGACATCATATGTTCCCGGAATGTTCCCATCCCATGGTAACTATGATTCATAGGAGTCAGAAGGACTCACATGATGCCATCCAGGCTACTCTATACTCTGTCTCCATGGATGAAAAGTGACTATTGGCTACTTCTTAATGAGCTAGGAATTGACCCTCGACCCTATTAGAAAATCTTAGCCACTAGTGGAATGCTGAGTGTGCCTATCTTTGGCCTAATCTGAATCATAGTATCCAAAGAAGTTGATCCCTATCTGATACGTGATTCCATATCCACCCTTCAAGTATCATAATGATTGCCCCCAAGCTTTCGTGAGATGTAATATTGAACAAGCATTGGTGAGATAGAGTAAACTCATTGATACTTTACTGTTTTCACCAGCTCATATGTGTCTTCGTTATTAAGTTCGTTCCCAACTTCCATAGGCATGACAACCTCTTTGCATTCCTCCATCTAATACTGCTTTAGAACTTCGTCACAATATTTCTCGTGAGAGATTAAGATCTTTTCTTCCTCCTTCCATATTTCAACCCTAAAAAACTAATGCAAAAGACCAAGGTCAATCATGTCAAATTCTTTATGCAACAGAGATTTTACCTTCCTCATCTTTCGTTGAGGTCCTCGTTAAAATGAAATCATCCAACTATAATTGTGTGCTTCAAGTTTGTTTAGGGCAAGGAGAGTCTATTGTGAGAGGGGGAGTATCACTAAGTTCCAAACGTAGTGTAATGTTTGTTGCTCTACTTTTACAATTAGTCTATTATTTGGCTCTCTTTTTGGCTTGCCGTAGGTAGCCTCAGTGAAGGTTGTGGTTTTGAGATGGGAAAAATAATATTGTTGTTATTATTTATGCTCTCTTGGTCGGTGCGCTTGTAGAGTATTGATGATTTGGGGTCCCTTGTATGACTTTTGGGCCACTCTCATTTCCTCTTTGCACACTCTTAATGTCTTCCCTCGGGCCTACAATTTTATGTGCTGGCTTGGGCATTTCACCCATACATAGGCAGGACTAATGAATGATAGATATATCATTCACCTTGTTGCTATGTAAATCATCTGAATCAAAATTGTAAATTTTCCCAAAAAGTTGTCCCGCTGATTGATTTGTTAGAGGTGGAAGAGTGCCCAAATTCCTATGGCAATGCGAGGTGCGGGAGCCAGGGTGGAGCACCGTATGTGGCTTTCAGATCCTCAACCCGTTGGTGGAGGGACCTTCTAAAAGTTCTAGTTCTGCTACTACAGGATAGACGTGACCTCAAATGTATCATGGCAGTTTGTTCTCATTGTTTTCGTTCTTCGCAGGTGGGTTAATGACAAAGCGTTTATGGCAAGAGAAAAGTAAGTTGTGGTGGTAAGAGAAAAGTAAGTTGCTTAAGTAATGTGGAGGCTACAAATAACCTACCTTCATCGATGTGGACCTACAAATCAACAAAGACAAAATTGAAACAACGCATCAACGTAACGAACACATTTCAACAGGAAAACCCAAGGGCTCCAGATTTTAAGCAGAAGAATAACAAGGAGTCGCTATGGAAACACGGCTTGTACAGCCCACAGTGGGTTAAAGACATGCTCGAGAAAAAGGAGTCTGGAAGCAAGGGAATGCACGGGGCCAAAACATCCAAGCCTGGTCAAAGGCTAAAGAACCACAAGAGGAGCATGGCAGGCAGATAATGAGCTTAGGGGAGGCACTCACTTCCTTGGAATGGATGCCCCATCCACCTTCTATTGGGAACGTCATACACATCTTGCAAAAGTGTAGAAAAGAGAAAAATCTAGCGTATGCTAGGCGCTTGCATGCCTACACGTGTAGAAGTGGCTTGGAAGCTCACACATTTCTAGGGAACTATCTTGTCCCAATGCTGGTGGAATGTGGAAGCATGTGCCATGTTGTGCAGGTTTTTAATACGTTGGTTGATCCCAATGAGTATTCGTGGACTTCTCTCATCACAGGTTATATTCAATGTGGGAAACTACAGCACGCCCTCAACCTATACGAGAAAATGCAAGAGGATTGTGTACATCCTAGTAAGTATACGTTTGTGGCCCTTCTAAATGCTTGTGCTAGATTGAAAGATGGGAAAAGAGATCGAGACATACATGCACAGATTGCCGGAAAGGGGTTGGATACAGAGGCTTTTCTTGGTAGTGCCTTGGTTGATATGTATGCCAAATGTGGCTCACTTGCAAAAGCGCAGGAAGTGTTTGACAAGCTTCCTATTCAAGATGTAGTCTCGTGGACTGCACTGATTGCAGGATATGTCAAACATGGGCTTGGTGAGGAAGCACTGAGCTGTTTCCAACAGATGAAGCTCGAAGGTGTCTCCCCGGATGCTGGCACGTTTGTGTGCAGCTTGAAGGCTTGTGGCACCCTAGGAGCCATGGACAAGGGCCAAGCAATACACATAGAGATTTCTAGAAAAGGGTTGGAAAGGGATCCTTCTCTTGGCAGTACCTTGGTTGTGTGGGGGTTAAAGGTCACTGTGCCTTAACCCCGGTTATGTACAATACTCAAACACATATATAAATGAATGAAAAAGAAGATTAGGGTGGTTCTGCACCCACCAAAACTTGTGTGGCTCTCTGTCTCTCTCTCTCCTTCTTCCATTCTTGCTTCCGTTGAGAGCACTCTCAACTGGTATCAGAGCCCGGGTGATCTAGCTGAGCATGCGTGAATGCTTGGAAGCTTAATAGCTCTGTGGGAGGAAGGAGAAGCTCTGTGGGAAGCTTTGTGGGTGACTTTACTTGCATCCGATTGTGCAGAGACCTTGGAGAAACCTTTGGAAAAGTCACTTTGGCTTTGCAAAGTTTTTTTGAGAGCCTGTTAAGTGGTTTCAAAGAAAAAGTCGTTTTTTTGAGCTTTTCTCTGTTCCGTTCGATGACAGAGACTCCGTATTGACTTGTAGAGGCAACTATTGCTTGCTTTTGGTATCCACATTACTTCAGGAGCTTGGAAACACCTTCATTCTTGAATCCGGGATCATTTCATTGGATTTTTGGCTCTCTGTGTGAGTTTCTACGTTTTTTGCCCGGGCGTTGGAACTCAAGTTTGGAGCAACCATTTGTAGATCTGTCAGTTCCGGTGGACTCAGGAGGTCCCTAAACTGCTATGTTGCTCATCATTCGCACTCCGGTGGAGTTTACAAACAGCTCTGTTTCCAAAAACGTTTTTTAGTCCGTGTGTTGGACCCAGTGATTGAGACCACGGTTTCCAAAACCGTATGTCCCATTGCGTTCCGAACGCCCAAAAACCCCTACCTGTCAGTTCTTGCGTGATTCGGTGGAGGATTTTTAGAGTTATAGATCTCTGTGTATTCGATTTCGTCTCTCTGTTATGCATTTTTTCATACTAATGTCTACTATTAGACTTCATCTTGCAGAGTCAGTTTATTTCACAGTAGTAATAAATGAGCAGACTACGGAAGATTTGTGGAAGAAACTGTGTGCCACTTATGAGAAGGAAACTGCCTCTAATAAAGTTTACCTCATGAAGAGGTTGTTTGAGTTGAAGATGAAGGAAGGGGTCTCCATTGCTTCTCACTTGAATGAATTCAATATTATTTTCAGCCAGCTTCAGGCTCAGAAAATGAATTTTGATGCAGAGACTAAGGCAATATTTCTCTTATGTTCATTGCCATCCTCATGGGATACCTTCCGTACAGCTGTCAGTAACTCTGCACCTGGTGGAGTGCTGAAATTTGATGATGTTGTGGGTAGCTTGTTGGCCGAGGAGATTAGACAGAAGTCTATGGATGGAAACAAGCAGGATGCAGCCTTAAATGCGTAAAGGGGTAGATCACAGTTCAAGGGGAAGTCCCAAGAAAGAGGGAAGTCTCATAGCAAATCCAGGGCACGGAACATTGAGTGTTACCACTGTGGCAAGAAGGGCCATATGAAAAAGGATTGCTACAAGCTGAAAAGAGAGCAAAAGGATAAGAAAAAGAATGCAAATTGGGGTGCAAATCAAAAGGAAGAGAGTCCAAGGGAGGACAAAGGAAAAGTGAAGATCGAGGAGATCAATGCAGTCACACATGATAGTGACAATGACGTTCTCTTCATGTCTAGTTTATCTGCAGAGTTGCTTACCACTTCAGATGATGCATATTCCCAGGATTGGATTTTGGATTCTGGTGCTTCATTCCATGTTACTCCCCATAGGGAATGGTTCTCCACTTATGATAGTGGAAAGACAGGTTGTGTGCATCTTGGAAATGACTATGCATGTGACATAGTGGGAGCAGGTGACATAAAGTTTTCTTTTGCAAATGAATCTGCATTTGTTTTGAAACATGTGAGACATGTGCCTAAGCTGACCAAGAGTCTTCTTTCAGTGGGTCAGCTAGATGATGCTAGTTTTCACACCACTTTTGGCTTTCAGAGTTGGAAAATTCAGAAGGGCTCTATGCTTTTGGCCAGGGGTGCCAAGTGTGGGACTTTGTATCCCTTACATGTATCAGGGGTATTTGGTCATGTTGTTGCAATAACCGAGCAGCCAAGCACTTCTTTGTGGCATTGCAGGTTGGGGCACATGAGCCAGAATGGAATGAAACTCTTATGTCATTTGGGTTATGTACCGCATTTGAGTTTCTCTGATTTTGAATTTTGTGAGCATTGTCTCTATGGGAAGCAGACTAAATCAGCCCATAAAAGAAAAGGAAAGAAAGAGTTTGAAATGCTTGATTTGGTGCATTCAGACGTATGTGATCCCATGCCTACACAGTCATTAGGCAAGGTTGAATACTATGTGACATTCATTGATGATGCAACTAGGAAAGTGTGGGCTTATGCTATAGCTCAGAAGAGTGATGTGTTCCAGGTATTTCAGAAATGGCTGGATTATTAGTCAGGTAGAATGCTTAAATGCCTACGGACTGAGAATGGTGGAGAGTATCTCTCTCATGACTTTCAGCATTTCTGTGATACACGTGGGATTAAGAGGGAGCTCACATCCCCTCGTACTCCAGAGCAAAATCCAGTTGCAGAAAAGATGAACCGTACCATTCAAGAAAGGTTGCAATGCATGCTTTCCAATGCAAGTCTTTCTGGTGGTTTTTGGGCTGAGGCAATGAAGACTGCAGTGCATGTGATCAATAGATCACCTAGTAAGAGTTTGGATGGTGGTATTCCTGAAGAGGCATGGAGTGGCAAGAAGCCCTCTTACTCTCATTTGCGTATATTTGGGTGTGAGGCATATGCACATGTGCCAAAAGAGCTTCGAAAGAAGCTAGATCCTAAGTCTAGGAAATGCATCTTTCTGGGTTATGGTGAAAGTGGAGAGATGGGCTATCGTCTCTGGGATCCAGAAGCAAAGAAGATCATACGCAGCCATGATGTGGTCTTCGATGAGAAGAAGATGCATAAGGCACCCATGAGGGATGTGGAAATGAGGAGAATCACTTTCCAGGATGTGAATCCACCTGCATATGTTGATAGACAGCAAGCTGTCCGTGCACCAAATGTGCAAGAAATGGTACAACCAAGTACTCCCACAGGTATACAATCAAGGGTAGATGATGGATCATCTATTGGTGGAAATGATGAGCCAAATGTGGCTGATATGCAAGTGGGACAGCAAGCTAAAATGCCCTTGAGAAGATCATCTAGAGTATCTAGACCGCCTGATAGGTTTGTTCCAGGGGTAGACTATGTGATGCTTACTGATTGCGGGGAGCCTTCTTGCTACAAAGAGGCTATGATGCGTGAGGATCAACACAAGTGGGAGTATGCTATGCAATCAGAGATGAGTTCACTTATGAAGAATAAGACTTGGGACTTGGTTTCTTTGCCACATGGAAAGAAAGCATTGCCATGTAAATGGGTCTACAAAATGAAGGTCACAGGTGATGATGTGCCTAGGTACAAGGCCCGTTTGGTTGCTAAAGGGTTCAAGCAAGAGAAGGGTGTGGACTTTGATGAGATATTCTCTCCAGTTGTGAAGATGACCACACTTAGATGCATGCTTGGACTAGTGGCAGCAGAGGATATGGAGCTTATGCAGATGGATGTCAAGACAGCTTTCTTGCATGGGGATTTGCATGAGGAAATTTACATGGTGCAACCGGAAGGCTTTGAAGAAAAGGGCAAAGAGCATTTAGTTTGCAAGCTGAAGAAGAGTCTCTATGGTCTTAAGCAAGCACCTAGAGAATGGTATCAGAAGTTTGATGCTTTCATTCGGTCCCAAGGTTTTAAAAGAAGTGAAATTGATCACTGACTCTACACTAAAAGGGCTAAGTATAATAGCCTGATAATCTTGGCACTATATGTGGATGATATGCTATTGGCTAGCAAGAATACTTATGAGCTAGATGCTTTAAAGGCCAAGTTGCATGAGGCCTTTGATTTGAAGGATTTGGGACTTGCAGGTCATATTCTTGGTATGCGCATCACGCGTGATCGGAGTAGGAAACTCCTTTGGCTTTCACAAAAAGAGTATATTACAAAAGTATTACAGCGTTTCAATATGGAGGGGGGGAAGGCAGTGAGTACTCCATTGCCTCCATATGTGAAACTGAGTCATATAGATAGTCCCAAATCAGATGAGGAAAGGGCCATGATGGCCAAGGTTCCTTATGCATCAGCAGTTGGGAGTCTTATGTATGCTATGATAGCTACTAGACCAGACATTGCATTTGCAGTGGGAGTTGTTAGCCGGTATATGGCTAATCTAGGAAAGAGGCATTGGGAGGCAGTTAAGTGCATCATGAGGTACATGAAGGGTACCAAGGAGATGTGCATTTGCTTTGGTAAAGGAGACATGCATGTACTTGGGTACACAGATTCAGACTATGCAGGGCATGTGGATAGTAGGAGATCCACTTCTGGTTATGTGTTCACCTTTGCAGGTGGTGCAGTGTCATGGATGTCTCACGCACAGAAGTGCATTGCTTTGTCTACCACAGAGGCTGAGTATGTTGCAGCCACAGAGGGTTGCAAGGAGGCTATATGGCTTGATCGGCTAGTGGGAGATTTGGGGATTCATACAGGTGTACCGACATTGCATAGTGATTCCATGAGTGCTATTCAGCTAGCACGGAATCCGGTCTTTCATGCAAAGACCAAACACATTGAGGTCAGGTACCATTTCATCAGGGAGGTACTTGAGGACAAGCGCATAGAGCTTGTCAAGGTTCATACAGATGATAACCCTGCAAATATGCTGACAAAGAGTCTACCTAGTCAGCGGTTTGAGTATTGTCGTGTATTGATGGGCATTGGATAGTATGCTCACTGGTTGTTCTCCCTTAAAGGCACATTGTCCTTTTAAGTGGGAGGTTGTGGGGGTTAAAGGTCACTGTGCCTTAACCCCGGTTATGTACAATACTCAAACACATATATAAATGAATGAAAAAGAAGATTAGGGTGGTTCTGCACCCACCAAAACTTGTGTGGCTCTCTATCTCTCTCTCTCCTTCTTCCATTCTTGCTTCCGTTGAGAGCACTCTCAGGTTGATATGTATGCCAAATGTGGTTCACTTGCAAAGGCACAGGAAGTGTTTAACAAGCTTCTAATTCGAGATGTAGTATTGTGGACTGCACTGATTGCAGGATATGTTGAACACGGTCCTAGTGAGAAAGCTCTGAACTGTTTCATGCAGATGAAACGGGAGGAGGTGTCTCTAGATGCTTTCATGTTTGTTTGCAGCTTGAAGGCTTTGGGCTACTTAGGATCCATCAACAAGGGCCAAGAAACACTTGCTCAGATTGCTAGAAAGGGGTTGGAAAGAGATCCTTTTGTTGGCAACGCCTTAGTCGACATGTATTCAAAATGTGGCTTGTGTGCACAAGCATAGGGTGCGTTTATTTGCGTGTTTACACTGAGAATCAGACGTGCATTTAGACACGTAAATAGACACAAACCAAAGAATATAAAAAGTGAGATTTTGGTGTACATCATTGCTTTCCAAATATTGCCCATGATTACCAAAGCACATAATTTTTTGCAAGCCCACATATACAAGAATTAAGTGAGATGAGGAGAATGAGACAATATGTAAAATAGTTTTGCCAATATCAATTATGGGGCTACGGTTCAATCTCATCCTCAATGAGATCAACCCTTGCCAAACTATCTACTTCAAAATCCAAACAAGTGTTTAGATCTACAAATACATTCAACCCACTACTACTTGTGCCACTCATGTGCTCATCGAAATCAGCATCTCGAATGGTAGGCTCGTCCTCACGGGTAATGGCCTCAATATCTGTATCTCCTATCTCATGATCATCCTCCTCTCTCGTATCACAGTCATCATCACGTCCATGACCATGATCATCCTCCATACGCTCAATATTAGTAAATGTACTATACATCACTTTGGAACGTGGCTTAATAGGTATGACATGCCACCATCTATTATTATCCACCATTGGTTGATAGACAACCTAATTCAAACACAAATACAATCATGTTACTTTTCTTGCATCAAATATTTAAAAGTGAGTATTTTTATATGTGTGCACAATACCTATTCACATTGTTGCGGTAGTACTAGTGTGTCCTTCCTACTTTGCCAAGGACATCCATGGGTGGGGAGATGATAAAGAAAGGGAGATGGACTACGATGCAAGAAAGAAGAGAGTGTCTGCGGAAGGACTATGATGGAAGAATACAAGTTAATGAGAAGCACTAGGATGGATGAAAGAAGAGAGTGTTTGTGGAAGAACTAGGATAGAAGAATACTTGGTTATCAGGATGGATGAAAGAAGACTCTGAGAGTGTTTGCAGAAGGACTAGGATAGAAGAATACAAGTTACTCAGAAGGACTAGGATGTAAGAAATAAGAGAGTGTTTGTGGAAGAACTAGGATGGAAGAATACAAGTGCACTAAGGCACGATGTGTTCACTATGATAAGGATAAGGGTTGGAATAAAGTGAGAGGCACGATGTGTTTACTATGATAAGGATAAGGGTTGGAATAAAGCGAGTGGAGATTGAATGCTCTACTTTAAGTGAGTGGAGATGATAAGGATAAGGGTTGGAATAAAGTGAGAGAAGCATTGCGAATCTCTACTTTAAGTGAGTGGAGACTGTCCAACTGAATAAAATTCTCATCACACAAGGATTTATTTCCAAATAATCACATCATCACACATTCATATCATAAAATTGTGTGCATGAAGAAATATATTACAAATATTACATCATCACATATTCATATCAAAATTTTGATCACACAAGGATTTATTTCCAAATAATCACATCATCAGACATTCATATCATAAAATTGTGTGCATGAAGAAATATATTACAAATATTACATCATCACATATTCATATCAAAATTCTGATCACACAAGGATTTATTTCCAAATAATCACATCATCAGACATTCATATCATAAAATTGTGTGCATGAAGAAATATATTACAAATATTACATCATCACATATTCATATCAAAATTCTGATCACACAAGGATTTATTTCCAAATAATCACATCATCACACATTCATATCATAAAATTGTGTGCATGAAGAAATATATTACAAATATTACATCCTCACATATTCATATCAAAATTCTCATCACACAAGGATTTATTTCCAAATAATCACATCACAAACATTCATATCATAAAATTGTGTGCATAAAGAAATTATATAAATATCATCAGATTATGCCACTTAAGTAATAAGTCACAAATTGGTGTATAATCAACAAAAACTACAAACACAACATCATACATGCATCACAACTCTTGTGATGCTTCTAGTGGAGACTGTGGCAACTCTTCTGATGCTTCCAATGGAGGCTGTGGTGCTGTAGATGTACATTCAGTCTCTACTTCTTCTATAGTATGTAGTACTTTCAGAGTAGACTCAGTATCCTCTTCCTTAAATGCAAGCAGAGGCGGTGGCAACTCTTCTGATGCTTCCAGTGGAGGCTGTGGTGCTGTAGGTGTACACTGGGTCTCTACTTCTTCTGTAGTGTGCAGTGCTTTCATAGTAGACTCAGTCTCCTCTTCCTTAAAGGGAAGCTCTGATATTGCTTCAGTTGCACGTTGTATTCTAATGGTAGCAATTAGGTCTCAAATGATTTCAGCCCTAAACAATTGTATATCCTCCTATAAATGTTTGAGCTCCAAAGAGTCTTCCAATGAGATCTGTGGCTTAAGTGAGAAAATTTCTTTGAAAATCAACATGCAGTTGTAGGAAACTCTCCACCCACAACTATGCCCATCTTCCTGCTCTACTACTAAACGCTTTTGGAAGTCTACCGAGTCTTTGTACTGTCCTGTTTCTCTGATAGCAGATACTAACTTCTCAATCGACCTACTCATTGTGACATATTAAAAAAACTTAGTGTGTCTATCACATAAGGTACATAATATAGAAGTAACAACAAATTAATAGAATACTTACATTTGCACTGAGCCATGAAAGCCTGCAATCGAGTTAACAAACCAACAATAGTTGTCTTCAAGGTCCCAAACCACCAGACTCCAATGTTCCCTACACGAATAATTAAGAACCATTATTATTTAACACAATGTTGCCAGTATAATATGAAAATAAAGGTTGCCATGACAGTTACATCTCATGATATGCCATAAATAGGACTCGCATGCCATGTAAATGTAAAGGCTGTAACAATTTACAAACATCGGCTATTGTCTTTCTGCTATCCCTAAGTATAGGAGAAAGGACAGAATCCAACATATACACACGATTTTGTACGACTCTACCAAATCGTGAGATAACTATACTGCACCAACAAATAAATGAATATTAGCTTATTAGATTTAATCAAAATATTGAATTATCAAGTAGAGAAAAAGTTTGTATCAAACCTGAGAATGGCCATCATAACGTTGTTATTGACCTCATTTGAAGCTCTAGAGAGAATTGAAATCTCCTCTCCCCCAAATTCAAGATACTAAGGTCTATGTTGAATCATAACCCTAACATTAAAAGAGCTTCCCAATTCTTCCAATGAAGCCATGTTTGTAGAGTTGAGGTCTTCTATCCTCTTTGACTCTTTGATGGCATTCATTTTGCAATCAATGATTGCTCGAATGGTACATGTTATAAATGCATAGAGATGCAAATCCATATATGTTGACAGTGTGGTGTCATTTTGTATCTGAAAAATTTGACTAAGTACCAAAAAGCAATTGTAGCCCACCCTCCATCCACAATTATAGATGTGGCTATTCTCTTGATGTGATACCTGACATGTTATATACTCTATTTGTTGTGCCAAGTCACATTGCCGCATTGCTATGTCGATAGCACCTACTAACTTTCGAGCTGATCTGCACATCAAAACATATAACAATAGTGAATATGTGCATTGCATATCAATCTACATGTCAAGAAGTGACAACAAGTGTGGTCTATACTTACTCTAACACATTGCCATGGATGGATGTCATTGAGTTGGCAAAGAAGCACTTCGTCGCAAGGATGTCCACGACTACCAGACTCCAATGTGAGCTGCATTATCAATAAAGAATAATTACTGTGTTTGAGACAATTCTAGCAATGCAATGGAAAAAACAAGTAGGGTTTGATGCTTACTTCTCATAATATGCTGTAAAAATAACTCATGCATAATTCATAGGAACGTGCTTCAACCACTTGCAAACATTCTATATGGTTTCTTCTTTGTTGCTAAGCACTTCCGAAATACGAGGATCGAGCATATATGAAACGCTTTGTATATTTTGCGAAAAATTTGCTATAACATTACTATATTTAAAAAAAAGGTATTAGCTTCTTGGGTTTAATCAAAATAAGCAAAGTATAAAGCCAAGGAAAAGGCTGCATCAAACCTGAGGATGGTTGTAATGAATTTGACATTAACCTCATTCTTAGGATTCGAGAGGATTGAAATCTCTTCTTCACCAAATTCAAAAAAATGAGGTTGTTGTCGAATTAACAACATAGCAGTGAATGAACTTCCAATCTGCTCTAATAGATTCATATTTTCATGACTCATCTTATTGAGGGAGTAGTCTACATCATATTCTTCTTCACTTGCTATGTCCTCCACATCCTCCTTCTGCCATAAAAATATAAAAAAGTTATGCGATGTACACATCCCAAATAAAGGCTTAAACAAGCAGATAAGGTTTCATACATGCTTTCATTAGAGTGAGTCTCTCCTCTGCTTGGAGCAAAAATTTAAAAAGGTTTCATACATGCTTTCATTAGAGTGAGTCTCTCCTCCTCTTGGATGAAAAATTTAAAAAGTTATGAGATTTACACATCCCAAATAAAAATAATGGTTTAAATAATCATAGAAGTATAAAGATAGCATGCTTTCATTAGACAAGTTATGAGATTTACACATCCCAAATAAAAATAATGGTTTAAATAATCATAAAAGTATAAAGATAGCATGCTTTCATTAGACCCAGTCTCTTCTCCTCTTGGAAGAAAATATAAAAAAGTTATGAGATTTACACATCCCAATTAAAAGCTCGAACAAGCATACAAGTATAAAGATAAGGTTTTATACATGCTGCAATGTAGTCATATTTTGTTTCCCAATGGTAGTAATTAGATGCTGAATACTCTCAACCCGAAATGCTAGCAGATCAGCTTCTGTATATGATTCCGTTTTGACTGGTAACTCCAAATCAAAAATCTCTCTAAGAAACAACATGCAGTTGTAGGCAACTCTCCACCCACAGCTGTGTCCATCTTTTTGCTCCACTGGCAGATGTCTTTTGAATTCTACTTGATCTTGTTGCTCCGTGGTTGTTTTGATAGCAGATACTAGCCGATATGCAGCACTGTCCAACATGACATATTAAATATATTAATATGTCATGATCATAAGATACAAAATAAGAAAGTATCAAAAATATTAAGAGAATAATTACCTTGGGGAGTTGGCATAATAGCCTTCTATTGAATTCACAAACCATAAATGGTTGGGTTCAAGGTCCCAGAAGATCAGACTCCAATGTGAGCTACACGACTAGAATAAAAATAATTATTGTTTTACACAAACTTGCCAAAGAAATAGTAAAAATAAGGTTAGAGTTGATACTTACGCCTCATGATAATACATTAAGATGACTCGCACCCCATCTAAATTCAAAGGGCTTAACCAGGTACAAACATCTTCTATAGTCTTTTGAGGAGAGCTAAGAATAGAAGAAAGGAGAGCATCGAGCATGTAGACACGATGCTGCACTGCACTAGGAAGCTGAGAAATAACTACACTGCACCAAGAAATAAACAAACATTAGCTCATAGAATTGATTTGCATTCTGCACTAGGAAACTGATATATAACTGCACTGTGAAAAAATAAACAAATGTTAGCTCATTGAAGTAGCAACAAATAAATAAATGTTCCTGAGAATGGCCAAGATAACATTGTCATTAACCTCTTTTAAAGGATTGGAGAGGATTGAAACCTCCTCTCTACCAAAGCTTAAATACTGAGGTTCTCGTTTCAAAACGATCCTAACTTCAAATGAGCTCTCCATTTTATCCAATGCAGCTAAATTTGATTTTTTAATCAAATTTAGAGGTGGTTGCATTGTTGAAGTAGAAGGGAGTGCCTCCGTATTGACTTCATCCATTTCTTCTCCCTCTATTGCCTGTAAATAAATATGAGAGATTAGATTCATTATCTTTAAATTTAAATCTTATTTAAAAAATTGTATTTAGTTGAGAAATAGAGAGTTCATACCACTAAGTATTGTCATACTGGCCTTTCTTCATAACCCTGTGATCCATAATTATCAAAGAAGGCATCATCATGTTTGTCTTCGTCCACCAACCTCTCTGTGAATGGGTCATGTAAGTCCATCTTTACATCATCATCAACTGGGACATTATGATCTTCAAGGTAATCATCCATGTCATCGGTGTCCTTGTGGTCTATCTCTTTTTCATAGCCTGTGGTTAGATTTGCTTGAAGCTGGAAATAAGCCATGAAATGCTTATTTTCAATAATATTTGTGGAGTTGCCTTTTCTTAAGAGATCCTCAAATAAATATCCCATCCTGCACAAGGTGACCTCCCAACCTGCCGGTAGTAAATTCCCCATCATGGTAAGCAAGAGACTCCCACTTTTTGCAGGACTTCCATAGTTGTTTTTTTGATAATGTATGGACCTGGGAATATCTTGCTCTTCTAGCATCAATCTCAAATTATTTGAATCCCCTCTTATGTTCTTTTGTAAGGAGTGATCAGGGTTGGGACTCCGCATACACAGAAAGAATGATTCAAGAGTTTGAATCGCTATGCCACATTCTCTCTTGCATCTCTTTGCTACATAAACACCACTATAGATCTTCAAATCTGATGAATATGCTCGCTCTAGAGTAACCTGCATGGCTTCTTTGTCTTTTTTATCAACAAAAATGACAATGTTGCAAATCGCCACTTTGCTAATGGTGGTATATACTATTCTATCAATGAAGTTATGGATATCATCGCTAGAAACTTCATTGATAAAGAATAGTTGTGGCTTATCCCATGCTGACTCATTCTTGAAGAAGTCATCTTCTGAGACTCCCCTGAAGTTCACAAGCTTTCCAGACTCTGCTGTAACCTCTACATTGAATTGAAAGCTTTGGTGCATATCTGTCGGCATCCTTATCTCACTGATTAATCTTTCCACATATGCAACCACTTGTTGTGGGATTTCTTTTCTCATATAAGAGGTTACTATTTCCGACCCATCTTCATCCTTTTTAATCCACCTGTTTGCCCATAGCTTTACCTTGGGTGTTGACAAAGAAGCTATATGCTTCACCACATTATAGTCAATGTTACAATGAGTAAGTGGAATTTGTTTCTCTGATAGCAAATACTTAATGGCACTATGCACTGCATCACACCTCACCTATACATTGATGCATTCTTCCATGCAGTGGTCTTTGTCTTTTTTTCCAAAAAACCATTCTTTCTTTAAAATTTTTTGTGCTGCCATGGATGCATACTTACCAGGTAAGTACTTTACAGGCCTCCACATCCTTGCCGTCAACTCCTTCTTATCCATTACCTTTGACTTGCCGGAGATAAACAAAGGAGCTTCATAGGTCAGCTGTCCACGCTCACAAGCAATGCACATTTTAAGCATCTCATTGAACACTTCAACAGGACGAAATATGATAGAAGTGTAGTCGGCATATCTGTCCCTCACCACCTTGAGGCTTGTCATACTTTCTTCTCGCTCTTGAGTTCCCCTAGGCACAACTGCACTCAAAGAAGTATAAAAGTTTGTGAGTGTGTCGGCGTCTGCTTTTGTGACCTTTCGCTTCAAATCAGGATTTAGAGAACCAAATGTTGTCCATATAACCCTTGCCTTCTGTAAGACCTCTGATGTTGAGGATATCTTACGCATTCCATGGACATAATGATTAAGTCTTTCAGACTCAATCAAATACTTAATCTCATGCTTGAATATACAGATTGTTGCAGGATAATAATGGAATGAGCTTATCTTTACAAATTGTTCTAGAGTGAGTCTTTTGCCCTCCTTTGCTTCCCTTGCGATCTGATTACAAGCATAATCCCAACGTTGACCATCAATGGGCTGGAATATGCAATGAAGGAGGAATTCCTTCTTTACTTCCTTTAGCATATTCTCACCTTGTGCCTCTTTGCCTTGTTCATGTGGAATATTTTTAAGAGTGTCTTTAAAGAACTGACTGAAGGTTTCCTCGAAATGTGTAGGCCTTGTAAATGTTATTTGATCCAGAAAACTGTTTTTGGTTCGACAAAACATTATTGAGCGCAAGACCACATTGCTTGCCACAGGTTTCTTACCATCTCTCAAAGCCTCGTATATTTGCATTGCATAGGATATATCAAGGCTTTGGCTATTAGTAAAGAGATCTGCAACTTCCACATCTTTGGCATTCACAAACCACGTCCTTTGACCCCAGATATATCCCACATCATCATCTGTAACTGCTTCATTAAGATGCAGATTAAGATTTTTGATTGATGTGAGTTCATCTTGATCATCTTCAGCCTCGGATTCTGAGTCTTCTTCATCTTTCTCTTTTTTTGACCGTTTTTCATCCACATTATCTTTCTCTATTGTGGGACGATGTCTTTTTTTACTACTTGGAACCGTGGCTCTTGTAGTACTAGCCTTTTGCATTTCATGTCGTGGTTTGCTAGCAAGAGCTTCTAGCATAATTGCAGTGATCGACCTTGATCTTCTTCAATTTTTTCTAATTCCCGTGCACTCAAGGCTTGTTTTTCATCATCCTTAGTTACATCCACCATTTTTGGCTCTAGAAGTTTGCGCTCATGTTCTACAGGTTTGTGACAGTGTGCCTGTTCTTCTTGTCCCTGCATCGAAGTCTGAGCTTTTTGATCTCCTTCATGTGAAGATCCTTGAATATGAGGAGCATATTCTACATCCTGAAAGTATTCTATCTTTGCATGCATCCTTTTTGCCACCACACTAGGAAATTGCTCCCAAGTATATGAAAGAGTCTCCAATGCCCTTTGCAGCTCTGGAAACTTTGATGGTTGAGGAGGAGGCATCACAAAGGTCTTTGCGTCTCTCCTTGACACAATAAAATGCATACCGCCAACTTTAGGATTTGAACTCTTTGTTAAAATATCCACAAAGGTGTCTTTTCGCTGTATTATTATGCCTACCATAAGGCTTGAAGTCATATCTTTTTTGAAGAAAGTAGCATCCCATGGATCTTCAACACCATTGAACTCCCTTTTTGACATAAGTAGAAAGAGTCTCTTTTCCTTTTGATGAAGAAACCAAGCTCTTCTGCCCATGTGATATCGAGTCCACCTACCAAAGCCATTGGGGCTATATTCCTTTCCTTTGAAATTCAGAGTGACATCAGAAACCCATTCTCTGATCTCAGAGTCATTTAGGATAGCCATCACATTAGCTGATTGCTCCATAATCCTACAAGAAAAGATAATGAAGAATTTAGATACATACAAGTAAATTACAATATACAACCCTTGATACAATAAATGTGGGAAATAGCCCAAAAGGCTTTACAAGGTTTCATATGGCAATAAATGTGGGAAATAGCCTAAAAGGCTTTACAAGGCTTAAATATTTGTACAAATGTAAAAAAATTAGCCAATAAAGCTTTACAAGTAATATAAAATGTCGTCTAGTGATAAAGCTTCAATCTTCATGAAGATTCATGTAATCTGTCCATCCATTGATTTACCCTCTAGTCATAAAGCTTCAATCTTTGTGATGATATGTAATCTGTCCATCCATTGATATCTGTGCATAAAAGATCTTCGCTTAAGAGGTAGGCACTAGCGGAGCTTGCCAGGCTCGAGGGAGGTCAACCACCAAGGGACCCACCCCACACGGCTCACAAGCGTGAGTGGAAGAAAGCAATGAAGTCAGCGAAGGAGAAACCCAGTCTGCAGCACGTGGATGCACAAAGGATCCAAATGGAGCAATATGGAAGCGTGCATTTTGGAGCAGGGGGTGTTGAATCATGGGAGGCCCAATTTGTAAGTATCAATCTCAAATTATATTATTTATGTAGTATATTAGGAGGTTGTTTCTTTGTACTAACCCCTCCGCAAATTGTGTCATCTTACAGCTTGATATCGCGGGCAGGTACCCTACTCTAGTCGAGACAGCCTACCACTGCCACCATCACAGAGGAGATACATAGAGGCACTTCTATAATGATGGGTTGATTACTGAGGAGCAATATATCCAGGCTACTGGAGCGCCCCCCGAGGTATTTGAAAGTAATTAAATAATGTCAATATTATAAGTAAAGATTTGATTTTTCATACATTGATATCTGTTGTCCCTTGTTTATAGGACCCTGCACAAGAACATGAGGAAGAAGATGAGGAGGAAGGAGGCGGAGAAGGGAGCACAGAAGGGAGTGAGGACATGGAGAAATTAGATTAGTTGTAGAAGTAGTGCCAGCTACTCTTTTTTGTGCTTAAAGCCATTGGCTTGGCTTCGTGCCTCTTGTATATACACTCCTCTTATTTTTGGTACTTGAAGCCACAGAACGTGGCTTAGCTTGGTGCTATATGTACATACAAGCACTTTTTGAGCCATGAATTAATATACACTCTTTTTATTTTTTTGGCTTTCAATTTTCTTGTGCAATGTTCTATCAATTAATGCCTTGTGAACTAAACGTTTTGGAGTTGTAATATTTTATTTGAAATTGTAATTGTCGGCTATAGACGTGCTTGTAAGAATGCTAATTAAAATGCGATTGGCTGTAAGAATTGAATTACACAATGTGGAAATGGGATTCCTGTAACTACATAGCATACACAACATACACAGGATTCTGTTCAAGCACACAAAATGTAAAAAATATTATGTAGCGCATCTATCAAGGCATCTATAACACGTATGCGTCTGTTTGTTCGACAAGCGTTTATAGGCACGTCTATAAACACGTTTAGAAATGCGTTTATAAATGCGTCTATAAACACGTCTATAAACGCGTTTGTCTGTTTTTAAAATTTTCTACTAGAGCATTTATTTACACATTTATATGCGCATCTATAGGCATGTCTGTCTGCTATATAGATGCACCTTTAGACACGGGTCTGTAGACGTGCAAATAGACATGCAAATAGACGTGCCCATAAGTTTTTTTCTTAGTTGAGTAAACGCATCTGTGTGCACGTCTGTAGGTGCTTTGTCTTGTTGTGGAGGTGGTGGAAAGTTGAGTAGAATGCTAGGCTTGGCGTAGCAAGGGTAGGGCTAGTAGAGGAGCCCAGAGGTGTGGCCATTAGAGGCAGGGCCAGGGGGGGAGGAGGACTGGTGGTGGCCCAATGTTACAAGAGGGGGTTGTGGGTGATTAGCAAGGTGGCAGTTGGGCATGGTGTGGAGGTGGTGGTGGGGGCCACGATGATGTGACGAGGACAAGAACCCACATGTGGTGAGTGCCACATGTTGCCAAGGCTAGATGTGGCATGTAGGGGTTTGCGTGCGGCACATGTCATGGTTATAGGGCTTAGGTTAGGTTAGGGGTTAGTAAGATTGATTTTAAATTAGGTTACTTAGGTAGTTTGTTTTATAAATATATCTGTAAAAATGTATAAATATTTAAATTTTTATTATTTAAAGCTATATAGAAGCATATGTTTTTTTATTTTTATAATACATTTGTATTTAATGAATATTACATATTTATAAATTAGATTTAAATTTATTTAAGTTATATTAATTTAAAATATCCTTAATATAAAATTAATTTAAGATATTTTATTTATAAACTAGATTAAAATTAATACTATATTAATTGAAAATACAAGATCTACAATATTTATTTAAATTAATACAAGATATGTAAGTAAATCTAAAGTGTAATAAATTAATATAAGGTATATCACTTATATATATTTAAATAAAAACTTTATTGTTTATTATAATTTGGTGTGCTAACCTAATATTAATAAATTTATAAGTTAGATTTAAATTAATATAGGGTATATTAATTTAAAATATATTGTTAGTACTACTAAGAGTCTAGTTGAGCTATAGATCTTGGAAGCCCTCTAGAGCATGCCATTGGGAGAGTTATGAGATTTGAATTGACATACAAAAGAACTTTTGGAGGGAGAGTGTGGAAATCTCGCAAGAATAGAAAAATCACTCTATCCTTTTGGCTTTCTATTCATGGCAAGACTGTAGTGAACCTAGGGAGATCCAGTAGGCTTGGGGCTCACCATACTTGTCCTCTTCAACTTCCTTTGTGCTATGGAGTCAGTTCAGCATTGCCTATGGGATTGTAGATAGGCCATGATTATTTGGAAGGGGATAGAAAGGACTTTTAGGACCTTTATTACTTCTTCATGACTTGGGGCTCAGTTGCTTGCCTCCCTCTCTTGGGGCCCCAGGTCTTCTATGAGAAACATGACTCTTCTTGCACTTTATGATTCAATGCCACTTACTTGAGCCATGCTCTCTGGATGATGTTCCTCCTTCATCCTTTAGAGCTGTACATGCATCTGTTGACTTTTCTTGGGAGATATTGGCAAGTATTGCAAGGTGACATATTTGGAGAGCCAGATGCACAGAGGAATTGGATGGATCCTAGGTCCACCCCTCTCATACCTTGGCCAATACACGAATGGATACTATACATACACGGATGGCCGTTTGGGTGACCATGAAGGGGTCATCACATGTAGCTTCTACTAGGAGAGCTATGTGTTTTAGAGAATGAAGGGGCTCCCCTTTCTTCTCTGAGACTAGTACAAGGTTGAGATGACATTTTCAGTCTCAACCTTGGTTGTTTTCTAACTCCTTCTAAGGAGTGTTTTTTCTTGCACTACATGAGATATTTTGACATTGGGCCTTTGCTCTCGGGTTTTGTTCATACTTAATACAAGTATTTGTTTTGAAATAAAATATAAAGTTTATAGGTTGAGCCTTTGCTCTTACAGGGTTTGTTCATACTTAATAGAAGTATTTGTTTTGAAAAAAAATATAAAGTATATAGGTTTTGCTCTCATAGGCTTGTTCATACTTAATAGAAGCCTTTTTTTTGAAAAAAACATAAAGTACATATTTATTTAAATTAAAATAATATATATAAGTAAATCTAAAATATATTAAATTGATATAAATTATATTAGAGCTACATTAATAAGTTATATCAGTTAAAAATCTAAGGTGTAAATGATAAGTATATTTAAAGTAAATTTAATAATTAGTATATTATCTAATTTGAAATATCATAGAAAATCCCTCATTAGTGTTACAAATATTATAGAGAACACCATGTAGAAGTAAAAGAGTTTACACTGTGCAATGTCTTGGTAGTTTGATATGATTTTATAAATCTAAATTTGAGTACTTATTAGATATGTTATTTGTAATGGCCTTTTATCAATTATATGTTTCAATTAAGAAGAGGAGTCTACAAAAGCTTAAGGTCCCTTATGTAATACTTTTTACAATTTCATGACTTTGCAATGGCCGTGCCCATTCATGAGAAATACATTGATCATGCTTGGTATATGATGGAGAAGCCGAAGAGTTGTCACCTCGTTATCATTTCAAGAAAAGTGACAACTCCAAAATTTCCTACCCAAGTAGTTGGAAGTCTTGAGGTTGGATTTACTTCCACATGGGGACTACATGGTAGCCATATATAATGATAACATGAAGGGCCAATTTGTGTAATAAGGTTGTGGACAAACTCCAAGAAGTACTGCTTGTGGCAGGGCTGACAAATTCTGCAAAGTATTATTATATAGGTGATGCCTTGTGTTCTCTGAAGGCTATATGGGATGCATTTCTAGATATTTAGGATGGTGGTGCACTTGGATCTTCTGAATGTTTTGTACAACCTTCAACTTTGGCCCCAATTGTCCAACTACAGATGCAAATTGCAATGAGCAAGGAAAAGAGAAAGATGCCATCTAAGTTTGATGCTTGTGTGGAAGCTACAATTGTACCTTGAAGAGGAGAAAAAAGACCTTAAGTTGAAAGAGCTCATAAAAAATTAACCCAATTACAACAAGGTGAGAGGGTTTGAATGATGATGAAAATGATAGTGAAGATGAAGAAGCTGCAAAAGACAAGCCTACAAAATCACTTCAGGCAGATACATTTATAGCCATAGATCTACGCTCTAAAAGTGATGAGGGGTAGATATGGGAAACTGCTCAGTATTCAGTGTAGTCATTACATATCGATTGAGCTTCTTTGTTTACCAATCAAAGAAATCTTGATGATGAGTTTGCCCAAAAGTTATGCAAGGTGAGCCAAAACACTAGCTCCCAGTAGTATAACTGTATGACCAATGTCATGTAGGAGGCTTGTAAGTGATGATCTAGCATTGTGCGATGTGACTTTCTAAAAGTGTGCAGACTCCTTTGTTTACCAATCAAAGAAAGCTTGACAAAAATGTTATACAAGGACACCAAGCAAGCCAAAACACTAGTTCCCACCAGTAGTATTACTCTATGTCCAATGTCGATTTGTAAGTGATGATACAACGTTGGGTGATGTGACTTTTTGAAAGCATGCAAACTTCTTCACAACATTTGAAGAGTCTAATAGACGGATTGACATTATCTGTGAAGCGGCACCTTATGAGAGTAGGTACAAGGACAACAATAAAAAGAACTACATGGTCTCTGGAAATAAATTCCTTGAAAGGTGTAGGTTTGAGCCCACTGATGGGCAACACTTGTGTGAAGCATGCTTTCACATGCCAGGAAACCAGAAGAGGAAACTTACCAATCAAATGAGTATATGCAAAATTTTGCAAGAGTCATAGCTTATCTTTGTTTATTTAAAGATGGCTTGAAGTATATATTGGAATCCATTACGCTCAATGATGAACCTTTTCAACAGAAGAAGAAGTCAAATCTTCTAAGGTTCTCACTAAAGCAAGGGAATTATGGTTTAGGTGCAGGAAGCCACAACTTGCAAAGGGTAGGAGATGCACTACAAAGTTCTTAGGAAGGCGAAAGAGATTTGTAGGTGCTTAATAGGTGTCATAAATGATGTTCAGCTGAGGCTTCAAGATCTAAAAAGATCCATTATGAAATATAGGGATTACACATCCATTGTCTTTTGTGCTAAACCAGACTTTCGATGTATTGTAGATGTATGCATTGCATAAAAATTTGGTATGGTAATGTTTGAGTCACCTAAACACAAGGTAAGCAAGCAGAAGAAAGTCATAAGGGTCATGTCAATTAACTGGTGGAGGTCACTGAGATACTGGACTGACAAGATAGTAAAGGTGGCTTTCCAAAAGTTATTAAATGATGAATGCTTTTCTAGTAAGAAGGACAACAAGTGGGGAAGCATTGAATAAATGGTCAAACATGTAGTAAAGGTTGAAGCGCCATATGGGACATTAAATTTTTTGCTTTAGTCAGATGAAATGTTGGTGGATTAAGAGTATCAGGTGGGCAAGCTTAAAAGCATGTAGGAGCTAGGAAAAATGGTTGACAAGAATTGGGCCATGTAGTTGATGGAATCGTGGGATAGTGATGTGGTGGCACCAATAAAGGATGTTCGAGCAAAGATGTCTGTCTACATAAAGATTATGTATGCAGATATAAATTCAAAAACAAAATGCATCTTCAAGTCCTTAACAAGTATTTCTCATTGTTTTACAATATTGATTTGTCAGAGGATAATTCAAACTATGTTATTGTCAAGGGAGGCAATACTTAAAGATTGATGACAATGGGTAGTGAATCTTGGGAGAACCCTTGTGCATTCTTCTTTGATGAACTACATGAGATTTCACTATCAAGAGCTTATATGAACTTTGATTAAGAGTCCTATGGCATGGAAACCGAGAGCAAGATTTGTCATGCTTATCACAAATGCCCCATGGGATGCATTGTTTGTTAGTTTGGCATCTGCATTCACGAGCGTGATTGAAAAGATGTTGCATGGTATGGTATTATAGCATGAGCATCAAAAATCTTGCAACCCATCATGTTTTGATTCATTTAGGGGTGATTGTGCACCATCCAAAGTTCCCCAAAAGGCTCTTGGGCACACGGTCGAGTCCTTTGTCTATCCAAGACATAGAGTTGAGTTGTGTTTCATACACGTGACATGTGATTCTTAGCTAATTCTTTTGCTCTGGGAAGTTGGACTTTAGCAAGAAATTTCCCTCTAATTTTCTATACTCCTCACATTGGAAGTGGTGGCATTAAAAGTCCCTTCACATCCCACATTGTAAGTGTCTTTATTATTATAAAAAATCAATCTATGCATTTGGTCTTATTTTTTAAATTCTTAGTATGACAATATATGATGAATAACCTTTCTTGATTCTAGCATCATGTGTTGGCCATTTTCCAACCAAGGAGGAGCATATAGTATGGTCTTATAACACATGCAAAGCCTTTTAGGCAAGCTAGAGTAAAAGGGAATACCACTTAATTGGGAAGAAATGCATGAGGTAATTCTTCCAACCATTGCTTCCTAACCAAGCTACTTTCATATTGAAAAATGTTAGCCTACTTAAGAACAATAGACAAACCAAACAACAATGAACCTATCCTCTGACACTTTCACTGGAGCATTTAGGGCTCAACAACCATCTCAATGCCAAGACCTTTCAAATTTTGCATTAAGGGTTTTAAACACTTACCTCCTGTTAATTCTTTAATCTCTCCTAGTAGATCAAATATTATTCAAGGATCCCATGTAGCTCATCTTTCCATACAAAACATCATACTCATAGCAAAATTTAAGTTGCATTAATTCATTCAATTTTTTACTCTGATTGTCATGGTGTTCTAAAAAATATTATCCATCTTTTGGGTGACACACTCTAAAGCACTTATAAGTTTCCTTATCGATCTACATGCCAATTTATAGGAGTCACTCTCTCTCTCTCTCTCTCTCTCTCTCTCTCTCTCTCTCTCATACATTATTTGGACTTACTCTCTTATGTGGCCATGGTCACCTTGAGCTGAATTTGCTAGGTAATAATGTCTAGTTTCAATATCCACCAATGCGAGCAAACTCCAGTGCCCACTACAAAAACAATCTTTGATTATGTGAATTGGAAAACACTTTATATGCATACAGTAATGATATGTCACAATCCTTACTCCTCATGGTAGGCCAAAAAAATTATTCTAAGGACATCCAAGTCATAGTTCAATTGCTCAAGCCATGGAGCAACCCTAAGGAATGTAGTATCATCTCAAGATAGCAACTAGGAAATAAGAGAGTCTAAAACATAAACCCACTCTTGAATCTCCTTTGGAAGTCTTGACACTACTATACTACATATGAAAATTGCATCACATCATTTATTTTGTTTATTTTGGTAAGAAAGAAGCAATTGGAAGGAAAAATAATGATGAAACAAACCTAAGCAAAGGGTTGATGACTGTATCTTGAATGTCTCTATGTACATTTGAAAGAACTTGAATGTCATCCTCACTAAAGGTAAATTAATATGGCCTGCCTCTCAACCTTATATGTACATTGAAAGAACGAGTAAAAAAGGATAAATCATACTTATTTGATTGCCGCATTTCCCTTATGGTGTCTTTCTTTTGAATTATGCACAACTGCTCAAATCTTCTTGCTAAGAGCTTAGCTGTACTGGCTTGCTCAGTAGCTCTTCTTGTGGCTTATGTCTGCTTTGACTTCCATCTCAACTTCGAGATCCCCTGGTGGCCTTTTGGTTGACTCCTAAACTACCATCCTTGGTGCCTTAAACTGTGTTTCTTGAGAATGCACAATGTCTGGAGGTAGTTAAGTGATTATAACTTGGATACGCCTCACAGGAGGTAGCGTGAGTATACCTTGCATCTTCGGATCCAGTAAAGCCATAGGGTCACAAGTTTTGTCAAATCTGTAACTAAGGATGCGAAGCGAGTGCATGTCTCTATCCATGACTGTGACTCTATGATCGAGATGGCCAGAACCTTGCCATAGATCACAGAGATTCTCACATGGCTCCCATGCTTACATGGTGCTCAGCCCACCAGACAGCACGAGTAGAAGCCCGTGATGGCTTCAATGACCACCACAGCCAAACGAGCCTTTTCGTGTCTCCTACAAAGACGATCGGCACATACACAAGAAGATAACAAAATCTTTCAAAGATTTCGGGGCATATCTTCAGATTTCAAGGCATCTCTCCAGATTCCGTCGCATCGAAATAGAATCTTATAGATTTTGATAGAGGAGTCTCCATGCAGATTCAACACGTGGCACCTAATCCCTTGCCATATCATCAATACCTTGGTGAATGCCATGTCAGCCAAAGTTATCCTTCTACCACTTCCATCCCAAGATTATATATACCTTCAATTGTAACATGTATTCAGACAAATACTCCATCATTTGCTTCCTGCCTACCTTCCTACTAGTGCCCCACCTGCCTACCAATGCACCAGTTTTGCTCTCGCATAGCTAAACTTATCTTCCATGTTCGAGATTGGCACTCATACTTCTTATGAGAGTTGTGTGTTCAATCTCGGTTTCACTATTCATGTGTGCATGTTTACGAGAGTTGTGTGTTGTAGTCTCTGCTTTGATTTTAATGTTTATTTTTTACCTAAGGTTGGTACTGGCTCTCATGCCAAATGCAAGACTTAGGCCTATGAACAAATCAATATGTGTTGTATACCATCACATTGCGGCCATGTACAAGTTTCAAACATGACTCTGTTTACATATATTTGTAACTTTACTTTTTTTCAAGATGACTATGCAATTAGCATTTATATTTCTTTCAAACATGAAACTATCATGTGATTTATGATTTAAAGCAAACATGAACTAGGGATTCAAGTGTTTATGGTTTAATGCAAGTCTACAATATATTGCACCATTTACAATTTGATGCAACTTTATGATTTAATGCAATTATTTACGATTGAAAGAACTTGTGAACTCTTTGATGTAATCTTAATGTTTATGATTCCATTTGTTAATCAATGTGTTTGCATTTTAAATTTTAGTATGTTTAAAATTTGTATTAATATGTTTCCATCTCAAATGCTTGCTTGTATTACATCCTAGGTTTACATCCTAAGACACATATTTTTAGGCTACACAATGAGCACCGAGGGAGACCCTATTTTCATGGATGAGAACCCCCACCTCAACGTGCCAAACCCCCCCTAGAGGTCTCGATAGGTTTTGGGCATGAAGAGGCAGACCTAGGTGAGCAGCTGAATCATGAGGAGGCACAAGCTATATTGCGAGAGTAGAGAGAAAGAAGAGCCTAGTAGTGTTTTCTATGGGACTCTTCAACAATGAGAAAATGATGGGAGACTTTGAGAAGTCGTGAAGCTATGCCCAACCAAGTTTGTGCAAAATATGTTGTTTCTTCATTCTCGGATTGCTAGAAATATGTATTTGCAACCAGAGCTCTAAGACTTGAGACATAAGACATTAGCACAAAACTTGTTGCAGAGGTTCATAGAGGTAGAGGGATACATGTCAAACAACCATTAGGTTCCTGTATTTTTAATTCAACATGTGTATGTGCATGATGTGCAGGGAGCTACCATGTGTCACTTTGACTAGTCAACCTAATGATGTGGCAAATTGATAGCTAATGTGGCAGATTAAGTGATGTGGCATTGTGGGGACTCGGTGCTGCAGATGTGGCCAGATGATGTGTTTGGTGTAGTGTTAGTAGGGCCGACCCTACTGACGTGGCAGATAAGATGTGCCTACAGGTGCTCCGTTTTAAATAGGAAAAAATGTGTATTTGACCCATTTTTTCGATTTTAGTCCGCTTCAACAAGATGGCTACAGTTGCAGCCGCTAGAGACTCGGCCCTGAATGCTGAATTTTTGTTACACACAATTTTAGTTTGCCATCGGAAAATATATATATGAAGTGTTTTAATGATGTAATAACTTTCATTTCTTATTCTATAGGCTCTTACTTTGTATTTTGCATTTCATGTAGCTTCCATGATTAAACGGCTACTCTGACCTAAATGTGGAACTTTGTTCAGAGAACAATGTGTTGATGATATCAACAAGATCTAGACTCGCCTAGACAATGCCCCTCCTCCTGATTGGGTACCCCTCCTCCACGAGTGTGGATACCACCTCCTACTCCATTTAATTTTGAAATGGAATTTGGTGAAAATTTTGTATACATAGTTTCAAACTAGTATTCACCAGCTAGCTATGTAGAGAGGATTGGCATTTTACAATATTTCTCAATGTAAGTGCAATTGTTAAGATATATATACATATATATATATATATACATATAATAACATATGTATATATATATATATATATATACATATAATAACATATGTGTGTGTGTGTGTATATATATATATATATCCAATATTTAAATGTTTCCAAAGTGATTGAAGTGATGTTTTCTCAGCTATGTGACTAGATAGTGTCCTTTGATATGCCAAGAACCATAATGTGAGACGAAATATTTCGAATCTACTGAGTTGAAGATTTGAATTAAAGTAGTTGGATAATGCTAATGAGAGAGGAAGAGATGTCTCTATGATAACAGCAGACTTAGTACATCAAGAGAATGCTCTGAGTCTGGATAGTGTCCTTTGATAGGCCAAGGAAAGTAATGTCAGATGAAAGATTCTGAATATCTACATATATATATATATGTCTCTATAAATCCAACATTAAAAATATTTCCAAAGTGATCAAAGTGCTCTCAAAGTGATGTCGTACAAAGCTCCTTGAAAGTTACATGATCTTCAATAGAACTAGTGAAGGAATAGCAAAGGAACAAAGATGGAAAGCCATGATAGCAATGACATTTCTTTAGCATATTGTCCTATGGAAGATGAAGCCATTTTGCAATGGGTCCCTCAGTGACCCAAGATTTGTTGTAAATGAGAGTGATTTCTTAGAGGAGAAACTTAGTGTTCCCATAATGTCAACCCAAGATTCTCATTTGGAAGATGGATCGATTGTAGGAGGAACTGTGGGAAGGCCATCAATATTATAAGGACCCATAGTGTGCAAAAAACGTTGTTGAAGGCTCCCACTGTGCTCTATGTTGTGCCACTATCCTAAAAGCCTTGCGTGAATATAAAGTTATTCAGAGATGGCACACTTTGATGCCTTAAGAGGGAGGAGAGAGGGAGCTATTTATTGTTGGACAAGAGAGGAAGTGAGAGTGCTCTCAATGGAAGCAAGAACAAAAGAGGGAGAGAGAGAGAAACAGAGAGCCACACAAGTTTTTGGTGGGTGCACAACCACCCTAATCTTCTTTTTCATTCATTTATATATGTGTCTGAGTATTGTACATAATCGGGGTAAAGGCACAGTGACCTTTAATCCCCACAACCTCCCACTTAAAGGACAATGTGCCTTTAAGGAAGAACAACCAGTGAGCATACTATCCAATGCCCATCAATACATGACAATACTCAAACCACTGACTAGGTAGACTCTTCGTCAGCATATCTGCAGGGTTACCATCTGTATGAACCTTGACAAGCTCTATGCACTTGTCCTCAAGTACCTCCCTGATGAAATGGTACCTGACCTCAATGTGTTTGGTCTTTGCATGAAAGATCAGATTCCATGCTAGCTGAATAGCACTCATGGAATCACTATGCAATGTCGGTACACCTGTATGAATCCCCAAATCTCCCACTAGCTGATCAAGCCATATACCCTCCTTGCAACCCTCTATGGCTGCAACATACCCAGCCTCTATGGTAGACAAAGCAACACACTTCTGTGCACGAGACATCCACGACACTACACCACTTGCAAAGGTGAACACATAACCAGAAGTGGATCTCCTACTATCCACATGCCCTGCATAGTCTGAATTTGTGTACCCAAGTACACGCATGTCTCCTCTACCAAAGCAGATGCACATCTCCTTGGTACCCTTCATGTACCTCATGATGCACTTAACTTCCTCCCAATGCCTCTTTCCTAGATTAGCCATATACCGGCTAACAACTCCCACTGCAAATGCAATGTCTGGTCTAGTAGCTATCATAGCATACATAAGACTCCCAACCGCTGATGCATAAGGAACCTTGGCCATCATGTCCCTCTCCTCATCTAATTTGGGACTATCTGTATGACTCAGTTTCACATATGGAGGTAATGGAGTACTCACTGTCTTCCCCCCCTCCATATTGAAATGCTGCAATACTTTTGTAACATACTCCTTTTGTGAAAGCCAAAGGAGTTTCCTACTCTGATCACACATGATGCGCATACCAAGAATATGACCTGCAAGTTCCAAATCCTTCATATCAAAGGCCTCATGCAACTTGGCCTTTAATGTATCTAGCTCATAAGTATTCTTGCTAGCCAATAGCATATCATCCACATATAGTGCCAGGATTATCAGGCCATTATCCTTAGCCCTTTTCTAAAACCCTGGGACTGAATGAAAGCATCAAACTTCTGATACCATTCTCTAGGTGCTTGCTTAATACCATAGAGACTCTTCTTCAGCTTGCAAACTAAATGTTCTTTGCCCTTTTCTTCAAAGCCTTCCGGCTGCACCATGTAAATTTCCTCATGTAGATCCCCATGCAAGAAAGCTCTTAACATCCATCTGCATAAGCTCCATATCCTCTGCTGCCACTAGTCCAAGCATGCATCTAAGTGTCGTCATCTTCACAACCACAGAGAATATCTCATCAAAGTCCACACCCTTCTCTTGCTTGAACCTTTTAGCAACCAAACGGGCCTTGTACCTAGGCACATCATCACCTATGACCTTCATCTTGTAGACCCATTTACATGGCAATTCTTTCTTTTCATGTGGCAAAGAAACCAAGTCCTAAGTCTTATTTTTCATAACTCATCACTGATTGCATAGCATACTCCCACTTGCATCGATCCTCGTGCATCATAGCCTCTCTGTAGTAAGAAGGCTCCCTGCAATCAGTAAGCATCACATAGTCTACCCTTGGAACAAACCTATCAGGCAATCTAGACACTCTAGATGATCTTCTCAAGGGCATTTCAGCTTGCTATCCCACCTGCATATTAGTCACATTTGGCTCATCATTTCCACCAATAGATGATCCATCATCTACCCTTGATTGTATACCTGTGGAAGTACTTGGTGGTACCATTTCTTGCACATTTGGTGCATGGACAGCTTGCTGTGTCTATCAATATATGCAGGTGGATTCACATCCTGGAAAGTGATTCTCCTCATTTCCACATCCTCATGGGTGCCTTATGCATCTTCTTCTCATTGAAGACTACATCATGGCTGCCTATGATCTTCTTTGCTTTTGGATCCCAGAGATGATAGCCCATCTCTCCACTTTCACCATAACCCAGAAAGATGCATTTCCTAGACTTAGGATCTAGCTTCTTTCAAAGCTCTTTTGGCACATGCGCATATGCCTCACACCCAAATATATGCAAATGAGAGTAAGAGGGCTTCTTGCCACTCCATGCCTCTTCAGGAATACCACCATCCAAACTCTTACTAGGTGATCTATTGATCACATGCACTGCAGTCTTCATTGCCTCATCCCAAAAACCACCAGAAAGACTTGCATTGGAAAGCATGCATTGCAAACTTTCTTGAATGGTACGGTTCATCTTTTCTGCAATTGGATTTTTCTCTGGAGTACGAGGGGATGTGAGCTCCCTCTTAATCCCACGTGTATCACAGAAATGCTGAAAGTCATGAGAGAGATACTCTCCACCATTGTCAGTCTGTAGGCATTTAAGCGTTCTACCTGACTGATTCTCAACCAAGGCCAGCCATTTCTGAAATACTTGGAACACATCACTCTTTTGAGCTATGGCATAAGCCCACACTTCCCTAGTTGCATCATCAATGAATGTCACATAGTATTCAGCCCCGCCTAATGACCGTGTAGGCATGGGACCACATACATCTGAATGCACCAAATCAAGCTTTTCAAACTCTTTCTTTCCCCTTCATTTAGTTTGCTTCCCATAGAGACAGTGCTCACAAAATTCAAAATCAGAGAAACTCAAATGTGGTACATAACCCAAACGGCATAAGAGTTTCATCCCATTTTGGCTCATGTGCCCCAACCTGCAATGCCACAAAGAAGTACTTGGCTGCTCGGATATTGCAACGACATGATCAAACACCCCTGATACATGTAAGGGATACAAAGTCCCACACTTGGCACCCCTGGCCAAAAGCATAGAGCCCTTTTGAATTTTCCAACTTCCAAAACCAAAGCCAGCATCATCTAGCTGACCCATTGAAATGAGACTCTTGGTCAGCTTAGGCACATGTCTGACATTTTTCAAAATAAATGCGGACCCATTCGCAAAAGAAAACTTTATGTCACATGCATAGTCATTTCCAAGATGCACACAACCTGTCTTTCCACTGTCATAAGTGGAGAACCATTCCCTATGGGGAGTAACATCGAATGAAGCACTAGAATCCAAAATCCAATCCTTGGAATATGCATCATTTGAAGTGGTAAGCAACTCTGCAAATAAACTAGACATGAAGAGAATGTCATTGTCACTATCATGTGTGACTGCATTGATCTCCTCGATCTTCACTTTTCCTTTGTCCTCCCTTGGACTCTCTTCCTTCTTATTTGCACCCCAATTTGCATTCTTTTTCTTATCCTTTTGCTCTCTTTTTAGCTTGTAGCAATCCTTTTTCATATGGCCCTTCTTGCCACAGTGGTAACACTCAATGTTCCATGCCCTGGATTTACTACGAGACTTCCCTCTTTCTTGGGACTTCCCCCTGAACTATGATCTGCCCCTTTGCACATTTAAGGCTACATCCTGCTTGTTGCCATCCATAGACTTTCGTCTAATCTCCTTGGCCAACAAGCTACCCACAACATCATCAAATTTCAGTACTCCACCAGGTACAGAGTTATTGATAGCTATATGGAAGGTATCCCATGAGGATGGCAATGAACATATTAAGAGAAATATTGCCTTAGTCTCTGCATCAAAATTCATTTTCTGAGCCTGAAGCTGGCTGAAAATAATATTGAATTCATTCAAGTGAGAAGCAATGGAGACCCGTTCCTTCATCTGCAGCTCAAAGAACCTCTTCATGAGGTAAACTTTATCAGAGGCAGTTTCCTTCTCATAAGTGGCACACAGTTTCTTCCACCAATCTTCCGTAGTCTGCACATTTACTACTATGAAATAAACTGACTCCACAAGATGAAGTCTAATAGTAGACTTTGCTAATGCATCCAACTCATTCCAATCATCCTCATACATATTTGCAGGCTTAGCTTCAATACTTGCCAAGGGTTTAATCTGCTTCTTTTGAATAAGCACATCCCTTATCTGTTCTTTCCACAAAGAAAAGTTTGTCCCATCAACTTTTTAATGCTAAAAAACTCCTTTTCAGACATGGAAGAGGATGCCATGATGCAAATGAAGCAAAATCCCAAATGCTAGTGCCTGCAAGAGAGAATCACACCAAATATCAGGGGTACCCAAATGTGTATGCCACAATACTGTGAAATATCACCAAAACTCAAAGCTCAAAGCATCAAAAAATGCATCTGACTCTTGCATATACTATGCATCCATATGAGCAAATCTGGCCCAAAAGAAAATGCCAATTGCAATGGCAATACAAAATGCCAATAAGTGCCAAATGGCTCAAGCATAAACACCATCCATAGGCATATGCATTACCAATATCTCATCCAAGAGAGCATAACACTATTAATGCATCACCTGCAATGTGTTAAAGCTATCCCTCAGCATAAAATAGCATCCAGGTGCAAAGCATCCATAAAAATAGCATCCCACAAGGCAATGGGCCTATCGGCGCATCCAATAAGGATTTCAATGCATCCAAATGGCCTATAAATCATCCACTACAACCCAATGCACACCACGAATGAGTGCACATGGCTCAAACTACAACTAGAGTGATCTACATAAGGTATGCTCAAGAAATCATGGTCCCACGACAATGATTGCTATTAAAAATAGAACCTAAGATGCCTCAAAACATGGGCGCCATTGCATAATCAGACTCAGCAAGAAAATTTACAAATATCTCTCTTCTGTTGGAACTCCAAAATCCCAACCGATGAGTGAGAAATGGGAGTCAACACTTATCCACTGCCATGTGGCATAAATTTAAGGTTTCAAAACCTTAGAATGAAAAATGCATAACAGAGAGATGAAATCCAATACACAAAGATCTATAACTCTGAAAATACTCTACCGAAATGTGCAAGAACTAACAGGTAGGGGTTTTTGGGTTTTTGGAATGCAATGGGACAGACCGTGGTCTCAATCACTGGGTCCAACACACGGATTGAAAAACGTTTTTGGAAACATAACTATTTTTAAACTCCACCGGAGTGCAAATGATGAGCAACATAAAAGTTTTAGAACCTCCTAAGTCCATCGGAATTGATAGATCTGCAAATGGTTGCTCCAAACTTGAGTTCCAACACCCGGGCAAAAAAACATAGGAACTGACACAATGAGTCATAAATCCAATGAAATGATCCCAGATTCAAGAATGAAGGTGTTTCCAAGCTCATAAAGTGAAGTGGACACCAAAACAAGCAATAGGTGCCTCTACAAGTCAATACGGAGTCTCTGTCGTCAAATGGAACAGGGAAAAACTTAAAAAACGACTTCTTCTTTGAAAACACTTAACAAGCTGTCAAAACCACTTCGAAAAACCAAAGTAACTTTTCCAAAGGTTCCTTCAAGATCTTTACGCACTCAGATGCAAGTAAAATCACCCATAAAGCTTCCCACAGAGCTTCTCCTTCCTCCCACAGAGCTGCTAAGCTTTGAGGCATTCACGCATGCTCAGCTAGATCACCCGGGCTCTGATACCATTTGAGAGTGCTCTCAACGGAAGCGGAACGGAAGAGGGAGAGAGAGAAACAGAGAGCCACACAAGTTTTTGGTG
The DNA here is from genome assembly GCF_047967505.1 of Dipteris shenzhenensis. Classification (NCBI taxonomy): domain Eukaryota; kingdom Viridiplantae; phylum Streptophyta; class Polypodiopsida; order Gleicheniales; family Dipteridaceae; genus Dipteris; species Dipteris shenzhenensis. The sequence continues at coordinate 3,620,134 of NC_141617.1, read as the reverse complement.
GGTGCAGAACACCCTAATCTTCTTTTTCATTCATTTATATGGTTGATAACATAACATCCTTATGTGATCCCTACTATGAGGTAGGCAAGAATATGAGATGGAGCATGCAATTTTTAAACATGAGAAAGAGGCACGTGGTTTTCAATGATAAAGACAATGTATACTACAATATCAAAGGACCTAAAAAGTGTGCCCATGTGCCAGGCTCTATCACTTCAAATGTGGATGATTTCAATATACTCAATTATAGAAGTGGCATCTTATCTGGAGTGGATGAGTTCATTGGTTCCAAGAAACAAAATGATTTTAGAAGCGAAGCCTTATCTGGGGTGGATGAATTCTTGCACAGTGAGAAGGGCAAAGGTTTTAATAGCAATTTGATTTTCAGTACGAATACAAACTGTGTGTCTTGTCAAGTGTGGATGAGTTCATGCATATTAACAAACCTGGTGTCAATCAAGGTTGTGGATTTGTGAAAGCCATGCAAGATGTCCCAATGAGTGATGTTCTCTCAGGAGTGGAAGAGTTTCAAGGTTCTCAATACTCTCATAGAATATTTAATTCATTGAATGGTCCTAAGAGTATGTTAAAAACGAGGATGAGATCAATAGAGGATTATTTAGTATTTAACTTTGATTGTGATATGAACAAGGATGCAACAACCAATCATGGATGCTTGGTTACAAACAAATGTGAGGAGAAGAAGTGCATAAATACAGATAACAACGTGCACGAGGAACAAAAACGGTCATACATATGCATGAAGAGAAAGAGAATCCAGGCAGATCCACAAAAGCAACCAAAGAGGAAGAGAGTAATGAAGGAGGAGAACATGTTAAATGCATTGGGATATCTATGTTGCAAGCGAAGATGTATGTGCTTCATTGATCTTGTAGACATCAGGGAATGTAGAGGACACGTGTGGCAAAGAAGGGGAAGCGAAAGAAATGAATATCTTCTCACAAGTCTCTCTTGCTTTCTTCAGAATGGCAATAAAAGGCTAAGTTCAAGACAAAAGGTAAAACCTCTCATAAATGGAAAAAGGATTTGCAATAAGGCATATCGCAATATTACTGGATTATCCCATGGTACATATTAAGATTTAGTCACCAAGGCAAAGGGCGGCAACAAATTTAGCATTCACGGTAATAGAGGAAGGTCCAAATCAAGAATCTCAACTGTCAGGGCAGCAGCAATTTTACAAGACTTCATACATGAAAATGCTTTGCCTCAACCCCATATATCTACCAAACTCCCTAACGGTGACGCGATCACTGAAATGCACCTTCCAATGGGCTTGACAAAGCTCGAAGTATTTGACTCTATTGCAGAAAAGCAAAGGCAAAGAGGGGATGCCGTAGCTTCTTCTCATACTTTGTATACTCTTTGGAAGAAGAACTTTGGATATGTTAAAATCCCAAGGAAGCAAAGCGATTGAGAGTGCAACATGTCCAAATCAAAGGGAATTATACAAAAAAAACCAAAAATCTCATCATGACCTTATTCGACATTCCAGACAAAAATATGCATTTTGGAAGGAGCAAGCTATTTCGCATCCTGATGACTACATGTGCCTTATTGTAGATGGCATGGATCAGAATACAACAACATTGCCTCGTTTTGTTGCCACTCCACCTAAATTACAAGGAAAGCACTTTCTAAAGACAAATCTATGTGGAGTGTTAGTGCATGGAATTAAGTTCTTTGCAGATATATGGATTGATTCCTTGCATCTACATGATAGCAATCAAGTTGTAACATCTATTATGAAGGCAATTCGCAATGTACATGCAGAAAAAGGTCGCCTGCCACCAACTTTGAGAATACAAGCTGATAATTGCTGGCGAGAAAATAAGAATGTACTCATGTTTGCATTCTGCTCCATGCTAGTTGCTCATCGAATCTTCAATGAGGTCGAATGTGGATTTTTGTATGTTGGGCATACACATGAGGATATCGATCAGGTTTTTAGCACAGTCTCAAGGGAGCTTAAATGCAAGGATGTGGAGACAATAGATGACTTGGTAAGAAGATGTGGCAGGTAAGTTGGTGGTCGTAAGGAAAGTACAGTATGTGAGAGGCTCGAAAGAATGTATGATTGGAAGAGCTTCATTCTACCTTTCATACAAACGGGTGGTGATGCATTGACAGGTCATACCAATCCACACTACTTTCGTTTTTTTTTTAAAGATGAAAAACCCGTAATGCAATGGCAACAGTATTCTCATGATACAAAATGGGAACCTGAAGAACCTTACAGTCTCTTAACTTCAATTCCCAGCAAGGAAAGGTATCCAACATGGGCTCCTATACAAGAATTTAATGAGAGGTCTAATTGTGAAATAGATGGATTAAAAGCATTTATTACATACAAAGAGGAAATGCTCCAGATGATTCGAAGCCTACTTGGAGAGAACACACTACCACTGTAATTAACAAGACACGAAATTTAATAAAGGACCTTGAGAGAATGCGAGGCTCAAAGGATGTCAAGGAAGAATGCAATATGTTTTGGCCAAATGTTCATAACGATTTGCGCCCAGCTCCAGTCTTTGAAAATGAATTTGTATCATTACTCCCACATCCATATTGTGGACCGAAGAAGAGAGAGTTTATGCCACAAGTAGATATAGAGGTCGATTGTTTTTTGTTGTGGTTCGGCCATCGGATGATGAATATGAGAATGTGAAGTTTTGGGTTGCAAAAGTAGTTGATGTGCAAAGAGATGACCAAGGGAGAGCTACAACATTTACAGTGGTATGGTATGAGCCAAAGGGCAGGAAGGAGAATATGGATAACAACACATTATATACTAATTGTATAATGAAGGAGTGGGTCCCAAATGATGAAGCAATCTCTCAAGTTTCGACGGAGACAATCATAGTGTCTTGGCATTCAAGGGCAAAGAAATCAAAGAAGCACATGGGATATGAGGTAGAAGGAAAAATAAAAATACCACAGCAAACTATTTTGCATATACACGAATTTTTAAGGATGCTCGCCATGGAGGAAGTAGAAGGAGACAGTGCAAATGAAGAATGTCCATGATTAAAGCTTTGTATTGAAGTCCATTGAAGGATTTTCTTTGGGTACTAGGCAAGGAGCCACCAATCCAAGACAATTGTAATCAGAGTCATTACCTCCTATGTCAAATGAGAGTCAAAATATGCACTAGATGTCACCCAAGGGTCAAGGCTTGCCAAGACAATAGGGAGTTAATGCAGATGGCACCTGGCAAGGGACTATCACATTGAGCAATAAGACAATGGGGAGTCAATGCACCCAAGGGGCAAGGCTTGGCAAGATAACTTGTGGGAGTTAATGCAAATGGAACCTGTATTTTGCACTGGATGTCACCCAAGGGTCAAGGCTTGGCAAGACAATAGGGAGCTAATGCAGATGGCACCTGGCAAGGGACTATCGCATTGAGCAGTAAGACAATGGGGAGTCAATGCACCCAAGGGGCAAGGCTTGGCAAGACAAGCCTAGGTCAAATTATGCAGATGGCAACTGGCAAGGGACTATCGTGACATTGAGCAATAAGACAATGGGGTGTCAAATTATGCAGATGGCACGAATTGAGGCTCTTTAAGAGCAACAATTTAAATTGTAAACATATGTTCAATCTATATCATTTTGGATATAAAGACTCTAGCTAAGAGCAACGTCTCTCAATGTAATCATATACATAAAGCTATAATTGCTATTATACCTCTTTGGATCAATACAAAACTTGGGTCTTATGGCATCATGTCTTCTTTCTATTTATTAAAAGTTTTGTTAAATTTTGTGCATATTGCCGAGTGACAATGTTATTTTCATGAAATATTTAAGTCTCCTTTCATGGATTTATAAATTTATCACGTCAACGAAAAACGTCAAGGAAAAATATTAAAAATATTTAAATTAACAAATAACTTATATATAGCTAGAATTTCTAATATAGGATTATTTCAAATTCTTGCATGTTGGTGCAAAAATATAGATTGAAAAAACAATATTTTTATGTGAATATGATAGAGCCACAAAGTGAACTTTTGATTTGGGAAGGAAAAACGTCAAGGAAAAATATTAAAAATAATTAAATTAACAAATAACTTAGATATAGCTAGAATTTCTAATATAGGATTATTTCAAATTCTTGCATGTTGGTGCAAAAGTATATATTGAAAAAACAATATTTTTATGTGAATATGACAGTGCCACAAAGTGAACTTTTGATTTGGGAAGAAACTTTTTAGAAAGTCAAATTTTGATTTGGAAAGGATATTTTCATAAAGTAAAGTTTTCATCCTAGCCACCTACATTTTGCCCTCCACCTCTACCTCTTCCCCCTCCACCCTCCCCCCTCCCCCTCCCCCTCCCCCTCCCCCTCCCCCCCTTCCCCTTGGTGCCTCCCTTCCCCCCTCCACCCTACCATCTCCCATTGATCCCCTTGCCCCACCTTGCAGCAGTAGTGTTGCTTCACGACGCGACTTGCCAAAGTCCACTATCCATCATCGTACTAGCAAGATTGTGTAGTCTTTTTTTAGTGACCTTACACCAGCTTCACAGTCTGCTCTTCTCATGTCCCTCATTGATCACCCTGACTTGGTAGAGTGTAGGAGGCTTGCTGGTCTTGGTGCACGTAGAGATAGGGTTGTATGTAGCGAGCTCCTTAGTAGTGTTCGACGTTCCTATGCTTCTATTAATCATAGGAAGTCCAGTGATGCCTTGGCATCACGTTGTGCTATTGTGGCTACCATTAGTAGACCTCATATGACAGTCCATGTGCATACCGCTTCATGTCTTCTTCAGATTGCACTGCACACATTGTGAGCAGGCATGATTAGGAGGCAGAGTCTAGAGGATAGTGAGATTGATGCTCTTTGGGCTTCTAGAGGTCATGCACCTCACTGCGATCGATTGTTGGATAATTCCACTAGGTCCTTCATACAACAGTTTTGGGAGGAGCATTGTAGAGCATCCCCGGTGTTCAAGAAGGCATTGTAGAAGAGGGTGTCACACGATGTGTACATTGAGCATGGTGCATGTTTTTTGAAGTGTACTCAGACTGAGTTGTACACTCAGTTTGTAGAGGCGCACCCAGAGTGCAGGATTGGGCAGAGGTCATTTGAGCGATGCAGGCCATGGTTTGTGCCATGCTCTCAGGAGCGTGACACGTGTTGTTGTCGCTACCATGTGGATTTTGGATTGATGTATGACATATTCCGTTCCCTTGATGGTCATAGGGGAGTGGTTCCTACTAGCCCTCGTGACTTCATTCATTCCATATTATGTATGTACACGAGATGGCGATGCTTTATTCCACTCCCTTGATTGTGTGGAAGGCAGGTGTACTTTGTGTGGTGACTTTGCTAGAGTGCCACGAGTTGCACTAGATACTTGTGACATGCAGATGGTTCGTTGGCAGCAGTATGAGTATAGTACCCTAACATTAGATGGTGGTGAACAGTCGAGGAGGTTGCAGCTTGTGGGGAAGGAGACACCACGTGTTGTATTCATTGACAGTTTTCGAGGGAAGTTGTACCACTACATACACCACTCACACACTGCGAAGTGGGAGGATCGTCAATTCCATGCATGTTTGAGGACATTTCCTATAGGGGTGGTTGTCTCAGTGGTGGACTTTGCAGAGAATTATACCTTTGCACCATAGCATGAGATCCAATCGAAGTATTATTTCTCCGAACAGGTGACGTGTGATTGAGTTATTGGTTTTTTTATGGCCTCATTATATTGAATTATTTCAATAGTCATATTTTTTTTCAATGCCATATTGCAGGTTGCTATATTTGTGCACATTAGCTATCGTCATCTATAGGCTCATGTGGATGGTATTGATAGCACCATGGACTCACGCATCATTGTGCGAGAGTATCACTTCTACATAGTGATGATCGATCGCATGATGCCCATTTTGTGTAGCATTGCTTCACTTTGCATGATAGTCTCTTGAGGGATCATGGTGTCACACGGTAGCGGCACTGGATCTGGTCAGACGGCTATGGTGGTCAGTTCAAATCTACTAGACAGTTTTATTGGTTTTGCATATGGCACCGTGAGACAAGCATTCCGATCACATGGAGCTACTTCGAGACAGGGCACGGTAAGGGAGAGCATGATGGTGCAGGTGCTTGCATGAAGCGTGCTTTGCATCGATACTAGTTGCATCATAGTGCCGATTGCTTCAAGGATGCACATGATGTGGTGCGGTGGTGCAGCCAGCACTTATCCACTAGTGCTATCTCCTCGTTTCAGTCACGTGACGATAGGGTGGTGAGCTAGTATTTTTTATGCGTGGACATTGGGAGTCTTGATCAGTCTAGGCCTTTTGATTGTCATTCAGTGTCTGGCACTCTTGATTTCCATTCCATCAGGAGCATAGGTGAGTCTCACCCTGCGATCTTTTCTTGACGGTTTGCATGTTTTTGCTCTGCATGCATTGATGATGATTGGGGAGGATGCTCCATGATACCATGGGCCGATCCATGGGCACAACGAGTGCTTTCTCCCGAGTGCTTTCTCCCTTCCAGCCTGGGGACGAGATACATGATGATGATCAGGATGTGGGATTCAGTTCCTCTAGAGATTATGACCAGCTTACAAATATGTTGCGTATTGGTGATATCTTTGCGGTCATTGCTTCAGAGGACAATGAGGAGGGTGTGGATTATTACTTTTTGTGATGCTCTATGGTGAAGAGTGTGCTAAATGAGGATATAATGGATGGGCATGGGATGCACTTTGATGCTCATAGCATGATCGTAGGTGGCCACTATTTTTAGCAAATACAGAGGCGTGGTCACTATATTGAGTTCCAGGAGTACATGGCGGATCAGGAGGCATACATGTATTCTCATCTTGTTGTTGCAATCAAGATTACTTTGAGTCATGTTCGCACTCGCAAGGTGACGTCCACTCCACGATGGCGCCTTGCAGTGGAGGATCACGAGAGCATACTTGCAACTATTGGCATGAGAGCCGATCCTAAGGAGTAGCACATTACATATCATAGTTTTGGGATCATCAGTTCATTAGATAGACTTTTATTGGGTATCACTAGTTGATTACATATTTTTGTATTCAATATGTATAGGCTCACTGTGTGACCATACGATTGTAATTTTCATGGACTCATATTTTGTATTTCACTATGATGGTTTTATACACGTTCATACACATCATTGTATTAGATTCTATTTTATACATGATGTCCATTGTCTTCTTAATGGGATTTGTTGTTTCTGTAAAACAAAAAATTGTTTATTAGTAGTTATGTTGTAATTGTGTTTTGTGCTTTAGGACATTTTAAAAATGTGACCAAGAAAATTTGTGCACATACTAACCAAATACGCATGTGGACTTATCTGTTGGGGATGAAACTCTGCATGGCACTTAGGCTACCCTAGACCTACATCCATGCAAGATTTGGTTTTCAAATGATTTGGTATGTGCCACATGGAAGGTATAATGCGTACATTTTTGCAAGCACTCGCTACTAGTGACTACGTATGGAAAATGGTGCACGTACTAACCAAATACGCATGTGGACTTATTTGTGAGAGTGCTCTTAACGGAAGCAGAACGGAAGAGGAAAAGAGAGAAACAGAGAGCCACACAAGTTTTTGGTGGGTGCAGAACACCCAAATCTTCTTTTTCATTCATTTATATATGTGTTTGAGTATTGTACATAACCGGGGTAAAGGCACAATGACCTTTAACCCCCACAACCTCCCACTTAAAGGACAATGTGCCTTTAAGGGAGAGCAACCCCAGTGAGCATACTATCCAATGCCCATAAATACATGACAATACTCAAACCGTTGACTAGGTAGACTCTTCGTCAACATATTTGTAGGGTTATCATCTGTATGGACCTTGACAAGCTCTATGCGCTTGTCCTCAAGTACCTCCCCGATGAAATGGTACCTAATCTCAATGTGTTTGGTCTTTGCATGAAAGACCGAATTCCGTGCTAGCTGAATAGCACTCATGGAATCACTATGCAATGTCGGTACACCTATATAAATCCCCAAATCTCCCACTAGCTGATCAAGCCATATAGCCTTCTTACAACCCTCTATGGCTACAACATACTTAGCCTCTATGGTAGACATAGCAACACTGTGCGCGAGACATCCACGACACTACACCACCTACAAAGGTCAACACATAACTAGAAGTGGATCTCCTACTATCCACATGCCCTATCCACATGCCCTGCATAGTTTGAATCTGTGTACCCAAGTACATGCATGTCTCCTCTACCAAAGCAGATGCACATCTCCTTGGTACCCTTCATGTACCTCATGATGCACTTAACTGCCTCCCAATGCCTCTTTCCTGGATTAGCCATATACCGGCTAACAACTCCCACTGCAAATGCAATGTCTAGTCTAGTAGCTATCATAGCATACATAAGACTACCAACCGTTGATGCATAAGGAACCTTGGCCATCATGGCCCTCTCCTCATCTGATTTGGGACTATCTGTATGACTCAGTTTCACATATGGAGGCAATGGAGTACTCACTGCCTTCCCCCCCTCCATATTGAAACGTTGTAATACTTTTGTAACATACTCCTTCTATCAAAGCCAAAGGAGTTTCCTACTCCGATCACGCGTGATGCGCATACCAAGAATATCACCTGCAAGTCCCAAATCCTTCATATCAAAGGCCTCATGCAATTTGGCCTTTAATGCATCTAGCTCATAAGTATTCTTGCTAGCCAATAGCATATCATCCACATATAGTGCCAGGATTATCAAGCTATTATCCTTAGCCCTTTTAGTGTAGAGGCAGTGATCAATTTCACTCCTTCTAAAACCTTGGGACCGAATGAAAGCATCAAACTTCTGATACCATTCTCTAGGCGCTTGCTTAAGACCACAGAGACTCTTCTTCAGCTTGCAAACTAAATGCTCTTTGCCCTTTTCTTCAAAGCCTTCCAGTTGCACCATATAAATTTCCTTATGCAGATCCCCATGCAAGAAAGCTGTCTTGACATCCATCTGCATAAGCTCCATATCCTCTGTTGCCACTACTCCAAATGGTCCTTCTACCTAGGCACATCATCACCTGTGACCTTTATCTTGTAGACCCATTTACATGGCAATGCTTTCTTTCCATGTGGCAAAGAAACCAAGTCCCAAGTCTTATTTTTCATAAGTGAACTCATCTCTGATTGCATAGCATACTCCCACTTGCATTGATCCTCACGCATCATAGCTTCTCTGTAGCAAGAAGGCTCCCCGCAATCAATAAGCATCACATAGTCTACCCTAGAACAAACCTATCAGGCGGTCTAGACACTCTAAATGATCTTCTCAAGGGCATTTCAGCCTTCTGTCCCACCTACATATCAGCCACATTTGGCTCATCATTTCCACCAATAGATGATCCATCATCTACCCTTGATTGTATACCTATGGAAGTATATGGTGGTACCATTTCTTGCACATTTGGTGCATGGAAAGCTTGATGTCTATCAACATATGCAGGTGGATTCACATCCTGGAAAGTGATTCTCCTCATTTCCACATCCCTCATGGGTGCCTTATGCATCTTCTTCTCATTGAAGACTACATCATGGCTGCATATGATCTTCTTTGCTTATGGATCCCAGAGATGATAGCCCATCTCTCCACGTTCACCATAACCCAGAAAGATGCATTTCCTAGACTTAGGATCTAGCTTCTTTCAAAGCTCTTTTGGCACATGTGCATATGCCTCACACCCAAATATACGCAAATGAGAGTAAGAGGGCTTCTTGCCACTCCATGCCTCTTCAGGAATACCACCATCCAAACTCTTACTAGGTGATCTATTGATCACATGCACTGCATGTAAAGATTGTGGGAGAGAGGGAAGGAGTCTCACTTGCGGCTTTCTCACATGCACAATGGGGAAATACACACAAAGGTGGAGGCTGAAAACAGTTTTCCTCTTCTTAGTTGTGTAAGCCAAAAGAACTCTAGTACAAAGAAATAGAAGAACCCTATATGTGGGTCTCAAACCAAACTCAACTAACTAAGGTGGCATACTAACTGAGCCACAAACTAGAGTAGATAAGGATAGCTGTCATCCAGCTATTATTCGTGGGCGGTGTACCAACTGCATCTCCAGCTAACAGGTCGGTGACATAAATGCACAACAGTCACCCTGGCATATCCCGAGTGGAGCTCGATATCTCAACACTCCCCCTTGAGCTCAATCCCAATTCCTGCACACCAAGCAGGTCTCTGAACTTGCACAGCTTCTCTGCGCCCAATGCTTTCGTGATTATGTCAGCTACCTGATCCTCTGTGCTGACATAAACTAGATCAATGAGACCTAGTAAAACCTTCTCCTGCACATAGTGATAATGCACCTCAATGTGCTTTTTTCTGGCATGAAAGACTGGGTCCTTTGCCAAATGTATACTACTCATGTTGTCACAATAAATGACAATTGGCCCATCTGTAGACTGATGCATATCATAGAGTAGCTTATGCAACCAAGCTACCTCACATGCAGCCATTGCTGCACCCCTGTACTCAGCCTCTGCGCTCGACAAGGCAACTGTAGGCTGTTTCTTGCTGCTCCAAGTGACTGCAGCACTCCCAAAAGAGAACATATATCCACTGGTAGATCGTCTATCAGAAATGCTACCAGCCCAATCAGCATCAGTGTATCCATGCAACTGTATCTGAACCCCAGCCTCATAAAATAGTCCATACTGCAATGTGGACTTCACATACCTGAGTATGCGTCTAGCCGCATCCAAATGCGGTTTCCTCGGAGCCTGCATAAACTGACTTACCAACCCAACAGCATAGCTCAAATCTGGCCTGGTAATAGTCATGTAAATCAAACTTCCTACTATGCGTCTGTACATAGTAGGGTCTTCCAGAAGCTCACCTGCATCTGCGCTCAGCTTCACATTCTGCTCCAAAGGAACTGAAATAGGCTTACAGCCTGTCATCCCATATTTGGACAGCATGTCCAATCCATACTGCCTCTGCAAGAGCTGTATCCCACTTGGTAATCTAATCACCTCAATGCCCAGGAAATAATGCAGCTCTCCCAAATCCTTCATCTCAAACTTCTGCCTCAATAGCATTTTCACATGAAGGATATCTTCATCACTATCACCTGTGATGATCAAATCATCAACATAAATGACCAGCAGCATAATCCCTTTCTCTGTTTTTCTCACATAGAGTGAGAAATCTGCCTTGGAAATCTGAAAGCCAATAGTGACAAGATACTGTCCTATCTTGTCAAACCATGCTCTAGGTGCTTGTTTCAAGCCATACAAGGCTTTCTTCAACCTGCAAACAAACTCAGGATGAGTAGCATGAACATAACCTGCTGGCTGCTCCATAAAGACCTCTTCTTGCAAATCACCATGCAAGAAGGCATTCTTTACATCCATCTGATGTAAAGACCTCCCTTTGATGCAGCCATAGCAATGGCTGCTCTTACGGTTGCCATCCTTGCAACCGGGTTGAAAGTTTCTTCATAATCAATGCCATATGTCTGTGCATACCCCTTGACAACTAATCTTGCCTTGTATCTATTCACAGAACCATCTGCATTGTGCTTGATCTTATAAACCCACTTACAGCCAATTGCATTCTTGCCTTTAGGCAAAGGCACCAATTCCCATGTAGCATTAGCATCCAAGGTATCCATTTCTGCATCCATGGCTTTCTCCCATTTTTCATTTCCCATGGCTTGCTCAAAAGAAGTAGGTTCTGGTTCTTGTATCACTTTGACCATATAGGCATAGTGAATGGCTGTAAATCCATCATATTTCAGCCTATCCACAGGATACCTAACCCTGGTAGACCTGTGCAAAATAGGCTCACTTCCAGGTGCTCTCAAAACATCCCTGGTCTTCCTTACTCCAGGTGTAACAACAGAAGGAATACCCAACTCATCATCAATGCTCTGTTCTGAGCCACTGGACTCACCATCCACATAAGAGTGACCTGCATTCACATCAAACATGGGCTGATCTACCTTCTCTTTTCCTTTTCGTGATACCTGCATACCACTATATCTACATTGCTTTGAGGGGATTCTCCTGATCTCAATCTGCCTGTCCATGGCGAAGTATATGAACCACTGGTAGAGGACACTCCAGGTCCACTGATATTTTGTGATTGCTGCTGTGCATTCTGTGCAGCATTACCATTTTGTGCATCTACATCAATCATCACATTTACTGGTTTATACCAGCTGCTCATCTCATCAAAAACAACATCTCTGCTCACTGTGAACTTACATGTAGAAGGGTTATAGCATCTATACCCTTTCTGCTGCAGAGAATAACCAATAAAGACGCACTTCTTAGCTTTTGGATCCAACTTGGACCTCAACTCATCTGGCACATGGACATAAGCAATGCAACCAAAAATCTTCAAATGAGAAATATCTGGTTTCCTACCAGTATACATCTCCTCTGGCGTCATGCCATGTATTGCTACAGTGGGAGTCTTGTTCATTATATAGACTGTTGTAGCAACTGCTTCAGCCCAATAATAATCTGGTAGATCTTTTTCATTTAGCATAGCCCGAGACACCTCTCCAATATGCCTATTTTTTCTTTCTGCAATTCCATTTTGCTGTGGGGTATGACTGCATGAATATTGCTGCTTTATACCATGCTCCTGCAAGAACCTTGCAAACTCATTTGAGAGGTACTCTCCCCCTCCATCTGACCTTAGGCATTTTATTTGCAGGCCTGTTTCTTTTTCAACCATAGCTTTGAAAGCTTTGAAGTGCCCAAACACTTCACTTTTCTTTTTCATAAAATACACCCACAGTTTTCTGCTGAAGTCATCAATAAATGTGACAAAATAGTGACAGCCTCCAATAAATGCAGCTTTTGTAGTCCACACATCAGAGTGGATTAATTCCAATGGTTTTTTACTCTCTTGAACATGCCTAGGAAAAGGTTTCCTTGCCTGTTTCCCAAATTGACAGGCTTCACAAATCTTGTGCATTTCTGCAACCTTGAATTTAGGCAATCCTGCAACAATATTTTGGGCTTGCATTGATTTAAGTCGCTGTATATTAACGTGACCAATGCGTTTGTGCCAGATATCAATATCTGCAACTACACCGGTCCCATGTGCAAACATTGCTGCACTCAATTCAGGCATGTCTGCATCCAACGTAAACATCCTGCCCTTCTTCTTTCCTTTTGCTATCAAGCGACCATTATTTTTCATATCCTCAACAAAGCATCCATGAGGATTAAATCTGACCTGCAAGCCCTGCTCAACCATCTCACCAACAGAAACCAGGTTCTTGGTGATGTTCGGGACATGAAATACATCAGACAAGTATTTCTTTTTCCCATCCTGCATAGACAAAGGAATTTTGCCAATCTGCACAATAGGATGTGCAGTATCATCACCAGTCTCCACAAATCTTGGTTTTTCCATTTTTCTTGCATCCTGCATCCATTCAGCGTGACCTGTCATGTGGTTTGACGCACCCGAGTCAACATACCACACATCATTGCTTTCTTCTGCACTTGTTACAGAATTTGTCATATGCTACACCATAAACAAATGCTCATTTCTGTCATCACCCTGTCTACTAGAGGATGCATAATTGCCTTCCTGCAATTTTCCATTCATAATGTCATTCTGCTTTTTATAGCAGTCCTTAGCCATATGACCCATTTTGCTACAATAGTAGCATTCAATATTGCTGTTTGCATTTTGGCCTCTCTGCCATCCACCACGGCCTCTTTGGCTCCCCCTGCCTCTAGAGTTCCCACGTCCTCCTACATAGGACTGGTTTTCTTGCGTTTGCTGCATATTCTGATTTCTACCACGGCCTGAGATCGGCCTCCTCTACCTCTACCTCTACCTCTGCCAGCATTTGAGTAGAAGACAGTTTCTTTTGAAGTTCCTGCTGAAGAAGATGCACCCCCATTTCTCTGCTCTTCAGAAATTAGAAGAGCAATCAACTCCTCAAAATCAGGAAAGTTTTCACGGATGGCAATGGATGTCCGGAACTGTGCATAATCCTTTCCTAGACCATTCAAGGTCACAGAAACCAAATCGTCATCATCCACTGGTGACCCAATGGAAGCAAGTGCATCTGCAATTTTCTTCACTTTCATGTGGTAGTCATTTATGCTCAAATTTTCTCTCTGCACATTGTGCAACTCCTGTTTGAGTTACATTTTCCTGGCTTGCGTATTTGTGCTATACATTTTTGCCAAAGTATCCCATGCCTCCTTTGGCGTATTTGCATCCTGAATATGCACAATCATGGAGTCCGAAATACTGATAGACAGCCAGTACATAACTTTCCTGGCTCTCTCATGCCATCCTTTGAATGCCTGCATTTCCTGTTGACTGGGAACATTAGGAAGAACAGGTTCTTCTTCATTTCCTATAATGAATTCCCAATAGCCTTTTCCCATCAAGAAATTCGTCATTCTAAACTTCCATGCCTAGAAGTTGTTCTTGTCAAGATTTTCAGTGACAATCTGTGAAAGAGAATCAGATGCCATTATAGAACACTGCAAAATATTCTGTCACTGCAAAAAACACAGCTTTTGCCTCACACGGGCAGATCTGCAAAACTGACGAAAGTGGTATTTCACCACACAGTCACTTCCTAGTGACGATTTTGCATCAACAGGCAACAGGCATGAATCTGCAACTCCCAATATCTCTGCACACAGGCATACGATGCAATTTCTGCGGCACCTTTCCACTGACTAGCCGCGCAGTGGTCGCATAGCAAAAAACAGGGCCTTTTTCTGAGTGCCTGCGAAGAACTTCCGCCTTCAAAACGGGCCCCGAAACGGCCTCAAATCAAAAATATATTGCACTCTCGCCACACCGCGAAGGGCGTCTCAATCTGAAACAGTGCACTCCTGCACTTCTAGCTGTGCTACCTGCAGAGATTTGCTCCCAAACTCGAAATAGGAAAGCAACACTTGTCCTCTTACCAAGACACCACGAACTTGGCTTGCTTTTTTGAGCTCCTTACCACGAACAAGGCTCTGATACCATGTGAAGATTGTGGGAGAGAGGGAAGGAGTCTCACTTGCGGCTTTCTCACATGCACAATGGGGAAATACACACAAAGGTGGAGGCTGAAAACAGTTTTCCTCTTCTTAGTTGTGTAAGCCAAAAGAACTCTAGTACAAAGAAATAGAAGAACCCTATATGTGGGTCTCAAACCAAACTCAACTAACTAAGGTGGCATACTAACTGAGCCACAAACTAGAGTAGATAAGGATAGCTGTCATCCAGCTATTATCGTGGGCGGTGTACCAACCGCATCTCCAGCTAACAGGTCGGTGACATAAATGCACAACAGTCACCCTGGCATATCCCGAGTGGAGCTCGATATCTCAACACTGCAGTCTTCATTGCCTCAGCCCAAAAACCACCAGAAAGGCTTGCATTGGAAAGCATGCATTGCAACCTTTCTTGAATGGACTAGGCATGGATGATCTGTATCCTGGTCATCGTCAAGCCATTGATCCATTTGCCTGTGTGGTCTTGACAAAGCACCACAGGGAGGAGGCACAGAGAGCTTTACTGCAGCAAGAGGGTGCTGATACTTTAGTGGTTGCAGCGTGTGTTCCATGATGCTTCTCATATGGTGATTTCATGCCAGGTGATGAGGCACGAGCAGAGGAGACACGTCGTATTGAGCGAGAGGCAGATCTTCATATATCATTGCAGCAGTGGGTGGAGTAGCAGCTTGGGCGAGACTAGCATCTTCTACATGTAGAGACAATTACTCGAGCTAGATTTGAGGCACGGGTATTTGCAGATGCACGACTTTGGGAGCTGAGGTACGCATACATAGAGGAGGTGAGGGAGGCAGAGATGGCAGTGGTGGCTCGTGTAGCATGCCCTCCTCTTCATCAGGATGAGGCTAGCCCATCTGATCCAGGAGATGAGGCTAGCCCATCTGATCCGGCTTTGCCCAAGGGCACATAGCGGATAGTTGGGCAGTGGGTCATACAGGAGCCACGTCAGAGGATGACTAGAGGTTCATATGTGGAGTTATCAGATTCTCATTCAGGATGATTGTTCAGGCTTCACACATATCTTGTTTAGGGATGCCCTTCTGCACGATGATGATGATGATGTACACATTCATTTTGGTACTTTCATGATGTTGTTCTTACTTTTATGATGTATGAGAACGTTGGTACTTTCATGATGTTGTTCTTACTTTATTTATCTCAGTTTATAGTTTGTTCAAATCTAACATAAACATTTAAAATTAGGAGTATCATTTTCAATTTCAGATATCTCAATTCACACATCTAATAGATAAGGTATTTTAAAAATAATGCCTTGTGAAGTAATTGTAAACATTAAGCATTGAAAAGGTGTTCAAGTATAAGGTCTCTCTCTCTCTCTCTCTCTCTCTCTCAATCTCGATCTCTCTCTTGTGCTATGAACTTTATCATTTTGAATATCATATTGAATTTTGTATATATCAATGCTTGCAATTATTACACTAATATTGTCACTAATTTTTGTAAATTGTAGATTAACCAAAAAATGTCAATGTTTAGCATGTAATGGTTCTCAATGGTAGTAACATGTGTCAAACATTAATACATGATTATGTACGATTGGTCCAAAATCATATAATACATATATAATTTTTCATAGGTAGTCACTAGTAGTGAGTGCATACAAAAATGTACGCATTATACCTTCTACATGGCACATACCAAATCAGTTGGAGTCCAAATCTTGCATGGATGTATGTCTAGGGTAGCCTAAGAGCTATGCAAAGTTTCATGCCCAACGGATAAGTCCACAGGCGTATTTGGTTAGTATGATCGCCATTTTTCATACGTAGTCACTAGTAGGGAGTGCATGCAAAAATGTATGCATTATACCTTGCACATACGAAATTGATTGGCAACCAAATCTTGCATGGATGTATGTCTAGGGTAGCCTAAGAGCCGTGCAGAGTTTCATCCCCAACAGATAAGTCCACATGCGTATTTGGTTAGTACGTGCGCCATTTTCCATACGTAGTCACTAGTAGGGAGTGCTTGCAAAAATGTACGCATTATATCTTCCTTGGGCTTTCCTTGCCCGCTTATCTTAATTTTCTTTGATTGACGTAAGAAGGTCTTGGCCTTTCTATGGTACATCTTCGCTTGCTACCTTCTTGCAACAACATCAATGCCATCTCCTCAATGTGAGTGGTCGTTTAAGACCTAGGGCCTATAACATCGATGGGAATCAATGACTATTAAGAAGAGATGCAAGTGGTTGATTCTGACGAGTGCTCATTGATCGTCACTAGACCTGATCCCTCGATCACTTTCCTTCCCATTTCCAACTCTACCTCTCCTTGTTCATGCTGCCTCATTGGAGGAAAATATGAAAATAACTTGCCCATTGACCAAGAGTTTATGGGGATTTGCTATCCACCTAGTGGTGCTCCTTGACCGGTAATTAGCTCCTCACTCCACTTACCCTTCATGCAAGCCCGTTGGTTGTCATTGTGACTTAGGTTTGACTTATCATTATATTCTTAGATTGTGATTCATTACATTTTTAAATTGATGCCGCCCTTGCACACTCTCCCCTGCATCCAATGCATGCCAACTTTTCTTGGAAGCTCTAAAATTGGGCTTCGCCAGCTTTTCTTTAAAGCTTCAAAAAGGGAAAAGCAACCCCTCTTTTCTTGAAGCTCTAAAAGGGAAAAAGCACAAGTATGGGCACTATACATGGTTGGGAGTGGCAATTTTATCTTGGCCCTCTTTTCTTGCGGGCTCTAAAAGGGGAAAAGTGGGCTCTAGGAGGGAAAAACAAGCTATAGGAGGGAAAAGTGAGCTGAACTTTGCTACCCTCTTCCTTATCATGATTTGCCACCATTCTTCCTCACCATGGAGTGCCACCGTTCTTCCTCACGATGATTCACCACCCTTCTTCCTTATTAACTCAAGAGCTTTCCACCATGGAGCACCGCCTTTCTTCCTGACCATGATGTGCGTGGCACTAAGGCAAAAATGGTATTTAATGCTCGATCGACCATGCAAAGCATATCCGATGGGCACGATACTTTGCACACACCTTCAACTAGGTGTAATTGACGTACATGAAAAGTGGCATTCCCATCACATAAGTGCTTGATCGGATAACACACCTAGCAGCGTGTTTTTTTACGGATGTGCATGGCACTAAGGCAAAAATGGTAGTTAATGCTCGATCGACCATGCAAAGCATATCCGATGGGCATAATACTTTTCCTATACCTCAACCTAGGTGGTATCAAAATGTTGTCAAAGAGGCACACCCATCCGATAAGTACTTGGTCAGATAACATACCTAAGGGCGTGTTTTTTTGCGGATGTGCATACCACTAGGGAAAAAACGGTGTATAATGCGTGATCGACCATGCAAATCATATCTGATGGTGACAATACTTTGCACACACCTCAACTTAGTTGAAACGGACTTGCGTGCAAACTGGAGCACCCATCCGATAAGTACTAGTTTGAATAACACATCTAGGACTGCGTTTTTTGACGAATGTGCATGACACTAAGACAAAAACGGTGTTTTATGCTTGATTGACAATGCAAAGCATATCTGATGGGCACAATACTTTGCACACACCTTCAACTAGTTGGAAACGACTTACATGCAAAGTGGCACGCCCATCCCATAAGTGCTTGATCTTTGCACACACCTTCAACTAGTTGGAAACGACTTACATGCAAAGTGGCATGCCCATCCCATAAGTGCTTGATCGGATAACATACCTAGCAGTATGTTTTTTGACGGATGTGCATGACACTAGAGCAAAAATAGTATGTAATGGTCGTTCGACCATGCACGGATATCCGATGGACACAAAACTTTTCGTATGCCTCAACTTGGGTGGTATTGAAATGTTCTCAATGAGGCACACCCATCCGATAAGTACTTGGTCAGATAACACACCTAATGGCGTGTTTTTTGGCGGATGTGCATATCATTAGGGAAAAAATGGTGTATAATGCGTGATCGACCATGCAAATCATATCCGATGGTGAAAATACTTTGCATGCACCTCAATGTAGTTAAACCGGACTTGCGTGCAAAGTGGATCCCCCATCTGATAAGTACTTATTTGAATAACACACCTATGGCCGTGTTTTTATATGGTTGTGCATGACACTAAGGCAAAAACGGTGTGTTATGCTTGATCGACAATGCAAAGCATATCCGATGGGCACAATACTTTGCACACACCTTCAACTAGGGGTAATTGACTTACATGCAAAGTGGCACGCCCATCGCATAAGTGCTTGATCAGAGAACACACCTAGCAGCGTGTTTTTTTACGGATGTGCATGGCACTAAAGCAAAAATGGTATTTAATGCTCGATCGACCATGCAAAGCATATCCGATGGGCACGATACTTTGCACACACCTTTAACTAGGTGGAATTGACTTACATGCAAAGTGGCATGCCCATCACATAAGTGCTTGATCGGATAACACACCTAGCAGCGTGTTTTTTTACGGATGTGGATGGCACTAAGGCAAAAATAGTATTTAATGCTCGATCGACCATGCAAAGTATATCCGATGGGAATAATACCTTTCCTATACCTCAACCTAGGTGGTATAAAAATGTTGTCAAAGAGGCACACCCATCCGATAAGTACTTGGTCAGATAACATACCTAAGGGCGTGTTTTTTTGCGGATGTGCATACCACTAGGGAAAAAACGGTGTATAATGCGTGATCGACCATGCAAATCATATCTGATGGTGACAATACTTTGCACACACGTCAACCTAGTTGAAACGGACTTGCGTGCAAACTGGATCCCCCATCCGATAAGTACTAGTTTGAATAACACATCTAGGACTGCGTTTTTTGACGAATGTGCATGACACTAAGACAAAAACGGTGTTTTATGCTTGATCGACAATGCAAAGCATATCCGATGGGCACAATAATTTGTACACACCTTCAACTAGGTGGAATCGACTTACATGCAAAGTGGCAGGCCCATCCCATAAGTGCTTGATCGGATAACATACCTAGCAGCGTGTTTTTTGACGGATGTGCATGACACTAGAGCAAAAATAGCATTTAATGCTCGATCGACCATGCAAAGGATATCCGATGGGCACAAAACTTTTCATACACCTCAACCTGGGTGGTATTCAAATGTTCTCAATGAGGCACACCCATCCGATAAGTACTTGGTCAGATAACACACCTAATGGCGTGTTTTTTTACGGATGTGCATATCATTAGGGAAAAAATGGTGTATAATGCGTGATCGACCATGCAAATCATATCCGATGGTGAAAACACTTTGCACGCACCTCAATGTAGTTAAAATGGACTTGCGTGCAAAGTGGAGCCCCCATCTGATAAGTACTTATTTGAATAACACACCTATGGCCGTGTTTTTATATGGTTGTGCATGACACTAAGGCAAAAACGGTGTGTTATGCTTGATCGACAATGCAAATCATATCCGATAAGCACAATACTTTGCACACACCTTCAACTAGGTGTAATTGACTTACATGCAAAGTGGCACACCCATCGCATAAGATCTTGATTAGATAACACATTTAGTAGCGTGTTTTTTACGGATGTGCATGGCACTAAGGCAAAAATGGTATTTAATGCTCGATCGACCATGCAAAGAATATCCGATGGGCACGATACTTTGCACACACCTTTAAATAGGTGGAATTGACTTACATGCAAAGTGGCACACCCATCCCATAAGTGCTTGATTGGATAACATACCTAGCAGCGTGTTTTTTGACGGATGTGCATGGCACTAGAGCGAAAATAGTATTTAATGCTCGATCGACCATGCAAAGCATATCCAATGGCACAATACTTTGCACACACCTTCAACTAGGTTTAATTGACTTACATGCAAAGTGGCACGCTAATCGCATAAGTGCTTGATCAGATAACACACGTAGCAGTGTGTTTTTTTACGGATGTGCATGGCACTAAGGCAAAAATGGTATTTAATGCTCGATCGACCATGCAAAGCATATCCGATGTGCATGATACTTTGCACACACCTTCAACTAGGTGGAATTGACTTACATGAAAAGTGGCATTCCCATCACATAAGTGCTTGATCGGATAACACACCTAGCAGCGTGTTTTTTTACGGATGTGCATGGCACTAAGGCAAAAATAGTATTTAATGCTCGATCGACCATGCAAAGTATATCCTATGGGCATAATACTTTTCCTATACCTCAACCTAGGTGGTATCAAAATGTTGTCAAAGAGGCACACCCATCCGATAAGTACTTGGTCAGATAACATACCTAAGGGCGTGTTTTTTTGCGGATGTGCATACCACTAGGGAAAAAACGGTGTATAATTCATGATCGACCATGCAAATCATATCTGATGGTGAATATAATTTGCACACACCTCAACCTAGTTGAAACGGACTTGCGTGCAAACTTTAGCCCCCATCCGATAAGTACTAGTTTGAATAACACATCTAGGACTGCGTTTTTTGACGAATGTGCATGACACTAAGACAAAAACGGTGTTTTATGCTTGATCGACAATGCAAAGCATATCCGAAGTGCTTGATCGGATAACATACCTAGCAGCGTGTTTTTTGACGGATGTGCATGACACTAGAGCAAAAATAGCATTTAATGCTCGATTGACCATGCAAAGGATATCCGATGGGCACAAAACTTTTCATACACCTCAACCTGGGTGGTATTGAAATGTTCTCAATGAGGCACACCCATCCGATAAGTACTTGGTCAGATAACACACCTAATGGCGTGTTTTTTTACGGATGTGCATATCATTAGGGAAAAAATGGTGTATAATGCGTGATCGACCATGCAAATCATATCGGATGGTGAAAATGCTTTGCACGCACCTCAATGTAGTTAAAATGGACTTGCGTGCAAAGTGGAGCCCCCATCTGATAAGTACTTATTTGAATAACACACCTATGGCCGTGTTTTTATATGGTTGTGCATGCCACTAAGGCAAAAACGGTGTGTTATGCTTGATCGACAATTCAAATCATATCCGATGGGCACAATACTTTGCACACACCTTCAACTAGGTGTAATTGACTTACATGCAAAGTGGCACGCCCATCGCATAAGAGCTTGATTAGATAACACATTTAGCAGCGTGTTTTTTTACGGATGTGCATGGCACTAAGGCAAAAATGGTATTTAATGCTCGATCGACCATGCAAAGCATATCCGATGGGCACGATACTTTGCACACACCTTTAAATAGGTGGAATTGACTTACATGCAAAGTGGAACGCCCATCCCAAAAGTGCTTGATTGGATAACATACCTAGCAGCGTGTTTTTTGATGGATGTGCATGACACTAGAGCGAAAATAGTATTTAATGCTCGATCGACCATGCAAAGCATATCCGATGGCACAATACTTTGCACACACTTTCAACTAGGTTTAATTGACTTACATGCAAAGTGGTCACCGATCGCATATGTGCTTGATCAGATAACACACGTAGCAGTGTGTTTTTTTACGGATGTGCATGGCACTAAGGCAAAAATGGTATTTAATGCTCGATCGACCATGCAAAGCATATCCGATGGGCATGATACTTTGCACACACCTTCAACTAGGTGGAATTGACTTACATGAAAAGTGGCATTCCCATCACATAAGTGCTTGATCGGATAACACACCTAGCAGCGTGTTTTTTTACGGATGTGCATGGCACTAAGGCAAAAATAGTATTTAATGCTCGATCGACCATGCAAAGTATATCCGATGGGCATAATACTTTTCCTATACCTCAACCTAGGTGGTATCAAAATGTTGTCAAAGAGGCACACCCATCCGATAAGTACTTGGTCAGATAACATACCTAAGGGCGTGTTTTTTTGCGGATGTGCATACCACTAGGGAAAAAACGGTGTATAATGCGTGATCGACCATGCAAATCATATCTGATGGTGACAATACTTTGCACACACCTCAACCTAGTTGAAACGGACTTGCGTGCAAACTCGAGCCCCCATCCGATAAGTACTAGTTTGAATAACACATCTAGGACTGCGTTTTTTGACGAATGTGCATGACACTAAGACAAAAACGGTGTTTTATGCTTGATCGACAATGCAAAGCATATCCGATGGGCACAATAATTTGCACACACCTTCAACTAGGTGGAATCGACTTACATGCAAAGTGGCACGCCCATCCCATAAGTGCTTGATCGGATAACATACCTAGCAGCGTGTTTTTTGACGGATGTGCATGACACTAGAGCAAAAATAGCATTTAATGCTGGATCGACCATGCAAAGGATATCCAATGGGCACAAAACTTTTCATACACCTCAACCTGGGTGGTATTGAAATGTTCTCAATGAGGCCCACCCATCCAATAAGTACTTGGTCAGATAACACACCTAATGGCGTGTTTTTTTGCGGATGTGCATATCATTAGGGAAAAAATGGTGTATAATGCGTGATCGACCATGCAAATCATATCTGATTGTGAAAATAATTTGCATGCACCTCAATGTAGTTAAAACGGAGTTGCGTGCAAGGTGGATCCCCCATCTGATAAGTACTTATTTGAATAACACACCTATGGCCGTGTTTTTATATGGTTGTGCATGACACTAAGGCAAAAACGGTGTGTTATTCTTGATCGGCAATGCAAAGCATATCCGATGGGCACAATACTTTGCACACACCTTCAACTAGGGGGAATTGACTTACATGCAAAGTGGCACGCCCATCGCATAAGTGCTTGATCAGATAACACACCTAGCAGCGTGTTTTTTTACGGATGTGCATGGCACTAAGTCAAAAATAGTATTTAATGCTCTAGTGTCATGCACATCTAGGACTGCGTTTTTTTACGAATGTGCATGACACTAAGACAAAAACGGTGTTTTATGCTTGATCGACGATGCAAAGCATATCTGATGGGCACAATACTTCGCACACACCTTGAACTAGGTCGAATCGACTTACATGCAATGTGGCACGCCCATCCCATAAGTGCTTGATCGGAGAACATACCTAGCAGCGTGTTTTTTGACGGATGTGCATGACACTAGAGCAAAAATAGTATTTAATGCTCGATCGACCATGCAAAGCATATCCGATGGGCACAAAACTTTTCGTACACCTCAACCTAGGTGGTATTAAAATGTTCGCAATGAGGCACACCCATCCGATAAGTACTTGGTCAGGTAACACACCTAGCAGCGTGTTTTTTCACGGATGTGCATGGCACTAAGGCAAAAATGGTATTTAATGCTCGATCGACCATGCAAAGCATATCCGATGGGCACGATACTTTGCACACACCTTCAACTAGGTGGAATAGACTTATATGCAAAGCAGCACGCCCATCCCATAACTGCTTGATCGGATAACATACCTAGCAGCGTGTTTTTTGACGGATGTGCATGACACTAGAGCAAAAATAGTATTTAATGCTCGATCAACCATGCAAATGATATCCGATGGGCACAAAACTTTTCGTACGCCTTAACCTATGTGGTATTGAAATGTTCTCAATGAGGCACACCCATCCAATAAGTACTTGGTCAGATAACACACCTAATGGCGTGTTTTTTTGCAGATGTGCATATCATTAGGGAAGAAATGGTGTATAATGTGTGATCGACCATGCAAATCATATCCGATGGTGACAATACTTTGCACGCACCTCAATGTAGTTAAAACGGAATTGCGTGCAAAGTGGAGCCCCCATCTGATAAGTACTTATTTGAATAACACACCTATGGCCGTGTTTTTATATGGTTGTGCATGACACTAAGGCAAAAACGGTGTGTTATGCTTGATCGACAATGCAAAGCATATCCGATGTGCACAATACTTTGCACACACCTTCAACTACGTGGAATTGACTTACATGCAAAGTGGCACGCCCATCGCATAAGTGCTTGATCAGATAACACACCTAGCAGCGTGTTTTTTTATGGATGTGCATGGCACTAAGGCAACAATGGTATTTAATGCTCGATCGACCATGCAAAGCATATCCAATGGGCACAATACTTTGCACACACCTTTAACTAGGTCAAATTGACTTACATGCAAAGTGGCATGCTCATCCCATAAGTGCTTGATTGAATAACATACCTAGCAGTGTGTTTTTTGACGGATGTGCATGACACTAGAGCAAAAATAGTATTTAATGCTCGATCGACCATGCAAAGCATATCGGATGGGCACAATACTTTGCACACACCTTCAACCATGCAAAGTGGCACACCGATCGCATAAATGCTTGATTAGATAAAACACATAGCAGTGTGTTTTTTTAAGGATGTGCATGGCACTAAGGCAAAAATGGTATTTAATTGTCGATCGACCATGCAAAGCATATCCGATGGGCACAATACTTTGCACACACCTTCAACTACGTGGAATTGAATTACATGAAAAGTGGCATTCCCATCGCATAAGTGCTTGATCGGATAACACACCTAGCAGCGTGTTTTTTTACGGATGTGCATGGCACTAAGGCAAAAATGGTATTTAATGCTCGATCGACCATGCAAAGCATACCCGATGGGCATAATACTTTTCCTATACCTCAACCTAGGTGGTATTAAAATGTTGTCAAAGAGGCACACCCATCCGATAAGTACTTGGTCAGATAACATACCTAAGGGCGTGTTTTTTTGCGGATGTGCATACCACTAGGGAAAAAACGGTGTATAATGCGTGATCGACCATGCAAATCATATCCGATGGTGAGATTACTTTGCACACACCTCAACCTAGTTGAAACGGACTTGCGTGCAAACTGGAGCCCCCATCCGATAAGTACTAGTTTGAATAACACATCTAGGACTGCGTTTTTTGACGAATGTGCATGACACTAAGACAAAAACGGTGTTTTATGCTTGATCTACAATGCAAAGCATATCAGCATATCCGATGGGCACAATACTTTGCACACACCTTCAACTAGGTGGAATCGACTTACATGCAAAGTAGCACGCCCATCGCATAAGTGCTTGATCAGATAACACACCTAGCAGCATGTTTTTTTACGGATATGCATGGCACTAAGCCAAAAATGGTATTTAATGCTCGATCGACCATGCAAAGCATATCCGATGGGCACGATACTTTGCACACACCTTGAAATAGGTGGAATTGACTTACATCCAAAGTGGCACGCCCATCCCATAAGTGCTTGATTGGATAACATACCTAGCAGCGTGTTTTTTGACGGATGTGGATGACACTAGAGCAAAAATAGTATTTAATGCTCGCTCGACCATGCAAAGCATATCCGATGGGCACAATACTTTGCACACACCTTCCACTAAGTGTAATTGACTTACATGCAAAGTGGCACGCCGATCGCATAAGTGCTTGATCAGATAACACACGTAGCAGTGTGTTTTTTTTGGGATGTGCATGGCACTAAGGCAAAAATGGTATTTAATGCTCGATCGACCATGCAAAGCATATCGGATGGGCACCATACTTTGCACACACCTTCAACTAGGTGGAATTGACTTACATGCAAAGTGGCATTCCCATCGCATAAGTGCTTGATCGGATAACACACCTAGTAGCGTGTTTTTTTACGGATGTGCATGGCACTAAGGCAAAAATGGTATTTAATGCTCGATCGACCATGAAAAGCATATCCGATGGGCATAATACTTTTCCTATACCTCAAACTAGGTGGTATTAAAATGTTTTCAAAGAGGCACACCCATCTGATAAGTACTTGGTCAGATAACATACCTAAGGGCGTGTTTTTTTGCGGATGTGCATACCACTAGGGAAAAAACGGTGTATAATGCGTGATCGATCATGCAAATCATATCCGATGGTGACAATACTTTGAACACACCTCAACCTAGTTGAAACGGACTTGCGTGCAAACTGGAGCCCCCATCCGATAAGTACTAGTTTGAATAACACATCTAGGACTGCGTTTTTTTACGAATGTGCATGACACTAAGACAAAAACGGTGTTTTATGCTTGATGGACGATGCAAAGCATATCTGATGGGCACAATAATTTGCACACACCTTGATCTAGGTTGAATCGACTTACATGCAATGTGGCATGCCCATCCCATAAGTGCTTGATAGGATAACATACCTAGCAGCATGTTTTTTGACGGATGTGCATGACACTAGAGCAAAAATAGTATTTAATGCTCGATCAACCATGCAAAGCATATCCGATGGGCACAAAACTTTTCGTACACCTCAACCTAGGTGGTATTAAATTGTTCGCAATGAGGCACACCCATCCGATAAGTACTTGGTCAGATAACACACCTAGCAGCGTGTTTTTTTACGGATGTGCATGGCACTAAGGCAAAAATGGTATTTAATGCTCGATCGACCATGCAAAGCATATCCGATGGGCACGATACTTTGCACGCACCTTCAACTAGGTGGAATAGACTTATATGCAAAGCAGCACACCCATCTCATAACTGCTTGATCGGATAACATACCTAGCAGCGTGTTTTTTGACGGATGTGCATGACACTAGAGCAAAAATAGTATTTAATGCTCGATCGACCATGCAAATGATATCCGATGGGCACAAAACTTTTCGTACGCCTTAACCTATGTGGTATTGAAATGTTCTCAATGAGGCACACCCATCCGATAAGTACTTGGTCAGATAACACACCTAATGGCGTGTTTTTTTGCGGATGTGCATATCATTAGGGAAGAAATGGTGTATAATGCGTGATCGACCATGCAAATCATATCCGATGGTGACAATACTTTGCATGCACGTCAATGTAGTTAAAAGGGACTTGCGTGCAAAGTGGAGCCTCCATCTGATAAGTACTTATTTGAATAACACACCTATGGCCGTGTTTTTATATGGTTGTGCATGACACTAAGGCAAAAACAGTGTGTTATGCTTGATCGACAATGCAAAGCATATCCGATGTGCACAATACTTTGCACACACCTTCAACTACGTGGAATTGACTTACATGCAAAGTGGCACGCCCATCGCATAAGTGCTTGATCAGATAACACACCTAGCAGCGTGTTTTTTTACGGATGTGCATGGCACTAAGGCAAAAATGGTATTTAATGCTCGATCAACCATGCAAAGCATATCCGATGGGCATGATACTTTGCGCACACCTTCAAACAGGTGAAATTGACTTACATGCAAAGTGGCACGCCCATCGCATAAGTGCTTGATCGGATAACACACCTAGCAGCGTGTTTTTTTACGGATGTGCATGGCACTAAGGCAAAAATGGTATTTAATGCTCGATCGACCATGCAAAGCATATCTGATGGGCACGATACTTTGCACAAACCTTCAACTAGGTGGAATAGACTTACATGCAATGTGGCATGCCCATCCCATAAGTGGTTGATTGGATAACATACCTAGCAGCGTGTTTTTTGATGGATGTGCATGACACTAGAGTAAAAAAAGTATTTAATGCTCGATCGACCATGCAAACACAAAACTTTTCGTAGGCCTCAACCTAGGTGGTATTAAAATGTTCTCAATGAGGCACACCCATCCGATAAGTACTTGGTCAGATAACACACCTAATGGCGTGTTTTTTTGCGGATGTGCATATCATTAGGGAAAAAATGGTGTATAAAGCATGATCGACCATGCAAATCATATCCGATGGTGAAAATACTTTGCATGCACCTCAAAGTAGTTGAAATGAACTTGCGTGCAAAGTGGAGCCCCCATCTGATAAGTACTTATTTGAATAACACACCTATGGCCGTGTTTTTATATGGTTGTGCATGACACTAAGGCAGAAATGGTGTGTTATGCTTGATCGACAATGCAAAGCATATCCGATGAACACAATACTTTGCACAAACCTTCAACTAGGTGGAATTGACTTAGATGGAAAGTGGCAGGTCCATCGCATAAGTGCTTGATCAGATAACACACCTAGCAGCGTGTTTTTTTACGGATGTGCATGGCACTAAGGCAAAAATGGTATTTAATGCTCGATCGACCATGCAAAGCATATCCGATGGGCACAATACTTTGCAGACACCTTCAACTAGTCGGAATCAACTTACATGCAAAGTGGCACGCCCATCCCATAAGTGCTTGATCGGATAACATACCTAGCAGTGTGTTTTTTGACGGATGTGTATGACACTAGAGCAAAATTAGTATTTAATGCTCGATCGACCATGCAACGGATATCCGATGGGCACAAAACTTTTCATACGCCTCAACCTAAGTGGTATTGAAATTTTCTCAATGAGGCACACCCATCCGATAAGTACTTGGTCAGATAACACACCTAATGGCGTGTTTTTTTGCGGATGTGCATATCATTAGGGAAAAAATGGTGTATAATGCGTGATCGACCATGCAAATCATATCCGATGGTGACAATACTTTGCACGCACCTCAACATAGTTAATATGGACTTCCGTGCAAAGTGGAGCCCCCATATGATAAGTATTATTTGAATAACACACCTATGGCCGTGTTTTTATATGGTTGTGCATGACACTAAGGCAAAAACGGTGTGTTGTGCTTGATCGACAATGCAAAGCATGTCCGATGGGCACAATACTTTGCACACACCTTTAACTAGGTGGAATTGACTTACATGCAAAGTGGCACGCGCATCGCATAAGTGCTTGATCAGATAACACACCTAGCAGCGTGCTTTTTTACGGATGCGCATGGCACTAAGGCAAAAATGGTATTTAATGCTCGATCGACCATGCAAAGCATATCTGATGGGCACGATACTTTGCACACACCTTTAAATAGGTTGAATTGACTTACTTGCAAAGTGGCACGCCCATCTCATAAGTTCTTGATTGGGCACAAAACTTTTCGTATGCCTTAACCTAGGTAATATTGAAATGTTCTCAATGAGGGACACCCATCCGATAAGTACTTGGTCAGATAACACACCTAATGGCGTGTTTTTTTGCGGATGTGCATATCATTAGGGAAAAAATGGTGTGTATAATGCATGATCGACCATGCAAATCATATCCGATGGTGACAATACTTTGCACGTACCTCAACATAGTTAAAAAAGACTTGTGCGCAAAGTGGAGCCCCCATCTGATAAGTACTGATTTGAATATAACACACCTATGGCCGTGTTTTTATATGGTTGTGCATGACACTAAGGCAAAAATGGTGTGTTATGCTTGATCGACAATGCAAAGCATATCCGATGGGCACAATACTTTGCACACACCTTCAACCAGGTCTAATTGACTTACATGCAAAGTGGCACGCCCATCGCATAAGTTCTTGATCAGATAACACACCTAGCAGCGTGTTTTTTTACGGATGTGCATGGCACTAAGGTAAAAATGGAATTTAATGCTTGATCGACCATGCAGAGCATATCCGATGGGCATGATACTTTGCACACACCTTCAACTAGGTGGAATTGACTTACATGCAAAGTGGCATTCCCATCGCATAAGTGCTTGATTGGATAACACACCTAGCAGCGTGTTTTTTTACGGATGTGCATGGCACTAAGGCAAAAATGGTATTTAATGCTCGATCGACCATGCAAAGCATATCCAATGGGCATAATACTTTTCTTATACCTCAACCTAGGTGGTATGAAAATGTTGTCAAAGAGGCACACCCATCCGATAAGTACTTGGTCAGATAACATACCTAAGGGCGTGTTTTTTTGCGGATGTGCATACCACTAGGAAAAAAATAGTGTATAATGCTTGATCGATGATGAAAATCATATCCGATGGTGACAATACTTTGCACACACCTCAGCCTAGTTGAAATGGACTTGTGTGCAAACTGGAGCCCCCATCCGATAAGTACTAGTTTGAATAACACATCTAGGACTGCGTTTTTTTACGAATGTGCATGACACTAAGACAAAAACGGTGTTTTATGCTTGATCGACAATGCAAAGCATATCTGATGGGCACAATAATTTGCACACACCTTGAACTAGGTGGAATCGACTTACATGCAAAGTGGCTCGCCCATCCCATAAGTGCTTGATCGGATAACATACCTAGCAGGGTGTTTTTTAACGGATGTGCATGACACGAGCAAAAATAGTATTTAATGCTCGATCGACCATGCAAAGCATATCCGATGGGCACAAAACTTTTCATACGCCTCAACCTAGGTGGTATTAAAATTTTCCCAATGAGGCACACCCATCTGATAAGTACTTGGTCAGATAACACACCTAGCAGCGTGTTTTTTTACGGATGTGCATGGCACTAAGGCAAAAATGGTATTTAATGCTCGATCGACCATGCAAAGCATATCCGATGGGCACGATACTTTGCACACACCTTCAACTAGGTGGAATAGACTTATATGCAAAGCAGCACGCCCATCCCATAAGTGCTTGATCGGATAACATACCTAGCAGCATGTTTTTTGACGGATGTGCATGACACTAGAGCAAAAATAGTATTTAATGCTCGATCGACCATGCAAATGATATCCGATGGGCACAAAACTTTTCGTACACCTTAACCTAGGTGGTATTGAAATGTTCTCAATGAAGCACACCCATCCGATAGGTACTTGGTCAGATAACATACCTAATGGCGTGTTTTTTTGCAGATGTGCATATCATTAGGGAAGAAATGGTGTATAATGCGTGATCGACCATGCAAATCATATCCGATGGTGACAATACTTTGCACGCACCTCAACGTAGTTATGAGAAACCAAATCAACCAGAGTTTCTGACAAAATATAAAGAGGGGAGAGGAGAAGAGTGGAGATGAGGAGAGAGGGCATAGCTAGAGAGCACACCACAAATGACTAACTGTACACTAGATTTAGTTGAAAATGTAGAATATATACAAACTTATTTAGGGTTATGGTTAGGGCTAGGGTTAGGGCATCTAGCCCTTTCCTTTATAGCACTCTATATGTGTTGGTGCTATGCACATGTAATAACATAATGTTGAGCATGTTCTCTCAACACCTTCCCTCAAGATCAACATCATGAAGTAGGCCTTCCCTCAAGAAGGACTGAGCATTACATTCCATCACACCCCTTTAATGGGAATGTCCTTCCTCTGAGTCAACAAACCAGGAGCTTGTCGATGTTTCTAGCTCTTTACCGAGTGGTTTGGTAAAGATGTCTGCAACATTCTCTTGCTATCACAATGATGTAGTGTGATGTCACCAAGTAACACTTTTTCTCTGGTGAAGTGCTCTCTGACGCCAATGTGCTTTGTCCTGGAGTGATATACTGGATTCTTGGCCAATGCTTGAGCTGATTGATTATCACAGTATATTTTTGTTGGCTTTGATTCATCAAATAAGTCTGTTTCTGACAATAGTTTTCAGAGCCATGTAGCCTCACATGCACCTGTAGTGAGTGCTCTATATTCTGCTTCAGTCAAAGACAAGGAAACAGTTGGTTGTTATTTTGACAACCATGATATAGCACCTTGACTGAGGAAAAATACATATCCCTATGTTGATCTCTTGGTCTCATGGTCTCTGGCATATTCACTATCACAATATGCATGAAACCTTGGATGACTTCCTCTGTATTCTATCCCAAACTGTCTTGTACCTCTAATGTATCTCAAGGCTCTTTTGTCTGCATTCCATTGAGACTATTTTGGATTTGCCATAAATTGTGCAAGTGAACTTACTTCATAACAAATATCTGGCCGTGTGATAGTCGGATATATAAGAGATCCGATGACCTTCCTGTAGTACATGTCATTGACCGTAGGCTTTTCTGAATCTTTAGTAAGTTTTAAACTCTGTTCCATGGGAGTGGTTGCAATCTTGCAAGACTGTCAACATATTTCAGCTGACTCATAAAAGTGTTGTCTGAATCTCTCCAGAACTCAATTCCAAGACAAAGTGTTTGATAGGACTTTAGATGTCCTAGGCAATATATGCAAGCCAAGGATGACTTCTCAGATCTCATCCTTTACATGCAAGATAATTTCTCAAATTTTGCCTATACACTTGACCTCACTTCAAAGAGATGGGTTAGTCAAATCATACAAGGACTTAATTACTCCATCTTTAAATTTTTGTTTCACATAGAGGAGCCCAAGTTTGTAAGCGCTTGGCCTGATTTTGTGACAACCTTACAGACTAAGGGTTTAGGACAGTTGAAGCTCAAGACATCCTAGATGCAGGGATCACATGAAATATAGCACCAAATTCCTTTCATGGGAGACGACTTTCATCTTCCTTCTCCAAGCAGGAAATTTAGAGGAAGAAGCCTCATCGTCTAGCACCCCCTCTATTAGAACTACTGATCTGGTCGTCCCTAGACTAGACTCGAATATCTACATGGAAGAGAGTCTTGACAATCCAATAGAGGATATGGATGCAGCTCAAGCATTGAGCCTACTTCAAGAGCCCCCAGTAGAGCAAGAATCTGCATCGGAGACCGTTGACCCAAACTCAGAATTATGGTCCTTGTCCCCCCTCATCATCGATAGAGAAGAGTACGTATTCCTCCATGACATAGAGATTCTTTTTGGACTACGAGAGGATGAGGCACTTGGAGTCCTATCGGGTTCGATGTTGACACGTGTCAAAGATCCTAGGGTTTTAGGTACTGAAGACCAGACAATGGAAGACTTTCTCTTGACAACACTGGTTTCAATGAGGGATGTAGACATGTCTGTATATGATGCACAACCCTCTCATGCAGAAGCTTCCACCTCCAACACAGGTCAGGAGAAAGCATCCACCTCCCAAATGGAACATCACACAGCACCTGGTTCCATCAACATTGCAAATGAGGAAGGGATAGAAGCTGACGACACTGTAGTGGTAAGTTCGAACAATATTTTTTATTTTGATGTTCTTTCAGTATAATTTGTTTTATTGGTCTTCTAATGTTTGTTGAATTATTGTAGGATGCGTTTGAGCTTGATGAATTCTCATCTCGATGGGGTAATGTTCGCAGCACATTTGGGCGAGATCATTCTTTGGCCCATTACCTTGGCAAAGTCGCAGAGCATATCATGGTCTTTCACGGCAAATTTTATCCTCGAGGTCCTTCGGAGCTGCTGAAGTGCAAGGCATTGTCGCGTGCAATCGGATACTCCAACATTACTCGGAATGCTGACAAAGTCATTTTGGTACACCGCCTGGCCGCTATCAATGCCTTTGGATCGAACATTCATGGCAAGGCATTGACGGCAATGGCTATGTCTTTGGCAACAAGAGAGAAGGATGTTAGTGCTGTTGCGGCTAGATTTATATCTAGGAATCCACTAGGGGATTCAAAGACCCTTATTCTCAATGTACTCAAACTAGCCAAGAAGAAAGATAGCCTATGAGGCCTTTTGTATATATAAACATATATTTAAATAAATATTTCAATGGATACATGACTACATGTCTTTATTATTTTTTTAAAGTTATCATTGCTCCTCATGAATTCCATTGTATTTTGTTTAAGTCCTTGATGATATATTTTCTCCATCATTTTAATTGTGTTAATTTAATAAATTTCTAGCCAATTTAGTATCATTTTCACCAATTCTGGGTATCAAGAGTTCATTTCTGTCAAATCTTGAAGGAATTTCACCGTCGCGCAGAAGGGAAAAGTGTCTGGCACGTCGCCATGCCAGAATGCCCAAATTTGTGTCGTGGTGGGTTTTGGGCTTTCTGGGGTCTTGGCGACGTGCCAGACACTTTTCCCTTCTGCGCGACGGTGAAATTCCTTCAGGATTTGACAAAATTCAAAACTTAACTTAAAATGATCATTTACTACAAGCATTGAAATGGAAAATATATAACAATGCGATAGTATAGAGAATGTTGATATATTTTATTTAAAAAAATCTACCCTTGGGCCTTAGATACAAGATAGTGCCTTCAAGGGCAGGGGGTGGTCTAAGTCCTAAGAGTGGGCTGCAAGAGAATCTAGGGCTTCAAACTTGGGTCACTCCATAGCCACTTCGCCAGAGCCATGTCCTTGTCCATGACCACGACGCACTTTGCATGGATGGCACACAAGTTGGCATCCTCGAACAAAGCGGTGGTCACTTGCTTCTGCAGCCTCATGGAGTTTCCCCATAGCTCCTGTGATGAAGCGCACGTCATCCTTGTATCCCTGTGCGATCTCTTGTACCACATGTTGGAAGGGAGCATGCTGGATCAAGTTGTCGGTGGTCTTCTGCATTTGCCTGATCTCCCTCAAGGCCCACGCTCCTGGTTTTGCTCAGCACGGCTTCCTGACTCTTGGTGGGGGCCTTACAGGTACCCAAACACTTTCCCACGGCCTCCTGTCTGCCATGAACTTCTTTTGCTGCTCCTGTTTGCGGCGAGTCCTCCTCTTGCTGACGTCTGGCGCTTTGGCCTTCTTTGGGATGGGGCTTCCTCGGAGTCTGCTTTACCCTCCTCATGAGCATAGGGGTCATCTCTGCCATGGGATGTATCTCCGGGAGAGGGAAGATGGTGCTCTCCTTGGCAGTCTGTTGACCCTCAGGAAGCCTCTCTATATCCGGGAGGTTATCAAACACATTTTGTTCGATTAGGAGAGGGATCTCATGGGGAGGGGAAGGCTGAGGGGAAGGCTGAGGGGAAAGCTGAGGGGAAGACTAAGGGTCAAGTTGAGGCTGAGGCTGAGGGAAGGTTGAGGGTCATGCTAAGGCTGAGGCTGAGGGGAAGGTTGGGGAGAAGGCTAAGGGGAAGGCTCATGCTCTTGGGGCTAGGGAGTGGGCTCACAGGACTTGGAAGGAGAAGAAGGCTTAGGATACTGGCGAGTGGGCTCATGGGACTTGGGGGAGTTGGGGGAGGGCTCACGAGAGTCAGGGGAGGCGCCACTATAGAGCCAGATAGGTTCATGTGCACAGATGCCATGGAGGTGGTGGAGCTAGAGGAGGAAGGGTGGAGGCGGCGTCCAGTGGGTCTAGCAGTGTTCTTCACTCTTGCCATTGAATAATGAGAGTTAGGGTTCTTTTAAACTTTTTATAAGGGCCCATCATGTTTTGACATCCCTTTTAAACACTTATTTCATTAATTTTGGACTCATATGTCTACTTTTGGACTATTCCTTAAAATCCTTCCCAAATGAAAAGTTTACTTTATGAAACTGTCATTCGAGAATCAAAAGTTTACTTTCTGGCACTATCATTTTCATATAATACATTTCAAAATATCTCTCTACAATGTTGTACAAATAATGCAAAAACTACTATTAAATCCTAAATTTGTATTTCTTGTTTATAAGAATCATATTCTTAAAATAAAAAATCTGAGTTATTAGTTTAAATCCATGAAAAACCATGCTATTGAGGGTTTACAACATTTTAAAAATGTATACATAAGAGACCTGCAAGACTCTTTTTACTTTCAATGTAGAAAACTATAACACTCTTGAATACTCAAGAAATTAAAAGGTTTATATAGACATGAGACATGATGGAAGCCTCTTTTGTATTCCAAAAAATAGCAATAGCTATGCTTGCAATTTTACATTATCATGTCATAAGTTTTACAACAAATATTGCTCTGGATGAGTCTTTGTACAAAGGATCTCTTGTGGCCTTTTCAATAATTTAATTTTTCCTTTACAATGAGTTTAGTACAAATGGGCGATCCAAACATTTGCTTGTTTGAATGTCCTTTTCTATCATGATCACAGAAATGAGCGATCCAAACATTTGCTTGTTCAGAATGTCCTTTCTATCGTCACTTGTCACTTGGGTGCCATCTTCATTCACTCTCATCTGACTACCACCACCACCTTCACTCTTTCTCGATATTTGAATGGTGTTATCATGGGCATTCTTCATTTGCGCTATCTCCTTCTACTTCCTCCTGGGCGAGCATCTTTATGAACTCTGTAATGTGCGTAATAATTGGTTGTGGTAATTTTATTTTGTCTTCTACATCATACCCCATGTGCTTCTTTGTTTTCTTTGACCTTGATTTCCAGGATACTATGACTGTCTCTGTGGAAAGTCTTGAAATTGCATCATCATGGTTTGGGACCCATTCCTTTTTCAGACAACTACTATACAATGTACTGTTATCTTGGTTCTCCTTCCTATCCCTTGGCTCATACCATACCGCTGTAAATGTTATAGCTCTCCCCCGGTCATCCATGCTCACGTCAACTACTTTCACAACCCAAAACTTCACGTTCTCATTTTCATCATCTGATGGTCGAACTGCAAAAAACAATGGACACCTATGTCTATTTGTGGCATAAACTCTCTTCTTGGGTCCACAATATGGATGTGGGAGCAACGATTCAAACTCATTTTCAAAGAGACCACATGCTGGACGCAAGTCATTACCAACATTTGGCCAAAATAAAGGCCGTTCTGCCTTAATATTATCTTCTCGCATTTTTGCAAGGTCCTTTATCAATTGGTAGGTCTTGCTAATTACAACAGTAGTGTGTTGCTTCCAAGAGGGTTTCCAATCAGGAAATCTCCAGAGCATTTCCTCTTTGTATATAATAAAAGCTTTTAAGCCTTCTATTTCACCTTTGGATTTCTCGCTGAATTCTTTTATAGGAGCCCATGTTGGATGCATTTCTTTGCTCGGGATTGAAGTTAAGAGAGAGTAAGATTCTTCAGGTTCCCATTTTGTATCAAGAGAATGGTGTTGCCATTGCATCACTGGTTTTTCATCCTTTAAGAAAAAGCGAAAATAGTGTGGAGTGCTATGACCTATCAGGGCATCACCACCTTTTTGTATGAAAGGTAGAATAAAGCTCTTCCAATCATACATCCTCTCAACCATTGAGCATATTGTTCCTTCCTTACGGCCACCAACTTGCCTCCCACATTTTCTTATCAAGTCATCCATCATCTCCATGTCCTTGTGTTTTAGTTCTCTTGAAACTGTGCTAAATACCTGATCGATATGCTCATGTGTGCGCCCAACCAACAAAAACCCAACTTCAATCTCATTGAAGACTCTATGAGCGATTAGCATTGAGCAAAATGCAAAGAAGAGTACATTCTTATTCTCTCGTCTGCAATTGTCTGCTTGTATTCTCAAAGTTGCTGGTAGGCGACCTTTTTCTGCATGTACATTGTGAATTGCCTTCATAACGGATGTTACAACTTGATTGCTATCATGTAGATGCAAGGAATCAATCCATATGTCTGCAAAAAACTTAAATCCGTGCACTAACACTCCACATAGATGTGTCTTTAAAAAGTATTTGCCTTGTAGCTTAGGTGGAGTGTTAACGAATCGAGGTAATGTTGTTGTATTTTGATCCATACCATCTACAATAACGCACATGTACTCATTTGGGTGAGAAATAGCTTGCTCCTTCCAAAATGCATATTTTATTCTAGAATGTCGAACAAGTCCATGATGAAATTCTCTCTTTTTTTGTAAGCTTCTTTTTGTTCTGGAGATGTTGCACTCTCAAGTGCTCGCTTTAGATCATCACAGTCATTGCACTTTGACATTTTTTGCCTCTTTGGGACTTTAACATGTCCAAAGCTTTTTTTCCAAAGAGTATACAAAGTATGAAAAGATGCCGGCGCATGCCCTCTTTGCCTCTGTGTTTCCCCAATAGAGTTAAATACTTCTTTTTTGGTCAAACCTATCAGAAGATGCATTTCTGATAGGTGGGGTTGCGGTAAAGCATTTTCATAAATGTAATCTTTCAAAATTGCTGTTGCCGCAACCGTTGAGGCTCTTGTTTTGGGCCTTCCTATGTTTCCATGGATGTTAAATTTAACTCCATACTTTGCTTTATTAGCCAAATTCCAAAATGTGCCATGTGATAATCCTATAATAAGCGATATGCATTATTGCAAATACTTTTTCCATTTATAAGAGGCCTTATCTGCTGTCCTGAACTTCGCCTTCTCTTATCATTTACAAGAAAGAAAGACAATCTCGTGAGTAGGTATTCATTTCTTCTGCTTCCTTTCCTTTGCCAGACATGTTCTCTACAACCCTTGATGTCATGTAAGTTAATGGATCGCATACATGTATGCTTACAACATGTAGATCGCATTGCTTTTAGCATAACATCTTCATTCATTACTCTTATTCTCTTTGGTTGCTTTTTTGGATCTCACCATCTTTTCATGCATCTGTATGTCTGTTTTGGGACCTTCTATACATTCTTATTTGGATTTGTGTAGTTCTCCTTGTAAGATTTATTTGTCACGTTGTTTTCATGAGATGTTGCATCCTTGATCTTATCACTCTGACAGTTAAATACTGAATATTCCTTTGTTGATGTCATCCTTGCTTTTGATACATTCGCCAAACCATTTGTAACATTAACTATTTCACAATCAAAGTCAAATACCGAATAGTCCTTTGTTGATCTCATCCCTACTTTTGATACAATCGTAGAACCACTTGTCACAATGGCATTAGAGTGTCCCGAATGATCTTCAAACTCATCTATTCTGAGAGAACATCACTCATTGATGCACTTCTATGGATTTCATAACTCCATAGTCAGTGGTGATAGTGTCCAGAATGATCTTCAAACTCATCTATTCCTGAGAGAACATCACTCATTGATGCACTTTCTATGGATTTCATAACTCCATAGTCTTGAAACTCCTCTACTCCAGAGAGAACATCACTCATTATACTATCGTGCATGATTTCCATAATTCCATAGTTACTTGGTTTGACTCCAAGAACTTTATCAGTATCCATGAAGCCATCCATGCTTGAAAATATATCACTTTTGACATCTTTGCCCAAGTTCTCAATGTGCATGAGTATCCACCCCGGATAAGGCAGCACTTGTGAAATATTTTTCTTTCTCAATACCAATGAACTCATCGACTTCTGATAAGACGTCAGTGCTATAGTTGAGTGCATTGGAATCATCCATCTTTGAAGGAATAGAGCTTGGTACATTGGCATATTCTTTCAATTCTTTGATGTTGTAGTATACATTATGTTTATCATTGAAAACCACATGCCGAGTCTTTCCAATCTTTAAAATTTGCATGCTCCATCTCAAATCCTTACCTACTTCATAGTAGGGACCATCCAATGACATTGAGTTATCATCCATACCATCATCAGTAACTTTTTGAATTCTCATCTGTGCAAATGTCCAGTGTTCCACTTGTTCAAATCCCAAGACTTGACCTTCTGCTACATTCTTATTTGCAAATGATAACATTTGTAAAATATCTCCCACTCTAAAATCCAAAGATATGCACTTTGTATTCCTGATGACATGTGTTGGATAAGTCTCATCTCTGTCCCATGCAATAAATGCTTTGTTGGAAGTATTATAGGGCATAACATCTCCAAGGATTTCCATATCCCCACACCTATGCTTTAGCTCAACATGTGCACTAAGAATCCTTGATACGATAACCGCCACCTTATCTTCGCCAAGTCTTCTAAAGTGACAAATAGAATTTGGATCACTTTCATGGATTGTAGCAAATGCAACTACTTCTCTTTTGCAACATAGAATCACCTCCATCCCCGGAATAGTACTCCAAAAGAATTTTAAAAACTCTTTTTGCCTCCTAAAATCCTCGATACCCTTCTTTTCTTGGGACATGGAACTCCTCTTTCCCTTGCACATGGCAGGTTCAAAATAAGAAAATATGTAAGATAGAAGAAAACTAAGAACATGCCCGAGAAGTATTGAATGGTTTTCAATCTATGCAACGAAGTGCTATCCTTCATCTCCTTTGTGAGTTTCCTTTGCAAACAAGCTGTAACAACCATTATAAAGAACATTAGTCTCTTCTCAATAATCTACTTTATTAATGATTTAAAAATCTAGATCTTGTTTAAAAATTTAATCAAACCCTAAACCCTAAACCCTTAATCCTAACCCCCAAACCCTAAACCCTAACTCGACCCTTGAAACCATAAACCCTAATTCCTAAACCCTAAACCCTAACCCCTAATTTCTAAACCCTAAATTCTATACCCTAATCCCTAATTCCTAAACCCTTAAACCCTAAGCCCTAGATCCTAAACCCTAATTCCTAAACCTAAATCCTAAACCCCTAAATCCTAATCCGTAAACCCTAACCCCTAATCCCTTATCCCAAAATCCTAATCCCAAAACTCTAATTCCTAAACCTTAACCCTTAA
The DNA here is from genome assembly GCF_047967505.1 of Dipteris shenzhenensis. Classification (NCBI taxonomy): domain Eukaryota; kingdom Viridiplantae; phylum Streptophyta; class Polypodiopsida; order Gleicheniales; family Dipteridaceae; genus Dipteris; species Dipteris shenzhenensis. Next base: position 3,579,086 of record NC_141617.1, on the reverse strand, counting down.
ACCCTAAACCCTAAACCCTAAACCTAAACTCATTAACCCTAATCCCTAAACCCTAACTCAAATCCCTAATCCCTAAATATTAAATGTTAATCTTGACTCTCTAAACCCTCAACTCTAACCAATAAAAACCCTAAACCCTAAACCCTAACTCCCAAACCCTAAACCCTAAACCCTAACTCCCAAACCCTAACCCCCAAACCCTAAATCCTAAACCCTAACTCCCAAACCCTAAACCCTAAACCCTAACCCCTAAACCCTGAACCCTAAAACCTTAACTCCCAAACCCTAAACCCTAAACCCTAACCCCCAAACCCTAAACCCTAAACCCTACCCCCTAAACCCTAAACGCAAACCACCAAAACCTAAACCCTAACCCCCAAACCCTGAACCCTAAACCCTAACCCTCAAACCTTGAACCCTAAACCCTAACTCCCAAACCTTAAACCCTAAACCCTAAACCCTACCCCCCAAACCCTAAATCCAAACCACCAAACCCTAAACCCTAACTCACAAACCCTAAACCATAACCCTAACTCACAAACCCTAAACCCTAAACCCTAACTCACCAAACCCCAAACCATAAACCCAAACCACCAAATCCTAAACCTTAAATCCTATGAGTGTTTTCAGTAATATCATTTATTTAAGTAATAGTTTTAATTAGAATTCATAAGTAGTAGTGGAATTGATCATAGGAATGTGGGAATGGGAGTGGGAGTTGGGAGGGTGGTAGTGGGAGAAAGGGAGAGTGGGAGTCTGCAGAAAGGGAGTGTGGGAGGGTGGTAGTGGGAGAAAGGGAGAGTGGGAGAGGGAGTGGGAATGGGGGCAGTGGGGGTGGGGGTGGGAGGATGGGAGTGGGAGTGGGAGAGGGAGTTGGAATGGGGGAGGTGGGGGTGGCGGTGGGAGAATGGGAGTGGGAGTGGGAGAGGGAGTGGGAATGGGGGAGGTGGGGGTGGGGTGAGGGTGGGAGGATGGGAGTGGGAGTGGGAGGGGTGGGGAGTGGGAGTGGGAGGATAGGAGAGTGGGAATGGGGGAGGTGGGGGTGGGAGTGGGAGGGGTGGGGTGGCAGGATGGGAGTGGGAATGGGGGAGGTGGGGGTGGAAGTGGGAGGGGTGGGGTGGGAGGATGGGAGAGGGAGTGGGAATGGGGGAGGTGGGGGTGGGAAAATGGGCATGGGAGTGGGAGGATGGGAGTGGGAGGGGTGGGGTGGGAGGATAGGGGTGGGAGAATGGGAGTGGGAGTGGGAATGGGAGTGGGAATGGGGGGGGGAGGGGTGGGGGTGGGAGGATGGGAGTGGGAGTGAGAGGTGGAGGTGGGAGGATGGGAGTGGGTGGGAGAATGGGAGTGGGAGTGGGAATGGGGGAGGTGGGGGTGGGGTGAGGGTGGGAGGATGGGAGTGGGAGTGGGAGGGGTGGGGTGGGAGGATGGGAGTGGGAGAGGGAGTGGGAATGGGGAAGGTGGAAGAATGGGCGTGGGCGTGGGAGTGGGAGAGGGAGTGGGAATGGGGGAGGTGGGGTGGGAGGATGGGGGTGGGAGTGGGAATGGGGTGGGAGGATGGGAGTGGGTGGGAGAGGGAGAGAACATAATCTAATGGAGAGGCCAATGGGAGACGAGATAATGATATAGAAGGACCAATGAGAGAGAAGCACTTAAAACCCTAGTTTTTCTTATATATACTCTCCTTCTCTCATTGTTTCTCTCATTTCAACAAGGAAGAGCAAGAGAAGAAGCAAAAAGAGAAGGAAGAGCAAAAGCAAGCACAAGCATAGATCTCAACTTTTTTCCAGGTACTTTTTTTTAAATTTGTATTCTTTGAAATTTTATTATAGAGAGAGAACTTAGAGAGAGAGAAAAGTGAAGGAAAGACTTTTAGAGAGAGAGTCTTGCTGCCTCGGTAGCAAAAGAGAGAGAGAGGGAGAGAGAGGAGAGACTTTTAGAGAGAGAGAGAAAGAGAGAGGAGAGACATTTAGAGAGAGAGAGGGTGAGAGGTAAAAGAGAGAGAGAGGGGAGGGCCGCACGAGAGGAGAGAGAGAGAGGGGGGCCGCGAGAGGAGAGAGAGAGAGAGAAAGGGAGGGAGAGATTCACGAGACAGAGAGAGAAAGAGACCGTGCGAGAGGAGAGAGATGTGAGAGAGATAGAGGGAGAGAGAGCGATAGAGGGCTGCGGGAGATGGGAGAGATGAGAGGGAGAGATGAGAGGGAGAGAGAGAAAGGGAGAGAGGGAAAGGAGAGAGACCGCGAGAGAGGGAGGGGGAGAGAGAGAGAAAGGAGTGCCAAGAGAGAGAGAGAGAGAAAGGAGTGCCGAGAGGGAGAGAGAGACCACCAGAGAGAGGGGGAGAGAGAGAGAGGGGGGGAGGCGCAATGGGAAGGAGAGAGAGAGAGAGAGGGGGGGAGAGAGAGGGAGGGAGAGAGTGGGGGCACTGCCGTGGCAGCGTGCGAGAGATAGAGGGAAGGGAGAGAGAGAGTGGGGACAGAGAGAGAGAGGGGGGGAGGCGCAGCGCGAGGGGGGGAGAGAGAGAGTGGGGAGGGAGAGAGGGGGGGAGAGAGAGAGTGGGGAGAGAGAGAGAGGGGGGGAGGCGCAGCACGAGGGGGGAGGGAGAGAGGGGCGCGCTGCCACGGTAGCGCACGAGAGAGAGAGGGGGGAGAGAGAGAGTGGGGAGAGAGAGAGGAGGGGAGGTGCAACGCGAGGGGGGGAGAGAGAGAGTGGGGAGGGAGAGAGGGGCGCACTGCTGTGGCAGTGCGCGAGAGAGAGAGGTGGGGAGGCGCAGCACGAGGGGGGGAGGGGAGGGAGAGAGGGGCATGCGAGAGAGAGGGGGGGAAAGAGAGAGGGGGGGAGGTGCAGCGCGAGGGGGGGGGAGGGAGAGAGAGGGAGGGAGGGAGGGGCGCATTGCCGCGGCAGCGCACGAGAGAGAGAGGGGGGGGAGAGAGAGAGTGGGGAGAGACAAAGAGGGGGGGAGGCATAGCGAGCGGGGGGGAGAGAGAGTGTGGGGAGGGAGAGAGAGGGAGGGAGAGGGGCGTGCTGCCACGGCAGCGCATGAGAGAGACAGGAGGGGGAGAGAGAGAGTGGGGAGAGAGAGAGAGGGGGGGAGGCGCAGCGCGAGGGGGGGAGAGAGAGAGGGGGAGGGAGAGAGGGGCGCATTGCCGCGTTGCCGCGGTAGCATGCGAGAGAGAGCGGGGGGAGAGAGAGAGTGGGGAGAGAGAGATAGGGGGGAGGTACAGCGCGAGGGAGAGAGTGGGGAGGGAGAGGGGCGCACTGCCGCAACAGCGCACGAGAGAGAGAGGGGGGGAGGCACAACGCGAGGGGGGGAGAGAGAGGGGCACGCTGCCGTGGCAACGCACGAGAGAGAGAGGGGGGAGAGAGAGGGGGAGGCGCAGCACGAGGGGGGGAGAGAGAGAGGGAGAGAGAGAGAGGGGGGAGAGAGAGAGAGTGGGGAGAGAAAGAGAGGGGGGGAGGCCGCTGTCGTGAGAGAGAGGGGGGGAGGCCGCTGCTGTGAGAGAGAGGGGGGGAGAGAGAGAGTGAGGGAGAGAGAGGGGGGAGAGAGAGGGGGGGAGAGAGAGAGTGGGGAGAGAGAGAGGGGGGGAGGCGCAACGCGAGGGGGGGGAGGGAAAGAGTGGGGAGGGAGAGAGAGAGGGAGAGAGGGGTGAGAGAGAGAGAGAGAGAGTGGGAGGAGTGGGAGAGAGAGGAGAGCAAGAGAGAGAGAGAGAGAGAGTGGGAGGGAGAGAGAGGGGCATGGGCACCGCGAGAGAGGGAGTGGGAGAGAGAGGAAGTGGGAGAGAGAGGAGAGAAAGAGTAGGAGAGTGAGAGAGAGTGGGAGGGAGAGAGAGGGGCGCGCTGCCACGGCAATGAGGGAGAGAGAGAGAGAGAGAGAGAGAGAGAGGGGAGTGGGAGAGAGAGTAGAGAAAGATAGAGTGGGAGAGAGTAGGAGAGCGAGAGAGAAGAGAGAGAGGCGCAGCGCACAAGTGAGAGAGAGAGAGAGAAAAAGAGAGGAGAGAGTGGGAGAGAGAGAGAGAGAGAGAGAGAGAGAGAGAGAGAGAGAGAGGGAAAATGAAGAGGAGGGGAGAGAATAAATAAAGATGAGAGGAAACGTAGACTAGAGGGGAGAGGAAATAAAAAGGATAGGAAAGAGAGAGAGAGAGAGAGAGAGAGAGAGAGAGAAGAGAAAAAGAGAGGGAGAGGAGAGACGAGAGAGAGAGAAGCGTACTAGAGGGAGAGAGAGAGAGAGACAAGAAGAAGAGAGAAGCGTACTAGCATGAGAGAGAGAGAAGAAGAAGAGAGGAGATGAGAGAGATTGACGAGAGATGGATGAGAGATGAAAATTTAGAGAGGGAGGGCGCAAGAGAAAGTACGATTAGAGATAGAAAATCTTACCAATGAGGAGAAGAAATGAGTGGGCGACGATCAAGGAGAGATAAAGGAGAGATGTTTTGATGGAAGAATTTGGGAGCTACGATCAATGAGGCATATTAGAGGAGATTGGTGTGTGATTTAGTCGAAACTTAAACAAATAAAACTATAAACCTTGGTGTTTGAAAAGAGAAACATGTGGAAACTTGAATTTCAAATTTCCCACCTTTTTTTAAACTATGAATCCTTGTGTTTGAAAAGATAAACGTGTGGAAACTTGAAAATTGTGATAAAAGACAACCTTGTGTTTGAAAAGACAAACATGTGGAAACTTGAAAAGTGTGAAAAGACAAACGTGTGCGAAAAGGAAAACTTGTGGAAACTTGAATTTTAAAATTTCCTTTGTTTTTAAATTTCAAATGAGTTTCACTTCCATTTTCAATTTACTAGTTTAATTTCTCAATTAAATTTTCTGAAATATAGTTTACAAAAATGCATTTTGTTTTGGAATATAGAAAGTATAATTTTAATTTTATTACATTTTTTAAAATTTTAAAAGTAGTTTAACTTACATTCGTTATTATTACTTTAATTTATTTCTTTTTAGGGAGAATTAATATATTCTTCTAGGTAAATATTAAAATTTTAATTTTAAGTCTTATTTTCTTAATTTTAAGTTATTTTTTCATAAACTTTAAGTTAAATTGAATTTATTTATATTTCAAATTTTGTGATTCAAAATTTTAAGTCTTATTTTCTTAGTTTTATGTTGCCGCTGCCACAAGAGAGAGGGGGGGAGGGAGAGAGTGAGGGGCGCACTGTCGTGGCAGCGCACGAGAGAGAGAGGGGGGGAGAGAGAGAGTGGGGAGAGAGAGAGAGAGTCATCTCTTTCTTGTGAGGGTCTCCTTCCTTTAATGCTTAGGGTGTCTTACAAGAGTCACAAACGAGGCTCTGATACCATGTCAGAGATCAAGTGCTTGCTATAGCATTTCTATGTAGTGGAAAACAAACACAAACTCATTCCAAAACACACCCAATGGTACAAAATGAACTCATAGTAACATAGATATGCAAAAAATACTCAGTCTATTCATCACTGCTGTGGAATAAAAGGAGCTCAAGGGTGAGCACAAACATTCAGTGGGTGTTGGGTAAAACACAGCCAGTTATGGGGTAGGATTCAAGATTCCTCATATGGCGTTCTAGCCAAGGGAGCATCTTTTTTAAGGGAATAGGACCATGGTTTGTTTTGCACATACATTATCATGTGACCTTCATGGCATTTTTACTCTTTGAATTCATTGCGACAATCTCATTTCTTTTCTACCTGATTTTGTATGAGGTTCTCACATCAATTTATCGTGGCACATACCAAATCAATTGGAGACCAAATCTTGCATGGATGTAGGTCTAGGGTAGCCTAAGAGCCGTGCAAAGTTTCATCCCCAACAAATTGTGGGGGTTAAAGGTCACTGTGCCTTTACCCCAGTCTCACCCCAGTTATGTACAATACTCAAACACATATATAAATGAATGAAAAAGAAGATTAGGGTGTTCTGCACCCACCAAAAACTTGTGTAGCTCTCTGTTTCTCTCTCTCCCTCTTGCGTTCCGCTTCTGTTGAGAGCACTCTCAAAATGGTATCAGAGCCCGGGTGATTTAGCTGAGCATGCGTGAATGCCTCAAAGCTCAGCAGCTCTGTGGGAGGAAGGAGAAGCTCTGTGGGAAGCTTTATGGGTGATTTTACTTGCATCTGAGTGCGCAAAGATCTTGAAGGAACCTTTGGAAAAGTTACTTTGGTTTTGCGAAGTGGTTTTGAGAGCTTGTTAAGTGTTTTCAAAGAAAAAGTCGTTTTTTAAGCTTTTCCCTGTTCCATTCGATGACAGAGACTCCGTATTGACTTGTAGAGGCAACTATTGCTTGCTTTTGGTGTCCACTTCACTTCAGGATCTTGGAAACACCTTCATTCTTGAATGTGGGATCATTTCATTGGATTTCTGACTCACTGTGTCAGTTCCTATGTTTTTTTGCCCGGGTGTTGGAACTCAGGTTTGGAGCAACCATTTGCAGATTTGTCAATTCCGGTGGAGTCAGGAGGTTCTAAAAATTCTATGTTGCTCATCATTTGCACTCCGGTGGAGTTTACAAATAGTTATGTTTCCAAAAACGTTTTTCAATCCGTGTGTTGGACCCAGTGATTGAGACCACGGTCTCTGTCCCATTGCATTCCGAAAACCCAAAAACCCCTACCTATTAGTTCTTGCGCATTTTGATAGAGTATTTTCAGAGTTATAGATCTCTGTGTATTGGATTTCATCTCTCTGTTATGCATTTTTCATTCTAAGGTTTTGAAACCTTAAATTTATGCCACATGGCAGTGGATAAGTGTTGACTCCCATTTCTCACTCATCGGTTGGGATTTCGGAGTTCTAGCAGAAGAGAGATATTTGCAAATTTTCTTGCTGAGTCTGATTATGCAATGGCGCTCATGTTTTGAGGCATCTCAGGTTCTATTTTTAGTAGCAATCATTATCGTGGGACCATGATTTCTTGAGCATACCTTATGTAGATCACTCTAGTTGTAGTTTGAGCCGTGTGCACTCATTCGTGGTGTGCATTGGGTTGCAGTAAATGATTTATAGGCCATTTGGATGCATTGCAATCCTTATTGGATGTGTTGATAGGCCCAGATTGCCTTGTGGGATGCTTATTTTATGGATGCTTTGCACATGGATGCTATTTTATGCTGAGGGATAGCTTTGACACATTGCAGGTGATGCACTGATAGTTTTATGCTCTCTTGGATGAGATATTGGTAATACATATGCCTATGGATGGTGTTTATGCTTGAGCCATTTGGCACTTATTGGCATGTTGGATTGCCATTGCAATTGGCATTTTCTTTTGGGCCAGATTTGCTCATATTGATGCATAGTATATGCAAGAGTCAGATGCATTTTTTGACGCTTTGAGCTTTGAGTTTTGGTGATATTTCACAGTATTGTGGCATACACATTTGGGTGCCCCTGATATTTGGTGTGATTCTCTCTTGTAGGCACTAGCATTTGGGATTTTGCTTCATTTGCATCATGGCATCCTCTTCCATGTCTGAAAAGGAGTTTTTCAGCATTAAAAAGTTTGATGGGACAAACTTTTCTTTGTGGAAAGGACAGATAAGGGATGTGCTTATTCAAAAGAAGCAGATTAAACCCTTGGCAGGTATTGAAGCTAAGCCTACAAATATGTATGGGGATGATTGGAATGAGTTGGATGCATTAGCAAAGTCTACTATTAGACTTCATCTTGTGGAGTCAGTTTATTTCACAGTAGTAAATGTGCAGACTACGGAAGATTTGTGGAAGAAACTGTGTGCCACTTATGAGAAGGAAACTACCTCTGATAAAGTTTACCTCATGAAGAGGTTGTTTGAGCTACAGATGAAGGAACGGGTCTCCATTGCTTCTCACTTGAATGAATTCAATATTATTTTCAGCCAGCTTCAGGCTCAAAAGATGAATTTTGATGCGGACACTAAGGCAATATTTCTCTTATGTTCATTGCCATCCTCATGGGATACCTTCCGTACAGCTGTCAGTAACTCTGCACCTGGTGGAGTACTGAAATTTGATGATGTTGTGGGTAGCTTGTTGGCCAAGGAGATTCGACGAAAGTCTATGGACGGCAACAAGCAGGATGTAACCTTAAATGTGCAAAGGGGCAGATCACAGTTCAGGGGGAAGTCCCAAGAAAGAGGGAAGTCTCGTAGTAAATCCAGGGCATGGAACATTGAGTGTTACCACTATGGCAAGAAGGGCCATATGAAAAAGGATTGCTACAAGCTAAAAAGAGAGCAAAAGGATAAGAAAAAGGATGCAAATTGGGGTGCAAATAAGAAGGAAAAGAGTCCAAGGGAGGACAAAGGAAAAGTGAAGATCGAGGAGATCAATGCAGTCACACATGATAGTGACAATGACATTCTCTTCATGTCTAGTTTATTTGCAGAGTTGCTTACACTTCAAATGATGCATATTCCAAGGATTGGATTTTGGATTCTGGTGCTTCATTCCATGTTACTCCCCATAGGGAATGGTTCTCCACTTATGACAGTGGAAAGACAGGTTGTGTGCATCTTGGAAATGGCTATGCATGTGACATAAAGTTTTCTTTTGCGAATGGGTCTGTATTTATTTTGAAAAATGTGAGACATGTGCCTAAGCTTGACCAAGAGTCTCATTTCAACAGGTCAGCTAGATGATGCTGGCTTTGGTTTTGGAAGTTGGAAAATTCAGAAGGGCTCTATGTTTTTGGCCAGGGGTGCCAAGTGTGGGACTTTGTATCCCTTACATGTATCAGGGGTGTTTGATCATGTTGTTGCAATATCCGAGCAGCCAAGTACTTCTTTGTGGCATTGCAGGTTGGGGCACATGAGCCAAAATGGGATGAAACTCTTATGCCATTTGGATTATGTACCGCAATTGAGTGTCTCTGATTTTGAATTTTGTGAGCACTGTCTCTATGGGAAGCAGACTAAGTGAAGGGGAAAGAAAGAGTTTGAAAAGCTTGATTTGGTGCATTCAGACGTATGTGGTCCCATGCCTACACGGTCATTAGGCGGGGCTGAATACTATGTGACATTCATTGATGATGCAACTAGGGAAGTGTGGGCTTATGCCATAGCTCGAAAGAGTGATGTGTTCCAAGTATTTCGGAAATGGCTGGCAGAATCAGTCAGGTAGAACGCTTAAATGCCTACGGACTGACAATGGTGGAGAGTATCTCTCTCATGACTTTCAGCATTTTTGTGATACACGTGGGATTAAGAGGGAGCTCACATCCCCTTGTACTCCAGAGCAAAATCCAATTGCAGAAAAGATGAACCGTACCATTCAAGAAAGTTTGCAATGCATGCTTTCCAATGCAAGTCTTTCTGGTGGTTTTTGGGATGAGGCAATGAAGACTACAGTGCATGTGATCAATAGATCACCTAGTAAGAGTTTGGATGGTGGTATTCCTGAAGAGGCATGGAGTGGCAAGAAGCCCTCTTACTCTCATTTGCGTATATTTGGGTGTGAGGCATATGCGCATGTGCCAAAAGAGCTTCGAAAGAAGCTAGATCCTAAGTCTAGGAAATGCATCTTTCTGGGTTATGGTGAAAGTGGAGAGATGGGCTATCATCTCTAGGATCCAGAAGCAAAGAAGATCATATGCAGCCATGATGTAGTATTCAATGAGAAGAAGATGCATAAGGCACCCATGAGGGATGTGGAAATGAGGAGAATCACTTTCCAGGATGTGAATCCACCTGCATATATTGATAGACAGCAAGCTGTCCATGCACCAAATGTGCAAGAAATGGTACCACCAAGTACTTCCACAGGTATACAATCAAGGAAAGATGATGGATCATCTATTGGTGGAAATGATGAGCCAAATGTGGCTAATATGCAGGTGGGATAGCAAGCTGAAATGCCCTTGAGAAGATCATCTAGAGTGTCTAGACTGCCTGATAGGTTTGTTCCAAGGGTAGACTATGTGATGCTTACTGATTGCGGGGAGCCTTCTTGCTACAGAGAGGCTATGATGCATGAGGATCAATGCAAGTGGGAGTATGCTATGCAATCAGAGATGAGTTCACTTATGAAAAATAAGACTTGGGACTTGGTTTCTTTGCCACATGGAAAGAAAGCATTGCCATGTAAATGGGTCTACAAGATGAAGGTCATAGGCGATGATGTGCCTAGGTACAAGGCTCGTTTGGTCGCTAAAAGGTTCAAGCAAGAGAAGGGTGTGGACTTTGATGAGATATTCTCTCTGGTTGTGAAGATGACCACACTTAGATGCATGCTTGGACTAGTGGCAGCAGAGGATATGGAGCTTATGCAGATGGATGTCAAGACAGCTTTCTTGCATGGGGATCTGCATGAGGAAATTTACATGGTGCAATCGGAAGGCTTTGAAGAAAAGGACAAAGAGCATTTAGTTTGCAAGCTGAAGAAGAGTCTCTATGGTCTTAAGCAAGCACCTAGTGTTGAGATATCGAGCACCACTCGTGATATGCCAGGGTGACCGTTGTGTATTTATGTCACCGACTTGTTAGCTGGAGATGCGGTTGGTACACCGCCCACGAATAATAGCTGGATGACAGCTATCCTTATCTACTCTAGTTTGTGGCTCAGTTAGTATGCCACCTTAGTTAGTTGAGTTTGGTTTGAGACCCACATATAGGGTTCTTCTATTTCCTTGTACTAGAGTTCTTTTGGCTTTCACAACTAAGAAGAGGAAAACTGTTTTCAGCCTCCACCTTTGTGTGTACTCCCCCATTGTGCATGTGAGAAAGCTGCAAGTGAGACTCCTTCCCTCTCTCCCACTATCTTCACATGGTATCAGAGCCTTGTTCGTGGTAAGGAGCTCAAGAAAGCAAGCCAAGTTCGTGGTGTCCTGGTAAGAGGACCAGTGTTGCTTTCCTATTTCGAGTTTGGGAGCAAATCTCTGCAGGTAGCACAGCCAGAAGTGCAAGAGTGCACTGTCTCAGATTGAGACGCCCTTCGCGGTGTGGCGAGAGCGTAGTATATGCTGCGGGCAAGGGCAAAGCCCTTGGTGATGTTATTTTTCTGATTCGAGGTCATTTCGGGGCCCGTTTTGGAGACAGAAGTTCTCCGTAGGCACTCAGAAAAAGGCCCTGTTTTTGCTGTGCGACCACTGTTCTGCGGGTCGGTGAAAAGTTGCCGCAGAAATTGCATCGTATGCCTGTGTGCAGAGATATTGGGAGTTGCAGATTCATGCCTGTTGCCTATTGATGCAAAATCGTCACTAGGAAGTGACTGTGTGGTGAAATACCACTTTCGTTAGTTTTGCAGATCTGCCCGTGTGAGACAAAAAGCTGTGTTTTTTGCAGTGACAGAATATTTTGCAGTGTTCTGTAATGGCATCTGATTCTCTTTCATAGATTGTCACTGAAAAGCTTGACAAGAACAACTTCCAGGCATGGAAGTTTAGAATGACGAATTTCTTGATGGGAAAAGGCTATTGGGAATTCATTACAGGAAATGAAGAAGAACCTGTTCTTCCTAATGTTCCCAATCAACAGGAAATGCAGGCATTTAAAGGATGGCATGAGAGAGCCAGGAAAGTTATGTACTAGCTGTCTATCAGTATTTCGAACTCCATGATTGTGCATATTCAGGATGCAAATACGCCAAAGGAGGCATGGGATACTTTGGCAAAAATGTACAGCACAAATACGCAAGCCAGGAAAATGCAACTCAAACAGGAGTTGCACAATGTGTAGAGAGAAAATTTGAGCATAAATGACTACCACATGAAAGTGAAGAAAATTGCAGATGCACTTGCTTCCATTGGGTCGCCAGTGGATGATGACGATTTGGTCTCTATGACCTTGAATGGTCTAGGAAAGGATTATGCACAGTTCCGGACATCCATTGCCGTCCGTGAAAAATTTCCTGATTTTGAGGAGTTGATTGCTCTTCTAATTTCCGAAGAGCAAAGAAATGGGGGTGCATCTTCTTAAGCGGGAACTTCAAAAGAAACTGTCTTCTACTCAAATGCTGGCAGAGGTAGAGGCAGAGGTAGAGGAGGCCGATCTGCAGGCCATGGTAGAAATCTAAATATGCAGCAAACGCAAGAAAACCAGTCCTATGCAGGAGGACGTGGTAACTCTAGAGGCAGGGGGAGTCAAAGAGGCCGTGGTGGATGGCAGAGAGGCCAAAATGCAAACAGCAATATTGAATGCTACTATTGTGGCAAAATGGGTCATATGGCTAAGGACTGCTATAAAAAGCAGAATGACATTATGAATGGAAAATTGCAGCAAGGCAATTATGCATCCTCTAGTAGACAGGGTGATGACAGAAATGAGCATTTGTTTATGGTGCAGCATATTACAAATTCTGTAAGCAATGATGTGTGGTATGTTGACTCGGGTGCGTCAAACCACATGACAGGTCATGCTGAATGGATGTAGGATGCAAGAAAAATGGAAAAACTAGGATTTGTGGAGACTGGTGATGATACTGCACATCCTATTGTGCAGATTGGCAAAATTCCTTTGTCTATGCAGGATGGGAAAAAGAAATACTTGTTTGATGTATTTCATGTCCCGAACATCACCAAGAACCTAGTTTCTGTTGGTCAAATGGTTGAGCAGGGCTTGCAGGTTAGATTTAATCCTCATGGATGCTTTGTTGAGGATATGAAAAATAACGGTCAAGAGAGTAAAAAGCCATTGGAAGTAATCCACTCTGATGTGTGGACTACAAAAGCTGCATCTATTGGAGGCTGTCACTATTTTGTCACATTTATTGATGACTTCAGCAGAAAACTGTGGGTGTATTTTATGAAAAAGAAAAGTAAAGTTTGGGCACTTCAAAGCTTTCAAAGCTATGGTTGAAAAAGAAACAGGCCTGCAAATAAAATGCCTAAGGTCAGATGGAGGGGGAGAGTACCTCTCAAATGAGTTTGCAAGGTTCTTGCAGGAGCATGGTATAAAGCAGCAATATTCATGCAGTCATACCCCACAGCAAAATGGAATTGCAGAAAGAAAAAACAGGCATATTGGAGAGGTATCTCGGGCTATGCTAAATGAAAAAGATCTACCAGATTATTATTGGGCTGAAGCAGTTGCTACAGCAGTCTATATAATGAACAGGACTCCCACTGCAGCAATACATGGCATGACGCCAGAGGAGATGTATACTGGTAGGAAACCAGATATTTCTCATTTGAAGAATTTTGGTTGCATTGCCTATGTCCATGTGCCAGATGAGTTGAGGTCCAAGTTGGATCCAAAAGCTGAGAAGTGCGTCTTTATTGGTTATTCTCTGCAGCAGAAAGGGTATAGATGCTATAACCCTTCTACACGTAAGTTCACAGTGAGCAGAGATGTTGTTTTTGATGAGATGAGCAGCTGGTATAAACCAGTAAATGTGATGATTGATGTAGATGCACAAAATGGTAATGCTGCACAGAATGCACAGTAGCAATCACAAAATATCAGTGGACCTGGAGTGTCCTCTACCAGTGGTTCACATACTTCGCCATGGACAGGTAGATTGAGATCAGGAGAATCCCCTCAAAGCAATGCAGAGAGTGGTACGCAGGTATCACGAAAAGGAAAAGAGAAGGTAGATCAGCCCATGTATGATGTGAATGCAGGTCACTCTTGTGTGGATGGCGAATCCAGTGGCTCAGAATAGAGCATTGATGATGAGTTGGGTATTCCTTCTATTGTTACACCTGGAGTAAGGAAGACCAGGGATGTTTTGAGAGCACCTAGAAGTGAGCCTATTTTGCGCAGGTCTACCAGGGTTAGGTATCCTGTGGATAGGCTGAAATATGATGGATTTACAGCCATTCACTATGCCTATATGGTCAAAGTGATACAGGAACCAGAACCCACTTCTTTTGAGCAAGCCATGGGAAATGAAAAATGGGAGAAAGCCATGGATGAAGAAATGGATGCCTTGGATACTAATGCTACATGGGAATTGGTGCCTTTGCCTAAAGGCAAGAATGCAATTGGTTGTAAGTGGGTTTATAAGATCAAGCACAATGCAGATGGTTCTGTGAATAGATACAAGGCAAGATTAGTTGTCAAGGGGTATGCACAGACATATGGCATTGATTATGAAGAAACTTTCAGCCTGGTTGCAAGGATGGCAACTGTAAGAGCAGCCATTGCTATGGCATCATCAAAGGGATGGTCTTTACATCAGATGGATGTAAAGAATGCCTTCTTGCATGGTGATTTGCAAGAAGAGGTCTTTATGGAGGAGCCAGCAGGTTATGTTCATGCTATTCATCCCGAGTTTGTTTGCAGGTTGAAGAAAGCCTTGTATGGCTTGAAGCAAGCACCTAGAGCATGGTCTGACAAGATAGGACAGTATCTTGTCACTATTGGCTTTCAGATTTCCAAGGCAGATTTCTCACTCTATGTGAGAAAAACAGAGAAAGGGATTATGCTGCTGGTCATTTATGTTGATGATTTGATCATCACAGGTGATAGTGATGAAGATATCCTTCATGTGAAAATGCTATTGAGGCAGAAGTTTGAGATGAAGGATTTGGGAGAGCTGCGTTATTTCTTGGGCATTGAGGTGATTAGATCACCAAGTGGGATACAACTCTTGCAGAGGCAGTATGGATTGGACATGCTGTCCAAATATGGGATGACAGGCTATAAGCCTATTTCAGTTCCTTTGGAGCAGAATGTGAAGCTGAGTGCAAATGCAGGTGAGCTTCTGGAGGACCCTACTATGTACAGACGCATAGTAGGAAGTTTGATTTACATGACTATTACCAGGCCAAATTTGAGCTATGCTATTGGGTTGGTAAGTCAGTTTATGCAGGCTCTAAGGAAACCGCATTTGGATGCGGCTAGACGCATACTCAGGTATGTGAAGTCCACATTGCAGTATGGACTATTTTATGAGGCTGAGGTTCAGATACAGTTGCATGGATACACTGATGCTGATTGGGCTATTAGCATTTTAGATAGACGATCTACCAGTGGATATGTGTTCTCTTTTGGGAGTGCTGCAGTCACTTGGAGCAGCAAGAAATAGCCTACAGTTGCCTTGTCGAGCACAGATGCTGAGTACAGGGGTGCAGCAATGGCTGCATGTCAGGTAGCTTGGTTGCATAAGCTACTTTATGATATGCATCAGTCTACAGATGGGCCGGTTGTCATTTATTGTGACAACATGAGCAGTATACATTTGGCAAAGAACCCAGTCTTTCAAGCTAGAACAAAGCACATTGAGGTGCATTATCACTATGTGCGGGAGAAGATTTTACTAGGTCTTATTGATCTAGTTTATGTCAGCACAGAGGATCAGGTAGCTGACATATTCACGAAAGCATTGGGCGCAGAGAAGCTGCGCAAGTTCAGAGACCTGCTTGGTGTGCAGGATTTGGGATTGAGCTCGAGGGGGAGTGTTGAGATATCGAGCTCCACTCGCGATATGCCAGGGTGACCGTTGTGTATTTATGTCACCGACTTGTTAGCTGGAGATGCGGTTGGTACACCGCCCACGAATAATAGCTGGATGACAGCTATCCTTATCTACTCTAGTTTGTGGCTCAGTTAGTTTGCCACCTTAGTTAGTTGAGTTTGGTTTGAGACCCACATATAGGGTTCTTCTATTTCCTTGTACTAGAGTTCTTTTGGCTTTCACAACTAAGAAGAGGAAAACTGTTTTCAGCCTCCACCTTTGTGTGTACTCCCCCATTGTGCATGTGAGAAAGCCACAAGTGAGACTCCTTCCCTCTCTCCCACTATCTTCACACCTAGAGAATGGTATCAGAAGTTTGATGCTTTCATTCGGTCCCAGGGTTTTAGAAGGAGTGAAATTGATCACTGCCTCTACACTAAAAGGGCTAAGGATAAAAGCCTGATAATCCTGGCACTATATGTGGATGATATGCTATTGGCTAGCAAGAATACTTATGAGCTAGATGCATTAAAGGCCAAGTTGCATGAGGCCTTTGATATGAAGGATTTGGGACTTGCAGGTCATATTCTTGGTATGCGCATCACGCGTGATCGGAGTAGGAAACTCCTTTGGCTTTCACAGAAGGAGTATGTTACAAAAGTATTGCAGCATTTCAATATGGAGGGGGGGAAGTGTAGTGAGTACCCCATTACCTCCATATGTGAAACTGAGTCATACAGATAGTCCCAAATTAGATGAGGAGAGGACCATGATGGCCAAGGTTCCTTATGCATCAGCGGTTGGGAGTCTTATGTATGCTATGATAGCTACTAGACCAGACATTGCATTTGCAGTGGGAGTTGTTAGCCGGTATATGGCTAATCTAGGAAAGAGGCATTGGGAGGCAGTTAAGTGCATCATGAGGTACATGAAGGGTACCAAGGAGATGTGCATCTGCTTTGGTAGAGGAGACATGTGTGTACTTGGGTACACAAATTCAAACTATGCAGGGCATGTGGATAGTAGGAGATCCACTTCTAGTTATGTGTTCACCTTTGCAGGTGGTGCAGTGTCATGGATGTCTCGTGCACAGAAGTGTGTTGCTTTGTCTACCACAGAGGCTGGGTATGTTGCAGCCACAGAGGGTTGCAAGGAGGGTATATGGCTTGATTAGCTAGTGGGAGATTTGGGGATTCATACAGGTGTACCGACATTGCATAGTGATTCCATGAGTGCTATTCAGCTAGCACGGAATCTGGTCTTTCATGCAAAGACCAAACACATTGAGGTCAGGTACCATTTCATCAAGGAGGTACTTGAGGACAAGCGCATAGAGCTTGTCAAGGTTCATACAGATGGTAACCCTGCAGATATGCTGACGAAGAGTCTACCTAGTTAGTGGTTTGAGTATTGTCATGTATTGATGGGCATTGGATAGTATGCTCACTGGTTGTTCTCCCTTAAAGGCACATTGTCCTTTAAGTGGGAGGTTGTGGGGATTAAAGGTCACTGTGCCTTTACCCCGATTATGTACAATACTCGAACACATATATAAATGAATGAAAAAGAAGATTAGGGTGGTTGTGCACCCACCAAAAACTTGTGTGGCTCTTTGTTTCTCTCTCTCCCTCTTTTGTTCTTGCTTCCGTTGAGAGCACTCTCACTTCCTCCCTTGTCCAACAATAAATAGCTCCCTCTCTCCTCCCTCTTAAGGCATCAAAGTGTGCCATCTCTGAATAACTTTATATTCACGCAAGGCTTTTAGGATAGTGGCACAACATAGAGCACAGTGGGAGCCTTCAACAACGTTTTTTGCACACTATGGGTCCTTATAATATTGATGTCCTTCCCACAGTTCCTCCTAGAATCGATCCATCTTCCAAATGAGAATCTTGGGTTGACATTATGGGAACACTAAGTTTCTCCTCTAAGCAATCACTCTCATTTACAACAAACCTTGGGTCACCGAGGGACCCATTGCAAAATGGCTTCATCTTCCACAGGACAATATGCTAAAGAAATGTCATTGCTATCATGGCTTTCCATCTTTGTTCCTTTGCTATTCCTTCACTAGTTCTATTGAAGATCATGTAACTTTCAAGGAGCTTTGTACAACATCACTTTGATCACTTCGGAAATATTTTTAATGTTGGATTTATATAGACATATATATATATGTAGATATTCAGAATCTTTCATCTGACATTACTTTCCTTGGCCTATCAAAGGACACTCTCCAGACTCAGAGCATTCTCTTGCTGTACTAAGTCTGCTGTCATCATAGCAACATCTCTTCCTCTCTCATTAGCATTATCCAACTACTTTAATTCAAATCTTCAACTCATTAGATTCGAAATATTTTGTCTCACATTATGGTTCTTGGCATATCAAAGGACACTATCTAGTCACATAGCTGAGAAAACATCACTTCAATCACTTTGGAAACATTTAAATATTGGATATATATATATATATATATATACACACACACATATGTTATTATATGTATATATATATATATATACATATGTTATTATATGTATATATATATATATATATATATGTATGTATATATATCTTAACAATTGCACTTACATTGAGAAATATTTTACAATGCCAATCCTCTCTACACAGCTAGCTGGTGGATACTAGTTCGAAACTATGTATACAAACTTTTCACCAAATTCCATTTCAAAATTAAATGGAGTCAGAGGTGGTATCCACACTCGTGGAGGAGGGGTACCCAATCAGGAGGAGGGGCATTGTCTAGGCGAGTCTAGATTTTGTTGATATCGTCAACACATTGTTCTCTGAATAAAGTTCCACATTTAGGTCAGAGTAGCCGTTTAATCATGGAAGCTACATGAAATGCAAAATACAAAGTAAGAGCCTATAGAATAAGAAATGAAAGTTATTACATCATTAAAACACTTCATATATATATTTTCCGATGGCAAACTAAAATTGTGTGTAACAAAAATTCAGCATTCAGGGCCGAGTCTCTAGCCACGAGTCTCTAGCCACTGCAACTGTAGCCATCTTGTTGAAGTGGACTAAAATCAAAAAAATGGGTCAAATACACGTTTTTTCCTATTTAAAACGGAGCACCTGTAGGCACATCTTATCTGCCACGTCAGTAGGGTTGGCCCTACTAACACTACACCAAACACATCATCTGGCCACATCTGCAGCACCGACGAGTCCCCACAGTGCCACATCACTTAATCTGCCACATTAGCTATCAATTTGCCACATCATCAAGTTGACTAGTCAAAGTGACACATGGTAGCTCCTTGCACATCATGCACATACACATGTTGAATTAAAAATACAGGAACCTATTGGTTGTTTGACATGTATCCCTCTACCTCTATGAACCTCTGCAACAAGTTTTGTGCTAATGTCTTATGTCTCAAGTCTTAGAGCTCTGGTTGCAAATACATATTTCTAGCAATCCGAGAATGAAGAAACAACATATTTTGCACAAACTTGGTTGGGCATAGCTTCACGACTTCTCAGAGTCTCCCATCATTTTCTCATTGTCGAAGGGGTCCATAGAAAACACTCCTAGGCTCTTCTTTCTCTCTACTCTCGCAATATAGCTTGTGCCTCCTCGTGATTCAGCTGCTCACCTAGGTCTGCCTCTTCATGCCCAAAACCTACCGAGACATCTAGGGGGGGTTTGGCACGTTGAGGTGGGGGTTCTCATCCATGAAAATAGGGTCTCCCTCGGCACTCATTGTGTAGCCTAAAAATATGTGACTTAGGATGTAAACCTAGGATGTAATACAAGCAAGCATTTGAGATGGAAACATATTAATACAAATTTTAAACATACTAAAATTTAAAATGCAAACACATTGATTAACAAATGGAATCATAAACATTAAGATTACATCAAAGAGTTCACAAGTTCTTTCAATCGTAAATAATTGCATTAAATCATAAAGTTGCATCAAATTGTAAATGGTGCAGTATATTGTAGACTTGCATTAAACCATAAACACTTGAATCCCTAGTTCATGTTTGCTTTAAATCATAAATCACATGATAGTTTCACGTTTGAAAGAAATATAAATGCTCATTACATAGTCATCTTGAAAAAAACTAAAGTTACAAATATATGTAAATAGAGTCATGTTTGAAACTTGTACATGGCCGCAATGTGATGGTATACAACAAATATTTATTTGTTCATAGGCCTAAGTCATGCATTTGGCATGAGAGCCAGTACCAACCTTAGGTAAAAAATAAACATTAAAATCAAAGCGGAGACTACAACACACAACTCTCGTAAACATGCACACATGAATAGTGAAACCAAGATTGAACACACAACTCTCATAAGAGGTATGAGTGCCAATCTCGAACATGGAAGATAAGTTTAGCTATGCGAGAGCAAAACTGGTGCACTGGAAGGGAGGTGGGGCACTAGTAGGAAGGTAGGCAGGAAGCAAATGATGGAGTATTTGTCTGAATACATGTTGCAATTGAAGGTATATATAATCTTGGGATGGAAGTGGTAGAAGGATAACTTTGGCTGACATGGCATTCACCAAGTTATTGATGATATGGCAAGGGATTAGGTGCCACGTGTTGAATCTGCATGGAGACACATCTATCAAAATCTATAAGATTCTATTTCGATGCGATGGAGTCTGGAGAGATGCCTTGAAATTTGAAGATATGCCCCGAAATCTTTGAAAGATTTTGTTATCTTCTTGTGTGTGCGCCGATCGTCATCGTAGGAGGCACGAGAAGGCTCATTTGGCTGTGGTGGTCGTTGAAGCCATCATGGGCTCCTACTCGTGCTGTCCGGTGGGCTGAGCACCGTGCAAGCATGGGAGCCATGTGAGAATCTTTGTGAGCTATGGCAAGGTTCTGGCCATCTCGATCATAGAGTCATAGTCATGGATAGAGACATGCACTCGCTCCGCATCCTTAGTTATAGATTTGACAAAACTTGTGACCCTATGGCTTTACTGGATCCGAAGATGCAAGGTATACTCACGCTACCTCCTGTGAGGCGTATCCAAGTTATAATCACTTAACTACCTCCAGACATTGTGCATTCTCAAGAAACACAGTTTAAGGCACCAAGGATGGTAGTTTAGGAGTCAACCAAAAGGCCACCAGGGGATCTTGAAGTTGAGATGGAAGTCGAAGCAGAGATGAAAGCTGCAAGAAGAGCTACTGAGCAAGCCAGTACAGCTAACCTCTCGGCAAGAAGATTTGAGCGGCTGTGCATAATTCAAAAGAAAGACACCATAAGGGAAATGCAGCAATCAAATAAGTATGCTTTATCCTTTCTTACTCGTTCTTTCAATGTACATATAAGGTTGAGAGGCAGGCCATATTAATTTCCCTTTAGTGAGGATGACGTTCAAGTTCTTTCAAATGTACATAGAGACATTCAAGATACAGTCATCAACCCTTTGCTTAGGTTTGTTTCATCATTATTTTTCCTTCCAATTGCTTCTTTCTTACCAAAATAAACAAAATAAATGATGTGATGCAATTTTCATATGTAGTATAGTAGTGTCAAGACTTCCAAAGGAGATTCAAGAGTGGGTTTATGTTTTGGACTCTCTAATTTCCCAGTTGCTATCTTGAGATGATACTACATTCCTTGATGTTGCTCCATGGCTCGAGCAACTGAACTATGACTTGGATGTCCTTAGAATAATTTTTTTGGCCTACCATGAGGAGTAAGTATTGTGACATATCATTACTATATGCATATAAAGTGTTTTCCAATTCACATAATCAAAGATTGTTTTTGTAGTGGGCACTGGAGTTTGCTCGCATTGGATATTGAAAGTAGACATTATTACCTAGCAAATTCCACTCAAGGTGACCATGGCCACATAAGAGAGTAAGTCCAAATAATGTATGAGAGAGAGAGAGAGAGAGAGAGACTCCTATAAATTGGCATGTAGATCGATAAGGAAACTTATAAGTGCTTTAGAGTGTGTCACCCAAAAGACGAATAATATTTTTTAGAACACCATGACAATCAGAGTAAAAAATTGAATGAATTAATGCAACTTAAATCTTGCTATGAGTATGATGTTTTGTATGGAAAGATGAGCTACATGGGATCCTTGAATAATATTTGATCTACTAGGAGAGATTAAAGAATTAACAGGAGGTAAGTGTTTAAAACCCTTAATGCAAAATTTGAAAGGTCTTGGCATTGAGATGGTTGTTGAGCCCTAAATGCTCCAGTGAAAGTGTCAGAGGATAGGTTCATTGTTGTTTGGTTTGTCTATTGGGGTTTGCCGTGTAGTATTTGAGATGGAATTTAATTTTAAGAAAATTATATTTGTAATATTTGAAGTGGGTTTTAGCTTTAAGGTACTTATGTTTGGTCACTGCTCTTAATGTGTAGCTTGCTTTTCTTTTCTATCTCCATTTAAAGGAGATGTTGGAAAGAGGAAACAATTTTGTGTCCAAGGTCCTTTTCTTAGAGAGGTGAGAGATAGGTCTCTTAAATGTACGACAAGAGATCCACTCTGGATTACAAGGGTCTCCACTCCTCATGATTTTGTACACCTTCGAGTCCCATGTTCTACTAGTTTCCCTTTTCTCACTCTTTCTGCATCTCTCACTTTTCACTTTGCCTCTTTTCCACATCACTCTCTTTTTCTTATTTTCCCTCTTTCCATATATCCGCACTTAATCCTCACTAGCCAATTATTTCTACTCACTATAGTGCTCCCTTGCTTGCTATTTCTTCCTTATGGGACTTCCCTTTTACTCTAGCTTGCCCAAAAGGCTTTGCATGTGTTATAAGACCATACTATATGCTCCTCCTTGGTTGGAAAATGGCCAACACATGATGCTAGAATCAAGAAAGGTTATTCATCATATATTGTCATACTAAGAATTAAAAAAATAAGACCAAATGCATAGATTGATTTTTTATAATAATAAAGACACTTACAATGTGGGATGTGAAGGGACTTTTAATGCCACCACTTCCAATGTGAGGAGTATAGAAAATTAGAGGGAAATTTCTTGCTAAAGTCCAACTTCCCAGAGCAAAAGAATTACCTAAGAATCACATGTCACGTGTATGAAACACAACTCAACTCTATGTCTTGGATAGACAAAGGACTCGACCGTGTTCCCAAGAGCCTTTTGGGGAACTTTGGATGGTGCACGATCACCCCTAAATGAATCAAAACATGATGGGTTGCAAGATTTTTGATGCTCATGCTATAATACCATACCATGCATTATCTTTTCAATCATGCTCGTGAATGCAGATGCCAAACTAACAAACAATGCATCCCATGGGGCATTTGTGATAAACATGACAAATCTTGCTCTTGATTGTCGTGCCATAGGACTCTTAATCAAAGTTCATATAAGCTCTTGACAGTAAAATATCATGTAGTTCATCAAAGAAGAATGCACAAGGGTTCTCCCAAGATTCACTACCCATTGCCATCAATCTTTAAGTATTGCCTCCCTTGACAATAACATAGTTTGAATTATCCTTTGACAAACCAATATTGTAAAACAATGAGAAATACTTGTTAAGGACTTGAAGATGCATTTTGTTTTTGAATTTATATCTGTATACATAATCTTTATGTAGACAGACATCTTTGCTCGAACATCCTTTGTTGGTGCCACCACATCACTATCCCATGATTCCATCAACTACATGGCCCAATTCTTGTCAACCATTTTTCCTAGCTCCTACATGCTTTTAAGCTTGCCCACCTAATACTCTTAATCCACCAACATTTCATCTGACTCAAGCAAAAAATTTAATGTCCCATATGGCGCTTCAACCTTTACTACATGTTTGACCATTTCTTCAATGCTTCCCCACTTGTTCTTCTTACTAGAAAAGCATTCATCATTTAATAACTTTTGGAAAGCCACCTTTACTATCTTGTCAGTCCAGTATCTCAGTGACCTCCACCAGTTAATTGACATGACCTTTCTTCTGCTTGCTTACCTTGTGTTTAGGTGACTCAAACAATACCATACCAAATTTTTGTGCAATGCATACATCTACAATACATCGAAAGTCTGGTTCAGCACAAAAGACGATGGATGTGTAATCCCTATATTTCATAATGGATCCTTTTAGATCTTGAAGCCTTAGCTGAACATCATTTATGACACCTATTAAGCACCTACAAATCTCTTCTACCTTCCTAAGAACTTTGTAGTGCATCTCCTACCCTTTGCAAGTTGTGGCTTCCTGCACCTAAACCATAATTCCCTTGCTTTAGTGAGAACCTTAGAAGATTTGATTTCTTCTTCTGTTGAAAAGGTTCATCATTGAGCGTAATGGATTCCAATATATACTTCAAGCCATCTTTAAATAAACAAAGATAAGCTATGACCCTTGCAAACTTTTGCATATACTCATTTGATTGGTAAGTTTCCTCTTTTGGTTTCCTGACATGTGAAAGCATGCTTCACAGAAGTGTTGCCCATCAGTGGGCTCAAACCTGCACCTTTCAAGGAATTTATTTCCAGAGACCATGTAGTTATTTTTATTGTTGTCCTTGTATCTACTCATGTCAATCTGTCTATCAAACTCTTCAAATGTTGTGAAGAAGTTTGCACACTTTCAAAAAGTCACATCACCCAACGTTGGATC
Organism: Dipteris shenzhenensis; assembly: GCF_047967505.1. Classification (NCBI taxonomy): domain Eukaryota; kingdom Viridiplantae; phylum Streptophyta; class Polypodiopsida; order Gleicheniales; family Dipteridaceae; genus Dipteris; species Dipteris shenzhenensis. Next base: position 3,555,164 of record NC_141617.1, on the reverse strand, counting down.
ATCACTTACAAATCGACATTGGACATAGGGTAATACTACTGGTGGAAACTAGTGTTTTGGCTTGCTTGGTGTCCTCGTATAACATTTTTGTCAAGCTTTATTTGATTGGTAAACAAAGGAGTCTGCACACTTTTAGAAAGTCACATCGCACAATGCTAGATCATCACTTACAAGCCTCGTACATGACATTGGTCATACAGTTATACTACTGGGAGCTAGTGTTTTGGCTCACCTTGCATCCTCGTATAACTTTTGGGCAAAACTTGTCATCAAGATTTCTTTGATTGGTAAACAAAGAAGCTCAATTGATATGTAATGACTACACTGAATACTGAGCAGTTTCCCATATCTACCCCTCATCACTTTTAGAGTGTAGATCTGTGGCTATAAATGTATCTGCCTGAAGTGATTTTGTAGGCTTGTCTTTTGTAGCTTCTTCATCTTCACTATCATTTTCATCATCATTCAAACCCTCTCACCTTGTTGTAATTGGGTTAATTTTTTATGAGCTCTTTCAACTTAAGGTCTTTTTTCTCCTCTTCAAGGTACAATTGTAGCTTCCACACAAGCATCAAACTTAGATGACATCTTTCTCTTTTCCTTGCTCATTGCAATTTGCATCTATAGTTGGACAATTGGGGCCAAAGTTGAAGGTTGTACAAAACATTCAGAAGATCCAAGTGCACCACCATCCTAAATATCTAGAAATGCATCCCATATAGCCTTCAAAGAACACAAGGCATCACCTATATAATAATACTTTGCGGAATTTGTCAACCCTGCCACAAGCAATACTTCTTGGAGTTTGTCCACAACTTTATTACACATTGGCCCTTCATGTTATCATTATATATGGCTACCATGTAGTCCCCATGTGGAAGTAAATCCAACCTCAAGACTTCCAACTATTTGGGTAGGAAATTTTGGACTTGTCACTTTTCTTGAAATGATAATGAGGTGACAACTCTTCGGCTTCTCCATCATATACCAAGCATGATCAATGTATTTCTCATGAATGGGCACGGCCATTGCAAAGTCATGAAATTGTAAAAAGTATTACGTAAGGGACCTTAAGCTTTTGTAGCCTCCTCTTCTTAATTGAAACATATAATTGATAAAAGGCCATTACAAATAATATATCTAATAAATACTCAAATTTAGATTTATAAAATCATATCAAACTACCGAGACATTGCATAGTGTAAACTCTTTTACTTCTACAAGGTGTTCTCTATAATATTTGTAACACTAACGAGGGATTTTCTATGATATTTCAAATTAGATAATATACTAATTATTAAATTTACTTTAAATATACTTATCATTTACACCTTAGATTTTTAACTGATATAACCTATTAATGTAGCTCTAATATAACTTATATCAATTTAATATATTTTAGATTTAATTATATATATTATTTTAATTTAAATAAATATGTACTTTATGTTTTTTTCAAAAAAAAGGCTTCTATTAAGTATGAACAAACCTGTGAGAGCAAAACCTATATACTTTATTTTTTTTTTCAAAACAAATACTTCTATTAAGTATGAACAAACCCTGTGAGAGCAAAGGCTCAACCTATAAACTTTATATTTTATTTCAAAACAAATACTTGTATTAAGTATGAACAAAACCCATGAGAGCAAAGGCCCAATGTGGAAATATCTCATGTAGTGCAAGAAAAAACACTCCTTAGAAGGAGTTAGAAAACAACCAAGGTTGAGACTGAAAATGTCATCTCAACCCTGTAGTAGTCTCAGAGAAGAAAGGGGAGCCCCTTCATTCTCTAAAACACATAGCTCTCCTAATAGAAGCTACACGTGATGACCCCTTCATGGTCACCCAAACGGCCATCCGTGTATGTATAGTATCCATTCGTATATTGGCCAAGGTATGAGAGGGGTGGACCTAGGATCCATCCAATGCCTCTGTGCATCTGGCTCTCCAAATATGTCACCTTGCAATACTCGCCAATATCTCCCAAGAAAAGTCAACAGATGCATGTACAGCTCTAAAGGATGAAGGAGGAACATCATCCAGAGAGCATGGCTCAAGTAAGTGGCATTGAATCATAAAGTGCAAGAAGAGTCATGTTTCTCATAGAAGACCTGGGGCCCCAAGAGAGGGAGGCAAGAAACTAAGCCCCAAGTCATGAAGAAGCAATAAAGGTCCTAAAAGTCCTTTCTATCCCCTTCCAAATAATCATGGCCTATCTACAATCCCATAGGCAATGCTAAACTGACTCCATAGCACAAAGGAAGTTGAAGAGGACAAGTATGGTGAGCCCCAAGCCTATTGGATCTCCCTAGGTTCACTACAGTCTTGCCATGAATAGAAAGCCAAAAGGATAGAGTGATTTTTCTATTCTTGCAAGATTTCCACACTCTCCCTCCAAAAGTTCTTTTGTATGTCAATTCAAATCTCATAACTCTCCCAATGGCATGCTCTAGAGGGCTTCCAAGATCTATAGCTCAACTAGACTCTTAGCAGTACTAACAATATATTTTAAATTAATATACCCTATATTAATTTAAATCTAACTTATAAATGTATTAATATTAGGTTAGCACACCAAATTATAATAAACAAAAAAGTTTTTATTTAAATATATATAAGTGATATACCTTATATTAATTTATTACACTTTAGATTTACTTACATATCTTGTATTAATTTAAATAAATATTGTAGATCTTGTATTTTCAATTAATATAGTATTAATTTTAATCTAGTTTATAAATAAAATATCTTAAATTAATTTTATATTAAGGATATTTTAAATTAATATAACTTAAATAAATTTAAATCTAATTTATAAATATGTAATATTCATTGAATACAAATGTATTATAAAAATAAAAAAACATATGCTTCTATATAGCTTTAAATAATAAAAATTTAAATATTTATACATTTTTACAGATATATTTATAAAACAAACTACCTAAGTAACCTAATTTAAAATCAATCTTACTAACCCCTAACCTAACCTAAGCCCTATAACCACGACATGTGCCGCACGTAGACCCCTAATCACCCACAACCCCCTCTTGTAACATTGGGCCACCACCAGTCCTCCTCCCCCCCCGGCCCCACCTCTAATGGCCACACCTCTGGGCTCCTCTACTAGCCCTACCCTCGCTACGCCAACCCTAGCATTCTACTCAACTTTCCACCACCTCCACAACAAGACAAAGCACCTACAGACGTGCACACAGACGCGTTTACTCAACTAAGAAAAAAACTTACGGGCGTGTCTATTTGCATGTCTATTTGCACGTCTACAGACCCGTGTCTAAAGGTGCATCTATATAGCAGACAGACATGCCTATAGATGCGCATATAAATGCGTAAATAAACGCTCTGGTAGAAAATTTTAAAAATAGACAAACGCGTTTATAGACACGTTTATAGACGCATTTATAGACGCGTTTCTAAACGCGTTTATAGACGTGCCTATAAACGCTTGTCGAACAAACAGACGCATATGCGTTATAGATGCCTTGATAGATGCGCTACATAATATTTTTACATTTTGTGTGCTTGAACAGGATGTGTATGTTGTGTATGCTATGTAGTTGCAGGAATCCCATTTCCACATTGTGTAATTCAATTCTTACAGCCAATCGCATTTTAATTAGCATTCTTAGAAGCACGTCTATAGCCGACAATTACAATTCCAAATAAAACATTACAACTCCAAAACATTTAGTTCACAAGGCATTAATTGATAGAACATTGCACAAGAAAATTGAAAGCCAAAAAAATAAAAAGAGTGTATATTAATTCATGGCTCAAAAAGTGCTTGTATGTACATATAGCACCAAGCTAAGCCACGTTCTGTGGCTTCAAGTACCAAAAATAAGAGGAGTGTATATACAAGAGGCACGAAGCCAAGCCAGTGGCTTTAAGTACAAAAAAGAGTAGCTAGCACTACTTCTACAACTAATCTAAGTTCTCCACGTCCTCACTCCCTTCTGCGCTCCCTTCTCCGCCTCCTTCTTCCTCGTCTTCTTCCTCATCTTCTTGTGGAGGGTCCTGTAAACAAGGGACAACATATATCAATGTATGAAAAATCCAATCTTTACTTATAATATTGACAGTATTTAATTACTTTCAAATACCTCGGGGGGTGCTCTAGTAGCCTGGATATATTGCTCCTCAGTAATCAACCCGTCATTATAGAAGTGCCTCCATGTATCTCCTCTGCGATGGTGGCAATGGTAGGCTGTCTCGACTGGAGTAGGGTACCTCCTCGTGATATCAAGCTATAAGATGACACAATTTGCGGAGGGGTTAGTACAAAGAAACAACCTCCTAATAAACTACATAAATAATATAATTTGAGATTGATTCTTACAAATTGGGCCTCCCATGATTCAACACCCCCTGCTCCAAAATGCACGCTTCCATATTGCTCCATTTGGATCCTTCGTGCCTCCACGTGCTGCAGACTGGGTTCCTCCTTCGCTGACTTCATTGCTTTCTTCCACTCACGCTTGTGAGCCATGTGGGGCGGGTCCCTTGGTGGTTGACCTCCCTCGAGCCTGGCAAGCTCTGCTAGTGCCTACCTCTTAAGCGAAGATCTTTTATTGCCAAGTATCGTAACATCTTTGACTTGGCCCATTTATCTATGAATTGAACATTGGGGGGGTTAGGATACCTAGAGCGAACAGCAGCGAGGGTCTCATCAGCCAACCTCTTTGGATGGTCTTTTGTAGTGAATAAAGCAATCTCTGTAATTGTTAGCAATTACAGAGCGCATGAAGGCCATGATGTCCTTCCCCCATGCATCCATCAAGATGCCTCTTGTCTGAGTGATGTCATAGTAGATCATACCGTCACCCGGAGGCACGTCTAAATCATCTGAATCATCCTCGTCCCCACCACCACCCCTCCCAAAGCACTGTTTCATGCATCCCCCACTGCTCTCCCTGCTACTACGCCTGCTACTGTGTTGTGTCGAACTAGTATGTTGGCCACTCGTAGCTGGAGAAGCGACTCTTGACTGCATGGGACTATGTGGACCACTTGTAGCTAGAGAACTGAGTCTCGACTGCACGGGAGTACGCCGATGGCTCTGCGAGGTAGAAGGACCTCCTGACGGCATGGGGGAAGGGACATAGGATGGCATGGGGGAAGGGACTCGGCTGTGTAGCTGGCTGGGTTGTGTTAACTCCGCTGGGGTAACACAACAAGACAAAGCACCCATAGACACGCGCACAGACGCGTTTCATGAACTAAATAAAAAACTTATGGGCGTGTCTATTTGCGCGTCTGGAGACCTGCGTCTAATTGTGCATCTATATATCAGACACATGCACAGTTAGACGCATAAATAGATGCGCTTATAAACGCGTTTATAGATATACATATAGACGCAAGTCGAACAGACAGACGCATATATAAATGCGTTTTTAAACGCACTGATAGACGCGCTTTATTTTTTTTTCTTAAATTTTACAGAATGCTGTGTATGTTGTGTATGCTATATAGTTACAAGAATCCCATATCCACATTGTGTAATTCAATTCTTATAGCCAACCGCATTTTAATTACAATTCCAAATAAAACATTACAACTCCAAAACGCCATAAAATTGAGAGCTCAAAAAGTGCTTGTATATACATATAGCACGAAGCTAAGCCATGTCATGTGGCTTCAAGTACAAAAAATAAGAGGAGTGTATATACAAGAGGCACAAAGCCAAGCCAGTGGCTTTAAGTACAAAAAAGAGTAGCTAGCACTACTTGTATGACTAATCTATGTTCTCCAGGTCCTCGCTCCCTTCCACGCTCCCTTCTGTGCTCCCTTCTGTGCCTCCTTCCTCCTCTTCCTCATCGTCTTGTGCACGGGCCTGTAAACAAGGGACAACATATATCAATGTATGAAAAATCAAATCTTTACTTAAAATTTTGGCATTATTTAATTACTTTCAAATACCTGGGGGGCCGCTCCAGTAGCTCGGGTATACTGCTTCTCAGTAATCAACCCATCATCATAGAAGTGCCTCCATGTATCTCCTCTACGATGGTGGCGGTGGTAGGCTGTCTCCACAGGAGTAGGGTATCTGCCCACGATCTCAAGCTGCATGACCGCGACACACTTTGCGGAGGGATTAGTACAAAGAAACAACCTCCTAATAAAGTACATAAGCAATATAATTTGAGATCGATACTTACAAATTGGGCCTCCCATGATTCAACACCCCCTGCTCCAAAATGCGCGCTTCCATATTCCTCCATCTGGATCCTCCGTGCCTCCACATGCTGCAGACTGGGGTCCTCCCTCGCTGACTTCATTGCCTTCTTCCACTCATGCTTGTGAGCGGTGTGGGGTGGGCCCCTTGGTGGTTGACCTACCTCAAGCCTGGCAAGCTCCGCTAGTGCTTGCCTCTTAAGCGATCTTTTATTGGTAAGTATTGTAACAATCTTTGACTTCGCCCATTTATCTGTGAACTGGCGATTGGGGGGGTTAGGATACCTAGAGCGAACAGTAGCGAGGGTCGCATCAGCCAACCTCTTTGGGTGGTCTTTGTAGTGGATAAAGCAATCTCTGTAATTGTTAGCAATTACAGAGCGCATGAAGGCCATGATGTCCTTCCCCCGCGCATCCATCAAGATGCCTCCTGTCTGAGTGATGTCATAATAAATTGTACCATCACCTAGAGGCACGTCTAAATCATCTGAATCATCATCCTCCCCACTGCCACATGGCCCAAAGCACTGTGCCATGCATCCCCCACCGCTCTCCCTACTACTATGCCTACTACCCTGTCGTGTCGAGCTCGTACGCTGGCCACTCGTAGCTGGAGACTGCACGGGACTACGTTGACCACTCATAGCTGGAGAACCGAGTCTCGATGGCACAAGAGTACGTCGACGGCTCTGCGAGACAGAAGGACCTCCTGATGGCATGGGGGAAGGGGCATAAGACGGGATGGCAGAAGGAACATAAGATAGCATGGGGGAAGGGGCATAAGATGGTACGGGGGAAGGGGCATAAGAAGGGGCATAAGATGGCTATGCTGACTCCACTGGGGTGATCTCAGGCAGTGTGGGGTGGCTTGGAGTCTGTAGTGCCGACTCCTGGGGAGTGTTTAGAGTACCCATCATATACCTGTATAACTCCGCAGGACTAGGAGGGTGCCCTAAAAGGTTATATAAGTCCTTCCAAATAGATTCCCGGGGATCAGGTGAGCTGGAAGCGCTTCCTGGCCACATGTTGAACTAGAAAAAAGGAAAAAAATCTATTACTGTTGAGCTGAGAAGAAAGGGGAAGAAAAGAGAGGCTTACTGTAGAGCGCGTCTATAGACGCATCTGATTTGTGCATCTATAGACGCGTCTAATAGAGCGTCTAACAGCTCGTCTAATAGGGCGTCTAACAGAGCGTTTAATAGAGCGTCTAACAGAGCATCTAACAGAGTGTCTATCGACGCGTCTGTCTATGTCTGCAAACAAGCCAGACGCACGTTTAGACGCGCCTGTAGATGCGCTTTGAGACGCGCCTATAGACGCGCTCCGCTAGATGGGATTTCTAAAAAGTAGAAAAGGACATTGCGCCCGACACAAAAACATGACACTGATACCCAGATCATGCGCTTCTTGGATACGAGAAAGTACAAATCTAGAGAGAGCAAACTTCCAAACAAGATCAACTGCAAAAAGACTTACTTGGATAGAGGTATGGAAGGTTCTTATTTCTTTTTCAAAGTTGCTTCTCCTCCTTGTTCGTCCTCCTCTCCTTTAAGCTTAGAAGTAAGTGTGGGTGCCTTTATCTTAAATGTAAGCTTGGAAATAAGTATGGGAGCCTTCCTCTTAAGCGTCGAAACGATGGATTTGCTAAGAGTCTGCTAATAAGGAAGGAAGCAAGCCACGTGAAGTATAAGTAATGTGAAGAAAAGAAAAGCGAGCGGCGTGCTAAAAAGCAGGTTTAAAAGCTGTGTCTATAGTCGCGTCTAATAGTGCGTCTATAGGCACCTCTAAATACACAGAGTAGACGCGCTTTTAGACGCGCCTTTAGATGCGCCACAGAGTTTAAATTAAACATTTGAAGAAGAGCAAATTTGGTGGGTTGTTTGTTTGTAGGATGTCTTCATCTTCAACAAGTAGCTCCAGTGAGGATGAATCTCTCCGTATCCACCATCGCGAAATGTTGTTGGAGCAAAAAATCAAATGTCTGTGTGATCGATGTCGAGGAAACATGTATCATGCACGCAGGATCACACTCAATCATACCTCAAAGTATGGAGAATGGGATGTGACCATAAACAGTGTAAGGGTTTGTAAGTTAAGGTTGATTGAGATACCTATGGGTGTTCATATGTTTGAGTTATGATCCCATTTTAATTTGATACAGGATGCAGTGCCACACCCGCATATGTTACCCTATGCTCATTATGAGGAGGCGAAGCATCGGCGATATGAGGTGGGATCTTCAGGAGAGACCGTTACGGATGCATGGAGTGATGGTGATAGTAGCCCTCCGCCATTACCTCATGAAGCCGTGGAGGAGGAGGTGTTTGATGATATGGTGCACGAGATTTATATGTCCATCAAGGGAGGGATAATAGCATGGAGTAGGATGATCTTTTTACTGCAGCATCGACTCCACTGTTTGAGGGTTGCACATTCTCTGTTCTACATGCCTCCCTTGAGTTACTAAACTTGCAAACCATCTATGGATGGAGCAATGCAAATTTGAATGCATTACTCAAGTAAGCTTTAAAGTCGATTTTGCAAACATGGTGAATTATGCTAGTGGGTCAATTACTCAAATGCTTTTCCTCATTTATGGTCTTCACGTGCAGGCTATTGTGTAAAATGCTTCCAAGGGAGAATAAACTACCAACCTCAAGAGATATGGCAAGGCAACATGTGACCTCTCTTGGAGGATTAGATTACAAGTGCATCCATGCATGTGTCAATGATTGTGTTTTGTTTCGTGGACTACATAAGGATGCAAGAGAGTGTCCTACTTGTGGAGAGGCAAGATATAGAGCAGATCTCAAAACCTTGGACGTGCCTCGTAAGGTATTGCGACATTTTCCCATAATCCCTCGCATCCAACATATGTTCAAGTGCAAATCTATTGCAGAGCTCATGTCATGGCATTCCTCCCATCGATCAACCGATGGCAAGTGGAGAACTCTCGCGGACTCTCCTGCGTGGAAGCATATTGAAGACACATGGCCAAGCTTCAAGGAAGAACCTAGGAGCTTGAGACTTGGATTGGGTATGGACGACGGTGTGAACCCATTTGGTCTCAAAAGCACGTCTTACAGTGTATGGCCAGTGGTATTGGTGAATTACAATCTTCCACCCTCTATGGCTATTAAGAAAGGACATGTCATGCTATCCCTTCTAATTCCAGGGAAACATAAAGTCAAAAACCCTGATATTTATTTGGAGCCTTTGATTGATACATTTCTTCCCTCACTATGAGTGCATATTTGGGATTCATAGGGTAGGGGCGTTGACGTACTAGCCTAGCATTGTCATAAAAATATAAAAAAGTTATGCGATGTACACATCCCAAATAAAGGCTTAAACAAGCAGATAAGGTTTCATACATGCTTTCATTAGTGTAAGTCTCTCCTCTGCTTGGAGCAAAAATTTAAAAAGGTTTCATACACGCTTTCATTAGAGTGAGTCTCTCCTCCTCTTGGATGAAAAATTTAAAAAGTTATGAGATTTACACATCCCAAATAAAAATAATGGTTTAAATAATCATAGAAGTATAAAGATAGCATGCTTTCATTAGACAAGTTATGAGATTTACACATCCCAAATAAAATTAATGGTTTAAATAATCATAAAAGTATAAAGATAGCATGCTTTCATTAGACTCAGTCTCTTCTCCTCTTGGAAGAAAATATAAAAAAGTTATGAGATTTACACATCCCAATTAAAGGCTGGAACAAGCATACAAGTATAAAGATAAGGTTTTATACATGCTGCAATGTAGTCATATTTTCATGTTGTTTCCCAATGGTAGTAATTAGATGCTAAATACTCTCAGCCCGAAATGCTAGCAGATCAGCTTCTATATATGATTCCATTTTGACTTGCAACTCCAAATCAAAAATCTCTCTAAGAAACAACATGCAGTTGTAGGCAACTCTCTACCCACAGCTGTGTCCATCTTTTTGCTCCACTGGCAGACGTCTTTTGAATTCTACTTGATCTTGTTGCTCCGTGGTTGTTCTGACAGCAGATACTAGCCGATATGCAGCACTGTCCAGCATGACATATGAAATATATTAATATGTCATGATCATAAGATACAAAATAAGAAAGTATAAAAAATATTAAGAGAATAATTACCTTGGGGAGTTGGCATGATAGCCTTCTATTAAATTCACAAACCATAAATGGTTGAGTTCAAGGTCCCAGAAGATCAAACTCCAATGTGAGCTACACGACCAGAATAAAAATGATTATTGTTTTACACAAACTTGCCAAAGAAATAGTAAAAATAAGGTTAGAGTTGATACTTATGCCTCATGATAAGGCATTAAGATGACTCGCACCCCATCTAAATTCAAAGGGCTTAACCAGGTACAAACATCTTCTATAGTCTTTTGAGGAGAGCTAAGAATAGAAGAAAGGAGAGCATCGAGCATGTAGACACGATGCTGCACTATACTAGGAAGCTGAGAAATAACTACACTGCACCAAGAAATAAACAAACATTAGCTCATAGAATTGATTTGCATTCTGTACTAGGAAACTGATATATAACTGAACTGTGAATAAATAAACAAATGTTAGCTTATTGAAGTAGCAATAAATAAATAAACATTACCTGAGAATGGCCAAGATAACATTGTCATTAACCTCTTTTAAAGGATTGGAGAGGATTGAAACCTCCTCTCTACCAAAGCTTAAATACTCAGGTTCTCGTTTCAAAACGATCCTAACTTCAAATGAGCTCTCCATTTTATCCAATGCGGCTAAATTTGATTTTTCAATCAAATTTAGAGGTGGTTGCATTGTTGAAGTAGAAGGGAGTGCCTCCGTATTGACTTCATCCATTTCTTCTCCCTCTATTGCCTGTAAACAAATATGAGAGATTAGATTCATTATCTTTAAATTTAAATCTTATTTAAAAAATTGTATTTAGTTGAGAAATAGAGAGTTCATACCACTAAGTATTGTCGTAGTGGCCTTTTTTCATAACCCTGTGAGCCATAATTATCAAAGAAGGCATCATCATGTTTGTCTTCATCCACCAACCTCTCTGTGAACGGGTCATGTAAGTCCATCTTTTCATCATCAACAACTGGGACATTATGATCTTCAAGGTAATCATCCATGTCATCGGTGTCCTTGTGGTCTATCTCTTTTTCATAGCCTGTGGTTAGATCTGCTTGAAGCTAGAAATAGGCCATGAAATGCTTATTTTCAATAATATTTGTGGAGTTGCCTTTTCTTAGGAGATCCTCAAATAAATATCCCATCCTGCACAAGGTGACCTCCCAACCTGCCGGCAGCAAATTCTCCATCATGGTAAGCAAGAGACTCCTACTTTTTGTAGGACTTCCATAGTTGTTTTTTTTATAATGTATGGACCTAGGAATATCTTGCTCTTCCAGCATCAATCTCAAATTATTTGAATTCCCTCTTATGTTCTTTTGTAAGGAGTGATCAGGGTTGGGACTCCGCATACACAGAAAGAATGATTCAAGAGTTTGAATCGCTATGCCACATTCTGTCTTGCCTCTATTTGCTACATAAACACCACTATAGATCTTCAAATCTGATGAATATGCTCGCTCTAGAGTAACCTACATGGCTTCTTTGTCTTTTTTATCAACAAATATGACAATGTTGCAAATCGCCAGTTTGCTAATGGTGGTATATACTATTCTATCAATGAAGTTATGGATATCATCGCTAGAAACTTCATTGATAAAATATAGTTGTGGCTTATCCCATGCTGACTCATTCTTGAAGAAGTCATCTTCTGAGACTCCTCTGAAGTTGACAAGCTTTCCAGACTCTGCCGTAACCTCTACATTGAATTGAAAGCTTTGGTGCATATCTGTCGGCATTCTTATCTCGCTGATTAATCTTTCCACATATGCAACCACCTATTGGGGGATCTCTTTTCTCATATAAGAGGTTACTATTTCCGACCCATCTTCATCCTTTTTAATCCACCTGTTTGCCCATAGCTTTACCTTGGGTGTTGACAAAGAAACTATATGCTTCACCACATTATAGTCAATGTTACAATGAGTAAGTGGAATTTGTTTCTCTGACAGCAAATACTTGATGGCACTATGCACTGCATCATGCCTCACCTGTACATTGATGCATTCTTCCATGCAGTGGTCTTTGTCTTTTTTTCCAAAAAACCATTCTTTCTTTAAAATTTTTTGTGCTACCATGGATGCATACTTATCAGGTAAGTACTTTACAGGCCTCCACATCCTTGCCGTCAACTCCTTCTTATCCATTACCTTTGACTTGCCGAAGATAAACAAAGGAGCTTCATAGGTCAGCTGTCCACGCTCACAAGCAATGCACGTTTCAAGCATCTCATTGAACACTTCAATAGGATGAAATATGATAGAAGTGTAGTCGGCATATCTGTCCCTCACCACCTTGAGGCTTGTCATACTTTCTTCCCGCTCTTGGGTTCCCCTAGGCACAACTGCACTCAAAGAAGTATAAAAGTTTGTGAGTGTGTCAGCGTCTGCTTTTGTGACCTTTCGCTTCAAATCAGGATTTGGAGAACCAAATGTTGACCATATCACCCTTGCCTTCTGTAAGACCTCTGATGTTGAGGATATCTTACGCTTTCCATGGACATGATGATTAAGTCTTTCGGACTCAATCAAATACTTGATCTCATGCTTGAATATACAGATTGTTGCAGGATAATAATGGAATGAGCTTATCTTTACAAATTGTTCTGGAGTGAGTCTTTTGCCCTCCTTTGCTTCCCTTGTGATCTGATTACAAGCATAAGCCCAATGTTGACCATCAATGGGCTGGAATCTGCAATGAAGGAGAAATTCCTTCTTGACTTCCTTTAGCATATTCTCTCCTTGTGCCTCTTCGCCTTGTTCATGTGGAATATTTTTTAGAGTGTCTTTAAAGAATTGACTGAAGATTTCCTCGAAATGTGTAGGCCCTGTAAATGTTATTTGATCCAGAAAACTATTTTTGGTTGGACAAAACATTATTGGGTGCAAGACCACATTGCTTGCCACAGGTTTCTTACCATCTCTCAAAGCCTCGTATATTTGCATTGCATAGGATATATCAAGGCTTCGGCTATTAGTAAAGAGAGCTGCAACTTCCACATCTTTGGCATTCACAAACCACGTCCTTTGACCCCAGATATATCCCACATCCTCATCTGTAACTGCTTCATTAAGACGCAGATTAAGATTTTTGATTGATGTGAGTTCATCCTGATCATCTTCAGCCTCGAATTCTGAGTCTTCTTCATCTTTCTCTTTTTTTGACCGTTTTTCATCCACATTATCTTTCTCTACAGTGGGACGATGTCTTTTCTTACTGCTTGGAACCGTGGCTCTTGCAGTACTAGCCTTTTGCATTTCACGTCGTGGTTTGCTAGCAAGAGCTTCTAGCATAACTGCAGTGGATCGACCTTGATCTTCTTCAATTTCTGCTAATTCCCGTGCACTCAAGGCTTGTTTTTCATCATCCTTAGTTACATCCACCATTTGTGGCTCTAGAAGTTTGCGCTCATGTTCTATAGGTTTGTGACAGTGTGCATGTTCTTCTTGTCCCTGCATCGAAGTCTGAGCTTTTTGATCTCCTTCATGTGAAGATTCTTGCATATGAGGAGCATATTCTGCATCCTGAAAGTATTCAAACATTATCTTTGCATGCATCCTTTTTGCCACCACACTAGGAAATTGCTCCCAAGTATATGAAAGAGTCTCCAATGCCCTTTGCAACTCTGGAAACTTTGATGGTTGAGGAGGAGGCATCACAAAGGTCTTTGCGTCTCTCCTTGACACAATAAAATGCATACCGCCAACTTCAGGATCTGAACTCTTTGTTAAAATATCCACAAAGGTGTCTTTTCGCTAAATTAGTATGCCTACTACAAGGCTTGAAGTCATATCTTTTTTGAAGAAAGTAGCATCCCATGGATCTTCAACACCATTGAACTCCCTTTTTGACATAAGTAGAAAGAGTCTCTTTTCCTTTTGATGAAGAAACCAAGCTCTTCTACCCATGTGATATCGAGTCCACCTACCAAAGCCATTGGGGCTATATTCCTTTCCTTTGAAATTCAAAGTGACATCAGAAACCCATTCTCTGATCTCAGAGTCATTTAGGATAGCCATCACATTAGTTGATTGCTCCATAATCCTACAAGAAAAGATAATGAAGAATTTAGATACATACAAGTAAAGTACAATATACAACCCTTGATACAATAAATGTGGGAAATAGCCCAAAAGGCTTTACAAGGCTTCATATGGCAATAAATGTGGGAAATAGCCTAAAAGGCTTTACAAGGCTTAAATATTTGTACAAATGTAAAAGAATTAGCCAATAAAGCTTTACAAGTAATATAAAATGTCGTCTAGTGATAAAGCTTCAATCTTCGTGAAGATTCATGTAATCTGTCCATCCATTGATATCTGTGCACTGATACCCAACTGATGCAATCTATCCACTAAAAACTGTTCCACTGATATCCACTTATGCAGCCCACATGATATCCACTTATGCATCCCACTGATACTCGTTAATTAGTGAATGGTCGGGATGGTCGGGTTTATTACAAGGCGCTTCATATGACAATAAATGTAAAAAATAGCATAAAAGGCTTTACAAGGATTTTTATGACAATAAATGAGCTTAAATATTTATACAAATGCAATAAAAATAACCAATAATCATCAAGCTCCAATATGTCCCATGACATGTAATCTATCCACTGATATATGTAATCTGTCCACTGATATCTACTCATGCAATCTGCCCACTGATAAACTTCTTGGTAAATGGTAAAAGGTCTTATTTAATAGCATGTTATGAGTGTTAAACTGCATGTGAGTGAAGGGACTGACAACGATTAGGAACTAGTTAGAAAAATTTGAGCATGGCTTCGATTGGCAACTTGGAGAATTGTCTCTCCTCTAAGGCAATCTAATCTA